>NC_143387.1:51764986-52409256 GCF_980474605.1 Leiobunum rupestre | reverse complement strand
GTTTATTTGTAGCATTTGAAAATATAAATATTAGTGTAGAATATAATAGAAAAGAGAAACTGTATACTTAAATAGTTCTTTTATAAAATAACCTTGGCCATCTTGTTGAAATGTTGCCTCCCCACTAAAGATGATAAAATACGCGAAAAAGTAGATTAGTCCATAATTAAAAGGGATAATATAGCTTAATCCTAAACAAATTAAAAAACTTACTAATAACTCGTACCAATAGGTCTTCGAGCAAACAGAAAACGCGAAACTCGGATCAAATAGATCTTAGAGTAATAAACTAAATTAAAAATAAATAAAATAGCCAGAAATTCCAACGGTAGACCGGTTTCGTTCTATTTGGAACTCATCAGTACCGTGCGGGAAATCTGGCTGGCGACTGTAAAATCTAAAAGAGAAACTAAGCCTAAACATTAAAAATTTCAAAACGCGTTGCATATAGCACGGCCAACTTTGATCACGCGCTGTTCGCGCTACTACGGCCAACACATTCGTCGAAATTCCGCGAGCAAGGATTTTCCCCCTATAAACTGTACTATAATGTGTAGGAGTTCAGCGCCACGCTCGGTGGTTATATTGTCCCCAATGTAAAAACTATACTAAAAATAATAATCCGCTAGAGGCGCTGACGTCATACACATCTTTTGCTCATAGGTTAACACAGAAACGTCAACGAATGAGATGGCCGCTGTAGCGCGAGAGATGCGCGAAAAATCAAAGTTGGCCGTGCATATAGCAACGGAAAGCCGAAAAGGGGGGAGTGTGGTGTAGAATAGTAGCTGAAAACTATTCGTGAGTTCTGAACCGTTCAACCAGTCCCCATGCGCACTATTCGGCAAAAAAATTCTAGAACTACCCAAATGCAAACTATTCGCAGACAAGAAACTCTTGTTGAACCGTTCGGAACCGTTCTAAATGGTACCTGCTCAAGAGCAAGTACTGGCCGGAACTCAAGGTTGAAATCTCTAAAATTCGTCTGCACATCGGGCTGCGTACGTCAAATCGTACGATCCTAATTTGAATCACAACTATTCGTACAAAAGTTTGCGTGACGTCACAGCTCAGTCCTAGGCCGTTCTCTTAACGGTTCAGAACTCACGAATAGTTTTCAGCTACTTTATACGATAAGTTAAGTTAGAAGAAACCACCTATGGACTAAAGAGCTTATGAACTCATTCTTAGGCATTGGCTGAACTATTCCAGGGCCACATTTCAACAAGTTGGGCAAGCGTAAAGACATTTTATAACATCAACTATTCAATTGCTTGGAAACTTTCAGTCTAATATTTTCCAATGCAGCACGTGAAAACTGTACGTGTTTCAGTGGCGTATCTAAGACCCGCGAGGCCCCCCCGCAAAACAATATTCGGATTTTTAACCGGTATCTAGTATATACTTTGATATGACATTAGGGGGCCCCTAAGCTCCGGGGCCCCCCCGCACTGCGGGGTCTGCGGGGGCCTTATCTACGCCACTGACGTGTTTCGTAAAGAAGAGTTTAATTTTTTATTGTTTGATACGAATTTCTGTAGCTCGAGACAAGACGTTTTAAAATTTGTATCTCGTGATAATTCTTTTTCAAAAGGGACTTGTTTTCCGTTAGTAACAATAAAAAGATTAGAAAAGACGTTAGAGTCTAAGGTTCAAAGGTTTTTTATTCGCTCGTACAAAGTACACCCTTTTGTAACAGGGCGGCTCCAATGCGAGCTCAGCATTAATTATACAATAATACACTAGTAATAAAAATAAAAGGTAATGGTAATGGAAAATTAACCAGGAAAACGTAAACAGGAAAAAGTAATATACAACGTTATGTAATAAATTTTAGGGGGAAGTACTATGTAGACCGGGAAACAGAGAAGTTAGGGTAGTCAAATAAGTTAATTTTTCTTCTTCTGCCAAGTCTCTAACACCTTTTGGATCACCTCGAAGTCCCAAACATCCCCTGCAAGACCAAGAATATTTTCCAAGGGGCACCCAAAATGCTCTGCCCGCCAGCTGTTACACGCTTGGTCAGTTTCCGTTTCTGGGCATTCTAGGAGAACATGGTAAACATCCTCATTCACTTGACCACATAGCTTACAAAGCGGGGATAAGGCTTCGGAACCCAATAATTCCACTTGACGTTCCCTGGTTAGTAGGGCACCCGTTCGAGCTTGAAAGAGTAAACCGCTGCCCCACGACCCAGTATAACATGCCTCTTTCATCGGTTTTTCTTTAGCTTTGTAATAGCCGAGGCTTGTTTTCTGACGTACTTGGGACTTCCATGATATCAGTGCGGCTTCCTGTACCTCTTTCTCCACACATGTTACCCATTCCTTATAAGAGGTAGCCTTGTCTCTCTTTGAGCTCAGACATAATTGCCGGTCCACTCTTTCTATTGCTCGAGACCAGTCCGTTTTAGAGCCATTGTCTCGAATGTATGTGTATACTTTCTTAGCTATCCTTCTAGCATCCATAAATTTGAGGCGTCCCAGAAATTTCAATTTGCTGCGAGCTTCTCTGGTTGCCATTGTACTCCATCCCATCTCACCATCTATAGCGGCATTAGCCGCAAATGGGCCTGCATTTAGAGCCGTTCTGCCTACCGCTCTCTGGCATCTCTCCAGCCTCTCCCTAGTCATGGCTGAATAACAAATGACCTCGTTTGCATACGTCACTGTTGGTACGGCTACACTCTTCCAAAGTGTACGGCTGACCGAGTATTTGTTGTAGGACTGCTCGGCTAGGTTACGAACTACCCACCGCATCGCGTTTCCCTTTCCAGCCACTATCTTTTCCATGGTACTCAAAAAAGGACCAGTACTATCAATGGTAATGCCCAGGTATTTGTACTTGTTCACCTTCTCCATTGGCTTCCCGTCGAGAAGGTACGACCACTCATCAACAGGCTGTGTAGAAAAGGACATTGTATTTGACTTATCCATGCTAAATAGTAAGTTCCTACACTTGGCAAAGGCCGAACAAATGTCAAGTAGCTTCTGCAGGTCGTCAGGGTGATTTGCGAAGAGTACAATGTCGTCCGCATAAAAAAGGCAAGACACACAGAGGTCCTTATTTTTTGGAGGTTACCCAGGAAGTTTAGCTCCATACCCAGAAACTTGTAGTGACTGGGCTAGGTCATCAAGGTATACTGTGAACAGGGTGGGAGATAACGGGCAGCCTTGGCGTAAACCAACCTTACTCGATAATTCAGTCGTCGCAATCCCCTCCAGATAGTATGTGTAGTTACATTCCTTGTACAGACTCTCAATTTCTGATCTCAGGGTAATAGGAATAGCCTTGGAGGAAAGACATTCCCACAGTTTAGACCTATCGACGCTGTCATAAGCTTTCCTCAGATCCAGGAAAGCAATTTCCAGGCGTAGAGCCATTTTCATGGTCAATTCAATTAATTGCATGATGACAAACAAATGATCGCCTATTCGTCGGTCCTTTCGAAAACCTCCTTGGGGCTCACAAATTAAATTATTTTCCTCCAGAAAGTTAGTAAGGCGATTCTTCAGTAACATTGCATACACCTTATACATTACTGAGGTGACAGCAATGGGGCGGTAGGAGTCGAGCTCCAGAGCATTTTTGTCTTTCGTCCACGGCCAACTTTGATGTCTCGCGCATCTCTCGCGCTACATCGGCCATCTCATTCGGACAATTCTGTGCCAAAGTCCAATACAAGGCGGCTGCGGGTTTCCATATTGACGAAAGATTGAAAGACAACACGTTTTAGGTAAATGTCGGTTAACTCATTGCTCATTGCTCAGCATGTTTCTTGTTCTGTAGCGGTTTTTGAACGTAAATTTTTACTTTTATATGCGTATTTTATGTTGTAATGGATATTTTCCGCATGGTGAATTATTTACATACCTGCCACTGTTGACATTTTAGAGGAATTTAAAAGTTTCTAAAGTTAGGCTTAGCGGAGTAGTCACTCGTTAATTTGGCGCGGCCCGTACAGTCCTGATCAAAAGTTTCTGGCCGTTTTTGTTTGGCAGTCAATTTGTTTCTATTTTAGGTAGAGAGCCGAGTGAGGGCTTCACGGAAAGAATACCCCCACGAAAATATTATGCCGGTTACGATAATGCGCTACCACTAGTAGGGCACAACCCATACCGGATATAGTAAAACCCCTCACTAAGTGCAGAAGAATCGCTCCACTTATCCCAGGCGGGACAATTACAGAGGCAACTGGTGAAGTTCAGTGACACAGACCCAGCCTGGTAGCCAAAAAGGATGCAAATATTGTAAGAGTGACACATTTCATGTAAATCGGCAACGCGATTGCCCAGCTTATGGTAAGACATGCGGGTACTGTCACACGTTACATCACTACAGGAGTGCATGCGAGAAGTTACGACACGAGCAACTCAATCAGCGACAGGCCTCAGATATCAAATCGACACCGGGGCTACTTGCAATATAATTTCATTTCAGGACTATTGCTCATTGAAACAACATGGGAATCCTCCTTTATTACCATCAGCAGCACAGCTACGATTATATGATGGATCAATGTTAACACCAATGGGAGAATGCAGACTCCAATGCTCAATCGGCAAAGATATGCGAATACTTAGATTTCAAGTACTTCCAGGAAAAGTCACTCCTCTCCTATCGGCGAATACGTCTATTGCCTTAGGATTGGTGACTATACATAATGTACACCAGACGGAAAAGGAAAATAGAGTCGATCAAGCGAAAACAGTAACCGCAGGAGGAAGAATGAACGTATTGAATCAACAATCAGACCCATTAAGTCAAGCACGACGCGAGGCCATGGCCATTGTAGAGAAATTTCCCGCAGTGTTTGAGGGCATCGGCAGTATTGGAAAGCCTTACCATATTGATGTCGATCCGAATGCCATTCCGGTACAACATGCCCCGAGACGAGTCCCAGTAGCGCTTCTCGAACCATTGCGAACTAAACTAGACGAACTTATTCAACGAAAGATCATAGAAAAAGTGACTGAGCCTACAGCTTGGATTAGCAGTTTGGTACTGGCATATCGAAATGACAAGTTGCGTATATGTTTGGATCCTCACGACTTAAATTTGGCTGTACGACGCCCGAAATATCAGATGCCTACATTAGACACGGTACTACCACGACTGAAGGGAGCAAAAATATTTTCGGTACTCGATGCCAAAGACGGATTCCACCAAATTGAACTTACGGCTGAAAGCTCGAATCTAACCACATTTTGGACCCCATTTGGTCGATATAAATATAAACGATGTCCTTTTGGCCTCACCTCCGCTCCCGAAGAATTTCAACGTAGACTATTGGAATTAATAGACGGTTTAGACGGTGTGGAAGACATCGCGGATGATATTTTGGTGGTAGGAAGAGGGGACACGCCGCAAGAATATATTGCAGATCACAACAGGAATTTAACAGCTTTACTGAAACGAGCTCAAGACAGAAAGTTGGTATTAAATCCAAGTAAGATGAGGCTGGTAAACACAGAAGTTACATACATGGGACATCTCATTACAGCTCAAGGTGTTCTCCCAGACCCTGCCAAAGTACGGGCAATAGTTCAAATGCCACCACCGACAGATAAAAAATCTTTACAACGATTCTTAGGTAGTGTGAACTACTTAGCTCGTTTTCTACCATCAATGTCGAAAGTTAGTGAGTCGTTACGAGTACTGTTAGAAAAGGATACCATGTTTACATGGCAACAAGCTCAAAGTACAGCATTTAGTCAGCTTAAACAACTTATAGCACAAGCACCAGTACTTGCGTATTACGATTCACAGAAGGAAGTGACAATTAAATGTGATGCTTCAGAATCTGGATTGGGCGCAGTATTGTACCAGGAAGGTCAACCCGTGGCATTTGCCTCACGGTCATTAACAGAGACTGAGCGCAATTATGCGCAAATTGAGAAAGAGTGCCTGGCGATCTTGTTTTCATGTCTTCGCTTCGACCAATATATAGGAGGGAGGCAATTAACAACAGTTCATACAGACCATAAACCATTGGTACCGATTTTTTCTAAACCAATCAGAAGTGCGCCAAAGAGGTTACAGCGTATGATTCTTCAGCTCCATAATTACAGATTACGATTGGAATACCATCCAGGGAGCACATTAATAATAGCGGATATGCTCAGTCGCGCTTCGTTACCCGACGTAGCATCAGAGACGGACCATAGGGACCAAGAAACGGTACATAGAGTGGAATCAGTACTCCAGGAAGTAGCTGAGACGGATCAGGCTCGATATTTACCAATCAGTACGGAGACGCTAAAGTATATTCAAGCAGCCACAGATAAAGATGGAGTTTTGCAGGAGCTAAAACAAGTCGTTTTGGAAGGGTGGCCAGTGGCTAGAAGTCAAGTAAAACCGGGATTCCGAGAGTACTGGGAAGCTAAGGGCGAGATAGTAGTCCACGATGGAATTTTATATAAAGGACCCAAAATTATAATTCCCAGATCCATCAGACAACACATCTTACGAAGAATTCATTATAGTCATGTAGGGCCGGAGGCCACAGTCCGGAAAGCAAAAGATTTTGTGTACTGGCCTGGTATGTCAGCCGCGATTCGAGAATATGTGGGTCGATGTTGTGCGTGTAATACGTTCATGGTAAAACAACGTCAAGAACCCATGAGACCTTATGAAATACCTAGACACCCCTGGCAAATGGTGGGGCAAGATATATTCACTCTGAATGGACTCAATTACCTAATAACGGTGGACTATTACAGTTTTTACTGGGAACTAGACGTACTGCCATCGACGACAGCACTCGCACTAGTTCGAGCCACTAAACAACATTTCTCGTGGCATGGAGTACCTCAAGTCTTAGTGACAGATAATGGGACCAACTTTGTCAGTCAAGAATTCGACAATTTTTCTCGTCAGTGGGGCTTTACCCACATTACAACGTCCCCATATCATAATCAGTCGAATGGAAAAGCAGAATCGGTGGTAAAAGTGGCCAAGCGCCTAGTGAAGAAAGCGTTGTATAGTAAACAAGATATTGGATTGGCCATGCTGGAGTGGCGGAATACTCCAAAAGAAGACGGCGTCAGTCCTAATCAAATGTTCTATGCTAGACGAACTCAAGGTCTGTTACCAGTGTCCAATGAACTATTAATGCCTCAAGTGATTCCAGACGTTCCAGAACGAATAATGCATAAGCAATTGCAAATGAAGAAATTTTACGACAGAGGAACTCAAAAGCTTCCCCCACTATATAATGGTCAAAAAGTGCGAATAGATACAAATAAACGACATACACCGTGGATACTGGGGATAGTAGAAAAAAAAGTAGGACCACGTTCGTATCTAGTGAAAACCACCAAAGGACAACTGTTTCGAAGAAACAGAAAATTTCTCAAAGTAACACTGGAATCCGAGGTTGAGATACCTAAAGAGGGCGTTGAAGTTAATCAGAAGGAGCAGACTACACCGGAACATTTACCTCATAGTGTGAGGCAAGCTAGTCAAACGTACACTCAAGTGATGGAACACCCTCATCCTGATAGGAGGTATTGGAGAAGAATACCGACGGTGCAACCTGTCCAAGCACAACAACTTGGACAACCGATGCAATCTTTTCATCCAGCCCGAATACACCAGCCTGTTCCTCCGGCGCAACCGTTCAAGCCAGCTCGGTCACACCAGACTCAACCGGTCCAGTCAGTTCAGTCAACGCAGCTAGCCCAGCCAAGGGCAGAATCAAATGACCGTATACCAGGGACGCGAAGTGCAGAGCTTCATCATGATCAATCAGCAGTATCGGACGGTTTAGATGTGCGAGTGCGCCTCCAGACAACGAGCAATCAATTGCCAAAATTGAGACCAACGAGCCAAAGAACTAAACCAGTGTGGCAGTCAGATTATCTGATGTAAAGTTACTTTCATTGAGAAAAGGACTAAAAGGGGAAGATGTTGAGGGATCCTCTATATAGAGGGCGCTGTTAGCGTTAGTCATGTAAAGTGAAGGAGGTGGCGTTACCGATACAAGACCGCATTCATGCAATCTTGTATATAACTACACTTGTAAATATCATGTTAAATAAATACTATGTTATTTTAAAATAACATAGTATTTATTTATTTATGGGCAGTTAGCAATTTGGCCAAAAACTCATATAATCAGTACTCCGTAGGAAGAACTCTTTGGAAGAGCGTAGCGGTACCGGCCCTCACCTATGGAAACGAAATTAAGCTATTAGCGGAATTACTATAGAAGCTCTTCATCAGCGGGACGTGGGTAGAACTCTTCTCAATTCTGGCCCATTTGCCGCTAATGCTGCTATTCAGGGTGAAATGGGCTGGTCCACTATGGTCTTCCGAGAGTATAGGAGCAAAATTAGATACTTAGGGCGTCTTAAGTTCCTCGATTCTAGTCGTCTGGTTAAAAAGACTTATGATTTCATACGCTCGAATGGTTTTGAAGTAGATTGGACAAAGAGGGTAGCTAGGTTGGATCAAAAAGGGGCCAAGCAAACACATACAGGGAATGGCTCAAATGCGTTAATAGGGAAATGGAGGAGGCTGCTATGGTGCTGTGGAGGGGACAAGTGGGAAGCAAACAAAGTTTGAACAGCTATAAGGCCAAACAAAAGCCGGGTGTAGAAAGTTGTTATAGCACTGGTTTTAACTCCGGGCTATTATTTCAGGCGCGAACAGGCTCTCTATTAACAGGGGCTAGACAATCACAACTTGGGCCCTATTCTCCAGAATGTAGAATGTGCGGAGAGGCCAGTGAGGATTTGTCGCACATTTTATTCGTTTGTCCGCTTAAGGATCTGGGAGAAGATATCGTCAAATGGCGTATAGCTTGCTCTGGGAAATCTCTTGATAGTGTATTGGGTTTATCGGGTGGATTTTGGAACTATAATATAGTGGCTTCAATTTTAGTAAAGTGGCAGCTACTCAAACGGGAATGGCGCAGGACTCATTTAGGTTAATTCCCACGTTGCCTGTAATGTGACTGTGTTACTTGTTAAATTTCTTGCGTTTATAATGTACTCTCCATAATATTAATTTTTGCCATTTAACCTTAACCTTTTACTATTTTACTATTTTACTATTGTTCTTTTTAAGTTGTCATAACTTTGGTTTTCGAGTTTTAATACCGTTTTGTAATAATCGCTGTATTGTATTGTTATGTATTTTATTTTATCTTATTTCATTTTAATTTTGCTGCGCTACCTAGGGAGCCGCTCTTTTACAAAAGAGTGTACTAGTGCCGCAATAAAATAAACTCTAACCTCTAACCTCTAACCTCTATTGAGGCAATGGTACCCGGAAAAGGAAATGTGAATTGTATGGTGTGCGGAAAAGAAGATCCATCAAAAACTGTAAACCAAGCGTCGACAGTTAGTTGGATTGAGTGCAACGGGTGTAAGTTTTGGCATCATTTGGTCTGTGTGGGGTTAGTGGAGCCTTTAGGAGATACGGTGAAAAAAACTTGGAAGTGCAGTGTATGTAATACCCAGCCTAAGGAGAGCTCTCAAGATGAAAAGAAAAGATTCGGGCTGCGTAGTGCAAGTCAAAAAAATTCTACATTGGGTTCAAGCACGGGGTCTGGATATTATCGCCAAACACGAAATTCAAGTAGTAGATATAGATGGGATAATGGAAAAATTTGGCTCAGTTATGCAAACCCAAATGGCAATATTTTTCAACTCTATGTCAACTCAAATGGATAAGAAATTTTATACTATCCGCACCGATTTATTACGAGAGATTGATCTACGGAAAAAAACCACTGCCAGTAAGATCCAGGATGTTAAGACAGAACAAGACCAAATTCGATCAGAAAACTTGGCCATGTCGTCCCGTTTGTCAAATATTGATAAAGCTGTGACCAGTCTACAGACGCATGTTCAGACGTATAAAGATAAGATTGGTGATTTAGAAAACAGACTCACTGCACCGGATAAGGCAGCCTTATTAGAGTTGAGGGCGGAGGTCCAACGACTGAATGACAAAATTACAACCCAGGCCATAAAGTTGGACAATATAAATGAGAAATCTGAGGCCCCAGTCGAAATGAAATCGATGACGGCGACTTGCAGTTGAATTTTATTGCCTTTGGTGTGGCCTCAGACATATTTGACACAACTGACTCAGCGGAAAAGTGGTTCCAACAAATGCTTTGGCCAAAAGCTGATGTTTCGATTACCAACGTAGAAAGGTTCGGGAACAGGACAACTCTGAGGGAAAGGCCAGTAAAACTAACTTTCAGTGCGATTGAGAGTCGATCAATAATTTTAGAGGAAGTCCGTAAGCTGAAAACCAGTCACATCTCAGAAATTTCGGAAATGACTTTCGCGCCAGATCGCCCTCTCGTCCAAAGACTCCGGTACAAGTTAAGACGATTTGGACCGAGACAACAACATGGATACCAAGATTGTAATGCAAAGTCAGATAACCAATTAATTGAGCCGAAACATCAGCTTGGTCAGCAAGATCGCACAGTGGACAACCAAGCACGACCTTCCCATGGTGTTAAGTGGTACAGTGGACTGCGATAATATTAAGTTGGATGACAGATTTCAACGGAATGTAGTCAAACGTAAGAAGACAAAAAGAGGAAAACGTAATAGCATGAAAAGTAAAACACTGCCAGTCCTTCGTGTCGGTTTTCTAAATATCCAAGGAGGTACGAGGCCCCAGAAGTGGCAATAGCTTGGTGCAGTTATGGCTTCAAAACATTTAACTTTCTTTGGATTAGCAGAAACACACCTACGTGATAGCGCTGAACCCATGGTCCCAAGCGGCACTCAATGGGTTGAACTGAATCGGGTGAAGGGCGATAAAAAAATAGGTGGAATCAGCGTTCTGTTACCTGGAAATGAAATAGTCTCTAGAGTTAGGAAATGTAAATAGCATTTATGGTTCGAACTTGAAAGTATACCTAATATGAGCTTCGCTATTGTCTATTGCGCTACTGGGTGCAAACCGTCCTCTATTGAACAGAATGAAGCTATATATGACTGTCTCCAGACTGATCTCCTAATCGAACTGGGTAAAGGGAATGAGATATGTATACTGGGAGATTTCAATGGTCACATTGCGGAACTCGGTTTAGAAAATAAAAACGGAACATTGCTAAAGAACTTCGTGGATGAGAACTCCCTGGTTATTGGAAACCTATCACCAGTCTGCCAAGGCGTTCACACACGGCGGGATCATCAGTCGCGGACAACAATCGACTATGCACTATTTAGTGAGGGAGCCTTTCGATGTGTTACTAGTATGATTATTGATGAGCAAGGTACTTCCAGTGTAGATAGTGACCATAATGCTATATTTCTTGAGCTATCATCTCCAACTACGGCCCAACAGCCACTAAATGCGGTACAATCAACATCTGACTCAACGACACAGCCTAAGGTCTTCTGGAATTTTGACGATCCTGATGGATTAAAATTATTAAGGGATATTATCAGAGAGGGTAAAGTCGCTTCGCTACTGAGAGGCGTCTCTCGTTCAAAAATCCGTATTTATTTTTTTCGTCGAAAATGCCCATAGGATCCGAACGTTTGATGGCGCTGCAAGCGTATCCGGAAGTCCTAGCGCGCGATTCAGTTTAGTACGACGCAAAAATTGATTCGTTTTTAATTTACATTTTAAGTAGTTTTTAAATGTTTTAAATATGCCTGGACCATTGTGTTCCGCCGTAAATTGTTCTAATACGAAAAATAAGAATTCTCGATTATCATTTTTCAAGTTTCTAAGGGAAAAAGAACGGTGAATACGCGTTTTTTACATAGGTTTATTTTTACTTCAACTTTCTTATTGAAATTTCAGTTCCCTATCATAGTTGGATAATGTAAAAAACGAGAAACTGACAAATAAAACAACGGAATACCTACACTTTAACCATAGGTTTTGCTCTAATCATTTCACTGACGAGTTTTATGAATATTAAAACTAAAAATAGTCTAATACCATCAGCTGTGCCAACAATATTTTATTAACACTACTCATTTTCCAGTACAGTTAGTGAAGTATAAAGAAAAACATCTAAGGGTTCTTAATGTGGTTTAAAAAATTTACTGACAATTAATATACTAAAATGTATAGCATATCCATACGCGACATATGAACATGGGTTGGAAGAAAGCGCGTTGGTCACAAACGCAACACAACCAATTTCAGAGGAAAACACAATTACACTTTGTCCAACAGTATTTCATGCGAAAATTCAGAAAATGGTAATTGAAATTTGAAACTGTTTATCTCAATAATAAATAATTTTAATAAATTACATTACTTTAGTTGTTAATCACAATGGTAAAAGAACTTTAGATTTAAACACGCAATTGTCATCATCTTCTAAACACATTCGAACAGAGCATATGCAATTCAATTGAGAGTCCAAATCTACTTAAACAAAATGTCCTTAGCTATATATCAGGATATTTAATCCATCGCTGTTTTTCCAACCACCAATGCTCCTCTTGCCTCAGCCAACTCAAAAAGAACAATCCAATTATTGATCCTACAAATGTGCTCTCCTTCTTCAAGTTTTTCAAAACAACAAAGAACTCTTCTTTTGGTAGCCTTATAGTACCTACTGACAATTTTTTAAAGTTTATTACAGAAACAAATGAGGTATTTGATACTATAGCTTTAAACTACTATCTCACATGCCAATGTCAAAGAGCGTATGAAAAAATGTATTACACGTCGAATTGACAAGACTTGGTTTCAAGCATCAATAGATTCAACATGTCCGACTGTATTTCAAAACATGATAAGTTTCTTCGTTGAGTTTTGCATGCACAGTGCCCTGAAATCTCGATCATGATTACAAAAAGACACAGAAAAGACTGGACAGGAAATTGATGAAGATACAGCACTAAACTCATACCTCATATTCGTCTTTTTTTAACTACTTCGAAGCTTTATCTTATATATTTATTTCTTATTTATTTTCATTAAGTTATTTGATCTTATTTAATTTCCAATATATTAATTTCTATTGTTATTGTTGTTAGGCCTTGGCTATTTATGTTTCCCATTATTTTAGGCTGTTAAAAAGAATTGACACTTCAATATTCAAATATAATATTTAAAAATATTTAGTTGTACTTACTTGCGTCATAAATTCACATGAAACAACCATTTCACATTTTATTTAAATTTTTTAGTATCAGAAATAAGAAAATAATCGGTGCCATATTGCGGATGTAACCAAAATCTTCTAAAAAAATTTAACTAACGGCACCCTGTAGGACCCTGGTAGTGGGATCCTGAACTTCATTTGTAATTTCTTCTATTCGCGCGTGCGTCAAAAACTGGTAACGAAATTTTAACATTGCGGGAATAGGAAGAGACGCCTCTCAGTAGCGAAGCGATTTTACCCTCTCTGATATTATGGAAAACAAGGCTAGCTCTGGTCCAAGTTCCTACGAGGATTTTACCAATGCCTCGCGAGAGACAATGACCAAAACACTAACCAAAAAGAAAGCGTCCAAAACCAAAATAAATGGTTATAGCCCAAAGAGGTGGTGGGACAAGGAGGTCTCCCACGCTGTAACCCAACGTAAGATAGCAAACAAAGCACACCGAGAGGCGTTGCGCTCTAAACAAAAACCTGAAGTAATAAAAGAAAAATGGAATACCTACCAAAAAACTAAGATGACAGCTAAGGCCATTGTAGACAAAAAGATAAAAGTTGTAAATAAAACAAGTTGGCAAGCCAAAATATACCTCTCCTCGGAAGAATTGTCCCTAGTGGTATTAATTTCTCGAGACGACCCTTAAAGATATCTCCACAATTCAGAGTTATTTACTAAAAACGTAATCCCGGTGCTATCCCCCCCGGTATAAAATTATAATTTTAATTAAAATAATTGAGACGAAACAACCGAGTATAATTTATTCAGAATAATATAAATTAAGTAGTTACAACAGTGAGTTAGACGTACTAAAACAATGCACAATTGAATTTAACCCTATTTACAGGACAAGTTTATCAGTTAAATATAAAACGAAGCAAATTTTAATGAAAGAAATATCTATAGAGGGTATTTGTATTTTTCTCGCTTACGAAATACTTGCCGCATTTTAATGCTCATTTTATTTCAACACTCGCCCTTGATGAAGATACCGTAGAATAGCTATATTTAACATCTGGTAGTGGACGACTCGTAGACTACCTGTTGCCATTGTGACACATACCGCATGAAAATGACCAATACCGTCCAATTTCCAATATCTCGCACACCCAGGAAATCAATGACTGCATTAGGAATCGTAGATGTACAAATATTCACACCAATAAAAAAAATTATTATCAAGAAGCGAAAAACCACTATTCCTAGCGTTTCTAGATTTGAAAAAGGCATATGATAGCGTTAACCGAGAACTGTTGTGGCAATCGCTATTAAAAAGGGCCTTCCAAAAGAATTTATTCTTCTGATCTCAAATCTATACTCTTCTTGTAATTATGTATATAGTTTAAGAGATTTTTATTCTGACTCCGTTCCCAGTAGAATTGGCCTTCGCCAAGGCTGCCCTCTGTCCCCTATACTTTTTGTGATATTTATTGATGACCTACCACGTAATATTGAAAAGCTTCACCTAGGTGCCAGTTTACCAGGAACCCAACTACCAATGTCTAACCTAAATCTCTCGTGTCTGCTGTACGCAGATGACATTATCCTCTTAGCAAATTCTTCCAAAGATCTACAAAGCAAATTAGATGCATGCTCGCAGTTTTCAATTTCTAAAGGTATGAGTTTTAGTATGGAAAAAACCAACGCGATGATTCTCAATGGCTCTTTCCCACCTAATGAGGAGTATGATTTTAAACTTTGCGGGGAAGTGGTGTCTGTTGTTGATAAGTACACTTATTTGGGTATTGTAATAACATCTAAAGGGGAGCACTTTCTCAGTGAAATGTGGAGAATAGTTAAGGGCAAGAGCAGTAGGCTACGTTGGGCAATCAGCAATATGGCCTCGTTTTCCTAAAATAGATACTCAGTGGGTCGGACGCTGTGGAAGACTGTAGCTGTACCAGCCCTCACCTATGCTAATGAGGTACTTTGCCTTGCAGGGGATACTAATACGTGTCTAGAGAGGGGGTCAGAAAGATGTGGGTAAAATGCTGTTAAATGGTGGCCCTTTCGCCGCCAATGTGGCTATACAAGGGGAAATGGGCTGGTCTTCCATGGCCTTCCAGGAGTGTAGAAGTAAAGTCAAATACCTGGGACGTCTAAAGTTCTTGGATCAAAACCGTCTAGTCAAACAGGTATATGACTTTATCAGAACTAATGGTCACGACACCGATTGGACTAAAAGGGTGGCTCAGTTAGATAGGATATATAGTGTTGGAACTAGTAGGGGCACATGCTCAAACTACAGGGAGTGGTTAAGGTGTACTGAGACTGAAATGAAAGATACAGCGGAGGTATTTTGGAGGGGCCAGGTCAAAGCCAAATCCAGTCTAAAAACGTATATGTCTAAAAGCAAACCCCGTGTAGAGAACTGCTATAACAACAGCTATAGCAGTGGGCTCCTTCCAAGCTAGGACAGGGTCGCTGCTGACTGGAGAAAGGCAGGCCGAACTCGGCCCATATAGTCCGGTATGCAAACTGTGTGGGACAGACAAGGAAAATATATGGCATGTGTTGATAGAATGTCCCCAGACAGAGGTAGATGAGGATATTCGCATCTGGAGGGTCGCAATTAAAGGAAAACCCCTGGAATCTCTACTCGGTTTAAAGGAGGACCCTTGGGACCGTGGTGTAGTCTCCCATATACTGTGCTCCTGGAACAGACTAAAACTAGCTTGGCGAAGGACAAACTTGAGTTGCAATGCTAGTCAGTAACCCCCCTACTCCAGTACAGTGCTATATTTGTGATTTTTTCAAAGTTTATTTATATGTGTTTTTTATTTTGTTGTTTTAATTCTCGCTGAGCTCCGCAAGAAGCCGCTCTGTTCAAAAAGAGTGTAGTTCAACTACGGCAATAAAAACCTTTAAACCTTTAAAAGTTTCTGTGTTAACCTATGAGCAAAAGATGTGTATGACGTCAGCGCCCCTAGCGGATTATTATTTTTAGTATAGTTTTTACATTGAAGACAATATAACAACCGAGCGTGACGCTGACCTCCTACACATTATAGTACAGTTTATAGGGGGGGAAATCCTTGCTCGCGGAATTTCGACGAATGTGTTGGCCGCTGTAGCGCGAACAGCGCGTGATCAAAGTTGGCCGCTGTAGCGCGAACAGCGCGTGATCAAAGTTGGCCGTGGTTCGTCTCACACCAAACCGATCGGTGTTTCAGTCCGCCGATAACCGCTCTCCCTCACTAATTCCAGGACCTACTTAAGTTTCATTACCTAATGTAAAATAGTGGGAACAAGAAACTTCAAACTCCAGCTCCAACCGAAATCTGGGATATCGAAAAAAGGGGGATGCTCGAGGTAGACATTTACATTGAATTATGCAGACTTTGCAGTAGATCCCTTCGTCTATTATTAAATTTGGAATGCATAAGCCTAGAGCTCCTTTTCTCTGTGCTCTTTCCCCATTTTACTGATTTCTATCGCGTCAGCTTGCTCTATATGGCGGTTAAAAGTTCAGTTTTTAATTTCACATGTTGGAAGTCTACAACGAGATCCCCTTTTATTTTAACGATCCAGGGCCACAGGAAATAGGAATTACAGTTACTATTCCTTAATGCTATAAGTATGCCTCATTTCCATAGAGAAACTTCAATGAGATCTTGTTTCAGACGGAACATACAATCAATGGACCATAAATGGCAAATTATCATATTCGTTGTGCTTTGAAAAATGTTACCGTGGAACCAACGTGCGAGAAATTCTGCGCGTCTTACAAATCCGCTCCTTTAGCTTCGTTTCCCATTTAAAAAGTTGAGGACGCCTTCTTCATCAGGTAGTTGCAAGTGGTGTAGTAACCAGCGAACAAAATTTAATTCTGCACCGATGCTCAAACCATAGACTTTTCTTAGTTCAAACATAAGCCCTATTATGGCTTTTTGATAATCTCTCTTGCAAATAAATAAATAAATAGTTCAATGGCATACTTTTGAATTATTACATATGTCAGTGGTCTATTCAAATCCTTTTCAAATTTTCCGCCAAATCAATTTTACTTCGACGTTTACGTCCTCTGTTGAGAGCTTGAAGAGTTCGGTCACGGCCCCTTGGCGCGGTCTATGCTTCTATGGACCTTTCCCATTAAAAAAAAACTATGGCCGCTGTCGATTTAGTAAAAGATGTTCCTGGGTTAACGGAAGAAGAAAGATCCCAATTATTTAGCGTCATGATGAAAGCGAAAGTATGCATAAAATCAGAATTAGCAATAAAATTAGTAGATTATGTTTTTAAGCCTTAGTTTGTTTCTTGGCTGGACAATTGAACATGGACAGGCCAGGGGTGGGAGAGGGTAAGCTGGGAGCAGGTCGTCAGTGTTATTGATTATAAATACGCCCTTTACTAGTAAAGCGAGAGTGGTTCTAAAGTTTAGAAAATTTTACAGTAATAGCAATAATTTTTCGATAATCGATATTTAGATTATAGATACTAAACAGAGTGCTTAAAATTTAATTTTGTATATTTGCTTTTTCAGGAACTTGATGCTCAAGAGGAGAATAAGATGAGGTAACTCTGCTGAATTACATATATAGAACTTTAAATAACAAGGATATTTCACAATTCAGGCAACCTCTCGAGGGAGTTTTGTTAAAATACACAAATGTAGTTAAGGGGTGGCAATTGCGATGGTTTGTTCTTAGCCCGGAGACAGGCTATTTGGATTATTATATGGTAATCATAACTCTTAATAATTATTCTACACAGATATATGTTTTTATTGTATTCTTAATTATTAATAGCCAGATGAAATTAAAAAACATAAACCTAGGGGGGCAGTTCACTTAGCGGTAAGTTTTACTTGCTGTAATTTTTCAAGTTCATTTTTAAAAGACAATTATTTAACATCATAGGGTGCAGTGATATCTCCTAGTGATGAAGATAGTCAAACCTTTTCAGTTAGTGCTGTTTGTGGGGAGGTTTATAAATTGAGGGGTAAGTCTCCCTGTTACTCTAAAGTATTTTTCTATGTTAAGTAATTTTATATTTAAAACAGCTAATGATGCTAAAGAGAGACAGTTTTGGGTGAACCGTTTACGAGCCGTTGCAGAACACCACACACAATTCATTGCTGATGTAATATACATTATTCAAATAGAATTTAGGATTTTACAAATATGATTATGTCTATAACTGCATATTTTTTAGAAGAATCCTCCCTTACCCCCGCGAGATCATAGACTAACTGATGGACCTGCATCGGCTAGTCGGGCCTTGCCATATTTACATTATCCACTTGAACAAAGCTCAAATTTATGGTCTTCGTCACAGTTAACAATTAGTGGGACACCAAAAAGCAGCAGCTCAGTTGTAACACCAGCTGATAACATTCCCTTAACTATCAACAATGCTGCTAGTGTTACGGAAGCATTTTGCTCTGTGAAGGAAATGTTACGCAAAACTGAACTAAATCATCAAAATCTAGTGAAATCTGTTGAGAGCTTACCTTTAAATGGGAAACAAATTAATTGCTGCCATCCTGTAGGTATCACGTTCATAAAATTAGAAAATAAAATTTCCATTATTTTTGTTTATTAAATTTGATTATAATTAACTTTTAGGATTTGCTACTTTTAAAAGCAACATCAAATGCTACAGTCGCTTGTTTAGAACAATGTTATACAATATTACAGCAACAACAAGTACGATTATCTTAACAATTTATTTATTTTTTCACTAATTTATTAACATTATTTTTATTGATTAGGTGGCTGCGAATTATCCTAGCGGGATCCCAGAAGGAGCGCGAGTGGAATGGGTTCAAGACTCAAATAAATCAGGGTAAATAAACATTCTATTAACATTATTTTATTGGAATATGTTGATTATTTTATTTCATCAGGAGATCAAATCTGAGCACACCAGATATTGGTGCTAAATCGAACAAAGCGAAAAGATCCCCATCCAATCCAGAGTCATCGGTCAGCAACAGTCCAGGTAGTATTCGAAAAACTTCTTCATCTACTCTCTTTGTCAGCTGATTGGATGTATTAAATCCATTTCCTCTACTCCCCACAACCTATAAACTTCACGGCGCGAGTGAATTTGCTAATCATTCCACCGCTTCCAAATTTTATCGAACATTTTCCTTTAAAAAAGGCTTTTGGTAAATAACGAGTTAGAATAATATGAAATGCTCTAACTAACACTTAACCAAGATTAGGGCACTTGAGAGAAATATTTATTCATAGACTGAGCCAAAGAAATATCACTTTTTTTTTTAATGCAACAACCTAACTATAGTATGAGAAATTGCAGGCGAAGCATGTATGAAAAAATAGTTTTGCAATGTATTTTGAGAAGCAAGGTTTGTGGTGGTTACTGATCACAAATATAGCTTTTATTATAATTTTTAAAAAGGGGATGGTGCCTAGGCAGCGATGAAAAAGTAAATGACCAAGGTTTGAAATTAGAAGATTTGCAAAATTAATAATTTAGCATGTGAAAGAATCACTACATTTTATGGTAAAACAAAAGTACGCTAACTTGTAGTGTGCAAAATATTAATTATGTAAACACTCTTATGGGATAATTTCAAAATATAAATTTATTTAGTCTTGTCTCAGAAATAATAAATAGATGAAATAACTTTTTTTTTGAGTTGCCCATTGGCGTAGCCTGAAATTCACGAAGTGAGAGTTTTAAGGAAGTTTGACTTTAAATTACATAGAGAGTTAAAATGTAGTTAAATTTATTATGGTCAAAGCAACGAGATTTGGGTCAAAGGGGGACCTCTTTACTGATTCAATGATGGTTAAAACATAAATGAGCCTGCCAAATCAGTAGACTTTCATCAGCTATCAGGAAAGATCCATACAGTGCACTTACTGATTCAATACCCTATACAGTGAGGTTCTTGTCCCTAAGGTGGAATGGGTACAACAGAACCTGTGAAAAAACAGTAATTTCATCTATAGTTGTGTCAAAATGCCACCTCTTATTCCAAATAATAGATTTTTCAAAGAAAGACTAATCTGATTTCAAATTAGTAAGTGCCAAGCATTCATCATGCCAGATTTTGACAGTTTTCTTTACTCTACCGCTTTTAATCTGCCGCCACGAGAGTCTGATTAATCACACATGTGAACTAATTGACTGTCCCATTGAAAAACTTTGCTCTAATTATTGCAAAAGATGTTTAAAGGTTGTCAACATAAGTCTATAAAATTGTGCCATTAGTAAGTTTTTGTGAATATTTTACTGAGATCTATTTACAAGAGGGACGCTATCATAGAGAGAAAAACACCCCCTAGTGATGCATTGTCAAATACTATATAAGATTGCATGTGAGTATGGAAAATATCATACTTATTGAACAATGTTATAGTCTTTAAGGTGTGTATTGATGGTTCTTACTAAGTTGAAATCCTCTTATTGAATGCTATGCTAATGCTTTACTTTGACCAAAGGCAGTGATAAATATTGGCGCCATTTTTAAATCGTAGAAAATCATCTGGCTTTTAGTTTTTTTAAATTTTTTTCGGTTAAACTTAATAATTTAATGCTAAAAGCTATGGCTGTGAGTCCTGTGATTTTGAAAGGAAAAGTTTTACAGTGAGGTGATAAAAAAATCCTGCATAAATCTTCCATATTACTTCTCGAGTAGAAGGGTGTTTTTAGGGCAACTGTAGTGTTTCTATGCACTTTTGCAGTTTTTCATACTCAAATTTACATTTTGTAGTTAACTTGTTGAATCTGCATTACAATGCTCTAGCTTCAGACAGCTTCAGGTTTAGATTACCTAGGTAGGATTTTTAGTAGGACTGATCATGGAAAATAATCATTTCTAATACTTGGATAGAGCTTATTTTTTTGCGTATGGAAATTGACTTTACAGCTTCTTTAGCGTAATATTACATACGTTATTTTGCCAAATAAAATTCCTAAATTTTACGGGTTTTATTATAAAAAATATATTAGTTATATACCTGTGTAGTACAATTATTTTTTTTACACAAATTATTTCCCCTTTAAAAAATACAAAGCAATTGTGTGAATTGCCTCGGATTATAAAAAGTTTTTAAAAAATACTGTAAAACCATATCACACATTTGGCTATTTATAATTGGAAATTTTAAAAGTTTACTTATAATACTTAATTTTGCACAGGCGCGTAGGAACGTTTTGAATTAAGAGGGGTACAGTTTGATTATTGAATTTGGCACTGCCCTTAAACATTAAAAAATAAGCTTTTGGCGCCCCTTTCCAATTTGAAGAGAGGTACGTTGTACCTGTGTACCCCCGTTCCTACGCCACTGATTTTGCAAGTAATGGTAATCGTTTCATGATTTGATTAATAACATATACTACGAATATAAACTGAATAACTCAGAGAATGCTATTTAAATGGTTTATCACAGCTTAAAAGTGCAATGAGTAGTTAACTAAACAATGTACATATTACATCAGATCTTATACTGAGATTGGCTGCAATGCTTTCGATTGTTCTGCTAATATCAAAATAAGTAAAAGTTAAGATGGATAATTTTTGCGTGAGATTTTATAAATTAAACGAGAGGATCAGTCTCCGCAAATTTGTTAATATAAGACTCGTGAAATGCATAGCTATGTATATTAAGAGAAAAAATGTATTATTTTTACATAAATAAAAGAAACTTGGTCACTCAAAAGCTGTGGATCTTGTCCTATTTAATTCTTTTGTGGGTTTCTAACCATTAATGAAATGCCCCTTATTGAAATGTTTTGTCTGTTTTCTTTGCACAATTTTTGCCTTCTTTAATCATTTCCTTCAATAAGGTATGTTTTATTCACCTAACTGCACTTCTCTTTCTCTATAATGAACCTTTAAAACCTTTTTGTCCCAAAATTTAACAACCGAAACTTACTTTTTTTTGTTTTAGACAAGAAATGCGATCCATCCGGTGAACTAACTGATGAAGAAGGAAATTGCATTGATCATGAAGACTTTAATGATAAGGAAAAGGGGTCCCTTTTGCAATTAATCGGGCAGTTGAAGTTGGGAATGGATCTTAATAAAGTATGTTAAATATGTAAGAGTTAATACCAATAGTGACAAAACTCATGTTACAGATTAATCTTCCAGCTTTCATACTGGAACCAAGATCACTACTTGAAGTTTACTCGGACCTTCTTAGCAATCTGACCATTCTTTTTTCTGTTTGCGATTTAAATACTCCAGAAGAAAGAATGGTGGCCATTTTGAAATGGTACTTGATCTCTATTCACTTTTTTCAAATGGTGATTATTTTTAGCTTAGGTTTCCATAGTTCCAAGTCAAAGCCCTAAAATAATTGTAAAATTTGGCAGAGCTCAGTTGCTAGAAAACCATATAATCCCATTATCGGTGAAACATTTCATTGTTCTTGGAAAGTACCAAGAGACCCAAATAATGGACCAAACTCAGATTCTTTCCATCATATGACTTATATCGGGGAACAAGTATCCCACGATCCCCCCAGTGAGTTTTTTGTAATTCAATGTAAATATTTAATTTAACTATAATTTGTTCAAGTTACTGCTGTGTTTGCTGAATGTGAAGAAAAGAAGTTATCTTGCGAAGCATCCATTCAAGTTAAGCCGAAATTTCTTGGGATGTACGCAACTGTTAACTTAGTCGGCGATGGTTAGATTTATCTAATGATAATTTTTTTCGGATCTTTTCTTATAATTTTTAACCCTCAGTCATAATTTGCTTAAATGAAACTGGTGAAAAATATATTTTTACTCTTCCAATACTTCATGTACGGTCTTTACTGTCTAACCCATGGATTGAATTTGGAGGTCGTGTAACAATTCATTGTCCTGAAAGCAAATTAACATCGTACGTAACTTTTCATACAAAGGTAAGAAGTATTTAATTTAATATTAAAATAATATGAATATATGTATTTAAAATTTTATCATACTCAATATTATGAATATTTCAGCCATTTTATGGAGGAAAACCCCACAAAATCTCAGCAGAGTCTAAACTACTAAGTGATGTCTTATGTCGAGTAACAGGAGAATGGAATGAAATTTTGCAATTTCAATACCAAGATGTAAGTTAGAAGAAATATTTGTAACTATCATATTCAAAGTATTAATCCTCCAAGGGATCTATGGAGGAGATTGATGTGCGAAAAATTAAACGTTTTCCAAAAAGAGTTAGGCCTATTAAAGACCAAGATGCGATGGAATCAAGGAGATTGTGGCATAATGTATCTGCGGCTTTAAGAAAAGGCAATATCGAGGAAGCGCAAGAAGAAAAGCAAATAGTAAGTCGTATTTGAAACTACCCTCAAGATCCAATGTTTAAAAGATGTAATGTATGTATTCAGATCGAGAACAGTCAAAGAGACGAATGTAAAAAATCAGATGATGATGAATATAAAGGAAAAGTATAACAATTAGAATATTACTTTGTAGTATCAACTTTTATCAAAATTGCTATATTTTTTTAATTTTCAGCTGTTTCACAAGAGGAATGACATTTGGGAGTACAAGTATATTTTGAGCATGAAAAACTAACTACATTGTATGTATTATATAATTTTTAAGCTTAATTAACACATTATTTATAATCATCCATACAAAAATTGTACATATAATAACTGGTAAATTTATTAAATCGCTCTTTAAGGTGCTATTAATTGATAAACCCAGCCATTTTCTCCATTGTGGGTCAATTTATTATCCGGTTCAAATTTTGAACTTCTTGAGAAAAGAACCCGGTGATGAAGTCTGTTGGATTGGCCTTGCCAAAACTCAAATGACTCTGGAATCACTTTGAAACCACCCCAATGATCAGGTTTAGGAACTTCTTTGCCATTTAAAGAGGTTGTCAAATCGCTTTGAATTTTTTCAATATTTTCTCTGCTTTCTATGACTTGACTTTGCGGGCTAACAGCTGCTGAAACTTGACTATCATAGGGTCGAGAATGAAAATATTCTTCACTCATTTCTTTGGATACTTTATGTGCTTTTCCCTCAATCCGTACTTGTCGATGAAGTATGTCCCAGTAGAATAGTAGCGCCACGTTTGGGTTTTCTTCAATTTCTCTGCCCTTTTGGCTGTCATAGTTTGTAAAAAACGCAAAGCCTTCGTTATCAAACATTTTGAGCAAAACATATCTGGAGGAGGGCATGCCAGATTTTGAGCATGTGGCAACAACCATGGCATTTGCTTCTTGTATAGTTGGGGTTTGGCAAGCTAGTTCAAACCACTGCTTGAATAAACCAAATGGCTCTTTAACTTGCAAGTTAAAGAATATGTCACTTTCATATGGTTTACGCATTTTACCCAAATTGACATAATGATCCTCGGTGGGTTTTTTTGGAAAATTTGGCTCATTTGAGTTACTCATGGCAGCTAAACTGATAAAACGTTTCAAGATATGTAAATTATTCCGTTTGTTTGCACGTACTGTAAGGCCCCTCCAAGCTGTAAGAAACATACAAATGGCGGGTGCCGGGTAGGATAAACTTATGCTGAAACTAGGAGGATGAAAGTGGACTTCTGGTCCCAGGTTAGTTAGTAGAGAAATTCGTTGCAGCACCCGTTGCCGTTGGTGGAAATGTTGTAGCCATTGAGTTGGGAATAAATAGAGGTACAAATAAATCTGGCTAGCGCGGGACCAATTTCGTTCAATATGGAGACTTTTTAAACTATATCGTTCAACCGTGGCGGCATCTGTCTCTAGTGGTGGCAACTATATTGCAATTGAATTTTTGCGCGAATCATATAACTTTACAAAATATAGATGGCGCTACCGCCCAATTATAAAGATGAATATCGTAGTCTTCTCAGAACAGGTCCCGCGTAACCATGGCAACCGAAATGGTAATTGTAATTCTAGCAGTATTATTCCCAATTCAATGGTTGTAGCATGACTGCTAATGCTAACCTTAAACTCTTGGACAGTTAAAAACTGACATCTAGCGTAGAAAATTTGCAAATTTTCTGCTTCCATTGAATCTTTTCATTGGGCTGGGAGCAGGATCGGACATAAGGATATTTTTTTAGTAGTCAGCCTGACTAGTGAGCCTCCTATCTTAATTTATTTTGGAAGTCACTTGACGAGAAGGACAACCAACATTTTGCTTTAGGAGTTAATTATCACTTGAGTTACATGACTTTGGCTGATCACAATTGTTTCACAACTTAAGAGTCTTTGACTAGTTAAAAATATTTTCATTGATAATATCATCAAATTAAAGGGCAACGCAAGTGGTCATGCAGGGGGGGGGGGGACTATGTTTTCTTCAACAAGCCGTAAGTAGGTTTTCCAAGGATGATTTTATACAGCGCGAAAGCCTTATTCTCCTTGGTGTAGCCACGTGGTGCAATTTCGCTCTCATTCGCGAATTTTTCGATTTTCTTCGCTGAGCTAGCTCGCAATCAACGAACCCAGGAATTTAGGCCTAGCTTCATTTATTTATTATGGAGAAAAGAACTGGGTTAGTTTCCGAGAGTTGGACTTTGATATATTCGATTTAACAATGTTTTGGAATAAAATTATTTGTGAATTGAATATTTTTAATAATGAAAGTTGAAACATTAGGCCTTGGACGCGGATTAAGAAAATTCTACACCACACACGCTCCTATATCCCGTCTCCCTTAACAATTTCCCTATCATTATACCCCGACAGAATATTTATCTTTTTTTTATAGAGTGTTGTCGTCTGAAACCCTACGACGTCACCATTGTAATTTGCCTATTGATAAAAAACGGTAACTGTCATGGCGGCCACTATTAACACTACAGCTGTGACGTTACAAGTTTTTAAAATCGTACCAGACGACAACACTCTATAACATTTATTTTGTAGAAGTTTACTTTTTAGGATCCGATTTGTCGGTAAGCACGGAGACTTCACTTTCCTCGGCCATTTTCGCGACTAAAGAATGCATTTATACAAAATAAATTCGGCAAATATGGTTCTGCTTTTTTACAGAGGGAAAGGCTATGGCAGATAGCGCATGCTCAGTCGTTCTTTTTATCTATAAGATAATTTACCCCATTGCATGGTCACTTGCGTTGCCCTTTAATTTGAACGTGGTGCTCGGTTTTATTTATAAAATCATATGTAACATAATTACTCATAAGTATACCACTGTACCTTTATTCCATTCAAAAATCTTCACTAATGGTTTGTTTCACCACGAACCAGTAAAAAGGTGGATTAAGTTAGATTTTAACCTTTTTATTCATCCTAGTAATTTTGGGAGTCACACTCAAACGTATATAAAGGTCTAGATAAAATATTTCAAAGGGAGTGAATACGGAGGTGACAGCTAGCAGAAACGCGTAATTTCTGCAGGCTATCCTTATAAGGCGCTATCTATCGGTAAGAAAGCTCGTGCTATCGTCGCGAGAGCCATTGTCTCATGCTAAAAATTATACTAAAAGTCACCAACAAATGGTGTCTAAAGACTACGGCCTGCGGAAAGGTCAAGCACTTAGTACTAAAATGCTAAGAGAGCTCGCGCTCTTGGTCACGTGCCTTCCTCGGTGTTTGCTAGGTGTCAATTCCGTATTTAATGTTAGGCTTAGACGCCCCGAAATTAATCTAGACCTTTATATACATTTCTTATATCTATGGTCACACTCAAGGTTCCTAGAAAAAAGCTACGCTTACAATTGAACCAAGGATCCTATATGTTAGAAGGATAGGTAGCCCTCCGGCCAGCCCGTGCTTTCAAATAGCCGGCAGCGCCGTCGATATTAAGAGAGCCTCTAAACGTGGGACTTCTTGTTTCTATTCCCTCAAGGGCAAATTTTGGCGGTGCTTCCTACATGTTTTGTCCTTGATGGAATCTAAAGACGGATTCTCTATCGCGCATGACCCACCGACAGCGCTGCCATTTTTTGTCCCTCGCCTCATATTCTTCTAACCTATAGGATCCTTGGTTGAACGTGTTCCAGGTTCTAGCACTCCGGAGGGCCTGTCACCTGTTCGCCAGGGGTCGTTCAGTCAATGAGAGGCGATAGAGTGACCGAGGAAGATGAAGACTATGCATCCTGGAATATAAAATTGTATTCCCCCAATATGGGCTCTGCGAACTCTCTAAGGCGACTCAAACCTTTGGACACACGATTTTTAGCGCCATCCCATGACAGCTAAAGCAACTACTTTTTTTGGAATTTTGTCTGCTAGTTGTTCTAAAATTTGAATTTCTCAGGCAGTAACGGATTTTAACTCCGAACTGATTTTAATAGTGGAAACCAATTCAATATGAGTGTTTAAATAGTTCAAGTATCTATAATGCGTTTTATAGGAGTTAAATAATTGTTAAATACTGCTGCTTACGTCGTTAGTACGTACCTTAGTGATTATAGGAATGTAACTTTTTACCCAGTTCCTAAACCTGGTAGGAATAAGAAACATTTAAGTGTAACTAAAAAATGGCTTGAAATGATTAATCGTGTGACTATTACTGTGGAAATTACATCATTACGTTTGCAGTTTGCATTTCGTAGATGGTAAAGGATCAAATAACGAAACCCCTTTTCCTTCGCGACTGAAGTAGTGTGGCACCCATTATTAAAAAATAGTAAAAACTATTTAAAGCAGCAACTACAGTTGTGTTATTTTAGTAATTGTTCCAATAATATTTTATAAATAAAACCGAGCACCACGTTCAAATTAATAATTCGTTACAAACAAATAAACATTCCCACTAGTTTCAGACTCGCAGCCCGATTAAAAGAACCGAAGCAGAAAATTTTTAAAAGTTGTTAATTTTCTAAGCTAGATGTCATTTTTTAAATTATATCCAAGAGTTTGAGGTTGGCATTCATGCTACACCCCGATTTCCACTCCGGAAGTCCACTTTCACCCTCCTAGAAGTGACCATAGAAATCTCATAGGTAACTAGAATGCTGCCGTGTAACTGGCAAATTGACCAAACGCCGTGGCAGACGATAGCCAGTACTCAGCCAATTAGAGCTCAAAGAGTGGTTCTGCAGTTTGGGTCACCTAGCTCATTATTATTTTTCATTACGTTACCATAGGAACAGCATTTCATCATTCTTTATATACTATTTTCAAATACGGCGCTCTCGGCGAATGACAAGTTTTTTTAATAACTTTTTAAATATTTTAATAGTATTTTATTTACGAAAATGCCTTCACGGTATTTTGTTCCGTCGTGTAAAAAGCGTCGGTATTCCGGTCGCGAAAATGTGTCATTTTTCAGGTATAGCTCTTTTCGTAATTTTATGCACGCCTGCGCAGTACGGCTTTGGGGGCCAAGTTATCAGACGATGGTTTCTTATTGCGCGGGAATTTAATGCGGGTTGATAACGCTACGTGACCGGGCTCGCGGTCTTCTCAGACTCAATCAGCCCTTATTTCTTCCTTTCTTTGAATAAAAAAAACGCTACGTGACATTTTAAGCTTAATCGTGTTATATCAACATAGTTTTTACTTAAATAAATGTAAATATGTCGCTATCGTGTTATTTTGAACTTCTCTAAAAGGAAATTAACATAAGTTCCCAGAAGAAGTTATCATAACTAAGCCTTCGAGATATGCCATCTTGCGGTGTAGTGGCTGGGATTAATAATAGTTAGCTTCCATTATTAATCCAAGGTAGTGGGTTGCAAAAGTCACTCTACCTAGGGTTATAGTAATATCAGAAGTAAATGAACCAAAGTTATAGGAGAGGGCCAAAATTTTAAAAGTCATTTTCCTTAACGTGGGGAGATGAAAATCCATCGGAGTTCCTCCCCCTTTAGTTCCCGCCACAAATTGCACTAGGGAATTGTGGGTATCCACATTCGATTTACCAGTCATCACCGTCTAGTCGATAGATGGCGATAGTGGAGCCTTGAAGGCGCGAAATTTGAAAACGTCGATTAAAGGGAGATCTCATATGGAAAATGCGCTTAGTATGAGAGATATAGCGGTCTAATAACTTCGGTTCATTTACTTCTGGTAATATTAAATTTCATCGAATTCCTGTAAAACGGCGTAAACTGTGGAAAAGACTAATTAATCGTATAGAGTGGAAAGCTGCACGGGATGATAAAGTTTGCAGCAGGCATTTTGTTATCCAGGGTGGGAACCATCGGATGTTGACTGGGTACCAACACTTTTTATGAAATCTATTATAAATAAAGTTACCCATAAAAATTCTCTATCTGAAAACAGTGTAGAGAACGATTCTTTTGAAATAATTAACCAATCTGATGACAACTTGAGCAGTAATGTCTTAGAGCGCTCACGAGAAAGTAGATATGAAAATCGGATTAAAAAGAAGATACGCTTTTAAATCTCTAAATTATTGACTCGAACTAATTATTAATGTAATATTTTATAGAGAAAATTGGAAAAAGAGTTATTTGATAGAAATTGGGAAAATTTATCTCTTCCATCATCACTTTCATTTCATGACTATGTAGGAGACAACCAGTCTGAACCTGTATTTATTTAAAATAATGAAAAATCCTTTCGAAGAAATTTTTAAGTTGTTTCCGTTAAATATCAATAATCTCACTTCTTTATTTTCGTTAGGCTTTGGCACACAAACCATGACTGATCCTCTTGTGGAAGAAAATGTTAAACTGAAGACAGAAATACAGGAGTTGAATAATATCAATCGCAAAAAAAGTTGTTGTATTTCTATGGTTTTTTAAGTTAAAGGGGCTCCAAAGTTGGGTGGCAAAAAAAAAAGAAAATTGAGCATGCTTTTCATTCCCCCCAAACCCTCACTCGGCCTTGGCAGAGGCGGGCAGAGTCAGCCGTAAATTTCGCACTTTACTGAATTTACACACATTTTGCCACCGAACTTTGGAGCCCCTTTAATGCGCGAGTATCACTTTTTCGCTAAAGAAAAAATTTGGAAATTGAACTCGACTCGGTAGCCAAAAAGTGATACTCGCATATTAACTTACTTAAAAAACCATAGAAATACAGCATATGTAGGCATTCCTGTGTAGAATTTCTTAACATTATCATCATTCTGTATTTTTTCAACAGACGTACCAACTTTTTTTGCGATTGATATTATTCACTGATGTATTTCTTGCTTCAGTTTAACATTTTCTTCCACAAGAGGATCAGTCATGGTTTGTGTGCCAAAGCCTAACCAAAATAAAGAAGTGAAATTATTGATATTTAACGGAAACAACTTAAAAATTTCTTCGAAAGGTTTTTCAATGGGCTATACTGCGCATTTTTGAATTAACACCCAGAAGATGAAAATAAGGAATGCAATCCTCAGGAAAACGCAATAAAAGGAGATAAATTTGAAGACGGTCAGTTGCATCAGACATGATTCAACATAGTTAACAAACTTATTGCAATGTATGATTGCGAGGTATTTCAAAAAAATGTATTATCATCAAAGTCTACAATTAGTCAAGAAAAAATTCATTCATGGACATCAAAGCAAGATCGGGGTGGCCTTCTTTACCTTTCTGACAATAAAAACCGGAATCACTTTATTTTCAAGACCCTGGGTGATTCTGTAGAGTTAAATACATTATGGTTTGAGCTTTGGGGTGAAAAATCCGATATCGCAATGAAAGCGCAGAAGTTGGCTTATAGAACATTAACGAACACATTATTGAAGGCACCATAAGCCTATCATAAGGTCCCCATAAGCAAAGGTCTAGGCCAAAGTTTTGACGATCACATACCCGTTATTAAGAGGTAGGTATTCAAAATCTGCACCTCCTAGTGGCTACGTCCCCAACTATGTATTTCTGAAATAAATTTCGTGAAATGCATTATGCATGCGCACAAGCCACGCGCTAATGTTTTTACCTCTCCTAGGAGGGGTTATACAATCATAGTGTCTGTCTGTCTGTCTGTGTGTCTGTGTATCCATGGACTAATTAACACAGGGACACCCCGTTCCCGAATATTTGCTTCGGGCGATTGTTAAATGTGCGCTCTGGTGGTATAGTTAAGAACTAACGGAAAACTAGAGTCAAAGGGGAAGGATGAAAAGGGAGGCCCGGAGGGGGTTCACATAAACCTATTCAATGTGGCTACCATGTTGTGGCGCGTACAGTTTCGTTTTTCGGATTTAAATTAGCTAGAATTGTCATTCTTAATTTGAAGTAAATAGAAAATGAATTTTTCTTCATTAACTTATGAAACGATGTTCATTTATCCACCTAAAAAAGGGAAAAGATAATTGGATGTCAATTATATTTCTGGTAAGTCTTTACCAAGGCTTAATAAACAGCCTTTTTATCGCTATCAATTTCCGAATTTCTTTATTGAAATATTGGTTTTATTTTGTAGATGATGATGATGATTTAGGGTTTAGGGAATGGTATAAAACATACTCCACTCATATGCTGTATCTTGAATCACTTTTACACGATTTAAATTTTCATTTTTCCCAATAAAAATATAATCTAATGCTAAAAAAACTATCATAAAACGTATTGTCGCGGCAAAAAGACCGTTGTAAAAACAGAGATAGAACCGTCTGCAATTTTTTTTCAAAATTCAGAAGTGATATTGAAAACTATATTCTATGATGGTGGTAGCCGTTTCCTTTTTGTGCCGTGTTGACCCGAGTAAAATTCTGTCGGAGGGGGTAAAAAGAGGAAGAGCATTTTAACAAGGGTCTTTCGGAGCTCCCTATAGGAATAACATGGGAACGGGGTGTCCCTGTGTTTGTTAGTCCATGGTGTATCTGTCCTGCGAACGCGTTCGCAGTTTCCGTGCAAAGGTTAATCATTGCGTACGCAGTTTCTCGAAATCTCTGCGTTCGCAGTTGCTATGAATTAGGGAACGAAGTTGAAGGGTTGGCAAAATCACCGTGCGACGGTGAGCGTTAACGGATTTTTTGCGGTTGGGTTGGGTTTTAATGGTGTTTTTTCGTTAACCCTCACCGTTGCGAGAGTTTTATATTTGGATATTTCTTTATTGTAATGTTTATCTGCAGGTTGTGATTGTTGAGTTTGTGTTATGACGGTTGTGGGTGTTTAGATTGTTGTGTTTGTGTTTTGACGGTTGTGGGTATTGAGTCTGTTGTTTTTGTGTCCGTTGTGTTTGTGTTTGTTGTGTTTGTACGGGCGTTTTCTCTTCAATTTCTTATTGATTTTTGGGATGGACTGAGTGCTGAGTGTTATGCAACCTCTCAACTTCCAATGGCAGGGTTTACACCAATTGTTCACGGTATTCGTCTTGGTATCAATTTGCGATTTATTGGCGCCGGCCGGGAATCGAACCCAGGTCTGCTACGTGCAAGAGATTTACTCTAACCACTAAGCCATTAACGCTTGTTTCGCACATTCTTAATAAGGTGGCAGATGTCCGAAATGAAAAATATTGGTTCCCCATTACTAAAGTAATTGACACCTCTGTAACCAATTAAATCTCCACGTTTCACCCTTTCACTTTCATGAACATTTTAATCATTTTTTGATTCACACCTGCCTTATCGCAAACTATAGCGAGTATTTTAAATCCAGCACCAGAGAGATGTTCAATTCCTTCACTCACTATCGAATGCAGATCATCTGCGGATAACTTGACCACAGGAAAAAATGCGAACGGAAAATTAAAATTCGTTATTATCCCTCTCACCATTTGCTGCAAAACACTGTTAGCTAAAGTTGGTTTATCATTAAATGATCCATTAAATTTGCTTTCCAAATTATTTAGTGTGTTTCGGACATCATTTAAGTTAGTAAAACCAATAAGTTCTCCTGTACCACTGTTAAAAACAACGTATTCTTTCGTTTGTATCTCGTCTATTATTATGGAGAAGTATCGCTGATGTTCATCTAAAGCTTCTACATTAATTTTTTCTATCATTTCTTTTAAAATGTCTTCATTGAAACCACTTTTCCCACTAATCTCCTTCGAATAGTCATGAAGTGTCATTTGAGAGGGGATAACTAAAGTTTGTTTTAAAGCTTCATAAGTAGTAGAAGATTTAACTCTCAAATATAAGCACCACTGTATTATAGCAGGGTGCCACTTCCTTGGCCTTGAAATTTTTGAATTTGTGAATTCTTATTTGCTCACGAAGTATCATTTTTTGGAAAGTGTTTTTACATTCAAATGGATTTTGTGTTAAAATTTTTGCAAAATCTTTTCCTTCATCTACGAGATCTCATCCTTCTTTTTAAGGCTAAATTCTTTAACCTTAAAGCAGTTATTTGATTTTTAATCGGCCCTTTATTTTTGTGACATTTCAATTTTTACAATCATCGTGGCTGTCGGTGGGTGTGTGTGTCTGTCTGTCTGGGCTGCGTTCGCAGTTTCTTATAATTAGGGAAAAGGTTTTTCCAAAAACGCCCTCTTTTTGTTATTGGGTGTATTCAAGAGTCATGTCTCCTGGTGTATTATAATTTTCTTTTGCGAATTGTGATTGTATGTGAAGAATCTTCGACGTTTGGGACGGACCGATTGCTGAGGGTCACGGTAAATGTCTCAACGTCCAAATGGCAGGGTTTCCACCATATGTTCACGGTATACGTCATAGTATCATTTTGCGATCGCATCGGGTGGGTTTCGAACCCGAGCCCTCCTGCATGACAGGCGAGTGTTCTACTACAGACCCACCGACACATTTCGCAGTTCATTGAAAATTATAAGCTCAGCTTAAGCGGAAGAGTTTATTAATAGTTTTTAAAGTCTTACATTTTTTACAATTTTCCAAATATTAAAATCTCCCACCATGATGAGATTGTCTAGCATATTTCGATAATGTAGTACGATTTGTTTTGGAGTTATTAGCGCTTTCTTGCAATTTTCTAGTGTTGTAAGTCGGAAAATTTTCTGGAAAATTACCGAGGCCTTTTTTCCGGAAAATTTTCCGTATTTTTCCGAAAAATATTAAAAACGTTTTCATTCCATGATTCGTCTAATATATTGTTTGCAAATTTAAATAAAGCGGCATTTTCACCTCATTTTTTCTAATCTAAAAGTAAAACTAAACCTATAGACTAGTTTAAACTGGTTGAAATGTAACACTATTAATGTTTTGTAGTATGTTTACTGATATTAGTCATTTTAAATCGATAAAAAGTTTAAAACATTAAAAACCCTTGAAAAGTAATTTATGTTTAAATTTTTTATTTTTCCGATTTGCGGAAAATTTTCTAGAAATTTTTCCGCATTTTATTTTTCCTGAAAATTAACAACCCTACAATTTTCCCTCTTACGACCTTTGTGATTTTGGTAATTTTTTATCAACTTCCTATTGGTCGAATCCAATCGGGCTCACGCTATTTAAGCCTAAAACGTGACGGGGAACACTTTTGTAATTGAAACCAACTTTCTTACACTTACGGTTCTCGAGATAGTTTTTGAATGACCTTGTAGACATGGTTCAAGGTCATCGAAATTTTCAAAGTAGTTTTCCCCCTACACACCTAAAAATTTCAAATTCGTACCTAACACTGTTTTGGAGATATTTTAGTGGACACCCTGTATATCTTTACAAACTTTGAACTTTTGCATATAAATGATCAATATGATTGAACTTCTATAACAAAAATTTATAACATTAAAAATACATTTACAACAGCCTTATTTCAGATAGAGGTACACACCTTTTTAACTTGTTCATCAGCCACCGGATCTGGAAATTCTTTAGTAGGTCGAGAACCCCCGACAAAGTGCTTTGAGCAAACATAGTGGTGGAGACTGGCGACTCACATTTTCCTGTTTTATATCACTTCTACCAGCCGCTTCAAGCCACATGGTAGTCTCTATTTGGCTTAGGCACAGGTATAAAGTAAATGCCAGAACTGTCAATGTTTTACGATTTAGAATAGTTCTTGCACGATTTATAAAGACAACACTTCATTTTCTTCACTTCTTTTACTTCTTTATACATCATTAAATTACTCAAGATTAAAGTTCGAGGATCCAATTCTTAAATACATTATTCAAAATTAAAACTAATCCATTATTCTGAAAAAATATTTGTAGTTAAAAACTGAGTTATCTTTTGAAATGTTACCAAAAGCCAAACTGACAATGAAGCGCGACTCGTGAGTAGACGAAGTGTTTTTTATTTATTACTAGCCGAGAAGCCCGCCTTACAGGCGGGCCCTCAGCTAGTTGTGTGTTTCGAGACACTTCACCCAAGTACGCCCCCCCCCCCCAACCCCTTTTTCCCATGCGAGAATTTCCGTGGCACCCTTTTCCCCATAGTCGAACCAACCCAGTAAGGCCCCCTCCCCCTTTTCCCTTTGGCGGGAAGTTTGAATTACAGTGTGGGGCTACACAACTTTTACCGATGGCCAGTTTCACGTCTGTCAGGTAAACAGGGGGCACAATTTCGACCCCCCCTTTAATAACAATACGCACTCTTCGCCGTCAACTCTTTAACTTAGGATGGTACTTTTTATATCAAACGATAGAACGCGCAGCGCCGTTAATTTCCGCCCCCTCCGACCAACCCCCTTAAGGGGAGAGTGACCGAAAAGAACAAGTTGGTCTCATTCGATAGAACTCTTTGACGCGCACGCAGATTTGCCGTTAATTTCCACCCCCACCGACCAACCCCCTTAAAGGGAGAGAGGACCGGGGAAAAAAGTTGGTCTCATTCGATAGTACAATAAAAGTCGTCTACGCCCGCGTCTACTTGAAATCCAAAGCAGTCGAACTTAGGGCGTGTAGCAAAAGTCTGCTTTGATAGAATCACACATGTTAAATTCAATGGGCTAGCACTTTGGCTAGGGCTTTTGCAACAGGCCCTTAAGCTGCAAAGTATGCGACCATGGGCACAGAATCTCTGTCTTGCCATATTCTTCGTACATAAATACATTCTTGCAATAATATGATTTATGCAGTTGTTAATAATCAATATTAAATAAGAAAATACTAATTTAATCACCGAGATAATATAAAATAACATGGCCTGAACAGCTTTTGTATTAGTTTGCCCACCCGAGTATCCTGAGGGTGGGCGGTGGCCACTCTTTAACATAGGATGGTGAATTATATATCAAATGATAGGAAATCACATGGCCTCAACAGCTTTTGTATTGGTTTGCCCACCCGAGTATCCTGAGGGTGGGCGGTGGCCACTCTTTAACATAGGATGGTGAATTATATATCAAATGATAGGAAATCACATGGCCTCAACAGCTTTTGTATTAGTTTGCCCACCCGAGTATCCTGAGGGTGGGCGGTGGCCACTCTTTAACATAGGATGGTGAATTATATATCAAATGATAGGAAATCACATGGCCTCAACAGCTTTTGTATTGGTTTGCCCACCCGCGTATCCTGAGCGTGGGCGGTGACCACTCTTTAACTTAGGATGGCAATTTATATATCAAACGATAAGAAATCACGTAGCCTCAACAGTTTTTGTATTAGTTTGCCTACCTGTGTCTACTAAGGGTGTATGGGTTTGCCCACTCGAATACACTGATGTGGAACTAATATTACGGCCTGGGCCGTCTTGTTATTATACTCCGCGGCCGCGGAGTATATTTAGAGCTCATCTTTTTTCCCCGTTTCCACCTGTGCTGCGCGTATATTGGCAATTTACCGGTTTGGTCGTGGAAGACGTCAAGTCAGCTTGAGTGACTTTTAGGCCTTTTTTGGGTCGCGCTCTAACCTCAACCACTTCTCATATTTAAATTCTGTAAACGGATTTAAAATCAGCGTGTTTCACTTCATAGGCCCGTCTTTTCACGATTTATAATTTAATCAATAACGCCGAGAAAATATAAGTTTTTGAAGCCAGGAAATTACGGTTTCGAGGCATCCATTTTCCCTCTTAAGTTTCAGATTGGCGCGCATGCGCAACGGGAACGGGTGGAAGTCGGAAAAAAGTTGCCAACTTGCCGACACGGCTTGGTTTTGACGGGGGTTTTAATGCCGCGTGCCCGGCGGCCCGTGTGAAATGTTAATTTTCATATTCTAACATGTTTAAACATAATGATTTAAAACGAACAAATCTTCGATGATAAAAGGTAAATAATATAGTTGGCTTTCATTTCAACCTAATTTTTGTCACTTTACGGTATTTGGTAATTCTAAATTGTCACTGCCATAATTTAGCAGCCCGACTTTTCGGCATTTCGCCTGGAATTCGGTAACAGCTTCATGGCGTATAGTCAATGTAAAAGCACCGTGATATCGAATACAGGATACGTATTATCTTTGGTTAAACTAAACTATCAGTATTTTTGAATGTTTAATTTTTTGACGGCTGTTAAGTTTGACAACTAATAATGTTCGAGCTTTAAAATTTGAAATGCCAAGGAGGCAAAACAACGGGCAGAGTATTTGCGCAGCAAAGGTAATAAGTTTTATGTTGTTGAACTAATATAGGGTCAATGGAGGTAAGTGTGATCAGGGGGTAAGTGTTATCACCCCTTATTATTTCCCCAAATAATATTATAACATAATATTTGATGAATGGATATTGAAATATACTTAATTGTACACATTTTGTATATTTTCAATATTAATTTGAATTAAATTTAGTTTTTTAAAAATTTTAGTTGAAAAAATGTTATACTCTTGTACTCGTGTTTAGAGATTTTATGCCCAAAAGAAAAGTTCTGTAATTTTTTTTTCTAACTGACAAACCGATTTTACATTTTGGTATTTTGTAGTCTGCTTAACCTTTTACCTGCTAGGAAAATTTGGTGTTTTTGCTAACATTTTGAGGTTTTCAAAATTTAATCTGAAAAAGGTCTTTCAAAATTTGCGGTGCGGGGTAAGTGTGACCACACGAAGATATTATTTTAGAGCTATGAAAAAAAATGAGCTTTATTGGGACACCATATTTATCCGCTGTATGCAATTTCATTGCGATTGATCAAGGATTTCACAAGATCACAATTAACCAACCTTCGTATCACACTTGCCCTGCATTTTGGGGTAAGTGTGACCACACGAAGATATTATTTTAGAGCTACGAAAAAAATATAGCTTTATTGGGACACCATTTTCAACCTCTGTATGCAAATTTATTGCGATTGGTCAAGGATTTCAAGTGATCACAATTACCCCATCCCCCTATCACACTTGCCCCGCATTTTGGGGGTAAGTGTGATCAGTAACGGAGTTAAATTAAATTCACTATTTAATTGATATTATATTTGATTGCGTGGTTGTGTATTAATTGTACCAATTCTTAAGAGGGTGCTATTTTTAGTTTAAGAGTAATTTCAGGTAAACGCCAAAAAAAAATATTTTGATCATACTTACCTCCATTGACCCTAACAATATTTTTTGAGTTTTAAATTATTTTTCTATGCAGGTCTTAGTTCGGCACTTTTATTAGAGACACTACAAACATTTAATTTTTAATTTTAGAAAGCACTAATTTTTTAACAAATTATAAAATTGGGATGTAATTCTTGTAAAGCACCACGTCTCATAAATGGGCATATATTAGAACAAAAACAGTTCTTCGAACTGAAAAAACAGTTTAGAGCTCGTTAAATGTGCAGCCTTAAAGGGACATATATTATTTTTATTGTTGATTAATATGTCAAATTCATTTAAAGTATTAAAAAATATTCCTGTGAACAACAGAATGACGTCATTCCGCCTTTCAAATCACAGTCCACTGCTCCTCCATTTTTTAACACAAAATCTTTGATCCAATTTTGCCCACAAAGGTATCCATATTTATATTTATTTTCTTCCCTACACATTTAACATAAAAATTTTAAAATTTATTATTATTTATTATTTATTTATTTATTGCAATAATCTGCAACAAAAATAAAATAATAATAAGAATAAATTTTAAATGACGAATGACTAACAATGACCCCCTCCCCCTCACTGTATCACACTAGCGCTCGCGCTCGTGCCATTCTGAACTTGCTCGTCAAATGGAGAGCAGGTACAATTTTTCACGACCTTGACACTTCGTTATTTCTATAATAATTGAAAGTGAAGGCTATGGCTATTAATCAGGCAGGTATGTGGGTCAACTATTCATAGGTTTTTGATATGATAAGTGTATTTTTTTTTAAAAAAGCACGCGAAAGTTTTAAATGAGTTATTTTAACTGTTTTTATTCTTTTTTCTTCTCCCAATCTGGGTCGATTAGTTGTATTTCCAAGTACTTCCCAGGATATATTTTAAGTTGGTTAGCAAGCTCAGGTCTTTTTCTTCAAGACCCATTTAAAATTGGGCGCTACTATTTGCTATTCTTGAAGATACACAGTCACTTATCCACCCAAAAACCTTTCCGTTAAAAATTGCAAGGTCCTTTAAACAAAACGTCACGTCCTATATTACTCTAGGCCATAAAAGTAGTGAAATTAAATAACGGGCAAGATCTGTAATTATATTCCCATAAACGTCATAAACTGGACTTCTTTATCGACAAGTGATGTGCTCTGAATTAATATGCTAGACCTTGCGCGTCCTCAGTGGTTTATTGAGTTAAAATCCTTTGTACAACCATAAAACATTTCAAAGAGAATGGCTAATATTAGAATCGCATTTTATCAAATACACCGTTAAATAAATTGGTTTGAAAATTTTCAACGGTTCTTGGGATGTTCGCAAAGCATTCTGGGAAAAAAAGAAACACACTATTGGCTGAAAATGCTATCTCTCGCTCATGCGCTAGAACGTATTTTCGGCTCGATGGCCGAGACAATTTTCTTAGCTTAGCTGTAACGATTCTAAAGATACAATATCAGATAAATAATTTACCAAGTTAATTAAAGGAAAAGGTCAATATAAGATAAAACGTTTTCTTAAGAATGTATAAAGAGTGAACAATTCATAAAATTTACAACGTAGCGGACGAAAGGCAAGCATAAATATCAAGAATTAGTTCCTAAAAACGATGTAGATGGCAGCATTACCTAATCACGGGACCATTTCAACCTTCCGACTTTAAAGTTTTCTTTCGTTCTCGAAAAACGTGGCCCGGCTTGTCTATTTTATTTATAGGTGCATATATTGTTTAGATCTAAATATATTATCTACTCTGTTTCGATTTACTCTCTTTCCTTAAAATCAATAATCACTAATCAGAGTCAACATAACTTGGCAGTGAAATAAACGTTGGCACGTGCTTAATTCTTGTCTAGCTCAAAGTACCACCTTGGCCAACCGAGTCAAAATAAAAACACTCGATAAAATTACTGAAACTGTCCGTACTAGTGGTACTCGAACATTTCTGTACATTATCGTTAGGTGGCGGGGCGACTATTGAAACTGGAAAATTACTGAAAGCAGACAAGTTGTTGACTGCAGTGACGTAATTACTGCTGTCAACAACTTGTCTGCTTTATTTAATTATGGTTTTAAGGTAAAAGAGTAAATTTAAACAAAGTAGATAATATATTTCGATTTAATAATATATTTGATACAATGCGATTCTAATATTAGCCATTCTCTTTGAAATGTTTTATGGTTGTACAAAGGATTTTAACTCAGTAAACCACTTAGGACGCGCAAGGTCTAGCATATTACTTTAGAGCACATCACTTGTCGATAAAGAAGTCCAGTTTATGACGTTTATGGGAATATAATTACAGATCTTGCCCGTTATTTGATTTCACTACTTTTATGGCCTAGAGTAATATAGGACGTGACGTTTTTGTTTAAAGGACCTTGCAATTTTTAACCGAAAGGGTTTTGGGTGGATTTTACGCCTTTTTGTTTATAACAATAGAAGTAAAGTTATTATAATACCTTTAAACGTAACAAAGCAGAAATAATATTTATAAACAAGATTGGAAAGTGAACTTTCACCTATTTGGAATATTGAGAACTGCCTAGCTCTTTCGCCAACATTGTGTACGTTTAGATATTGTTTACTTTATTTTTTTGAAAACGTGACGTCATTATGCTCTTTAATTCATTTTTTAATGTTAATAAATAAGCTTGTACGATTGTTATTAAACTTTACACGTTTTGTACTGTGTTTATCACTCATAGGCATCGTTTATCGCCCTCTGGCGGCACACTGCCCACCCTGACACTGGCGAGACACTTTGAACTCACTGCACCTCGTTCACTTAGAAACAACCTATAAATCAGTAGCATTCGAATGTTTAATCTATTTCCCTAGGGCAAGATTTGTGATTATATTCCCATAAACGTCATAAACTAGACTTATTTATCGACAAGCCCTATGGCGGACAACCCCCACCCTGACACTCGCAAGACTATTGTTGTCGAACTCAGCGCCCCTTTTTACCTACAATCCACCTATAAATTTGTTGCATATATAGTTTCCAAGTATATCCGTCATAGCGGGCATTTTAACCTTTAAGTATGGGGTGCCAAACCGGAAAACACTGAATATAAACGCAAATATATGGTAGGGGACGCAAATATATGGTAGGGAACGCAATTATATGGTAGGGAACGCAAATATATGGTAGGGAACGCAAATATATGGTAGGGAACGCAATTATATGGTAGGGAACGCAATTATATGGTAGGGAACGCAATTATATGGTAGGGAACGCAATTATATGGTAGGGAACGCAATTATATGGTAGGGAACGCAATTATATGGTAGGGAACACAAATATATGGTAAAACGCAAATATATGGTAGGGAACGCAATTATATGGTAGGGAACGCAATTATATGGTAGGGAACGCAAATATATGGTAGGGAACGCAATTATATGGTAGGGAACGCAATTATATGGTAGGGAACGCAAATATATGGTAGGGAACGCAATTATATGGTAGGGAACGCAAATAAATCGTAGGGAACGCAAATAAATGGTAGGGGGACGCAAATATATGGTAGGGAACGCAAATATATGGTAGGGAACGCAATTATATGGTAGGGAACGCAATTATATGGTAGGGAACGCAATTATATGGTAGGGAACGCAAATATATGGTAGGGAACGCAATTATATGGTAGGGAACGCAATTATATGGTAGGGACCGCAATTATATGGTAGGGAACGCAATTATATGGTAGGGAACGCAATTATATGGTAGGGAACACAAATATATGGTAAAACGCAAATATATGGTAGGGAACGCAATTATATGGTAGGGAACGCAATTATATGGTAGGGAACGCAAATATATGGTAGGGAACGCAATTATATGGTAGGGAACGCAATTATATGGTAGGGAACGCAAATATATGGTAGGGAACGCAATTATATGGTAGGGAACGCAAATAAATCGTAGGGAACGCAAATAAATGGTAGGGGGACGCAAATATATGGTAGGGAACGCAAATATATGGTAGGGAACGCAATTATATGGTAGGGAACGCAATTATATGGTAGGGAACGCAATTATATGGTAGGGAACGCAATTATATGGTAGGGAACGCAATTATATGGTAGGGACCGCAATTATATGGTAGGGAACGCAATTATATGGTAGGGAACGCAATTATATGGTAGGGAACGCAAATATATGGTAGGGAACGCAATTATATGGTAGGGAACGCAAATATATGGTAGGGAACGCAATTATATGGTAGGGAACGCAAATATATGGTAGGGAACGCAATTATATGGTAGGGAACGCAAATATATGGTAGGGAACGCAATTATATGGTAGGGAACGCAAATATATGGTAGGGAACGCAATTATATGGTAGGGAACGCAAATATATGGTAGGGAACGCAAATATATGGTAGGGAACGCAAATATATGGTAGGGAACGCAAATATATGGTAGGGAACGCAATTATATGGTAGGGAACGCAATTATATGGTAGGGAACGCAATTATATGGTAGGGAACGCAATTATATGGTAGGGACCGCAATTATATGGTAGGGAACGCAATTATATGGTAGGGAACGCAATTATATGGTAGGGAACGCAATTATATGGTAGGGAACGCAATTATATGGTAGGGAACGCAAATATATGGTAGGGAACGCAATTATATGGTAGGGAACGCAATTATATGGTAGGGAACGCAATTATATGGTAGGGAACGCAAATATATGGTAGGGAACGCAAATATATGGTGGGGAACGCAATTATATGGTAGGGAACGCAAATATATGGTAGGGAACGCAATTATATGGTAGGGAACGCAAATATATGGTAGGGAACGCAAATATATGGTAGGGAACGCAAATATATGGTAGGGAACGCAAATATATGGTAGGGAACGCAAATATATGGTAGGAAACGCAAATATATGGTAGGGAACGCAATTATATGGTAGGAAACGCAAATATATGGTAGGGGACGCAAATATAGAACGAGATTTTTACACATATATAGAAAGAGATTTTTACGTTATTGATCTAATTAGTTGGACCAAAAGTTATTTAGTCCTAAAATGTGAACACTTATCTAATTGAATCTAACTTGGTATCTCTAATGGTTCTCGAGATTATATTTTGAATGACCTTGAAGACGTGACTTAGGTCATGGAAATTTCTATTATCGAGTGCTCCTATATGTTCTAAGCGTCCTGAAAACTTCAAATTCCTAGTTAAAACACATTTGGAGTTATTGGCCCTGTATAATTATTAGTTAACACGATTTAATCATGATTTAAACAAGATTTAATCCTAGTCGTGATCAGCTTATTCTAATTACGATGTAAATAATTCTTATTACGATGTAAATATTTCTAATTACGATGTAATAATTCTAATTACGATGTAAATAATTCTTATTATGATGTAAATAATTCTAATTACGATGTAAATAATTCTAATTACGATGTAAATAATTGTAATTACGATGTAAGTAATTCTAATCGCCAACTAATCATTGTAATGATGTAATCACGATGTAAATAATTCTAATCGCCAACTAATCATTGTAATGTACGTTAATTTAATTTTGATTAAATGCAAATTATATGATTCTTAGAACTAGCTGACGTTCTATATATGCTTAAAAATTTCGTTCAATATGTGTTCCCTACCGTATATTTGCGTTGCCTACCATATATTTGCGTTTACATTCAGTTTTTTCCGGTTTGGCGCCCCATATTTAAGACTATTTTTTCGAACACAGCGCCACGTTTTCACCTAGAATCAACCCTCAAACCTTTTGCATTAATTTTTTAAATCGCTGGTCGCTCCGGTTTAGTACTTCTTATGTGTTTATTACTCCATGGTATCAGTATATAATATTAAATTATCGGTAGAACAGAACCAATGACGTAAGAAGTAAGGAAGAAAAGCAACTTGCTTGTTGTGAAATTAGTCAAAATCGTTAAATTAGAATGTAGTCTATATCGAAAGGCCATTATGGAGATTTCTAGTTGTTTAACAGAAGGAGTCGCTTACTTTTATAAAGAATTTTATCAAGAATTCAGCAGATAATTATAGCTAGGAGCAACAAACACAAGGAGAACGCAGCTAGCCTTTAATCACGCTAACGAAGGGTTGTGTACGACGAGCGTCACGAGCCTTTACGATGAACGTTTTACTGGCGGGGGGGGGGGAGGCAATTTCCGAATTTTCCCTTTCCGACGGCGACATTTATTTATTAATTTGTATACCCCCGTCCCGCTAGGCACTACGGGGGATACCGCTAGGATTACAAATTAAATTTGTAGGGAAAAGTAGAATGAATGCGTAAGTCCCACAATTTTTTACCTCTCCGAGGGGACAAAGTCCCCTAGGAGGGGTTATACAACGACCGTGTCTGTCTGTGGGTGGGTCTGTGGGTGGGTCTGTGGGTGGGTCTGTGGGTAGGTCTGTGGGTGTGTCTGTCTGTCAGGACTGCGAACGCGTTCGCATTTTCGGTGCAAAGTGTAATCACTGCGTACGCAGTTTCTCAAAGGGTTGGCAAAACCACCGTGCGACGGTGAGCGTTAACGGATGCATTTGCGGTTTGGTTTGGATGGTGTTTTTTCGCTCACCGTCGTGACGGTTTGGTGTATTACGGTTTTTGTAATGTTTATGCGTAGGTTGTGAGTGTTGAATTTGTTGTGTTTGTGTTCTGATGGATGTGCATGTTGAGTCTGTTGTGTTTATATGGGCGTTTTCTCTCCAACTTCTTCTTAATGACTTTGGGACGGACCGAGTGCTGAGTGTAATGCTACCTCTCAACGTCCAATGGCAGGGTTTCCACCAGTTGTACACGGTATTCGTCTTAGTATCAATTTGCGATCGCATCGGGCGGGATTTGAACCCGAGACCTCCTGATTGACAGGCGGACGTTCTACCACAGAACCACCGACACTTGTTACGCCTTTTTGAAAATTAGACCTTCAGCTTTATCGGAAGCGTATTTAATAGAGTACGAAATTTTGGTTTAATTGAAATAGAATTGAAATTGAAATTATTGCATCGAAGAAATTCTACTTTAGCGTTTCTCTATTGATTAAAAATAAATGCGCCACCCAGGTTTCGAACCCAGACCATTCGGCTTGGCAGTCGAGCGCTCTACCACAGAACCACCGATAGCTCCTTAGATTCACTGAAATTAAGACAGGCATCGTAAGCATAATAGGTAATAAAGTCTTTTTTTATTAATGAATTTATGAAGGCCTAATCTGGTATTTTTTAAAGGTTAAATCTTGTTTTAGCGCAGTCAGCCGAGATTAGAGGGTTAAAGGGTAGACCCTGTGGGTGGTCCACTTTTTTAACGACCTATATATAGTTCTGTTAATTCAAAGGAGATAATTTAACGTTAATTGCTTTAAGAGCTGGCGGTTCGTCAAGTGGCTCTCTGTGCTTTGTTGATGGTAAGGTTTTTGCTTCTTGTAAATACATTTGGTGTGGATATTTGGATATCTACGATTTCTAACGCAGTCAATGATTTCTTGGGTGTGCGAGTCATTATATGATATTGGAAATTGGACGGCATTGGCCTTTTTCATGTGGTATGCGTCACAACGTCAACAGGAAGTGAACGAGTCGTCCACTACCAGATATCTACGGTATCTTCATCAAGGGCGAGTGTTGAAATAAAATGAGCGTTAAAGATGCGGCAAGTATTTCGTAAGAGAGTAATTCCAAAAAGCCTCTGTAGATATTTCTTTCATTAAAATTTGCTTCGTATTATATTTAACTGATAAACTTGTTCTGTAAAAGGGTTTAATTCAATTGTGCATTGTTATAGTACGTCTAACTTACTGTTGTAACTACTTAACTTATGATATTCTGAATAAATTAAAATTGGTCGTTTCGTCTCAATTATTTTAATTATAATTAAAATTTTATACCGGGCGGGATAGAAATGGGTTAATATTTTTAACAAATAACTCTAAATTGCGGAGATATATCTTTAAGGGTTATCTCGATAAATTAATACCACTAGGGACAATTCTTCCGAGGAGAGGTATATTTTGGCTCGCCAACTTGTTACCTCTCCGAGGGGACAAAGTCCCCTAGGAGGGGTTATACAACGACCGTGTCTGTCTGTGGGTGGGTCTGTGGGTGGGTCTGTGGGTGTGTCTGTCTGTCAGGACTGCGAACGCGTTCGCATTTTCGGTGCAAAGTGTAATCACTGCGTACGCAGTTTCTCAAAGGGTTGGCAAAACCACCGTGTGACGGTGAGCGTTAACGAATGCATTTGCGGTTTGGTTTGGATGGTGTTTTTTCGCTCACCGTCGTGACGGTTTGGTGTATTACGGTTTTTGTAATGTTTATGCATAGGTTGTGAGTGTTGAATTAGTTGTGTTTGTGTTCTGATGGATGTGCATGTTGAATCTGTTGTGTTTATATGGGCGTTTTCTCTCCAACTTCTTCTTAATGACTTTGGGACGGACCGAGTGCTGAGTGTAATGCTACCTCTCAACGTCCAATGGCAGGGTTTCCACCAGTTGTACACGGTATTCGTCTTAGTATCAATTTGCGATCGCATCGGGCGGGATTTGAACCCGAGACCTCCTGATTGACAGGCGGACGTTCTACCACAGAACCACCGACACTTGTTACGCCTTATTGAAAATTAGACTTTCAGCTTTATCGGAAGCGTATTTAATAGAGTACGAAATTTTGGTTTAATTGAAATAGAATTGAAATTGAAATTATTGCATCGAAGAAATTCTAATTTAGCGTTTCTCTATTGATTAAAAACAAATGCGCCACCCAAGTTTCGAACCCAGACCATTCGGCTTGGCAGTCGAGCGCTCTACCACAGAACCACCGATAGCTGCTTAAATTCACTGAAATTAAGACAGGCATCGTAAGCATAATAGGTAATAAAGTCTTTTTTTATTAATGAATTTATGAAGGCCTAATCTGGTATTTTTTAAAGGTTAAATCTTGTTTTAGCGCAGCCAGCCGAGATTAGAGGGTTAAAGGGTAGACCCTGTGGGTGGTCCACTTTCTTAACGACCTATATATAGTTCTGTTAATTCAAAGGAGATAATTTAACGTTAATTGCTTTAAGAGGTGGCGGTTAGTCAAGTGGCTCTCTGTGCTTTGTTGATGGTAAGGTTTTTGCTTCTTGTAAATACATTTGGTGTGGATATTTGGATATCTACGATTTCTAACGCAGTCAATGATTTCTTGGGTGTGCGAGTCATTATATGATATTGGAAATTGGACGGCATTGGTCTTTTTCATGTGGTATGCGTCACAACGTCAACAGGAAGTGAACGAGTCGTCCACTACCAGATATCTACGGTATCTTCATCAAGGGCGAGTGTTGAAATAAAATGAGCGTTAAAGATGCGGCAAGTATTTCGTAAGCGAGTAATTCCAAAAAGCCTCTGTAGATATTTCTTTCATTAAAATTTGCTTCGTATTATATTTAACTGATAAACTTGTTCTGTAAAAGGGTTTAATTCAATTGTGCATTGTTATAGTACGTCTAACTTACTGTTGTAACTACTTAACTTATGATATTCTGAATAAATTAAAATTGGTCGTTTCGTCTCAATTATTTTAATTATAATTAAAATTTTATACCGGGCGGGATAGAAATGGGTTAATATTTTTAACAAATAACTCTAAATTGCGGAGATATATCTTTAAGGGTTATCTCGAGAAATTAATACCACTAGGGACAATTCTACCGAGGAGAGGTATATTTTGGCTTGCCAACTTGTCTTTTTTAATAAAGATAAAACCTAAACAGGGCAAGCCTGGACAACACTTATAAAAGCCCAATGAAAGGGCAAAAGAATAAAAAAAGATAAAACGGCAAGTGTAGAATTAAAAGACAATAAAAAGATCAGTCATCAACCTGGACATAAGTCCCCGAAGTGACTGATTATAAAGCGCATGATATTCTCGAATACAATCATCTTGTCTGTTAGATTCATATCTCCGAAGTTGGCTCTAGGGACCAGATGGAGTGTAAGAGGACAATTAACTAAGTAGTGCTCAGAGTCGCCTGTATCTGACCCACAGACACAGGCAGGACTGAGCACATGACCTAAACTATGCAAGTAACTAGGGAATTTACCGTGACCACTAAGAATCTGCGTTGAGAAGTGGTTAGGGTTGACACCATTGTCGCCCACTCTAGGAATAAAATTCCTAGTAACAATGCCCTTAGTGCTGTCGCTCCAACTTCTCTGCCAATACCTCTTGGTAATGCCCCTCAAAATAATTTTAATACTACCCTTTTCGGGTTTAATAGAGTGGACCACCTGATTAAATAGTGTGCCCTTGGATAATGCATCCGCTCTCTCGTTACCCAAAATACCACTGTGTGCTTTAACCCAATTAAGGGTGACTTTGGCGCCATGATTGAGAATCAAATCCCTAATGTTTGCACACATACCATTAGGGTTGGAAGAATTTCCAATGGCTCGTAGAGAAGATAGGCTGTCAGAAAAGATAGCTACCTCTTCATCGTGGGGTCGCTCCCTAGTGAACCACTTAAGGCACTCCAAGATGGAGTAAAGCTACATATAAAAAACACTAGGTTTATAACAAGTGTCTAGACGAAAAGTCTTTGACACCAGTTCCAAACCTTGGTAATAGACCACGAATGCCGCAGTTGCGGCATTTTCCGATAGCGAACCATCGGAAAAGATCTCTAGTCCTGCATTAGTGGGAAGAGCGTCTCCACGAGAAATCTCTACACGAGAGGCTGGATGGCGGATCCAAGGATCACTCGGGTAAAGAAAATTTCCACCTACAACATTGTAATCACAGTGTTTAGCTCCCATCTGTTGGTAGAAAGACCTAAAAATGGTTGCTTCCTCACTTACATTGTACTCTATTGGGGTTAAGTTAGTGATTACCAATAACGCATCGGTAGAGATAGTACGATAGGCACAGCAGACTCTAAGAGCTGCTATTCGTTGGATTGACCGGAGCTTTCGAATCATTAAAGAATTCTCCGCCTCACGCCACCATGCGCCAGGTGCGAGCGTAGTGAGCGGGCGAAGTTGGCCATGGTCTAGCCAATGAAAAACGTACGCAAGAAAATCCACGACTTTTGACGGGTTGCGTTCTCCTTGTGTGGGGTGTTGTGTTTGTTGCTCCTAGATTATAGGTACTAATCTATTAGGTGTCAGTTTCTGTTACTTAATAAGTTAATATATATATATTAATTGGGGCAATCGATTGAAAAGTAAGTTTATATTATCGTTTATTGTAAAAGTTATGATAGCAGAACTATTCTATGTGCCTTACATATTAGTAATTGGGGGATCTTAAAATTCATTTTTCACGTGAAAATACGCCGCCATGGTAGGGTATAAAAGCAGGTAAAGGTACTGTCACGTGCAAAAACGTAATTTTCAAATCCGCCAATTAAAAAAAACTAAGCCTTTCACGTTAGTTTTGGTAAAATAGAACAAACGGTAAAAGGTAGGAACAGTGTCAGTAATAGTCCTATTTATAAAAAAAGTTACAATTTTTAAAAACAGGACTATTATTGACACAGTTCCTAACTTTAAATAAAAGTGTTTTAGTAGAAAATGTCATAACGTAAAGCGAAGTGCGATTATTATCGGAAAAGGAAAAGAGATGCCGATGTAGAGGCTTCTAAATTAATAGTGTTTAAATCATTTATATTTCAATATAACTAAAGCAAGTGTCGGTTTAGGGCTAATAATCAATAGTAATCAGCTATGCTAATACCCAAGGCACCACCTTAGGCCTAAGTCATCATGCGACGTTTGAAGCTATTAATTCCGGTGGCCGGGTTACGATGCGTAAGAGGGTGGTGGAAAGCCCTTCATGCCACGCGAGCCAACAGCCCCCTACACTAACTATTACCGTTAAACTCAGCAAGTTATTATGGAAGGGGAAACCGAAGAGCTGCGTTGCTTATAACCACACCATGGACTAATTAATTAGTCCATGACCACACTATGTATTACAAAGATGAGGAAGTTTCTCAAAATGTATTTATGGTTTAACCATGGACTAAATAATGTATACATTATTTAGTTAACGGTTTAACAATACCCATCTGCTTGCCAGAGACACAGCCATAAATTTCATTACAATCAAATTTACTGAGTCTTCTCTCCGACGCAAACGATTAAAAAGATAATTTTCCTATCAGCAATACCAGCATTGGGCATATATTTTGTTATTAAATTAAACAATTTTTAAATCGTTCTGCGTCACTTAAATTGAACTCAGTATAAATAGCCCGCTGCTTTGATAACCTTCGAAATAAAGTTATAAACAAACATTTCAAATCGCCCGCCATTTCCAACCCGAGGGTTATTACGTATTCTCTAATTTATCTCCATCTCACTCTCGATGTCGACTCGAAGTCGATCTCGAAGGCGATCACTTCGATCGAGAAGTCATTTCTCGATAAACGCTATTCTATACTTCATTGAAATCGACTTCGAGGTGATACATCTCGACTCTCGACAAGCGAGTAGACCACGTGGGTTCTACATATTTCCGGTTGTAATCGCGCATAGGCTCTCTATTTTCCGACCAATAAGAATACACCATCACAAAAACAGCTGATTACAAACGCCCATGTTTTATAGTTTAGAGAAAGGATATTTATTTTCATTGTAATACTTTAAAGTCCAAATAGAGCTCGGCGAAACAGCTAAATTAACCGCTAAAGTTTTGATTAACCATAAAAATTACGATTAACTGTTTATCCATGGATATTATCCACGGCTATATAGCAATTTAACATGTCAAATAATCGGGTTTTTTTGAATAATTTTCGTTTGTGGATAAAAATGAATAAAGTTATTATTTCTTATCCAAACGCCGAGCTCTAAGTCCAAAGGATTTATTGTTTGGTCTCTTATAACTCTTTATCTTTGAAAATTACGCCTATTATCGATTTCTAAGGCTATATTTATTTAAGCCATTGCTTTTTTTCCCTAAGAAAGACGGTTTGGGTAGTGGTAGCTTTTTGGCAACACTTGAGAAGTGGGGGGGGGGGGGGAGGTAGTTAAAAAGAACTACCAGCTCGATGATTGGTTGAAACCTCTGTCGAAAGCGATCTCGTAAGCTTCGGACACGACGAGATCGACTTCGAGAAGTCCATCGAATTCGAGTAGCATTTTTCGACAAATATTTGATAGAATAGCGTTTTTCGACATCTCACGAGATCGAGGGAGATCTCGATCGAGAAGTGCTTACAGAATAGGGTCCCAGGGCTGTAACCCTGCCTGTATAAGGAAACATTCGCGCCCGATGAATATTTAGTACACGTCGGAATTTATACACCGAGGAGCCATAACAATAAAAGTAAAAATTATTAAATAAATAGCTTTTTTTATTTTATTGCCTCGTCGGAACAATTTGATCACACGCCATATTTAAAAACATCGACAGTAAAATTAAAAATAAAAGAGATATCGGCCAATCAATCAGGGCCGGCTTGGTGTTTTGCGGGGCCGGGTTCGAAATATACTTGCGGGGCTCTCGACTTTCGGATTTCATAACCCCTATAGCTTTACCCTCCCTTTTACACACCTCCGTTTTACCCCCGAACGTTTTATTGATCAAATATTGAACTATTTTAAGTTTCTAACATTGGAAGACATTAATTTTATTTTTCATAGTTCATTTACAGTTGTAACAGTTACTTGTTACCTATACCTTTTAAAATTGACATCTAGATCTTTTGGCAGAAAAATCTTTTATTACGCCAGCAAACTCTAATGATTTCACCAGTGCACTTTATTTTCGATTCACAATAAGGCTTGTGATGACAGTCTCTCTTGGCTTATAGTTGATCTTAGATAGTTTTTAATTAATCATTAAAGATCTTTCTGTTGAGGCTACTGAAACTGGAGTGGTCAACAAAATTTTCAAAGATATTACAATATTAGGGTACAACCATGTTATTTTTAGTTATATAATATAAAGTATCAATAGCTGTCAAGACTGTTACAGGAATAACATCTTTCAACAACTGAAACTCTTCAAATAATTCTTCTCCGTCTACATCGTCAATTAACGTCGTTTCAAGATTTTTACAAGAATTTTGTAGATCTTCCGAAATGTTTTTTATTGCAGCCCCAGTCTCCACCATATAAGAAGCCAAATACATCTTTGTGCTCTCTGTACAGTTTAAATCTACTTTCCATGGCGGATAACGCGTTATCAACTAATTTTAAAAAATAATTCGTTTTAAATTGAACCTCACCATTGTAAACTGTTTCATCGGGACCTTCATAACTAAAAATTTTCTTCTTTTTTTCATGTCCTAACTTCCCTAAAATGGTTGAATATCCAATTCAACGATAATTTTGAAGAAAAAAAAATACAATTTCTGCTAAAATGTTTAGTCGCTACGTCCATTGTCACTTTTTGGTTTTGCTGACTATATTAACTTTGGTCAACATTTCCTACCAAATAATCAAACTAACGATGAAATCAAAAGACGTAAGTTCTTGAAATAAACCCTGAGCCTCGCTCCTAATTTTCACATCTGGAGCTCTTTCTTAAATCTCGCTTAGGGCTTTTAAAAAGGCCGGAATTTGAAATCTAACAGCTCTAACCTGGCCACCACCCTCCTACGCATTGTAAGTCGGCCACCTGCATAAAAGGCTATAAAAGTCGCTTGATGACTTAGGCCTAAGGTGGTGACTTGGGTATTAGCCTAGCTGATTATTATTATTATTATTGATTGGTGACAAAGTTACGCGTTCGAACGATGATTTAATCGCGCACACAATTTTATCTTCTTCGACACCCGATGACTGAACCTTGGAGGAGGGAAGTATTCTGGAGTGTAAAATCCCATAGCGGTAATAAGAACATCCTTTCCCGCCTATTGCTGTTAGAATTACCCAGACTACCCCGGTTTTTGGTCGGACGTCAGCTTTATCTGCCATCATTCTGGCTTGATGACGTCCGACCAAAAAAAGCATGATGGGAATTTTACAAAGCCGCAGGTGGTGCCCGACTTTTCCACTCCAGAATACTTCTCTCCTCCAAGACTGAACGAAGTTCTCTCTTAATTCTTCGTAAACCCTACAGTAGTTTTCGTTGCTTATAAGTGTGCCAGTACAATTCCTTTTTTCGAAATTTTTTGAAGGTGCATCATTCTCTTTATCGGCAATTTCTTCGTGCTTTCTTTTCTGCGCCGCTCGTATAGTTTCTTCCCATATATTGGATATTGGAAATGGACATTGGACACCTGCATTTTTGTTACCTTATCTATAACTGGATTTTCCAGGAATTTCCCGTTAAATGCTTGAAAGTGTGAAATACCGAGAAACCAGCGAGGGCCCCGCTGGCCCACTACGCTGCGGGGCCGGTTTATTACAAAAATAGTCACCCGCTTCGTTTAATGGTTTCTTAGAAATTTTAGATGCGTAATAAAATAGGTGAAATGATCCCACAATTTATTTGAATATGAAAAAAATGGTTGTCAAAATCATTTATTTTCTAATATAAAAGGAAATTTGCGGGGCCCCTTAAATTCTAGCTAGCGCGGGGCCGGGTGCGACCGCACCCTTTGCACCCGCATCACGCCGGCCCTGCAATCAATTGCAGGTTCTATATAGTGACGTAATGTATAAAGTAATTTATTATTATTAAGAACTCATGCTAGATGTCACACAATACCGGCGGTAGTCGCTCAGAGAGTTCTGATTGGTGATATTGGTCGGTCGCTTGCCACGGTTTTTTGTTATTTCTCAGTTACGCGGCAGCATTCTAGATTCTATGAATGGAACAGTCACAACTATATTAAAATAATAAACATTATATATGAACGTGTGTTTTTTTTAATCAATTAGCGTAAGGTGTTTTCAATTTTTATATTATTAACACAACTATAGTTGCTGCTTTGAATAGTATTAACTACCCATCTTATTAACGATTAATGAATTCTACTTAAACTATTTAAACACTCATATGGAATTTGTTTCCACTATTAAAATCAGTTCGGAGTTAAAATCCGTTACTCCCTGAGAAATTCAAAATTCCAAAGTTTAGAACAACTAGCAGACGAAATTCCAAAAAAAAGTAGTTGCTCTGGCTGTCATGGGATGGCGCTAAAAACAGTGGCGTAGCTGATGATCCACAGCAATGTTGGAAATAAGCTTTTTAAAAGTACTGGTCAATGTGACCACTATACCCCTACTTAAAAATAAATTAATTGGTCATGACCACCCTTTTCTGCCCCACCTCTCTCACCCCTTTTATTTTACCTTTGAAAGTGAATTTTTAATAGCGATATAATGAGTTTTATTTATCACGAACCAAAGAGCTTTGATATTTATCACATTTCTTAATGAACTTTAAAAAATATTTAATCATCTTGTTCTTCGAATAAAAACAGTTTTACTCCTTTTTGACCTTTTTGTTTCTAAAAGTCTTCTTTGCTTATTTTCTTAAAGATTGATCTAGATGTTACGCATTTAGTTCGACGAATCTGACCATAGACAGGATACATACTGTCTATGATCTGATTGATTGTAGCAGAAGAACGTCCAATTTCATTACTGCAAGATGCCATGAAATACGCTCAATTTAGGAGTCAAAATCCGCAATTTCATTGGCTTTGAGAAACTGAGAGCGCAACGCTTTTATCATTTTCTCTTTTCGGTATAAAATTATGCTTTTAATTAAAAATAAACTGGGCATTATAACTAGTGAACCACCCAGATTCTATTTAATTTACTGGTCATAGCCCAAAATAAAGTGGTCGGTAGATGGCAGGTGCTGCAGCTATAAAACCAATTTGACATGGCTAACCTACAAGGTATATTTTCTTACAGGATAGTAACTCTCTTAGTAAATCAGAAATTGTTAATAATATTATATATATAAATATTTTTATTAATAGGGTAATTAATTTTATAAGCAATCACTGCTTCTTAGTGGAATTACTTAATAAGCACGCGCCTAAACCATAGGGGCCTAGTTGCGAGCAGGGTTGAACATGAGGCACTATAGTCACGGCATTTGACTACTAAAATAAATGCTGTAACTACTAAAATTAATCGAAATCTGGGGCTCAATTTGACTAGTGAAAAATTTACCTAAATATTCATAAATAATGGCGTATCATAAATTCATCATTCATCAATCCCATTTTATTAAAAAAAAATGTGATCGGCCAAAGTCATTCGACTGATAATAAATTCCTATTTTAATTCTGACGGGTAAAGCAAAATGTTGGCTGTCTGTCTTGTTTTTATACCCCCGTCAGGCTGACTTAAAAAAAAATATCCTTATGTCCAACCCTGGTTGCGTGGATTCTTGTGCCAGGGTCAAATTATCGTTCCAGAACTTTCAGCGGAAAATTCAAAATTGAATCCGAAAATCCACCGTAAAAAAAGCTGAGCGATCTGTGAGTCACGTGACCTTACCGAAGGAATTCCGATTGTTGTTCCTTCCCGCATTTTTTAAAGAAGTAAACGTTAACAAATTGAGATCGGCCCTTCGACCACCAAATTAATGATTTTACAGCACACTAATAACGAATTACAGAAAAAAGGGTAGGTACTAGGTACGGGCTTAAATTAAAAGTATACCCCAAAAATTATCTCGAAATTATCGAAAAGTTCTATAATTATAGGACATTTGGCAACGCTGTCCAGTTTGCCACGGACTTTATTTAATATCTAAATATAGATATAATTAAGTCCGCGAGTGGGGTCAAAAATTACACAGCAAAAAATACCAAAATTTTATTGGTCAAATCTGCTATCACGAGGCATTCAGTGGCGTAGCTGATGGTCCGCAGGGCCTGCGGCGCGGGGGGGGGGGTGAGCTTCGGCCACTGGAGTTATTATATATAATATATTATACATAATATAATATAAATATTGTTTAGTATGAGAACTAAACTTAAGTGCTGGGTCAATGGTGAGTTCAAGATCTCGCTCTGACAAAGTGGATGGAACAGTATAGTCCGCTAGCGGCTACACAATTAATTAAGGTTGTGATATATGTCAAAGCCACGCCAACGCGAGGGATAGGGACGGGACGGGAAGTATGCCAACCCCCGTTGAGGGATAATAATAATTATCAACTAGGCTAATACCCAAGGCACCACCTTTGGCCCAAGTCATCTAGCGACTTATGATGAATTCAAACAGGTGGCCGGGTTACAATGCGTAGGAGGGTGCCACGCGAGCCAAAAGCTCCCTACACTAACTATTACCGTTAACCTCGACAAGTTTTTATGGAAAGAGGAAACCGAAGAACTCGGGGGAATGGTGTACGTCCTCACAAGGACATCCAAATTCTCTGCTTCCCAGACGCTTGTATTTCAAAAGAGTGTAATTTTTATAACGGCCATAAAAAAACCTTTATTCCTTGAAGGTGTATGGAAACTCTGTTTTTCAACAACTGGAAACAGGACTATGGAGTGTAATTTTACAATTTAATGGCGAAAAATTTAGAGCTGTGTTGCGGTGTGTGATTCCACGGTTTCGAGTTAAAACTGCATGTTTAACTTTTGCGTCCTGGATAGATACTTCTCTAGATGTATTACATACTTATGGTCTTATAGACTCGACCCTATATCTATACACTTGAATGTCTTAGGATCTACATGTATTCGCGACCGAAAACTATCGCTACGCCCCCTTTGGTTCGCCATTGAAAGCTAGATCGGTAGCGGCCAAATCAGACGCTATTAGTTTTTCCTCATCGTTAATCGTTAATTTGACTTCTTAAATAATGATACTTGCATTTTATTCTAATTTTGGAATCGTTTTCTTATATTTTCATAAGTTTATTTAAGACTAGACCTAGACTCGTTTGGGTCGCGAATGCGTTTGGAGAAACGGGCGAACTACGTCGAATGTAAGACGTCCCGCGAATTTTCGCTAGCCAAAAGCTCATCTCTAAGCCATTACCGTGTCTATAAGAATCGTCAGTGACACTCATAAAAGTATCCATAAATACTTGGAGCGTCCCTATATTATTACTTTATTGTGGGGTGCTTTAAAAGCTCTTCAACATTTAATTTTAATAAGTAAGATATAGTAAACATGTTGTGTGTACCCAAATGTACGCACCATCGCAAAGTGGACATTAACTTTTATAATAATTTATTAATATCAAGCACTCTACCAAAATATAATTAGCTTTTATTTAAAATATGAAAATAAAAACGAGTGTAGATTCAAACAAAATATCAAAATCGTTTTGATTGAATCACCATATAACAATCATGGAAAAAACTATAATCGTTGCGCAGTATTTTGGTTGCGCAATAAACGTCCATAAAAACATAAAAATCCCGAGAAAAATAATTGACCTCCTTTTGACCTATATGTCTCAATAAAGAATGACATATTATTTTTGTCATTTAAGGGTTAAGAGTGGGTCAAGTAGAATGCCCAGAAATTTCTCCTCCAGAATTCCATAATCGGGGAATCTATCTCACAAATACAACGTCTCTTGACTAGTCCATCGCTGAAAAGAAAAGCTTAAGAGGGCAATCCTCAACGCTGAAAGCTGAGAAGGCAACTGCGACAGAAAGTCGTTCTCGTAAATCACGGCTTCCGTTTCGCCAAATTGGCGCCGAAAACAGATGTCAAAGTGAACAGACAAGAGTGTGAGCTAACCACAGCTCGTCAATAAAACATATTTTAGGAACGGGACCTCATCGGCGCCGCCTCTCCGGAAAACCGATATAAGAAGAAGCTTCCCTCCTAAACACATCTAGAAACGGTGCAGCGACTAGGCCTCTCAGACTGTTGCCAACTGTTTCGCGGATATGTTTAATTCCTTCCAGGGGCTGTTACTTCTGGGCTGCGTTTCGGGTTAGCGCTATAATTGTTGGATGTTTCATTCGATAACCTATCGTTTAACTTAATGCGCTATCGATTTTTTTTTACAGTTTTGACTAGTGAATCTGTATTCAATTGTCCGGCACCGCGTTCTCCCGAGAATGGACTCAGCTTTATCTTCGAAGATGGTCGTGTTGTCAGATTTAGGTGTCATCCTGGTTTCGTCTTGATTGGTCGAGCCGAGGCCAACTGCGTAGACAACCGTTGGAACTATCATACCCCCGAATGTCGCCCTGATTCCGGTAAATATATCTTTCCTATTCGTAGTGCCTTAAAGGGAATTCAACCTCCAGCGCGTTCTTTATGGAAGACTCCAATTTTAAGGATTCGCTCCGCAACAAACCACTAAGCAGCGACGAAAATGTCAAAAATGTTATATTCCCTTTAAACGCGGCTGTTTCGAGGTATCGCCAAGCAAACGTAGTCGCAAGATCTGTCTAAGAATAACTTCTGAACCCCCATAACATCTTTGTTTTTGTTGGATTCCAACAAATAGCACGCCCGAAATACGGCTATTGGTACTTTAACTGTCTTTTATCTGCGCGAGTGAAGGGTATTTTTCGGAATTCCCCCATCGTGGGTGTCTAGAGACAGTGGTACGAGATGGGGAGGGGTCCAAACACATATGCTTGCCATTTAGTTTTTCTAATATTTATTGGGTCAAGTTTAAACACTTTAAGGGCCACTGGGAGATGTGGGCAAAAAAAAAACCATGATTAATGGGGTGGAGGTGAAACATTTACAGATGATTTTGACTTAATCACGAAGACCGCACTAAGGAAAGAGCCTAGGGAACCCGATCGAGGCCTCTTCGCGTGGAACGCCAACGAAGTCGATGACGAACTATACGGGACGGGAGCTCGAAGGTTACCAGTAATAAATGGGCTCTGGAGTCCCGGTACTCGAGGCAAGGTCGTAGCGTTGACAACGTCATCCAATCAGACACAGAAGCGAGGGTCGAGCCGATTTGCCAGTCGCGCGGGAAATGACTTACTGGAGCAGGAACTGGGAATAGCGGAAATAAGACACAAACAACAACAAGAAGTTAAAGAGCATCATCCGCCGCCGCGGAGAAACGAATTGACTTGGAGACAACGGCAGATAGAGCGAGCTTTGAACCAGCCTACTATTTTGTATCAATCTGGGTCGAGATCGGCTTCGGCTTACAGAGGTGCGTATTAATACAGCTAATAATACTAACACTGGCCTTTAGATTAACCCCTTTATCCACGTTCAGGTAATCCCGAAATATCCAACTCAATACCGCTATTGGAGCCTTTGCCTACCTCACGGCCCACACCCTCTTTCACGCCATCTAACCGTAAACTCAACGACCCTGACTTAGTCGAGCTAAGGCGCCGACAAATCGAGCAGACTCTTCGGGAACGAATGAACGCGATTCACCCGTCCTCGCCCCATAACACTGATAAAGCTGGCTTGGTGGAAGACGCGCGGAGAAGGCAATTTGAATTCGCTCAATCTTTGAGACGTCCGCAGGAACCTCCCAAAAGAGCGGCTATTTCCGAAACAAAAGGGAATACTCGTCGCGTTGGTGTGGTATCCCCCGAAGTCCTTTTCGCCATCGGGGAACCACCACACGGAGACAGGCAACCTTTACTTCGCCAATTTCCTCGAACTACCACAACGCCTCAACCGGAATCCGAAAGACCAACCAGAAAACCGGAGCTGCATCCTCCTCCAACCATAACTCGAAGCTCGGAAAAAGGAAGCGTAACTAGTGAGGCTCTTTATGAACAGTACTTGCAAGCGCAGCATATGAAAAATATAATGGACTATGAAATCGCCCTATTGAACGCGGACTCTAATAGACCCAGCCACAGATCCTCTTCCATGAGTCAGAGTACATCTCCTATTATTGAGACGTCACCAAACATACTATCAAACGTTGACATGGAATGGTTAAGGACATTAGCACCTGATCTGCGAGAGCGCTACTTGAGAGATGTCCTCACTTCAAGGACTAAAGAATCAAGGGAATCGCAATACGCCGGTCAGTTTCTGAAGCGTCATTTGGATAATGACGAACAAGAAAGTAAGGATGAAAAAACGCGTCTTCACTAAGCTTTCCTATGATTCTTTCCTTTACTAACACCATAAGTAGGGTAATTAATTTGGCAAACACTAACTGACAGTTGCAATATAGGTTGATTTTTAATCCTTAGCTTTTAAAACTTGTTTTGCAGCATTCCCCAGTCAGACTTCGTGGAACTCCGCTTCGGGAACAGTCACTGTTATTCAGAGCCAACCGTTACCGGCGAATACTTCTGTGGGAAACGTTAAGAATTGGAAAAATTTTGATTTATCTTGCAACAAACAACAGAATAGACAGAGACTCTTCATCAGGGCACCTAAGGTGAGAAACGCCTTTGTCCATCGCTACGAACGACGGAAGAACCCTTCAACACCCTTCAACATATTTTTGGTAGCGGAATACCGATGTCGAAAGGGGTACAGGTTTGTGGAAGAAAGCCAGGCGACCTTGTTTTGTCAAAAAATGGAATGGATAGGAGTTTTACCTAGATGTTTAGCTGGAGGTGGCTAAAAACTGAATGAAACCGTTTTGAAACTGAAACTAATTTATTTTAATTTTAATGTAAATAAGTTATATGAATATATTTAGCAGGCACCTACCTATTCATACTGGATAAATTTTTCTGTACGATTTTAATTAAAGCGAAACTGTACTTATAGTGGTCTTATTCAACTTATTTGATATTTGGAATTAAATAAAAAGTCTGCAAACCGTCATGAAAATATAAATGACGTAATCTTGGCCGTCAGTTCGAGGCTGAGCAAATGATTGGATGGAAATGGGGATCCCGATTTCTAGCTGAAATGAAATGGCCGATTGGTTGGGCGGGCGAGTTGTTGGTCAGTATTTATCTGATTACTTTAAGTGTTTTAATTTGATTATTTATTTTTGCTAGTAATTTAGTTGAGGTATTTGAAGTTTAACTTCTTAAGACTTGGCTTTCGCGTTAATCGGAAAAGCCTTAGGTTACGTACGTATAATCGTAAAGCGTAAATAAACCAAGGCCTAAGTTTGAGTAAAAAAGACCGGCCTTGCCATAACTTAAATATACAAATTAGATTTGTGTTTTTAATAGAAAGCCCAAACACCAAAAAAAAAAAAATTCCAGTTCCACTTATTTTAATCGTTTAGTTTAATTTGAAGACAGCAAAATGGAAAGAGAATCCAATGGTGTAATAGCTGACCCAATGGAAGAAGTTCGGAAACTTCAAAATTTGGTTAAACATTTAGAATTGCAAAATCAGCAGCTTCGAAAGAATCAAAACTCAGCCGAAAATGAAAGTGTCAATGGTGAAACAACGAATATTCCGAATAAACCAAAAATTCAAATAAACGGTAGGACAGATATTGAAAATGGAAAGTTGCGTGATCCACGACCTGTTGAAAGGCGAGAAAAACGAAATAGTGCATCTGCTGATGATGGATTAATCAATATTGAGGACTTAGAGCTTGATGACGAAGCTTCATGGTAAAAATTTAAATTTTTGAGCAAAGGTTTTAACAAACTGATAATCTGTTATAGTTACCTACCCAACCCTATTCAATTTGATAAGATAGTGGGTTTATTACAAATAACTAATGTTTTATTACCCTCAACCATTTTGTTTGTGGACAACCTACAATAATATTCTTTGTAACTTCCCACACAATGAAATTTAGCAAACTTTTTGAGACACCTGTCAAAGATCTCCAAAAATTCATTCATTTGATTTTGAAATGAGGCAGACCGGTTCTTCAAAAAGCTTTTACAACCTAAGTAGGCGTATCTCTTTTCATAATTTATGAAGCATTTGAAGGCTGAAACCTGAGAGCTTAATAAATGAAAGGGGTTGAGTTTTTAGACTTGACTTTACCATTTCCTGTATATTTTTAAAACTATCCGGTGACCTACTTATACCAAATTCTTTTTTCAAAATAAAGCTAACTGGCATATTGCCAAAATGTAAACAAAGCATACTAATTATCATAATTAATAATATTATTAGCTCCTTATTCCACTGTTAATTTATGGCATTAGTTATAATTAGTTTTCTTTGTTAAGGCTCTACATGTCCCCCAAAAAATCACCAACTGATGATCCGGCAATTACAAAGTGGCTACGAAAAGATTTAGAAGATCCCCGCAATAAAGAACTTCAATTGGCTCGAAGAGCCTTAGCTTATAAATTGGATGAGCTAGCTATTCGTAAGAAATATTTTTTTTCCCTAAATTTTCTGATTTGTTGGAAATGATTCAAAGACTACTTCTATTACTCTTTGAAAGCCTTCTTTTAAACATATATAACATCATTATAATTTCAAATAATTATTTTAAGCTTATGTTTTAGTATTCCTTAAATATTTATTTATAACCCGGGAAAACCTTTATTTTTTTGAATTTCTATAATTTCAATAATTTCATCCAAAATATTTTTTTTGATTAGTAAAACCATCCAATGAATCGCAAAATGTTTTTGGTTCTGATTTTGGAAATTCAACATTTACTAAAAATTCCTTTGGTATATTATTTTTGTTTCATTGTTTTTACTGATTTCAGTTTTTTTTTACCTTTTTCAAAATTTTTATAAAACTAATTTTTTAAAGACAACGTAACAATTTTTAAAATTTTTGTAATGGATTTAAGAGTGTACTTAATTTGATCAAATTGAAAGTAGATATAAGCAAACCTTGGTTTCTTATAGTTTCAATTTACTAAAAATTTTAATTATTAAGTTACGATGTTTTTAAACTCTCATAACTATAAAGATGCATTAATTTAGTTCATATTAAATTAAAAATAAAGGTTTAATAATAATATAGGTAGAATTATTGATTCTCGAACGTTTACGAGGGGAAAGAAAAAGTTAACAACATTTAATGATGTTGACTCTATGCCTGTTATTGAATCTGGCGAGTACGAGGATGAAATACCTCAGAGTCGGCCAGTTCAAACGCAGCCGACAGTCCCCCCTCCTAGAGTTCCTCCAATGACTGATGTGATTGATGTTCAAGAGATTGCTCGTATGCAGGAAGAAAGTTAGTTACCTTTTTTTTAGTTTTAAAAGCCTTTCTCTTCTCATGCTTAAAATATTTCTTTGCGACTTATTATAACTCTGTTAATCAACTAATATTTCTCTATTAACAACTAATACGTCCTTTTAGGTTTGCGACAAAGCTCACCATGTAGCACTCCACGGAGACTGACAAGTAAGGGTTATATAATTTTTTTAATGTAGCTACTTATAAATTAATTTTTTAAGTTGATGGTGGTGGTTTTTTCTATGTAATTCATTTTTATCATAATGGCAATTTCACTGAATTGTAACTTTCTCTATAACTAATTTAAAATAATTTACATTTAAGTGAGTCGAAAGTGGTCTAGTTCCTCTAAAAACAGTTCAACATCAGATACCGAATATCAAGATAGTTTACAGCCACTCACAAAAGAAAGTTAGTTTTACTAACTTTAGATTGACTTATTTCATTTTTAACTAGTTATACTTAGACATATTGCTGAATTTCAGATTTAATGAAAGAAAGGCAACTATCGAATAATATTGAAAACAGTCGTATTTATCAGGAGTCCTGTAGCAATTCGACTCATTCCAGTCCACCTGAAAGTCTGCATGGCTCAAATAACTCTCTTGACAAACCAAATGGTAAAATTATTAATATTTAATCATTTTTTTTTTAATTACTTTACTTTGTAGGCTAGTTTTTTTTACTTCTAATTTTTTTTTTAATTACAGACTCATTCCATAAAAGTCTACCAAATTTAGCAAAAGGCTATAATGGAATGGTTGGGCAAAATAGCAGGGTGCGTCCTCTGAATCAAGTCGCAGCTATAAATGGAAGTAGTCATCCACTTCCACCCAGATCTCTAGCTCTAAAAAGCCGTCTTTCATCTCTTAGTCCTGCTAGGGTAATTTTGACAATAAATTAATATTAGGTTTCTTATTAACATCTATGTAAACAATGACACAACACAATGATGGCATGAAAGGCTTGCCACCACCCTCCTACGCATTCTAACCCGGCCACTGGTAATTGTCTTTATAAGTCGCTAGTGGACTTAGGCCTATTGTGGTGCCTTGGGTATTAGCTTAGCTGATTATTATTATGTAATAGCTCACAGGTCCGGACTGGGACCTAAAACCGGCCCGGGCATTTTAGAAACATCGGCCCCTACTTCCCACAAAAACACTACTTTGTCATGTTGGCTAGACGGCCTCACGGCCCTTTGACCACACCGGCCCATCTGCCCGATCTGCCCTATGGCCAGTCCGGGCCTGCTAACTCACATATATAGTGCTAATTTTTTAATTTGAACACTGATTTCCACTTAATGTGGTGTGGTGCCATAGTTTGTTGAGATATTAGTAGTGTGAACCTTAGTAATACATATTATAATTGTTGATTTTAATTTTTTATCAGCCTGGGCATAATATGGGGCTTCCAACAAGATCAGTTGGTAATCTACAGCAACATAATCAGTCTTCGTCTATGCCACCCCGACGTATGCCTTCAAAGAGCAGTCCATTAGCAAATGGTTCAGCCCAAAGTTGCCTAGTGGTGCCCGTAGCTCCAACTCGCGTAAAATCTCCATCTCGAAGGGTTATGTCCCCTCCAAGAGGGGTTTTGTCTCCACCAAGTAAGCCCAGACTTCAAACTCCAAGCTCAGCTCAACAGCAAACATCGCGGTCGTCTTTGCCAGTACCACGTTACAGCAAAATACCTTCACCCAAACCAAGGTAGAATGCTGTACTTCCAATTTAATTTTTTAACCTATAAGCACTTTTTATATATAATATTTTCCCACTAATATTTTAATATATTTGGATGTATCAATATAGGTAGAATTTGTGTACAATGCCCATTTTTGTTAATCTTTTTTTGATTTACCAATTTAATAATGTTTGCAAATAGTTTGATTTAGGGGGGGGGGGTTTAAGGTATTATTTATATGCACTACAATGTTTTGAATTTTTTATAAAAGTTTATTAGTTTGTATGACCATTTGCTTCTGAATAGACCAGATTTTGGCTTAATTTACTGATTTTGTTTTATTTCATAAAGTTTGACTTTGAAAACCTAGTTGTTTTGTCTTTTTGATAAAGTTGGTTTGATATGGTTTGGAGCTCTCTTGCAACATCACAGCGAGTAGAGATGGTTTAAAGATTAAATAATATTATTTTTGTAATTTCTTTTGAGTCATGGGTAATTATATTCTTCACTAAATTTCTTTCAAATAATTTTCTAAATGTTAATTTTGTAGTTTTTTTAAATCTTTATTTTGGGACCCATACTATGCAAAGTTTTGGGTTAGGTTTTGAAAGTCAATAGCCTTTGCTTCATTTTTATTTTGTAAAGAAATGTGGCCTCATGTTAAAGCTCTCTATAATTTTCATAAAGTATGTGTTTCACGTAGTTTTTGTGAGTTTTTTAGTTGACGTTTAAGAAGGTTATAAAGCTTGGTGGTTTTGTTTTGCACATAGCACTAAAAATCTGCACTGAAAGGTATTTTTATTTCCAAAGGCGTGATTTCATTCTTAATCTGGATATACACTCAAATTTGATTTCTTTTCAACCACATTGTTTCAGATCGGGAATCCCAGTGCCTTCAACTCGTCAAAGAAACAATCCAAGCTCTGATAATGAGCTTTGGAGTGACGGGTGCTATTGAGAATTGTAGAAATGTAGTTCAAAGTTTTTGGTGATGTTTTAGTCTTGTTTATTTACTAGTTGGTTTAGATTTTTTTTACAGTAAATTGGAATTATTGGTATCTGACTTTGTGGGGCGAATTTGTTGTCAAACTAAGTGCCTGTTTCAAAATATTAGAAATTATTTGTTCTCGTTGAGATTTAGGATCGATTACTTTTAAGGGTTTATTTTAACTTAAGTAAATTTTTAAAGTGGTGATCCTTAACCCTCATTACACAAGTCTTTTTACTTTTATAATAGGCTCAAATCTGTAGCTTGTTATAAAAATAAAATTTTGTATTTAAGTGTACTATCAAAGTACAGTTGGCTATGATAGGTCATTATTATTTTTATGCTTAAAATTGGCCAAAGGGAAAAGAGTTATCCATTTTTTAACATGTTTAGGGTTGGTTTTAGGTTATTAATAAATCATTTTCCTTATCAGTACCATTGTTGTTTTGAAACGTTTATAAAGGAACATTTAATATCATTATTGCTAAGAAGTCTAAACAATGTAAAATGTTCCTTCCAAAACAACTATGTCACAGATATAGATAGTGACTTTTTTGGTATACCTAAATTATTGGAGTTTAAACAGTTGTTTTAATTGGGCAAATAAATTATATCCTCATTCATTTGAATTAGCATTCAGCCCAAATAAATATTCACATTCTAACAAGATTAAAGGCACATTTGAGCTTTGATCAAACAAAATGCTGCTCACAGTGCTCAGAAACTTTGTGACATAGCCTTCATTAGGATATATTATAAATCAATTGACAATGATCAAAGAAATTGCGATAGCCTTAAATTAACTGTTTTTAAGAGGTTTTTATTCTTCAAAGGTTTCTTTTAATAAATTTTAATAACTGTGATATAATGCGTTTTTAAATGAAGGCTACTGGTTGTGTGGTCAAGTTGATATATGACGTGGAACTAATTACGTATGAAATGTATATAAACATTATGCATGAGGTTATGATATGATTAAAGGTTAAGGTGTATATCAGTGTTACGTTAGAAACGTTTTTAAAACCGAAAAGCTTTGAACTTTGTGTTAGAAATGAAAAATTTCAAATATTAATAGTACCTGTCATAATTTATTTTAAGTTCAGGTGCTATTTCTAATTTGTGTTAAGTTCCTAATGAGAAAAGGTACTGCATGATCAATTGAATTTTTATTTATAAATAAGCGATATCAGTTAAACATACACTTTGTATGCTTGAAAATTAAAATGTCACAGAAACTTTTACTTGTTTTCCCCCTGAAAATCTGGTAGGAAAAATGCCAAATAATGATTGACGAATCTTCTATCACGGTACGGAAGGATAAGTTATATGAATTTTATAAATGATTTTGTGGCCATTACTTTGAAAACGAAAATCAAGCAGTTTATGAACTTGTCACGTTGGCTGCTATGAAAACTGAAAAGAAAAATTGAGCATCAAAGTTTTTTTAGTTTAATAATAAGGCTATATTCTCTTACACTGAAAAGGCGTTTTATTTGGGATCTTTAAAGCATAGACAAATAATAGGTTGTATCAGAAAAACGTAATTTTTTTTATGTATGAAGTAAATGATGAAGTAGACAAATCAGATATTCTGAAGCTATCCCACCACCAACTTTTTTTGTATTCAATACAAAAGTGTACAGGTTGTAAGCCTGGCAAATGTTACTGTATTAGTAGGGTTGCTAGAGACACTAATATGGTTTGCTTTTGCCATATGGAACAGTCATATTTGAATTTGGCACTTTTTACAGTTTCAGTTTGGTTTTTAATTTCGCAATTCGTCAATCAGGTACCTCTTCGAATAACAATGTCTGAGTTTGATTTCTTTGATAAATTTTATTGGCAACGAATTAAGGTAATTGTAATGCAAGATTTTTAAAGGTTGGAATTTGTGAGTTGTACAGGTGTTTTTCTATCAATGTTTCACTTAATTAAGTGTATCGTTCTTATGTACAAGGGATATAAATTGTTTTCATTTGATATAGGTTTAAGAACGTTAAGTTATGAAATACCCTGACAAAATTATGAATTATTACAAATAAGAAATGAGAGCTTTTGTACTTGTACATAGAATATTACAAATTTAGACTACCCGAGTAATTTATTAACTGTAAGATGAGTTTGGTTTAGTGACCGTAATTTTAGTGACTTCAATTTTAATGATATAAAAATTGTATTTTATACAACATGATAAATAAACCAGCAAAAATGGCTTGAACTTATCAATTTCATTTGACACTTTCGCCCAAAGAATCTTTATTAGTTCCAAAATATCAAATACATACGAAATCATGGTCAAACCACAAAAAATAAGCTCGTTAAAGATTTAGCTCTGCTATAATTTTAAATTTAATAGCTTAGTAAATGGAAAAAATCAGGCAGTACATTTTCGTTTGCCTTTTAAAGGCATTATCTAATAATTTTCTAATATAAAATATACTTCTCAAAACTAAACCTATTTACAGTTAAAATTCTTTTTATTTAATAAATACTAAGATTTGACAATCACAGTATGAGATTGAGTCTAAGTAACTTTATACCAGTTGGATTCACAAAAACTTTAAAGCTTTGATTTGGTTTCAAAATGCCTAACTCTTCCCCACTAAAAACATCGACGATGTGATAGCCCAATTCGTGTTTTAATCCCAACTGACTAGGTGATAGTTTAACTTGGGTGGGCAAACCCTCATTTTTTCGGCTTAAGAATGCAATACTGTATGAATATTCGGTTTTTGAAATTGGAGAAATTGGTCGCATCCAAACTTCCAATTGCTTTTTCTATTTAAAAAAAAAATAGATTTGGCTACTTTAAATTTTGGACTCAGTTTTTTTGGCTTTTTTTAGCAATAGTTCTTTCTATAAATTTTTTACGCTTATCCAACTTGTTAAAAGTAGAAGTATAACATGTTGCTCTTACGTCACAAGACTTGGCTTTGGTAGAATTATTTTAGCACGTGCGATTTGCACGAGCGTTAGAAAATAGGAAGCTCCTCGTGATTCGAGCGTGCGCTCCTAGTGTTGGAGAAGGTAAATACAGTGACGTAAGAGCTACATTAAAACAAGAAGGCCATGTTACTTTATAGAAAGAACTATTATATGGTTGTTTTCATGATACTCATTTGTTTTAATAGATATTTTGAAAACTATGGTGTGGAAATACCTTATATATTCTTTTTCCTTGAATCCCCAAAGAATCCTGGTTAATGGCTATGACCCTTGGGTTTATTAAAATGTCCCTCATTTCTGGAGCTAGTTTACGTAAATCATTAGACATTAACAATGGCGCTGCAAGGATAGCCCACATGCCCATCTGCACTTTAGACTGATCATAACTCAAACCAAAGTTTCCTATAATTATCTTTATATAGTAAAAATTAGTTTAAATATAAAAATAATATCAACATTATATGTAATGCACCATATCTGGATCATTCCAATGTCCGGGACCTGCATTAGGAACTAAAACCTCTTGATTATCACCAAAGAAGTCAATAATAGTCAAAATACTATTCCACGAATCTTCCACATCATGATAGTTCCGCCACAAATTGCAATGTTTTGCAATTTTGCTATAATTTGGCTATTTGGAGCCGTAAAATTATATTGATGTTGATATGGATTTAATGAGACTCAAAACTAAACTAACCTACCTCCATTCTGTTAATTAGTTGATAGTATGGCCAGCTACAAGAATAGACCATGGCTTTTCCTGTACTTTTAATCATATTTCCCATTTGAACATAACCTGTAAAATATGCTCATTAGGCGCTTGCGAGTTCAATGTTATATCAATTATACACCTTTATCCAAATCCTTTGGATGCGAATAACAACCATCTAACTTTAAATAATCTACATCCCAACTTTTGAATAGTTCAGCATCTTGCTGCATGTGACCTACTATTCCTGGATAACCCATACAAGTGTGATGACCAAAATCTTGATAAATTCCTAATTTAAGCCCAAGCTTGTGCATCTGTAAGCTTATGAAAATTTTAAACTAATCTGGAATTTTCTGTTGTATAAGAAAAATTGTTCCTTACATAATCTGCTAGAAACTTAATTCCATTTGGAAATCTGGCTGGATCAGCTACAAGATTGCCATTTTGGTCTCTTTCATGTAGCATCCAACAATCATCTATATTAATGTACTCATAACCAACAGCTTTGAAACCATCTTGAACGAGGTGATCTGCCATTTCCATGAATAGTTTTTCACTGTGCAGTTAAAGCAAAATGATAAGAAATTAATTTCTTTAATATTTAATGAATACATTTACTACCTGATACAATTATCTGGGTTTTTATCACAGTTTATATTACCTATAATTTAATATTATTATTGTTAAACAGATATTAATTAATTATTAGTTAATTTACAGCGAAAACGTTGCCATGCCAACCAGCCCATAGGTGGAGTAAGGGCTAATTTATTTTCCAAGCCTGAAATAGTGAAATATATTTAAATTTATATAATATTTATTTACAGCTATACAAGTATATTTTTTACCATACCATCACACGGTAGAATGGCTTTGTGAAACTGAATAAACAGGTAGCCAAGGCTTAAAATGAAAAGGTTGTTTCCTAATTTAATATCGCCCATTAAAATACAAAATACGCCCTAAACTATGTTAATATTAATACATAAACGATTCCCTAGCTTCAAGTTGGTTCATTGGGTTCCCTAAATTAGTTACAACGAATTTATTTCCTGTGCCACGACCATTTGTTTACATTCTTGTTCCCTTTAAACTATTTTGTTTACGTAATTATGACGCAATAGTGAATACCCAATCACGCTAGTCGTTTATTTTTGTCGTTACCCTAAAGACGTGGTAAGCGTTGAATCTAATGCATTCGATACATGAAGTAATAGCCGTTTCAACATGGGCCATCGAAAGATCTCACAAATATGAAAACATTTAATTTAAAATATTTAAATTAAAAAAGTGATATTAACTAACACCGTTTTAATAGAAAATTTTTTTCGAAAATTTTATTTATAGTACAAAATATTTTTTCTGGTATCACATTTATCAATAAATTAATTAAAAGCGTTTAATCTTGTTAGAATGTGAATATTTATTTGGGCTGAATGCTAATTCAAATGAATGAGGATATAATTTATTTGCCCAATTAAAACAACTGTTTAAACTCCAATAATTTAGGTATACCAAAAAAGTCACTATCTATATCTGTGACATAGTTGTTTTGGAAGGAACATTTTACATCGTTTAGACTTCTTAGCAATAATGATATTAAATGTTCCTTTATAAACGTTTCAAAACAACAATGGTATCACATTTATCAATAAATTAATTAAAAGCGCTATCCAAATTTCAAAAGTTACTGAAAAAGTAGGCTGAATCGAACCCAAAATGTTAAAAAGATTGATAAAAATTAACCAAATATTTCTAGAGGTATAGGAACAAGTTGGCAAGCCAAAATATACCTCTCCTCGGAAGAATTGTCCCTAATGGTATTAATTTATCGAGATGACCCTTAAAGATAGATCTCCGCAATTCAGAGTTATTTACTAAAACCGTAATCCCGGTTCTATCCCGCCCGGTATAAAATTTTAATTATAATTAAAATAATTGATACGAAACCACCGATTATAGTTTATTCAGAATATTATAAATTAAGTAGTTACAACAGTGCGTTAGACGTACTAAAACAATGCACAATTGAATTTAACCCTTTTTACAGTACAAGTTTATCAGTTGAATATAATTCGAAGCAAATTTTAATGAAAGAAATATCTACAGAGGGTATTTGTATTTTTCTCGCTTACGAAATAGTTGCCGCAACTTTAACGCTCATTTTATTTCAACACTCGCACTTGATGAAGATAACGTAGAATAGCTATATTCAACCTCTGCTAGTGGACGACTCGTAGACTTCCAGTTGACGTTGTGACACATAACGCATGAAAAAGACCAATGCCGTCCAATTTCCAATATCATATAATGACTCGCACACCCAAGAAATCAATGACTGCATTAGGAATCGTAGATATCCAAAGATCCACACCAAATGTATTAACAAGAAGCAAAAACCTTACCATCAACAAAGCACATAGAGCCACTTGACTAAACGACAGCTCGTATATCAATAAACGTTAAATAAACACCTTTCCATTATTACAAATATGTTTTAGACGATAATAAAACCCGTAAATAAATATAAAAAAACTAACAAAGTCGATCACCCACAGGTTCTACCCTTTAACCCTCTTATCTCTGCTGACTGCGCTGAAACAAGATTGGACCTTTAAAATTTCATACGTAAAAATGTAGACTTTAAAAACCATTAATGTACTCTTCCGCTAAGCTGAGTTTATAATTTTCAAAAAAGCGCAATATATATCAGTGGTTCTGTGGTAGAACATTCGCCTGTCATGTAGGAGGGCTCGGGTTCGAAACGTGGGCGGCGCATTCTTTTTAATCAACAGAGAAGACGCTACATTAGAATATCTTCGATGCAATAATTGAAATGTAACACGAAATTTCGTTTTTTTTTAATAAAAACCGAAATTTAATACTCTGTTAATTTGTAATAAACGCTTCCGATAAAGCTGAAGGTCTAATTTACGACGAAGCGTAGTAAGTGTCGGTGGTTCTTTGGTAGAACGTCCGCCTGTCATACAGGAGGTCTCGGGTTCATATCCCGCCCGATGCGATCGCACATTGATACTAAGACAAATACCGTAAACAATTGGTGAAAACCATCCCATTTGGATGTTTATCTTAACCCTCAGCACGCGGTCCGTCCCAAAAGTCCATAAGAAGAAATTGGAGAGAAAACACCCATACATTCGGAACTCATCACTCATAACCGCCATAACACAAACTCAAAATTCCTACACTACACATAAAAATTACAAAAAACGATCTTTCCAATAAAACTGAGTTGAAACCTGTTGTAAGGCTTATTAAAGCAGCAGTCGTTGTATAAAAGAATGGTTTAAGACTTTATTTACATTTAATCATACATGAAGGAGATCGTTGGTCTGCGCTTAGAAATATAGGCAGGCGGTATTTATAGTGGGAACTAGGCGGGAAATTGTCACGTGTTCTTACAGTTATTAACGCTCGTAGTTTAGCGCCATCTAGGCATATACAACAACTCTTTTTTTTAGATATTTAGTCTTGTAGGTTTCTTGACTTCACGGCCTGAACGTGTTGTCCGAGTTCCTTCAATCGTGGATTCATGTTGGTTTGACGCAGATTGGTTTCGTGAAAAAGGAGGGCATGTCGGTAGAAATGGTGAAACCGGAATCTGTTCGGTGGTTGAAGGAAGGACATTCCCTTTGTGTGGTTGCGACTTCCGATAAGTTCGAGGACTCCCCTTTGAAGGATCTGGCCGGTCAGTTGAGCATGGACGGGCTCCTATCGTGCTGGGAAGTGCGTTAGTTTCAGCTGGCAGGGAAGCTGGAGGCAGCTCTCGATGGTCTTCCTCTATCTGGTTGTTTCGGTTCTGCGTTGGTATTCGGGGCCGGCAAGATGGTGATGTGGACAAAGGTACCTGACCATGGGCACCAATGGCCTGGTTGGGGTTAGGTGCAGTGCTATCCTTGTTTAACGGAAGCATCATAAAAGATGGAGTATGGTTGTCTTCCCATCGGCCATATGAGGACAATGTCGGTTGCTGGTATGACGCCCTCGACGATGTGGGTTGTACAGTGCCACAAGCGCCAAGTTCAGGATGTCGTAGTTGCGACGGTCCAGGTCTCAAGTGAATCCTTGTCCTTCGTAAGATTGCCCCAGATTCAGTCCTGATGACGTAGGAGTGTGGCTCTTCTGCCATCTTTACGATTCGTGCAGGTTCCCAAAGTCTATGTGAAGCCTGATAGTATACGCTGTCTCCTACTTTCAGGTGAAGTGGAGTAGGATGTCGCTGACTTTCTCCGACTTTGATCATAGACTGGCGTCTGTGATTCAGTTGTTCCCTGATATGACCGATCGGAAATTGTGGTTGAAGCGTAGCGGTTGAGGTAGTATTGTTCGTTCGGAGCTGGCGTCCCATAAGCATCTGCGTCGGTGTGGGAAGTTTACCCACAGGAGGACATACTGTAGGTCATGGCCTTCCCTTCGTGCCTTCGTCAGGAGGTTCTGATGGTCTGCACAGATCGCTTGGCCATGCCATTCGATCTGGGATAGTTAGGGCTGCTGGTAATATGGTTAACGAACCATCTTATTAAAAAATCTTTAAATTTGTATGACGAGAATGGAGGACCGTTATCGGTAATTAATCGTTGGGGTGCACCATACCTGGCAAAGTGAGGTTTTAGGAAATTTATTACTGAGTCAGCCGTAGTTGTTCGTAGCTCTTGCGCTTCTATAAACTTCGAGAAGTAGTCGACCAGGACTATCATTTTGGAATTGCCAAGTTGAAAAAGGTCCGTCGCTACCGCTTCCCAGGGAAGAAAGGGAACTTGATGAGGGTGAACCGGAATCTTGAAGTTTGCTGGATCCCGAGTACGGCAAATTTGACAATCCTTGATGAATCTAGTAATATCCTCTGCAATCTGAGGCCAGAATACGTGTAGCCTGGCCTTCGCGAGACAAGCAGTTATACCTTGATGGACCGAGTGTAATTGCTTCATCACGTCCGGTCGCATTAGGGGGGTATGACCAAGCGTGTGCCCCGATAGATGATACCATTCTGTTCATGCAATTCCTCCTGGTATGGCCAGTAAGGGGAAACCTCTGCTGGAATCCGTTTTTGTGATGATGGCCAGCCGTTGTAAATGTACGCCAAGATCGTCTGGTAGGTCGAATCATCCTTTATGGCTTGTTGGAGTGCAGAGTATTTCTCGTCCGAAAGAGATGTAAGGGTGTGTATTGTAACGTAGGGCCCCTCCATCTCCGTGGTGTTAAGCATCTTATGTGCCAAAGGCGCACGTGAAAGGGTGTCGGCTATCTTCAGCTTGGATATTGGGACATATGTCAAAGTGAAGTTAAAATGCAATAGGCGCATTACCATTCTTTGCAGGCGTGGTGAGAGTAAGTGTAGTGGTTTATGGACTATTGCTGTTAAGGGCTTGTGGTCCGTTTCAATGTCCACATGTCTCCCCATGATGTAGTACTGAAACTTTTCGCACGCATAGACAAGTCCAAGGAGTTCACGCTCAATCTGAGCATATCGCCGCTGGGTGTCGGTGAAGGTTGTTGATGCATACTCAACTGGTCTATCGTCTTGTAGGAGGGCAGAACCAATACCATCCGAACTAGCATCAACGGTAATCCTACAGCGTTTCCCAGGGTTGAAGGCTGCAAGGACAGGAGCTGAAGAGAGTAAGTGTTTTAGAGTATCATATGTTACGTGTAGGTTGGCGGTCCATAGAAACTCCTTGTCCTTTTTTAGTAAGTCCCGTAGAGGAGCAGCTTTTTCCGAATATGATGGTAGGAATCGGGTAATATAATTCACCATACCCAGGAAACGCTGAAGTACACGCTTATCTTGAGGGGGAGGTAGTTCAGTTATCGCCCTGACCCGGTCTGGATCAATCTCTATCTGCTCTGGGCTGATGATATGTCCCAAGTATTTAATCTTGGAGACTGCTAGCCAGGGCCGTAACCAGGGGGGGTGCCACACGGGCCGTGCCCTACCTGGAATTTGAAGTGCCCTACATAGAATTTTTAGATGAAATTGAAATCTGAGGAAAGTGCCCTACCCAGATATTTTGGTGGTCATTAAAGTTTTTCAGTTGTACGAATTTTTATTTTTATTTTTTCGTTAAAAAATTAGCAATTATTAATATAAACAAATAAAATTATAAAAAAAAAGATAAACTAAAATTTTCAATATTTGACGAACCATCGCAACCATAGTCTATATATCTCTTTTCGTCATTACAACTGATATAAAAAGATATTTCTATCGTGTGAGTTAAACGGTGTGTACCTACCCCACTCGAAAAGTTAAGATTATGAAATCAAATACAAACGGGGCGCCCGTCACTCGTCACAGACATAGCTGCACACCAAGACTTGGTTTCGCGCTCAGTGTCACCAAACGTTTTGTTTGGTCTTAGTCTCGTCTCGGTCTCACAATAATTTCCCCAAAAACACAAGAGTTCGTCTCGGGCTCATAGTTTTTTTTCCTAACTACGAGAGCTCGTCTCGGGATCATAGTTTTTCCTAACTACGATAGCTCGTCTCAGGATCATAATTTTTTCTTAACTACGATAGCTCGTCTCGGGATCATAGTTTTTTCTTAACTACGAGAGCTCGTCTCGGGATCATAGTTTTTTCTTAACTACGAGAGCTCGTCTCGGGATCATAGTTTTTTCTTAACTACGAGAGCTCGTCTCGGGATCATAGTTTTTTCTTAACTACGAGAGCTCGTCTCGGGATCATAGTTTTTTCTTAACTACGAGAGCTCGTCTCGGGATCATAGTTTTTTCTTAACTACGAGAGCTCCTCTCGGGATCATAGTTTTTTCTTAACTACGAGAGCTCGTCTCGGGATCATAATTTTTTCTTAACTACGAGAGCTCGTCTCGAGCTCATTAATTTTTTTAAACACGAGAGCTCGTCTCGAACTCATAATTTTTTTAAACACGAGAGATCGTCTCGGTTTCATATTATTTTTCTTCCAAACACAAGAGCTCGTCTCGAACTCATTCCTCTCCATAAACATCGGTGCTTTGTATCGGGCTCATACTTATTTCCTTATTTTACCCAAAAATTGTTACACTTTTACCCCAAAAATGTTCCAATTTACCGAAACTTTATGAAATTTTCCTAAATGTGGTCCAAATTACCCATTTCGTGATTTTCATATTTAAAAAAATTTCGTGGCTAGGACCCTGTGAAACCGAGAAAATCCCATGCTTTTTTAAATGGAGATTTTTTAGTTTTAAGTGATCAAAAACATTTTCGGTTGCCATGGCAAATCGAATGGGTAGTGCAGTGTCTCCTTTTGGGAAATTTCATATCTCATATAGGTCTGCATTACGGCCGACTTTCAAGAAAATCGGAAATAAACACCTCGGGTACTCTCCTTTGTTAGTGTAAGACAAGCCCGTTCAGCTTTGGTTACAGTCTCTGATTGACTGCCCATCGCACATTGGATGACAGATTAAAACAATACAATTTTCATCAATAGGCCTTTTCATAAATTATTTCTACGTGCTTTCACTGTTTTTTCTACGTCACCCACCACCAATTTCGCTCAAACTTAACAAAAGGTTGGCTGTACGTTTTGCATTTTCCGGTAAAAATTTCCCCAAACATTTTACGCGGAGCTCGGGTTAGGCTCAGTGGCTTCGGAATTCAAACTGATTTTAATTTATTTTTGATACTAATTGAGTGAATTATTATTGCAATATTTATATCAACTCTGTGAAAGTATTGTTGATATATTTATTAGCTAATATTTTATGATAAACAAAAATCTTTACCCGATTCACTACTGTGGCTGTCAATGAAATGTTAAGCCTTAGTTCACAAGACTATAAACATAACTGTTAAACATCATCGAAACCGTGCAAATTTTTTTGATATTTTAAATATTTAAATCCCCTCCTATTATGACTAGTGAAGTAAACGAAATACTTTTCTTCTTTAAACATTTGATATAACAAATTTATTAAAATGACTGGGATTAATTTTAATCCGCCGTGTTTTGTAAATACTTACACTCGGCAGCAGACGACATACCAAGCTCAAGAATCGAGCGAGGGTAAAAACAAGGAGTAATATATATAACGTTGATCTAAAACAGTTTTCCTTCCCCGTAACGAACATTTTATGGAAAGGTCTATTTAAAAATATACATTGTGGAGCGCCTCGCTCGTTCATACTACGCCACTAAAAAAAGTGCCCTACTAGTGCCCTACTCAAATTTTAAGGCTGGTTACGGCGCTGCTGCTAGCTGGAGCTTCTTACTGAACGTCAGACCAGATGCTCGTGCTCGTTCAAGAACAGCAGTAAGAAGTTGGGCGTGGTGTAGATCACCTTTCGCCCTCAGTAAAAAGTCGTCGGTGGAGATGTGTGTATCTGGAAACTCATGTCTAGGAAAAAGGGTATGCATCACTTCTTGAAAAACTTCAGACGCCGTACTGATGCCATAGGGCATGCGAAGGTAGCGAAATGTTCCAAATGGAGTGGCAAAGGTGCATAAGAAGGAGCTTTGCTCAGTTAATTTCACCTGCCAAAAGGCACTCTTTGCGTCAAGAACAGTGAATAATCGGCTTCCATGAAGTTCGGAAAAAATCTCTTGACCCGTCGGCGCTGGAAAGTGTTTCCGTTTTATGGCAGGGTTGAGCTTACGTGGGTCGAGGCAAATACGAATTCTTCCATTGGGCTTTCTCTCAACGACCATGGGATGGACCCAATCAGTGGGCTCGGTGACTAGAGCAATGATACCATCTTTAAGCATTTGTTGCAGTTCAACGTAAACTGGTTGATAGAGAGCCTGTGGAATTTTATGAGATACAGAGACATGAGGCGTTGCATTGGGTTTAAGATCTATATGATACTCAACAGGAAGACACCCAACACGGTCAAAGACATCGTCATATTGTTGGATAATGTCGGTGGGTTTCTTGTCTGCTTGTAATTCAGAGGTTGCAAGGGGCTGTGGGATGAAAGTCTTTCTCATACGCTGAACAAGGCCCAGTACTTCCGATGCATATGCACCCAGGATAGGCGTTGCCCGTCCTTGGGTAACAAAAAACTCCAAGGAGATCGTAGCAGCAAAGGAGGTACACATCATGTCAATACTTCCCAAGATCGGTACGGTGTGGCCAGTATAGGCAATAATACGACGAGATGATGGCTTCAGAGGTGGTTTTCGTGGTATTGCATCATAGATGTGTCAAGGAATTATATTGACTTGAGATCCAGTATCTAGTTTGAAATGAATTGGGTAATTGTTAATAATGACCCGTTCATACCATTCGTCGTTGATTGGAGACTTTTGAAGTCCGTTAGTGACGCTGCATATGGTGGTGAGCATATATAATGAGAAGTCGTAGGATTCGGGGGGCGAAGAAGCAGGTAGTTCCAGAAAATAACCATCCTGGTGCTGGGTGCTTGTTTGGTAGGCGTCCTGATGGTCGGTCTCGACGGGCGCCGGGCATACAGGCGGTAAGTATTCCAGTGAGTGTAGATCGTGGTAAGTGGGCGGTATGTGGTGATAAGTAGTGTGGCTGTCGTCATGAGGTATCGAATGTGGGAAGGTCGGAGCATCTAAGAGATGAGTATTAGATGACCAGCTTGACATATGGCAATGGCCTGGGTTAGAGTGAGATTCCGATCCGAAAACAAGGTTTTACGAAGAGCAGCGTTGTGTACCCCAGCAAGTATCTGATAGCGAAGCAGTGAGTCAGTTCTGTTTCCAAAGTCACAGTTCGGGGCCTGGGAACGGAGGTCTGTCAAAAATTCATCAACAGGTTGGTGTTGTTTCTGTCGAGAGTGGAAAAATGCATGTTGATGTGAATCAGGATTGTTATACGGCTCATAATGGTGGTCGAAAGCAGAATAAACTTCTTCTAAAGAGGGTACCGTGCGTCCAGCAGGGAGAGGTATAGTAAGAGAGTCATAGACCCTCTGTCCAAGCGGACCAAGAGTGTATAAAAAGATTGGAACTTGCGTTTCAGCCGTTTCAGCACTGATTTTCGATGCTGTGGCGAACAACTTAAAGGTATTACGATACGCCGTCCATGCAGCAGCCGGATTAGAGGTCCCAGGATCAAAATGTTCAGATCCACGGAAGCGGGCAGCCATTGTAGCAGTGGCAGGACAGCAAAAGAGAACCGCTTGGCTAGGAAAAGTATACAGGTAGAGGCAGCATGGGTGAAACTTCTGACACCATGTTGTAAGGCTTATTAAAGCAGCAGTCGTTGTATAAAAGAATGGTTAAGACTTTATTTACATTTAATCATACATGAAGGAGATCGTTGGTCTGCGCTTAGAAATATAGGCAGGCGGTATTTATAGTGGGAACTAGGCGGGAAATTGTCACGTGTTCTTACAGTTATTAACGCTCGTAGTTTAGCGCCATCTAGGCATATACAACAAAACCGTCGCGATGGTGAGCGTTAACGAAAAAAAAAAACCGCACCCAACCCAACCGCAAAATCATCCGTTAACACTCACCGTCACACGATGGTTTTGCATCCCTTTAAACTGCAAACACGGTTTTTGACTTTGTGCCCCCCCCCCGAAACAAAATCCTGGCTACGCCACTGATCTTATGGCTTCCTAAATCGGCGAAAAGGGCACTCGCGGTCAATTCGCCAGATACAATAGTGCCTCTATTTCTTTTCTATATCTATGGTTTTAGCGGTTGTGATTTTCATTTTCAGATTGTTGTTTACAAAGGAAATCCCAAACGTGTCTCATAACCATCCATGTTATAACGTTAAATAAGTATTGCTATTATTTTAGTATAATTGGTATAGTTAAATGATACGTTTTCCACCTCCGATTCTAAGATAGATTCGAAATTATCTCGGAAATTATTCACCATAAGACAAGGTAAACAACTATTAAGCCTTGGTACAATCATTTATATTTATGAATAATATTATATTATGATAATAAGAATTACCGTAATATTCCAGACGGTAAGCAGAATATTTTACTACAAGTATGATCGGAAAAATTCTAAATTTTTACGACGATTAATTTAAAAGACTAATATTAATATTAGCACCGCATGGTAATCTCGTGGTTCAACTTTTAAGTTCCAAGCATTCCAAGGAACTTGAAGGAAGCTTCTTTCCCTATCCCCCCCCCCCCGCTTATTTTGAATCACCAGCCTATACAACATTTCCTGTTTAGCCCGCGAGTACCGCTAGAGTGCGTCGATGCTTGTTCTTTTTACTTTTTTCCCGGGCCGGACCGTCCCTGTTGTTATTTAGTCCATGTCTCAACGAAGTATCTGAAAAATAATTTTCGTTGAGACCGTTGCTAACGTGACGTAGGATATTGTTGAACGCTTTTTACGTAAATTTTGTAAAATATCGTCCTTTGCGGCGTCTGCAGCTACATGTAGCCTTACTCCGTGCTGTTGTATAGGGGGACCCATAATTCGTAAAACAATAAACCGCCCTCTTTAAATTCCTAGCGCCGCCACTGACGATGGCATAACACAATCAGGATTCATTAAACCTTTCAAAATAATTTATTTGATTAACACCCACAAGCATATATTTTAATTTTAGTAGACAAAAAAAGTAACTAACTTTCGATTTCTAGCTCCCACTACTCACTAGCGAACCGTAATACTGACATAGACATATGAAATAAAATAGACCCCCAGCGAATAGTCTAAGCCTAACAATAAACGTATATAATGGTCTAAATAAAATATTTCAAAGGGAGTGAATACGGAGGTGACAGCTAGCAGAAACGCGTAATTTCTGCAGGCTATCCTTAAGGCGCTATCTATCGGTAAGAATGCTCGTGCTATCGTCGCAAGAGCCATTGTCTCCTGCTTAAAAATTATACTAAAAGTCACCAACAGATGGTGTCTAAAGACTATGGCCTGCGGAAAGGATCGCGATCGCTGTCCAAAGAGGCAACGCGGCCTCGGTATTGAACACATTTCCCCCGGGGGCCTCGCTGGTGGACTGTCTACTCACTATTCATTAAATGAGACTTTAAATTTTATGTATATTTCTTTTGTATATTAAAACTTTACATTTGTGCTATAAGTCCACCATTCAGTGAGAGTGAAGATGAATACTCCATAAAGGTAACGAGTCAAAATAGACTTTGATCAAACATATTTTCTTCCGCACTTAGTACTAAAATGCTAACTTAGCTAAGAGAGCTCGTGTTCTTGGTCACGTGCCTTCCTCGGTGTCTGCTAGGTGTCAATTCCGTTTTTTATGTTAGGCTTAGACCAAGGGCTTAGACGCCCCGAAATTTATCTAGACCTTTATATACATTTCTTATATCTATAGCAAGAACTAGCATTCGTTATGTAATTCAGTAAAAAGCGTCATCTGAAATAACTATTTGAAATTATCAAAACTTATTTCGCGACATCTATTTATGGCTAAAAACAACACACAAAAAGAACAATCGCGGAATTGGACGTAGGCTTAAAAGAGACGCAAAAAGGTTTGGCATTTACAAGTGCTAAAATGGTCAAAGATTGCGCGTTTTCGCATTTCCGAAATTATAAATTAGGCACAAACGTATTTATTCATAGGTAGGAGAAGTTTTAAATATTTTATATTATTATTATTTATAGGCCTATAATTGTTTTAAACTATAGGTTTTCCTTCTCTAGGCCCGAAACCCTCTAAAAATGGATTAGTGCCGTCAACCGTGATAACTGGCATCCATCAGAGAACGATTTTGTTTGTAGTGACCATTTTTTAGACGCGAATATAGAAATATCCAATGGAAAACGGAGACTTGTACCCAACTGATAATTTATTTCATGTTGAAGTAGAATCTTCAAAGGATATCTCTCAAACTACTGACACATACTTTGGTCACGGATCTATTCGTGTAGGTTTAAGCAGGAATCCATAACGCTATTTGGAATGAGTATCTCCCCATATCCCCTGTGGTATTTTGTGGCGGAACATTGTGGGAGGGGCTAGAACGCTTATACCGCCTTAAATGACGTCAAATTCAGTGACAAACAAAGGCTTATAAGCTCCGCCTACTATGTTCCGCCACAACGGCGGGGAATCGAAGCCGTTATTCATTCCAAGTAGCGTTATGGATTCCTGGTTTAAGCTAAGACCATTTACACCTGGACTACAATGCCAACGTTATAACTCCGATTTCAGAGTGTCCGCTACAAAACACCACCAAGTGGAGAAAATCCGCGAAAGTCATCCACAAACATGCAGCAACCCCCCTTTTTTATCCCCCTTCTTTAGGAGGCGAACGGTTCGAGCTCTCTTCCGCTGTTTTTCTCTGACTCGGGGCTCCTCTTCATTTCTAGCGGGTGGACGAGTATCTAACAATATGATGAAAATGATTAAAAACATTTCCTTGAAAAATTAGAAAATTAATAATTAAACATACCTTCAACAAGTTCCCAAAACGTTTTAAGTGGAATTTCAATAAACTTTGACATGTGGTTTCCACTTAAGCCTTGACATCGTATATAACGGGCGAAAATTGGTCACGACTCGCGGGGCGACCGAGCAAAATGTCGGGAGAGGAGGGCGACGCTATGAACGAAAGGAGCGCGAAGTGAACGTGTTTTTTCAGCCCGAATTTCCTTGTGGACGAGAGTTGCCTCTAAATAACGATGGTGGCGTTGGGGTAGCGGCGACACTAGCTTAACAACGCTTCTCATACTTACCGGCCTTCATCGAGTGGAGGTCATATTCATCGTCGTCCTTGCCAAAATAAAAAAAACATTCTTCGAGATCTTCACTTACCTTCTAGATCCTCACTTAACATATCATCTTCAACGACTTTTTCGAGTTGTCCTCATCTCATCGTCATCATTAAAAAAAAAAACTTCGACACCTTCGCCGTGCAAAGCACAAAAGCATTAACGACCAAATTTTCGATTTAGAGCTTTTGGTTTTATTTCTCCTTATTTTATACGTTTAATTCAATTTTGAACTAATTTTCGAATTTAAAATTTTTGTTCTTAGAGAAATGAGTTGTTGCAAAACGCATTATTTTAGGTTTTTGCATTATTTTCAAACCAAAAACGCATTCATGTGTTTATTTTCTTTAAAAGTCAAATCAAAACGCATTTTTTCGCGTTTTAAGACATGGTTTTAATGGTATTTTTGAAATATCGTTTGGCCTGTAAATTGTTTAGTACCAGAATATAATTTGAGTTGAAAAATCCAAGTCTACTATATAAACTTGAAAGAAGTAAGTTGCGGTATCTTAAGGCAAAGAAAGTTTGAATTTCGCGGGTTTTCTCCATATTTTGGTTTTGGTCGTTAATGTTTTTGTGCTTTGCACGGCAGTGAATCATTTACCCTCTAGATCTTCACTGCACACTTACCATATTCCTCGGCTTTCTTCTATTTGTCACCTTCTTCATCATCATTCTCGCCAACACTCTATCTTCGAGATCTTCACAAAAAAAAATCTTCGAGACTTTCACCAACAAATAAACAAATAATCTTCGAGACCTTCACCAACAAATAAACAAATAATCTCCGAGACTTTCACAAACAAACAAACAAATAATCTTCGAGACCTTCACAAATAAACAAACATATAATCTTCGAGACCTTCACAAATAACAAACATATAATCTTCGAGACCTTCACAAATAAACAAACATATAATCTTAGATACTTTCACATCAAACAAATAGATACTCTTCGAGACCTTCACAAACAAACAAACAAATAATCTTCAAGACCTTCATAAACAAATAACCTTCGAGACCTTCACAAACAAAAACAACTCACTTACCTACCAGATCTTCTCGTCATCCTAGTCTCCAAACTCCTTTTGTTTCTCTCTAATTTCCCGTTCTTCGTCTATGTTCATACCTAGGAGACGACCACTCCAGGTTAGCTTGAATCCTCCTAGCTCATACCCTCTAAATCGAGAAGACTTACGAGGAGACGACCCGAGGTGGTTCTCACCGATTTGGTTCAAAGTTGGGGGATTGTTAGACCTAGATGTAACATGAAACCCGTTAAAGGGAAAAGTTACGCTGGGCTTCCGTTTTGCCATGGCAACCAAAAATGTTTTTGACAACATAAAATGAGAAAAAGTCTATGTAAAATAACATGCGAAAATTACAAATTCTAAGGGTCCCCCCCCCCCCCCCCCTGTGCAAAACTCCAATAATTCAAAAAAAAAAAAATATTTTTAAAAAAATTGTAAATTTTACATTTTTGGATTACTTTGGACAAATAGGGGGAATTAAAACCATTTTGGGTGAACTCGAGCTAATTTGAATAAAAAGGTCAAAATTTTAGGTATAATACCAAATATTTGTAAAACTTATGCCGTGATAACTGCCATATATTTTTGCCGATAAATCTTAAAATTTCTACATTACATTATCTGAACGATGTAAACAGATTTTTAGATTTTGATAGAAAAACGACGCCATTTTATAAAATGGCGGATACAAATATAAATCATGGTGCAATAAGTTAGGTAATTTGTATCCGATTAACCGGAGATTTTCTACGTTACATTATCTGCCGAATGAATTCGTACTATAGATTTTTTATAGAAATCCGACACCATTTTGGAAAATGGCGGATATCAATAATACTCATCGTGCGATAAGTTCCGTAAATATTCGTCGATTAATCAGAAATTTTCTACGTTTCATTATCTGCCCGAGTTAATTAGACCTAAGGGTTTTCCAATAATAATCCGACGCCATTTTGAAATATGGTGGATATAAATATAACTTATGATGCGATAACTGCCGAAATTATTTGTCGATTTACGTGAAATTTTTTTCATAACATTATCTGACCGAATAAATAAGCCCCTTTACACTGTGATAGAAATATGGCGCCATTTTACAAAATGGCAGATATCATAATGCGATAACTGCCGAAATTATTTGTCCAATTACTTGAAATTTTCTACTTTACATTACCTATTAAAGATAATTAATCCTATTAATTTTATTAAAATTCCACGCCATTTTGTAAAATGGTGGATGTCAAAATGTCTCACGGTTATATAAGTTCCGTAATTATTCGACGATAAATGTGAATTTTTCTGTTTCATTAAATGATCGAATAAATAAGTCCTTTCTAATTTGAAATAATTCCGAAGCCATTTTAATAATTTCGGCAGTTATCGCATTATGATATCTGCCATTTTGTAAAATGGCGCCAGATTTCTATCACAGTGTAAAGGGGCTTATTTATTCGGTCAGATAATGTTATGTAGAAAATTTCACGAAAATCGACAAATAATTTCGGCAGTTATCGCATCATAAGTTATATTTATATCCACCATATTTCAAAATGGCGTCGGATTATTATTTGAAAACCCATAGGTCTAATTAACTCGGGCAGATAATGAAACGTAGAAAATTTCTGATTAATCGACGAATATTTACGGAACTTATCGCACGATGAGTATTATTGATATCCGCCATTTTCCAAAATGGTGTCGGATTTCTATAAAAAATCTATAGTACGAATTCATTCGGCAGATAATGTAACGTAGAATTAGAATTTGTAATTTTCGCATGTTATTTTACATAGACTTTTTCTCATTTTATGTTGTCAAAAACATTTTTGGTTGCCATGGCAAAACGGAAGCCCAGCGTAACCTTTCCCTTTAACGGGTTTCATGTTACATCTAGGTCTAACAATCCCCCAACTTTGAACCAAATCGGTGAGAACCACCTCGGGTCGTCTCCTCGTTAGTGAAGACAGGCTGACTGATGTTTGTCTTAAATTAGCGACGGCTACCGGGCGACCTATCACGAACTGCACTTACCATTTAGTTGGGAATCTAGAGCTCCTTCTACCTCGTCCAATGGAGGTTTAATGGTACCTGCATTTAATTGTTGGCCAAAATAGGTTTACCACTTTTTAATGATATGTACAAAAGTCAGCTTTAATAATCAGCTAGGCTAATACACAAGGCCTAAGTCATCAAGCGACTTTTTGAGCCATTAATTCAGGTGGTCGGGTTACGACGCGTTGGTGGCAAGCCCTTCATGCCACGCGAGCCAACATTTCCCTACACTAACTATACCGTTAACCTCAACAAGTTTTTATGGAAGGGAAACCGAAAAACTCGAGGAAAAACCCCCTAAACCAGTGGGGAGAGAATTTGCAAACTCAACGCGGAAGGAGATATTCCGAGTTTTCACATAGACAGTGCCACAAGCTGGGATCGAACCTGGCTCCTCTCGCTGCGAGGCGAAAGTGCTAACCACTCCGTCAACCCCACATTTCCGTTTAATAAATATTTAAATAAAACTATTCTCGAAAGTTACTCGAGTCTAATCAAGTATGCCTCTTTATTCTTATGAACAGCGCGCTTTATTGGTTAAACCGTTTTTCGAAACGCTAATAGAGTTAGCCTGTTATTTAGTATTCGGTATCCGAACAGAAAACCTAGTCATAAACCATTCTCGGATTGATAATTCATCAATACTGGAAATATCAATCCCAAGTTTCGTGGAGCAGGTGAAGATACGGACATGCCCTGTTTGGTTGCATACCCTTAATCAAGTGTTAACAAAGCACCACTTTCCGAGTTACCCTCCATCAAACTCTACATGATGGAAATATGAATTCTGTAACTGACGAAAACCACGATTTATCAAATCAACTCCTAGTGTCCTATTGATGTTCATTTTCCAGAGATGGACCATTCAACCACGTGGAATATTACAAATCTCTCTGCGATAGAATGATTGGTCCATTTTTTCTGTACAAACACGTGAATGGGAAGAATTACTTAGTATTCCGGTATAAAAAAGTATCGAACGCGCTGGATGACATTCTGTTGACCAACTTCAGACCGCTAAACTCGAGCTATTGCGGAGTATTTTGGCGCTGAGATTGGAAAGAAAGTTCCGTTCTATGGCCTCTGAGCAGTGTTGTAGTCCTAAAACAAAAAGAACCGGGGTGCTACCTGGGTACAGCCAACTTCGATTTCGCGCGTAATCGAAGTTGGCTGTACCGACCGCTATAAATGTACGTCCAACTTCGATTTTTAGCGTGATCGAAGATGGCCGTACCTAGGTAACGATTTGAAATTGTTATGGTATTTTTCTGTGGGCAAAATTTATAATAAATTCCCCTTTATTCGAGAAAAATGATTTACGAAATAGAAGCAAGGCGCGCCCTGGCAAGTTGAAAAAAAAAATAGGCAGGGTGCGCCCTGCCAAAACGGAAAAACCAAGTCGGGGCGGGGCCCTGCCTTTGAAAAAAGCACCGGGGCGACGCCCTGGCCCGACTACACCACTGGCTCCGAGATCACCAGACCTGACACCGTTCGTTTTTTCTCTGTGGGGCTTCATCAAAGAGAGAGTACACGTCGTACACGAGACACCGGTGATGAGCCTTGAAGATTTACGTCACAGAGTGATTGAAGCCTTTTCCCTCCCGACATGATCGCGCTCATTTAATGACATTCTTCATCATGCGTAGATCATTGAGCCGTACTTGTAAATTTCAACGTTTACAACGATACATATTTCATACCAAATTATGACTAATTTTGCCAAAGATCAGGGAAAACGATACTTCCCCCTGGTACCTGCTAGTTTTTTCACGCTCTCGTGTCTTACAAGGAGACTACCCGAGGTGTTACACACCGATTTGGTTCAAACTCGGGGGATTGGTAGACCTTCATGTAATTTGAAAAATCCAAAACGGGTTTTATTCAATGGGCAACGGTTTTGCCATGGCAACGAAAAATGTTTTTGACAATATAAAATTGAAATTTTTGCCATTGAAAATAACGTGGGATTTTGACCGATTACCTTTGAAAAAAATTAAAAAAGTTGATCAAAATGTGATCAATTTTGAATTTTTCGTCAATTTTGTAAAATGTTTCACAGGGGGGAGAATCGGTCAAAATCCCATGTTATTTTCAATGGGAAAATTTCCATATTATGTTGTCAAAAACATTTTTCGTTCCCATGGCAAAACCGTTGCCCATTGAATAAAATCCCTTTAGGATTTTTTCAAGTTACATGAAGGTCTACCAATCCCCCGAGTTTGAACCAAATCGGTGTGTAACACCTCGGGTAGTCTCCTTGTTAGTGAAAAATTGACTCTTTTGTAGGGCTGTGCGAGTAGGTGTTTTATGCAATCGAGTCGGGTTCGAGTATAAATACATTTTTCATCGGGTAGTCGAGTCGAGTGATATTTTGATAGAGTAGGATTGTCGAGTATTCGATTATTTCAAAAATTTCCTTGTTCGAGTAGTCGAGGAGTCAGAAAAACGCGTTCGGGTACTTGAGTACTCGAGTAGTTAGAAAAATCGTTCGGGTACTTGATTAATCGGCGAGTTCTATTCGGGTAGTTGAGTAATTAAGAAAAATTTAAAATAGCTTAATAGCTACTACTTTACTTAAATGGATGTTAGGTAACAACTAACAAGTTAAAAAAGATAAAAATAATTAACAAAATGCTAAACTAAAAACCAATACTCAGGCACTCTCGGCAGAGAGAATTCCGAGCTCGCACAAAACCAAAACCAAAATTAAACAAGTTTGCCAAGAGGGCGATAATATTATTTCATTGCCCGGCTATCAATCGAACCGTTATATATCAAGCAGAGATCGGCATTCTAATATACAAAAGAGAGCGACTGCGCTTGCGAGCCCCAGCCTAACCTAGGGCATTGGCGATCTTTGAAGCCCAGAGCCCCCCGACCTATGATATCAAGTTTAACAGTGTGAAATTGGTTTCGTTAAAATTTAATTTAACAACACTCTCTAGTACAAACGTTTTTACTATAGAGTGTTTTTAAATTAAAGCCCGTGACCTTCTGAATGCCAGAAGCCCACGCTGTGTAATCCCCACGCCCAAGACGCGAATAGAACGGTCATACGTTGTAAGCATCGCGTATTACTCCGATAAGTGTCACACTTATTTATTACTTCAGGTCATACGTTGTAAGCATCGCGTATTACTCCGATAAGTGTCACACTTATTTGAAACTTTTGGTCATATTAGAACGGCCTCCGATAAGTATCACACTTATTTGTTACTTCAGGTCATACGTTGTAAGCATCGCGTATTACTCCGATATACGTGTCACACTTATTTGTTGGCCTCCGATAAGTGTCACACTTATTTGTTACTTCAGGTCATACGTTGTAAGCATCGCCTATTACTCCGATAAGTGTTCCACTTATTTGTTACTTCAGGTCATACGTTGTAAGCATCGCGTATTACTCCGATAAGTGTCACAATTATTTGTTACTTCAGGTCCTACGTTGTAAGCATCGCCTATTACTCCGATAAGTGTTCCACTTATTTGTTACTTCAGGTCATACGTTGTAAGCATCGCCTATTACTCCGATAAGTGTCACATTTATTGTTTACTTCAGGTCATATTAGAACGGCCTTGGAAAATGCCAGAGATAAATTCACAGCTTCCGATAAGTGTCACACTTATTTGTTACTTCAGGTCATACGTTGTAAGCATTGCGTATTACTCCGATATAAGTGTCACACTTATTTGTTACTTCAGGTCATACGCTGTATGCATCTACTATTACTCCGATAAGTGTTACACGTATTTGTTACTTCAGGCCATACATGGTAAGCATCGCGTATTACTCCGATAAGTGTCACACTTATTTGTTACTTCAGGTCATACGTTGTAAGCATCGGGTATTACTCCGATAAGTGTCACACTTATTTGTTACACTAGGTCATATTAGAACGGCCTTGGAAAATGCCAGAGATAAATTCACAGCTTCCGATAAGTGTCACACTTATTTGTTACTTCAGGTCATACGTTGTAAGCATTGCGTATTACTCCGATATAAGTGTCACACTTATTTGTTACTTCAGGTCATACGCTGTATGCATCTACTATTACTCCGATAAGTGTTACACGTATTTGTTACTTTAGGTCATACATGGTAAGCATCGCGTATTACTCCGATAAGTGTCACACTTATTTGTTACTTCAGGTCATACGTTGTAAGCATCGGGTATTACTCCGATAAGTGTCACACTTATTTGTTACACTAGGTCATATTAGAACGGCCTTGGAAAATGCCAGAGATAAAATCACGGCTTCCGATAAGTGTCACACTTATTTGTTACTTCAGGTCATACGTTGTAAGCATTGCCTATTACTCCGATAAGTGTCACACTTATTCGTTACTTCAGGTCATACGTTGTAAGCATCGCCTATTACTCCGATAAGTGTTACACTTATTTGTTACTTCAGGTCATACGTTTTCAGCATCGCGTATTACTCCGATAAGTGCCACACTTATTTGTTACTTCAGGTCCTACGTTGTAAGCATCGGGTATTACTCCGATAAGTGTCACACTTATTTGTTACTTCAGGTCATACGTTGTAAGCATCGCCTATTACTCCGATAAGTGTTCCACTTATTTGTTACTTCAGGTCATACGTTGTAAGCATCGCGTATTACTCCGATAAGTGTCACAATTATTTGTTACTTCCGGTCATACGTTGTAAGCATCGCCTATTACTCCGATAAGTGTCACATTTATTGTTTACTTCAGGTCATATTAGAACGGCCTTGGAAAATGCCAGAGATAAATTCACAGCTTCCGATAAGTGTCACACTTATTTGTTACTTCAGGTCATACGCTGTATGCATCTACTATTACTCCGATAAGTGTTACACGTATTTGTTACTTCAGGTCATACATGGTAAGCATCGCGTATTACTCCGATAAGTGTCACACTTATTTGTTACTTCAGGTCATACGTTGTAAGCATCGGGTATTACTCCGATAAGTGTCACACTTATTTGTTACACTAGGTCATATTAGAACGGCCTTGGAAAATGCCAGAGATAAATTCACAGCTTCCGATAAGTGTTACACTTATTTGTTACTTCAGGTCATACGTTGTAAGCATTGCGTATTACTCCGATATAAGTGTCACACTTATTTGTTACTTCAGGTCATACGCTGTATGCATCTACTATTACTCCGATAAGTGTTACACGTATTTGTTACTTTAGGTCATACATGGTAAGCATTGCCTATTACTCCGATAAGTGTCACACTTATTCGTTACTTCAGGTCATACGTTGTAAGCATCGCCTATTACTCCGATAAGTGTTACACTTATTTGTTACTTCAGGTCATACGTTTTCAGCATCGCGTATTACTCCGATAAGTGTCACACTTATTTGTTACTTCAGGTCCTACGTTGTAAGCATCGGGTATTACTCCGATAAGTGTCACACTTATTTGTTACTTCAGGTCATACGTTGTAAGCATCGCCTATTACTCCGATAAGTGTTCCACTTATTTGTTACTTCAGGTCATACGTTGTAAGCATCGCGTATTACTCCGATAAGTGTCACAATTATTTGTTACTTCAGGTCATACGTTGTAAGCATCGCCTATTACTCCGATAAGTGTCACATTTATTGTTTACTTCAGGTCATATTAGAACGGCCTTGGAAAATGCCAGAGATAAATTCACAGCTTCCGATAAGTGTCACACTTATTTGTTACTTCAGGTCATACGTTGTAAGCATTGCGTATTACTCCGATATAAGTGTCACACTTATTTGTTACTTCAGGTCATACGCTGTATGCATCTACTATTACTCCGATAAGTGTTACACGTATTTGTTACTTCAGGTCATACATGGTAAGCATCGCGTATTACTCCGATAAGTGTCACACTTATTTGTTACTTCAGGTCATACGTTGTAAGCATCGGGTATTACTCCGATAAGTGTCACACTTATTTGTTACACTAGGTCATATTAGAACGGCCTTGGAAAATGCCAGAGATAAATTCACAGCTTCCGATAAGTGTCACACTTATTTGTTACTTCAGGTCATACGTTGTAAGCATTGCGTATTACTCCGATATAAGTGTCACACTTATTTGTTACTTCAGGTCATACGCTGTATGCATCTACTATTACTCCGATAAGTGTTACACGTATTTGTTACTTTAGGTCATACATGGTAAGCATCGCGTATTACTCCGATAAGTGTCACACTTATTTGTTACTTCAGGTCATACGTTGTAAGCATCGGGTATTACTCCGATAAGTGTCACACTTATTTGTTACACTAGGTCATATTAGAACGGCCTTGGAAAATGCCAGAGATAAAATCACGGCTTCCGATAAGTGTCACCCTTATTTGTTACTTCAGGTCATACGTTGTAAGCATTGCCTATTACTCCGATAAGTGTCACACTTATTCGTTACTTCAGGTCATACGTTGTAAGCATCGCCTATTACTCCGATAAGTGTTACACTTATTTGTTACTTCAGGTCATACGTTGTAAGCATCGGGTATTACTCCGATAAGTGTCACACTTATTTGTTACACTAGGTCATATTAGAACGGCCTTGGAAAATGCCAGAGATAAATTCACAGCTTCCGATAAGTGTCACACTTATTTGTTACTTCAGGTCATACGTTGTAAGCATCGGGTATTACTCCGATAAGTGTCACACTTATTTGTTACAATAGGTCATATTAGAACGGCCTTGGAAAATGCCAGAGATAAATTCACAGCTTCCGATAAGTGTCACACTTATTTGTTACTTCAGGTCATACGTTGTAAGCATTGCGTATTACTCCGATATAAGTGTCACACTTATTTGTTACTTCAGGTCATACGCTGTATGCATCTACTATTACTCCGATAAGTGTTACACGTATTTGTTACTTTAGGTCATACATGGTAAGCATCGCGTATTACTCCGATAAGTGTCACACTTATTTGTTACTTCAGGTCATACGTTGTAAGCATCGGGTATTACTCCGATAAGTGTCACACTTATTTGTTACACTAGGTCATATTAGAACGGCCTTGGAAAATGCCAGAGATAAAATCACGGCTTCCGATAAGTGTCACACTTATTTGTTACTTCAGGTCATACGTTGTAAGCATTGCCTATTACTCCGATAAGTGTCACACTTATGCGTTACTTCAGGTCATACGTTGTAAGCATCGCCTATTACTCCGATAAGTGTTACACTTATTTGTTACTTCAGGTCATACGTTGTAAGCATCGGGTATTACTCCGATAAGTGTCACACTTATTTGTTACACTAGGTCATATTAGAACGGCCTTGGAAAATGCCAGAGATAAATTCACAGCTTCCGATAAGTGTCACACTTATTTGTTACTTCAGGTCATACGTTGTAAGCATCGGGTATTACTCCGATAAGTGTCACACTTATTTGTTACTTCAGGTCATACGTTGTAAGCATCGCCTATTACTCCGATAAGTGTTCTACTTATTTGTTACTTCAGGTCATACGTTGTAAGCATCGCGTATTACTCCGATAAGTGTTACACTTATTTGTTACTTCAGGTCATACGTTGTAAGCATCGCGTATTACTCCGATAAGTGTTACACTTATTTGTTACTTCAGGTCATACGTTGTAAGCATCGCGTATTACTCCGATAAGTGTTACACTTATTTGTTACTTCAGGTCATACGTTGTCAGCATCGCGTATTACTCCGATAAGTGTCACACTTATTTGTTACTTCAGGTCCTACGTTGTAAGCATCGGGTATTACTCCGATAAGTGTCACACTTATTTGTCACTTCAGGTCATACGTTGTAAGCATCGCCTATTACTCCGATAAGTGTTACACTTATTTGTTACTTCAGGTCATACGTTGTAAGCATCGCGTATTACTCCGATAAGTGTTACACTTATTTGTTACTTCAGGTCATACGTTGTCAGCATCGCGTATTACTCCGATAAGTGTCACACTTATTTGTTACTTCAGGTCCTACGTTGTAAGCATCGGGTATTACTCCGATAAGAGTCACACTTATTTGTTACTTCAGGTCCTACGTTGTAAGCATCGGGTATTACTCCGATAAGTGTCACACTTATTTGTTACTTCAGGTCATATTAGAACGGCCTTGGAAAATGTCAGAGATAAATTCACGGCTTCCGATAAGTGTCACACTTATTTGTTACTTCAGGTCATACGTTGTAAGCATCGCCTATTACTCATATAAGTGTCACACTTATTTGGTACTTCAGGTCATATTAGAACGGCCTTGGAAAATTCCAGAGATAAATTCACGGCTTCCGATAAGTGTCACAATTATTTGTTACTTCAGGTCATACGTTGTATGGTATTTCGCTAAACTAAAAATATTGCATGGTATTGTATTTAAATTTCGCGGTTTAGGATGGTATTTCGCAAGACTAAAAATATTACATGGTATTTAAATTTTCGCGGTCAAGATGGTATTTCGCGCCATCTATCAATTAGGTCTTTCAATCTATAACAATTTTAAACGAGAAGTTTTAAAGCACTTTTTACAAGCTAGGATGGCGAATATCGTAAAGGCCAGAGTTTTTAAACCTGCTAAGCGGGGGGCCGTGAGTTCGAATCTCGGTGAAGACGGTTTTTTAAAAATGGGCTTTTCTGGTTATAACCGCTAGGGGATCCTCCCTTGTGGTCCCCCTTTTCCCTTCCTGCCCCCCTCTCCAATATTTCTTTGCCACATATGTGAGGCAATGAAATAGAAACTGATATACGAATCCAGCCAGCCAATCACTCAAGGTCATTATTGTAGAGAAACCGACGATCGAGTGGTCGATTACCCGAATATGGTCGGCGGGAAACACGATTTGGAGAGTTTTACAGATGGCTTATTCGAGTATTCGAGTATTCGAGTACCCGATTAAGGCCAATTTCTGATACATGTTAACCGACGAGTATTTAAAATTTCCTTATTAAAGTTCGAGTTTGAGTATACCTCAAAAATCGTCGGGTACTCGCAGAGTCCTACTCTTTTGATCGAACTAACTTTATTTCAACGTTTTCGAGTGTGCTCTACCATTTCCATCGCTAAGAAGGGCTAGAAGGACACACGGAATATAGGATTTCCAGAAAATTAATTTAAGAATCCCCGATTAGATCCCGTAGAATTTGTCACGTTCTTCGCGAAATTGGTCTGGTCTATCTTAAAATCACTATTTAAATTATCAAAAAAAAGAGCACAGAAGGAACTTCTATTCGAGACAAGGCTTAATGTCAACTAGGAGCCGATTGAACTTAGCGTGACGTGAGCGAAAATCTCCGTTGCGAACCATGACCGTTTCTATGATAATCATCTGGGCCACACCATAGTCGTCCTTTGATATTCCCAGTGATTACATATATAGTTTCCTAATTTTGGTGATTATGCGTATTTGTGAAACATTGGGAGTACAGATGAAAAAGACAGCGCCAAATGGATATCTTGCGGATGAAATAACTTTCGCGGCGCAACCAACCACTTTTTAAGAAATAGTTCGAGTTGACTCTCCTTACCGTTCCTCCGTGGTGTATATTTGCAGCTAGGATTTGCAGGTGCCGTCAAAATTTAATACAGTTTTATTTTGTTAGTTCGCGCATATTATACGTGTATACTTTGAGTTCTAATGTGGAGTAGAGACCAGTGGCAGCGGAAAAGGGGGGCATATTGTACCAGGGCCGTAGCTACCACATATTGCGCCCGGGACGAGTGAAAATTTGGCACCCCCCAATAAGCTTAAATCGGTTATAGAAAAATTATATTTTGGCACCCCTAGATCCTAACCCGGGGTGTCCGCCCCTGCCTACATTTCCGACGGGGATAAGATCAATGTATTTGTACCTCCCCCTCCCCAAATGGCCCTTTCAAAAATTTCATAAATCACATTTGAGTCTATAACTTTCCAAAAGCCTCAGAAATAATAATTATACCATATATAACATAATTACTCGTAAGTATGCCACTGTACCTTTATTCCATTCAAAAAATTTCACTAACGGTTTGTTTCACCACGAACCAGTAAAAAGGTGGACTACGTTAGATTTTAACCTTTTTATTCATTCTAGTAATTTTGGGAGTCACACTATTGGCTACTAACATATTTATTTAAGCCAATGGAAAACCTCTAAATTGAGAAGGAATTTTTTACGTCGGAATTTTAGTCAGCCCAATGTAGCTTTATTGAAATTTATAAACTCGCTCGCCGGGAGTAGTGGCTCACTCCTGTAATCCCAGGCGTCCGGGAGGCAGAGTTTGTGGAAGGCCGTGTGAGGACGACCACTAATCCCCCAACGGGTGGTTGTCATACTTCCGCCACGGGTGTCCCAACCCTATCCCCAAGTATCCCCCCGTTGGCGTGGCCGTCACACATATCTCGCACCTGATTAATCAAGTGGACGAGCGGACTGTATTGTCCCACCCGTCACAATAATAATAAAAAAAAAATAAAAATATAAACTCGCTCGGTTTGGGCGGATGAAGTTAAATAATGAGTAATTTAGAAAAATAAAAGGTTGGGGAAAATGACCAATAAGTGATCGCTTTCCGAAAATGGAACAAGTCGTCGAAGTGGGATATTCCACCAGCGTTATTAAAACTCATATCAAGCCTAGAAGATTTAGGCCTAGGCTCAAAATAATCTGCAAAGACTCCAACCTTGTAGATGCGCCAGAAAAGCTCAACCTGAATTTCAACTATTTTTTCCAATAAACCTGCTTCTTTTATTTGACAATGCAAATTTATTTTAGAACGTGTAAATTAATTACATTAACAGAACTTGACACTATATATTGTAGTTCATTTTAGCTCCTAAGCCTTGGTTTGTTTACTAAAATAATGGCCGTCGGTTTATCGGACGTAGAGCTAATTGGGCGACGGCATTATCGGCATTTGAGATTCGATGACGTCAAATATGACATCAAATATTACGCAGGGTACGGATGACGCAATATCTGTGAAACAAACCGTCAGTGAAGAAATAGAGCTAGTAGCATACTTATGAGTAATTATGTTACATATGATTATACTATATTAACAAGAACCCATCAGTACGTCGATGGTTTCTCGATATTAATATATTCATATATCTAAATTAAGGAAGTGATTTAATTAAATACTGAATTAAACTCGCTATTTGCTAAACACTGCTCTATTATCGTTAAAATCACTAGCAAATATGCCTTGCAAATACATCATTTTCTCGGGGTGCTTTGGGCTGCCACTGATTTTTACCTCTCCGAGGGCACTATGTCCTCTAGGAGGGGTTTTACAATCACCGTGTCTGTCTGTGTGTGTTTCTGTCTGTCTGTGTGCTGCGAACGCGTTACCGGGGCAAAGTCAAAAACCGTGTTTGCAGTTTAAAGGGAGGCAAAACCACCGGTTTGGGTCCACTTGCGCAGTTTCCATTTGCGCACTTCCCACTTCCGCAGTTTTCGTTTGCGCACGTTCCCAATTGCGCGTTTCCCATTTGCGAAATTGCTATTTGCGCAGTTTGTCATGTGCGCAATTTACCATTTGCGCGCAGTTTCCCGTTTGCGCGATTTTCCTGTTGCGCAGATTTGTTATTTGTACGGTTTTCCCATTTGCGGGGATTTTTATGACTTAAATATTCACTATTAATCCTTTTTCCTTTGTAGGCGGCACAATAAAAACGATACTTTTTCGTATTTTATAACAAATTTATTAATTTTTGTATCATTCTTATTGTTATAATAGCAAATTAAATATAACAGCAGCATTAAAAACTTATTCGTTTTGAAATATTGTATGAGATTCCTTCCACATATGTAGTAGAACACCTATATGAAAACGGTGCCTACGCGCCTGCGGCGCGCCCGGCTAACCTAACCGTTGCGCGCTTCGCCTTGATATAACTACCTCTATATAAAAACTATTTCGTTGAAATGGCCTCCAATATAGGACAGTAAGCGTCCTGTATTTCGTAGGAATGGCCTCTGTCATAGGACAGTTACATCCTATGTGAGACGCCAATACCAAGATATTTCGTTAGAATGGCCTCTGTCGTAGAACACCTCCTATATGAAAACGGTGCCTACGCGCCTGCGGCGCGCCCGGCTAACCTAACCGTTAAAAAATATTCTTTCTGACCCCTAGGAAACATGCAGTGCAATTAAAAAGGTGCATTTGCCGGGAGTAGTGGCTCACTCCTGTAATCCCAGGCGTCCGGGAGCCAGAGTTTGAGGAAGGCCGTGTGAGGACGACCACTAATCCCCCAACGGGTGGTTGTCATACTTCCGCCACGGGTGTCCCAACCCTATCACCAAGTATCCCCCGTTGGCGTGGCCGTAACACATATCTCGCACCTGATTAATCAAATGGACGAGCGGACTGTATTGTCCCACCCGTCACAATGGCTCATAACGAGTTTCTAGAAAAAAAAAGGTGCATTTTTGGTGGAAGGCATTAAATTTATATAGCAGCCAATATACTGTCCTCAGTGTTACAGATACTACATTTTCTTTTAGCCTAAAGGCTTGTCGACCGAAGATTTATTCCCAACAAAATAATTCAACAACCGATATGTCAACTTCAAACAACTTTAAATTATTGGTATGGACAGCGCGGCCGGTAATTAAAAATACACCAGCAGCACAGTTGGATGGTAAACAAGGTTACGTTAAAAATAAACTACCTGAAACAATCTTATTTCAAGGAAAATTGCTTAATATAGAATATTCAGGTCGTGAGAAGCCGCGGAATAGAAAAACCTGCGCAAATGGAAAACAGCCCCATTGGGAAACCGCGCAAGTGGAAAATCTGCGCAAGTGGAAAACCACGCAAATGACAAACCTGCGCAAATGATAATCCGCGTAAATGGAAAACAGCCCCATTGGGAAACCGCGCAAATGGAAAATCTGCGCAAGTGGAAAACCACGCAAATGACAAACCTGCGCAAATGATAAACCGCGTAAATGGAAAACAGCCCCATTGGGAAACCGCGCAAATGGAAAATCTGCGCAAGTGGAAAACCACGCAAATGACAAACCTGCGCAAATGATAAACCGCGTAAATGGAAAACAGCCCCATTGGGAAACCGCGCAAATGGAAAATCTGCGCAAGTGGAAAACCACGCAAATGACAAACCTGCGCAAATGATAAACCGCGTAAATGGAAAACAGCCCCATTGGGAAACCGCGCAAATGGAAAATCTGCGCAAGTGGAAAACCACGCAAATGACAAACCTGCGCAAATGATAAACCGCGTAAATGGAAAACAGCCCCATTGGGAAACCGCGCAAATGGAAAATCTGCGCAAGTGGAAAACCACGCAAATGACAAACCTGCGCAAATGATAAACCGCGTAAATGGAAAACAGCCCCATTGGGAAACCGCGCAAATGGAAAATCTGCGCAAGTGGAAAACCACGCAAATGACAAACCTGCGCAAATGATAAACCGCGTAAATGGAAAACAGCCCCATTGGGAAACCGCGCAAATGGAAAATCTGCGCAAGTGGAAAACCACGCAAATGACAAACCTGCGCAAATGATAAACCGCGTAAATGGAAAACAGCCCCATTGGGAAACCGCGCAAGTGGAAAACCACGCAAATGACAAACCTGCGCAAATGATAAACCGCGTAAATGGAAAATAGCCCCATTGGGAAACCGCGCAAATGGAAAATCTGCGCAAGTGGAAAACCACGCAAATGACAAACCTGCGCAAATGATAAACCGCGTAAATGGAAAACAGCCCCATTGGGAAACCGCGCAAATGGAAAATCTGCGCAAGTGGAAAACCACGCAAATGACAAACCTGCGCAAATGATAAACCGCGTAAATGGAAAACAGCCCCATTGGGAAACCGCGCAAATGGAAAATCTGCGCAAGTGGAAAACCACACAAATGATAAACCGCGTAAATGGAAAACAGCCCCATTGGGAAACCGCGCAAATGGAAAATCTGCGCAAGTGGAAAACCACGCAAATGACAAACCTGCGCAAATGATAAACCGCGTAAATGGAAAACAGCCCCATTGGGAAACCGCGCAAATGGAAAACCACGCAAATGAAAAACCTGCGCAAATGAAAAACCGTGCAAATAAAAAACCTGCGCAAATGATAAACCGCGCTTACGGAAAAAGCGCAAATGAAAAACGCGCTAATGGAAAACTGCGGAAATGGGATACTGCGCAAATGGAAAACCGCGAAATTGCATTTGCGGAAATGGGAACTGCGCTAATGGGAACTGCGCAATTGGCCCATTACCAAACCACCGTGTGAAGGTGAGCGTTAACGAACGATTTTGCAGTTAGGTTGGGTGCGGTTGTTTTTTTTCGTTAACGCTCACCGTCTCGACGGTTTCAACTCAGTTTTATTGGAAAGTTTGTTTTTTTTGTAATTTTTATGTGTAGCGTTGAGTTTGTGTTATGGCGGTTGTGGGTGATGAGTTTATTGTATATGCGTTTAGTATGTATGGGTGTTCTCTCTCCAACTTCTTCTTATTGACTTTTGGGACGGACCGAATGCTGAGGGTTACGATAAACATCCAAATGGCAGGGTTTCCACCAATTGTTTACGGTATTCGCTTTAGTATAAATTTGCGATCGCATCGGGCGGGATTCGAACCCGAGCCCTCCTGCATGACAGGCGAGTGTTCTACCACAGAACCACCGATACACGTTACAGTCTATAGAAAATTATAAGCTCAGCTTAAGCGGAAGAGTATATTAATAGTAATAAAGCTATTCTACGGTATCTTCATCAAGGGCGAGTGTTGAAATAAAATGAGCGTTAAAGATGCGGCAAGTATTTCGTAAGCGAGAAAAATACAAATACCCTCTATAGATATTTCTTTCATTAAAATTTGCTTCGTATTATATTTATCTGATAAACTTGTTCTGTAAATAGGGTTAAATTGAATTGTACATAGTTTTAGTACGTCTAACTCGCTGTGGTAACTACTAAATTTATATTATTCTGAATAAATTAAACTCGGTTGTTTCGTCTCAATTATTTTAATTAAAATTAAAATTTTATACCGGGCGGGATTGAACCGGGATTACGTTTTTAGTAAATAACTCTGAATTGCGGAGATCTTTAAGGGTCGTCTCGAGAAATTAATACCACTAGGGACAATTCTTCCGAGGATAGGTAAATTTTGGCTTGCCAACTTGTTACTTTTGTACCCCTTCAAATATTTTCTACCCGCCGTGCCGCCACTGGTAGAGCATGGTTTGTTCCTTGGGTAGAGACAGCCATTGTTACAGCACTGTGTAACACCTATGTTTCCCGTACATGTACATATATGTTTGTTCCAACAGTTTGATTTCGAGAACCATTAGGCTTAGAGCAAAAGTTCAAATTAGAAATTATAATTTCAAAACGTATTTCAAGTTTTTAATACTTAAAAGGTGACGAAGAATTAACAACTTTCTAATTGTAATTTTTGAACACATGGTTCAAGGTCATACAATTTTCCGAATATTAAAATCTCGTACCATGATGCGATTGTCTAGCAAATTTCGATAATGTAGCACGACTTGTTTTGAAGTTATTAGCGCTGTCTTGTAATTTTCCCTTTTACGACCTTTGTGATTTTGGTAAAATTGTTCTCGACTTACTATTGGTCGAATCCGATCATGTTCACGCTATGTAGGCATAAAACGTGACGGGGAACACATTTCTAATTGGAACCAACTTTCTAACACTTACGGTTCTCGAGATAAGTTTTGGATAACCTTGAAGACTTGGTTCAAGGTCATCGAGGTTATCATTCTTCTTTGGCACCCTGCACGAGCTACATAACATAAAAATTTTAAATTCCAAGAGAAAACGGTTTCTGAGATATTCTCTCCATATTATTCTCAACTCAATGATAAATTATGATACTTGCATTTTAATATAATTTTTAAATCGTTTGCTTATATTTGGATTAGTTTATTTAAGAAACAAGTTGGCAAGCCAAAATATACCTCTCCTCGGAAGAATTGTCCCAAGTGGTATTAATTTCTCGAGATAACCCTTAAAGATATATCTCCGCAATTTAGAGTTATTTGTTAAAAATATTAACCCATTTCTATCCCGCCCGGTATAAAATTTTAATTATAATTAAAATAATTGAGACGAAACGACCAATTTTAATTTATTCAGAATATCATAAGTTAAGTAGTTACAACAGTAAGTTAGACGTACTATAACAATGCACAATTGAATTAAACCCTTTTACAGAACAAGTTTATCAGTTAAATATAATACGAAGCAAATTTTAATGAAAGAAATATCTACAGAGGCTTTTTGGAATTACTCGCTTACGAAATACTTGCCGCATCTTTAACGCTCATTTTATTTCAACACTCGCCCTTGATGAAGATACCGTAGATATCTGGTAGTGGACGACTCGTTCACTTCCTGTTGACGTTGTGACGCATACCACATGAAAAAGACCAATGCCGTCCAATTTCCAATATCATATAATGACTCGCACACCCAGGAAATCATTGACTGCGTTAGGAATCGTAGATATCCAAATATCCACACCAAATATATTTACAAGAAGCAAAAACCTTACCATCAACAAAGCACAGAGAGCCACTTGACTAACCGCCAGCTCTTAAAGCAATTAACGTTAAATTATCTCCTTTGAATTAACAGAACTATATATAGGTCGTTAAGAAAGTGGACCACCCACAGGGTCTACCCTTTAACCCTCTAATCTCGGCTGACTGCGCTAAAACAAGATTTAACCTTTAAAAAATACCAGATTAGGCCTTCATAAATTCATTAATAAAAAAAGACTTTATTACCTATTATGCTTACGATGCCTGTCTTAATTTCAGTGAATCTAAGCAGCTATCGGTGGTTCTGTGGTAGAGCGCTCGACTGCCAAGCCGAATGGTCTGGGTTCGAAACCTGGGTGGCGCATTTGTTTTTAATCAATAGAGAAACGCTAAATTAGAATTTCTTCGATGCAATAATTTCAATTTCAATTCTATTTCAATTAAACCAAAATTTCGTACTCTATTAAATACGCTTCCGATAAAGCTGAAGGTCTAATTTTCAATAAGGCGTAACAAGTGTCGGTGGTTCTGTGGTAGAACGTCCGCCTGTCAATCAGGAGGTCTCGGGTTCATATCCCGCCCGATGCGATCGCAAATTGATACTAAGACGAATACCGTGTACAACTGGTGGAAACCCTGCCATTGGACGTTGAGAGGTAGCATTACACTCAGCACTCGGTCCGTCCCAAAGTCATTAAGAAGAAGTTGGAGAGAAAACGCCCATATAAACACAACAGACTCAACATGCACATCCATCAGAACACAAACACAACAAATTCAACACTCACAACCTACGCATAAACATTACAAAAACGTAATACACCAAACCGTCACGACGGTGAGCGAAAAAACACCATCCAAACCAAACCGCAAATGCATCCGTTAACGCTCACCGTCGCACGGTGGTTTTGCCAACCCTTTGAGAAACTGCGTACGCAGTGATTACACTTTGCACCGAAAATGCGAACGCGTTCGCAGGCCTGACAGACCCACAGACCCACAGACAGACCCACCCACAGACCCACAGACAGACCCACCCACAGACCCACCCACAGACACGGTCGTTGTATAACCCCTCCTAGGGGACTTTGTCCCCTCGGAGAGGTAAAAACGGTCTTATGACATTTTAATTTGTCTGTATAGCAGACTCTTGATAATAGGTGCTACCTCGGAGAAGCTAGCGAAGGTTCGCCACCTAGACTAGTTTCGGTCGCGAATACTCAAATTCAAACTTTACTCGTTTTTTAGCGCTATCAACGGCTAGAGGATCCTCGTATTTTATTGTTCTGACTCAAAGGTATCAAGTTTTTTAGATTAGAAAATTTCAAACAGTCAAGATTTCACCATAACTTAAAAATTTTCCGACGATATTAAGAAATTTATCAACAATAAGAAATTCGACTTTTTAAAAATCGTGAAAACATGTAGAGGTAGAGCCTAGCGCCGCCGATCCAACGCCGCCGTCGCCGATATTTTCTCTGGCCCCAAACCGCCGCCGCTGAGTCATTTACTTTTCAGTGCGCCGCCGCCGCCGCCGCCGATAAATTTTGATCCCACCGCCGATTTTCTAAAAAGGGGGGGGGGGGGGATTTTGCCCCTTCGGATCACCGCCGCCGAAAAAAATCAACGTCGACGGGGATTTTGGAAAAATCGGCGTTTCGCGCCGCCGCCGGGTGATTTTCGTGAAACGCCGCCGCCGACTCAAATCAAATCGGCGCTATGCTTTATGTAGAGGTCGAAAAACTGAAAAGATCAGCGATTTCTTCACATTCTTTTATATTACAACAACAAAAATAGTTTAAGAGTGATTGCTGACATTTGGAAATTTAATTCTGAGGCTGATTAGATTATTCGGAGCTTATAAAAACCGGGTGGCATTATCAAGTACGGAGAAAGCGAATAAGAATCCTGAAATGTTGCTGTCCGTGCTTTTAGCCGCTGTTAGTAGTTGTTTCGGGATACCGGGTCCCCATTCCTGGTACCAAGAAACGGTTCCTCTGAGAGCAGAGGCCAGTTTAAGCAACCCAAAAGACCCCGCCAGTACCGTCCATGGACTCCTGATTTTCTCTCAGAAGGTAACAACGTTATTTAAAAAACCCACTTTTTGGGAGCTACATATATACTAACATTTGATGTAATTTGTAGTGTCCCAGGTGTCCGGTGTGTGTCGAAGGTGAAATTAAAGGGCTGCCCCCGGGACAACATGGCTTTCACGTACACCAATCCGGGGACATATACACCGATGGTACGTAAATAGACGATTTCATACGAGTCAGAGGCACACGGCAGTTTTCCTGTCGATATACAAGGAAAAAATCTTTTTCAACGCGTGTTAATTGTTCATAAATTTGCTCTATATTGAAATATTTTTATTTAAAAATATTGAATAGTTGATTTTATAAAGTATTAACAGAAGTTCGTAATAAACTCCTCCGGGGGAAGTATTCCATTTCTCATTGAACCCATGTTATTTTGGTGATAGATGAAGGGGTTTATTATGAACTTCTGGTATTAAGTTGTCTTGCCCAACTGGTTAAAATGTTGCTCTTACGTCACACGACCCAGCTTTATTAGTGTATTCTTCGCACGAGCTATTTGCACGCGCGCTGGAAAAATCTATTCACCTCGTGACTGTAGCTCGCGCTCATCGACTTTTAAAAGTGAGCATAGATATAAGAAATGAATATAAAGGTCTAGATAAATTTCGGGGCGTCTAAGCCTAATATAAAATACGGAATTGACACCTAGCAAACACCGAGGAAGGCACGTGACCAAGAGCGCGAGCTCTCTTAGCATTTTAGTACTAAGCGCTTGACCTTTCCGCAGGCCGTACTCTTTAGACACCATCTGTTGGTGACTTTTAGTATCATTTTTAAGCAGGAGACAATGGCTCTCGCGACGATAGCACGAGCTTCCTTACCGATAGATAGCGCCTTACAAGGATAGCCTGCAGAAATTACGCGTTTCTGCTAGCTGTCACATCCGTATTCACTCCCTTTTAAATATTTTATCTAGACTTTTATATACATTTGCTATATCTATGAAAGTGAGAGACCACATTAAAACAAGAAGGCCACGTTACTTTATAAAAAGAACTATATAATTACCCGTTATTAGTTCATAATTTTAAATCGTCTATCTGTATTTTTTGTTTATTCTGCTCATTTATTAACTCGATAAATTTTTCGTCCAAGGATGCGACAGTGCCGGTCCCCATTTCAATCCCTACAATCACACTCACGGAGGTCAGTACGGTTTGGAAAGGTGAGTGCCTTATTATTTCAAAAATGGATAAATTTATTTAGAAATCAGGAAAACACATGGCGTTACTTTATATTTTCATAATAAAATGGTCGCTTAACTTCAGTGCAAATGAGAGTAGAACGAATGGTTAGATTGTAATTTGAGAGTAGTAGCAAGCCAACGGAAGACAATTTGTTGCTTCCACTTTGTATGGTTTTAGCGTGTTCCATTTGACTGTTCCGAATCCGTTTCCGACATCACTAATATCGCCCCGATCGAGATGGAACGTAAACGTAAAGGGATTGTAACTCAAAGGGTTTCCATATTGGCATCTTCCTCCTATGACATTTTTTGGCGCTGTTTAGTGAGTTGTAATAAAATTGTTGGGGTCTTTCGCGTTGGATGTTTTACTTACATTAAAGGCATAATTAAGGAGGCTATGAGTTCTCATGATTTGGGTACATTTGTTCGAATTTAATTCGTTCGAACGGTGGTACAAATGTATGAATTTGTCCGAATGCCGGAAAACAGGATCTTATGTCCGAAAACGTATTTCATTTGCCCGAAAAATTTATCACAACTTTTGTTGGTGATTTAGTCGTTCAATTTATGTAAACTTTTGTGGCGAATTTCATTTGTTCGAGTAATCGTTTGTCCGTTTTTTCGAAGATTCGGAATTGTTTTTTTTTTAAATATTGTTAATATAAGAAAATAGTAACATTAACGTGAACCTAACCTAACCTAACCTAAAATATCCACAACATTCAACTTGAACAAACAACGATATTTACAATGTAGTTTTTTATTTTTAATTCTTGCACTAAAAAAAATCCGGACCAAAAAAAAAAACAGCAATAAGAAATACTAATTTAGCGACAGAATTCGGACAAGTGATGCTACCGATTCGGACGAATGAAACAAACAAGTTGTCCAATTCGAACAATTGAAACATTTGTTATTTCGGCGGTTCGGACGAATGAAATTCGAACATTTGTTCCACCGTTCGGACGATTGAAATTCGAACAAATGTACCTACCCCGTTCTCATCTACCAAGGCAAAGATATTGAAAAGGTTTTAGATAAAAATATAATATGACCTCTAGCAGTGGCCTGATTATTCAATAAACGTACTTGGGTCGCGCCTAGGGCCACATCGCCTTGGGAGGCCTCAAAAATTAAAAATCAATAAAAAAAATAAAAACCACTTTTACTTAAAAGCGCCTTATAAGAATAACGCGCCTAGGGCGCCAAAAAAACATAATCCGCTACTGACCTCTAGTATTTTTGTGACACCACCCAAACTATTGCAATATTGTCCATTCCTCCCCCTTAGGTTAGGTGTATGACATTTTCAACGCTGTTAAGTGGTTTATCGCGAAATTAATCTCTAAAATTGTTGGGGTCTTCCATGGGTTATACAGGGTGTCCTCTAAAAACAAAAAATTATAAATAACTGAAAAACGGGGGGTTTTTTTTAAACTTAAAATTTCTATGGAACATTCCTTGTGCAAGGGGACATTTACTAATGTAATCCATATCTTCAAGGTCATTCAAAAACTATCTCGAGAACCGTTTGGTTTACGGATTTGGTTTCAATTAGAAAGTTGTTGCGCGTCATATTATTAGTTCAAATAACTTTGATTTGACCAAATTTGACCAATCAGAATCCGAGAAATTCAAGGTTAATGAATTCAGTGTTTGATAATAATTTGATTATTTTTAATGTGACTAAATCAAATAAATACTGAATAGTTTACAACGGTTCAATTACGAACCGTCGGCTACGATACACGCTTGAGCTCGTTCATAGTGTTGTTCAACATTTCAATTGAAATGTCACGGAAGGCATTAATTATTCTTTCTTGTTGTCATTACAACCAATCTTACAGAAATCCGGTTTAATTCATTAACCTTTAATTTGTCGGCTTCTGATTGACCAAATTTGGTCAACTAGAAGTTATTTTACGCTAGCAAATGTCCCCCTACACGAGGAATGCTCCATAGAAATTTGAAATTAAAAAAAAAAAACATTTTCAGTTATTTACCAGTTTTCGTTTTTTAGGGGACACCCTGTATACGGCACTGGTTTCTACTTGAATTGAGAGTGTAAAGTAGCGGTATTAATTTCCTTTAGGTGCCTCGCTACTATTACGACTGGCACCCCCCTCTAGCTTCGAGGCTAATAGTTCCATGATATTGAAACTGCCTTCCCATCATTGCCGAGTAATTAACGCATAGGCGGAGCCCTTACGCATTTTTGGCCAAGCCACTGGTTTCCAGGGTAAATCTGAAAAGGTAGCGAGGATGGCAAGTAACCGCTAAATCCTGTTAAAAGATCGCATTCGTCAATGCACCAAAGCCGCGCAATCTACATGGTGGCGTTGAGGGAACATTCCAGGCCCGTAACCAGCCGCCAAAACTCGGGGGTGATCAAATTTATTTGGGGGGCGATAATGCCTTGATACTGAAAATCGTAGTTATTAACTCCCACTTAATGATTAATTTCGACTTCGTTGAAAACATAATATTTTATTAAAAATACAGGTAACCGATGTTATATGATATTAGTTGGTAGTGGAGCAATCGATTTTCTTTTTGGTCGTTCGGGTTGGGGGTAGTCAAGTGTTCATTAACGGGCCTCTTCACAACCCTCCTTAATTTTCTACGGCGCGTGTTGGCAGATTTCGTACGGTTTTAGTTCGAAAGAGTTGCCGGGAGTAGTGGCGTACTCCTGTAATCCCAAGCGTCTGGAAGGCAGAGTTTGTGGATGGCCGTGTGAGGAAGACCACCAATCCCCCAACGCCCTGTCCCCACGTATCCCTACGTTGGCTTGGACGTTACTCTTATCTCACCCTGATTATTGTGTTCTGGTGTCTAAGGCCTTGGGTAGACACCGATTTGTGTGTATAAAAAAAAGTTCGAAAGAGTTGTAACTTTTAATCCGCTTATCATTTCTTGCAAAAGGCACCAGGGTGATTTGGGCAACATCATAGCCGATGACGACGGAACGGCCAGAATCAACATCGAAGAACGCGGCATGACTATGTTTGGACCGACAGCGTTATCCATCTTAAATAGGGCTATTGTGGTAAATGACTACCTTTTTGCTAATTTCCGAGATATCCTGTCATTGATTTGACCTATCGCGATAAGGTGCACGCTGATGTCGACGATTTGGGGAAAGGCGACGCTCCCGACAGCAAGACAACCGGCCACTCCGGATCCAGAATTGGTTGCGGTGTCACAAAGCCCGTGTAATTCGTAATTCAGCCATTTTTCGAGACCTTAATCTCGCGTCTCTTTTGTTGGTATTTCGACTAATTTGAATAAAATAATTTGCATTAAAACTTATCACAAGTCGTTTGTTCGATTTATGAGGGAGTAATACGAAACATCCCCTCGGCTGAGGGGAATTGAACACCGCACCGTTTCGTCCACCTCGAGCAACGCCACCGCGTGGGCGTATGCTAAAGCTTACTGATTTGTCGACGCGTGAATTACGCGTCTAAATTCCAAGGAGGGAAAAAGGGACGACGAAAAACGTTCTCTGTTATAATGCTGTATGTGCCCTTACGGGGAAACGAAATCGTTACGCGTAAAACTGGTTTGATCGCTTCAGTTTTTCGCGTCTGCTGGGTTCCCTTTTCTTCGTTTCGAACCGCCGGCGCCGACGATCACTCCGAGAGCGCGTGTTCTCTTCGCCACAGACAGGAGCGTTATTCGGGGCTTCCCGCCGTTTCTGCGAAAAAACGCTGGCTGGTTGGCTTTTCGCGTTGCAGCCTGCCTATAACGCGTTTCTTAACCCTTTCTTGCCTCGCTGTTAAAGGCAGTAATGATTATCAAATCAACCAAATACGCGATTTTTTCATTTATTGTTCGGGCAAGACAGTGAAGATTATAGGACCGCTTTTAACTAGTGTAAAGGAAATTTCGGGACTTTGTGAGTAAATGCAAATCATTTGGAGATATATCTGGAACACGACCGGTGACTGGGGCTAGCGCCGATTTGAGACGAAATTTGTAGGACTGACTACTACAGGTATGCCCTCTATTTCCTTAATATTTCGGTTTGTTTTTTAACGGATTCGGAGACCTACATCGATTTCCTGCTTGTAAACGGGTTAATTAATGATATAGTTATCGTATGTTTTGGCGCTAAGTCGTTAATTTAATAGTATTTTGACGTGCTACGCGATTTTTACGAAATGTTGGTCTATTAACAGGGACCGTAAGAAAAGTAATGTTGGTTACGAATGGTTAAGTACTTGAAGTAGGCCTACGGGTTTTGTACATCTAGGACATCCTGAAGACTGTTGTTTGTCCATTTTATCGAAGCTAATTACAAATTGTCATTGATTGCACCCGTACTTGGGTGCCATCCTAACCGATAAAAACGTGCAGACAATTCCTTGTCTACCTTGTACGAGCCAGTCCCCGAGAAGTTACGTATGTTTTCGAATTTGGGGGTCAAATTCTTTTAAAATCAAGCCTTTCAATCTAGGATAAGGTCGTATAATTTGTCCTTATGTCCGGAGTAATTTACCCGTAAGCCTATCTGTCAATTTTCAAAACGCAATAATCGTTAAATTTATTCCTTTTACACTACTTATTCTACTTAATTTTAATAACGCGAAATTTTGAAAACCCGAAATTCGAAACTGAATAACCTTAATTAACTTTCGCTGTTTTTGCTGAGAACGTCTTTTATAGACGAGGCTATTTTCCTGCCGATTTCACGCTCCAATAGTCTCGTGACTTTTTCCCCGTCGTTTTTACCCGAATGATTCGTTTCCTTATTTACAATCGGACAGATTGCGATGTTGCAATTTCCATTTTTCAGATTCACGAGAAAATTCCTCGAAGACAGTGTCTCCCTAATAGTCATTCTCTTTAAACGTCTTCGGTTTGTTTTTGCTACGTCGCTTTTCTAGGTTTACCGACGTAGCTACGCGATGATCGTTTTCGGCACCGCAGTCGTTACCTAAATCCTAATCAGTTGTTTTAATCATTTAAAAAACACGCATTCACTATTAGATTTCGCCGTGCTAATAAAGATATAGTAACGGGTTTAAAGAGATAAAGTACACTTTTTATTTATTTACAACATTCTCCATAGATGTCGCTAATAGGCGCTTTCTGTTTCAGATAGGTATGCGTCGATATAATCGGCCTATTTTTCTAATATCGTTATCGGCCAATATCGGCTTAAGCGAAGCCGATATTGGTCGATACCGGTATTAGAAAAATATTTAAAAAAAAACATTTAAAAATAAGAAAGTTCTCGATTAAATAATGATAATATTTTATTTGATTAGCCGGGCCACGTACGCCAGACTTCAGAAGCTAGATCACACCTTTTTTAGACAAGGGGTTACGAGTGTAAACAAATAAAAAACAACGATATTCGATTTTTGATAGAAAATATGTATCACGTAAAATTCGGATATGCTCCTGAAAAACCTTTTTCATGAAAGATTAGAATAAAATTGTATGACAGTGTACTGAACCGTTTTTTACAATGATTTTGTCATATACATTACTGTTACGATAGATTTGCTAATAACGACCGATATTATTGGCCTCGAATAGCCGATATTTCGGCTGTACCCATATCGGTACATCCCTAGTTTCAGATATCCACAAAAAAAATTAGACCCTGGGCTGGTGTTGGCTGCATTTGTTCCATCTCAATTGTTTAAAAATTCCGCCGACAACATTTTTTTAAATCATTGAATTCTTAATCTGTAACTATACCAAAGATTATATAGGACTAACAATGTAAGTAATCCTATATATTTTATGTCTATGCAAAGGTTTTATCGGTAAAGGGTTTAATTGCAATCAAATCAATCAATAAATGGATTTCTAGCCCCTTTACCTGTTTTTCAATATCGAGCTATTGTAGCCAAAGGCAAGAGGTTAGGGGGCGGACGCTTCAACTCTTGCCCTATATCTCTTACCTTCTGCCTTTCGCTCTACTTGGTCCGAAAGCGGGAATAGAACAGTGTTGCCAGACGTAAGATAATTACCGTATACGTCGATATTTTTTAGCCAATTTTTGTGTCGTACGATAATTTCAACGGCTATTTTCGATAATTCATCCGGAGCGTAGGATAATGTACGATAATTTTTGAACTTAGCGGAAAAACCGATTAAAAGTAATTTTTAATATCATTTCTTCGTCCATATTTTTTCAATAAGGCCAACTTAATTTAAGTATTTTAAAATGTAAATATTACTTATACTCGAAATCATTATTACCTTCGAGCACTACCAAAGGCGGGAATTGTTCATCCAAAATATAGTTCCTCTAAATAAAGTGAGTTGGGTGAAATTTATTCTCTGCTACTAATATGAAATAAGAGCTTGAAAGGGCTTGTAAAACAAAATAGTATTTTCTTACAAATATTTCCCCCCTATTACCGTCATTGCTAAGAACATCCGCTTCTATATTAAAAAAATCATGGCAACCCTGTTTGAAAATATTTTACTACGGACTAAGGACTAACGATTAGATAGAAAACGGATAATTTTTCAATGTAAATTAACATTATGATTTTTCTGGGAGAGCAAGCTTGAGTGCAAAGTCCGTAAGTTGCGGGATAATTTTTATTCTGTGGGTGCTGTTATTTGAAAATGGGTCTTTAAAAAACGAAAGAGAACTAAGGCCATCTGTTGATCAGATAATGAAGCTACCCGGATGTTTATTAATGTTAAATGTCGACCGCTGTAGTTGTCTCGGGTAACATTGATTTCGAGTATAGACTAACAAGGAGACGACCCGAGGTGATAATCACCGATTTTGTTCAAACTCGGGTATAGTGTAAACCTCCATGTACCTTAAAAAACCTGCAAGTGAAAAGCTGCGAAGGGCTTTCGTTTTGCCATGGCAACCGAAGACGTTTTTGACCACATGATTTCGAAATTTTTCAATTGAAAATAACATGGGAATCTGAAGGATTTTTAGGGTCCCCCCTATGAAACCTTTTAAAAAAATAAAAATTTTGAAATTTTTAAAAACGTTAAAAATACATTTAAATTGATTTTAAAAATTAAATTTGATCAAGTTTAAATGCAATTTGGTCAATTGGGGGACCCTTAAAATCCTTCAGATTCCCATGTTATTTTCAATGGAAAAAAATCCAAATCATGTTGTCAAAAACGTTTTCGGTTGCCATAGCAATACAAAAGCCCGTCGCAACTTTTCCCTCGCAGGTTTTTCAAGTTACATAGAGGTGTACATTATACCCGAGTTTGAACAAAATTTGAATCGTATGATAATTGTTTTCCGAAATCGATATCTTTCTGGTCTCGGTACGATAATTCGATTTTGAGGAGCTGGCAACGTCGGAATAGACGCGACCGAAGTGTAATTTGGTCTTGAGCGGCTTGTTAATATTTCGACCGCAGAGTGGCGCATGGATTGACACGAACCCGTTATTCGATACGCGCTCGTGGCGAAATATAATTTCGTATTAATAATTCGCTTGCGTAATTTCACCGCGATATGGGTTACACGGTACTCGAGTCAAAGTGAATAAAACCGAATTTGTTTGTCCACTTTTAATTGTTTCGGAGATTCTGAACTCCTCTATGGCCGTTGCTTGGGTGGAGACGTAACGCTCATAATGATGGTCTTTGGAATGTAGCTAAATTCAGTGACGTACTTAAAACGAGGTATATTGAAAAAAAAATCCAACCCGCGCTAGATTTTGTAATTATTGTTACCAAAAATTAGGGTTTTATCGAAGAATAATGTGAAAAATTAGCCGCTTTTGGTTCTCATTGTGTAAATAATTTAGGTTAAATTGGGTTGAATAAAATATCCTGTATAAATAGGTGGCTTTACTAATCCCATTTTACCGTAAACTTTACAATTTTGGGATGGTCTAGGATCTTCGATAGGCAAATAAAATAGTGCTAGAGGGTACCGAGACCAAATTAGCGGTAAGACCGGACGTAAATAATACCTCTTAAGATATTACTGATAATGTTATTCACAAACCACTAAAGAATTAAAATATGATTTGTAAATATCACGTTTCGCGTATTCTTTTTAATGGCTTAGTTGGATACTTCTGTCGTAAGAGTTATTTTATAAAATTCTGGTAAAACAAATTTCGATTAAAAACCAGGAAAAGAAAGGAAACAAATTGTGGGTTATTGCCGATAAAGGAAATTTGCATTAATGGCGTATTTACAATTTGATATCCGAAAAAGTCATTGTTCGGAGCAGTTTTATCAAGTCGTGGATTCCGAACAAACAAACTGGAGAATGTTGTGGCCGCTGTCATGTTTGGAAAGTTCACCTTCGTCATATTGCGTTTATTCTTGTCAAATCATTCGCGAATGCTTTCCGCATGGCTGACACCTTCCAGCACACGGCCGCATGACAATGGCTAATTATTTTCGCCACAAATTGCGTAATATTTCTCATTATTTTTAAATGGTTCAGGAACTCGCGAGATTCGGAATCCGTTCGTCAACGCGTACGCGTACGTCTAGGAAATAACTTTGTTAAAGGGGGCTTTAAACTTTGTCTACTCACACGGAACGCTTTACTTCAGCTACTGAGGACAAGCTAGTCATTTATTTATCTTTGTTTGGCAGAATGTCTACCAGGCTACTTTGATGGTGATAAATGCCAGTGTATACCCGTTTTGGTTTTCAAATTTCAAAATAATTACATTCTGAAATTAAGCTTGCGTTGAGAGTAATTCAATTTTACGGTCTTATTCGATAATTTCTCAATATTTCGTCCGTTTTCATTATGGAAGTGTTTTAATTTTCAATAGGCCTTAGCTGGCATCGTTTCCTGAAAGTTACACACAGCGCCAACTTGGCTCGCGGCGTGTGTGTGAACTTCGTAATCAGGTCGATAATTTTTCTAGGTGTCAATTAGGTTTATAGGGGCTTTAAGGCATTTATCTCGTTATGACAACGTCTCACGTCATTCTGTGATATCAGACCTCCCGAAAATATTTCCTAAAAGAGGCATACTTATGGAGGGTTTAATCGGCTTTTGGTTATACTCTCTCGTTTACCTCTAATCCTCTTTTGATTTACTCGGTAAAGCACGTCCCGCTTTTCTTCTTAATATCGTTCTTAACTTCTAACCCGAGCCAATTAAACGAACGATTGCCTTGAAGCTCCTTAATGAATGCGATGGTCTGCGAGAGATAAAGTTCAGCCGTTTTTTCGTTAACAATGCTCCCCCCTTTTGTTTTCAAAAAGGGTGACGCTATGCTGAATTATTATCAATTATTGTGTCTGACTTGGGCTGATGAGGTCACAGGTGTTTTTTTTTAAATAAATTACTATTGACAACTCGCGTGAATAGTACGGCGTGGATTTTCTAGGTATCTCTCTACCTTTACGAAATTTCTCGTTATTTATTTATGAGGAAACAGATTTATTAATTTTGTCGTATAATTTTCATATTTGTTGGCTTTCTATAAATTATGTAACGTTTCTTTTTACGGAAATTCAACTAGCGCTTTTAATATATCGGTAGCTAAGATTTAGTTGGCCATTTCGCCACAGATGGCAATAGCTAAAACCCCAAATCCCTATTTTCCTGGGCCGCGTTTTTAATTTTCTTTTTTTTTAGTTCTAGCTTTATCCACAGATGGCAACCGCGTCTCCGTAGGCGACGAAAAACTAGTTTCGCGTTTACTTGCCGCGTAGTGGGTGGGTAAACTTTGATAGGCGATTTTAATGGGTATGTTCCCATTTGACCCAATTCCCACTTTACCCAAAAGATAAGAGTGGGACCGTTTGACCCAAAGCCACTTCTCCCAATTCCCACTTCACCCAAAATTCATAAAGTTATTTATTTATGGCATTAAATTAAATTTGAATACATTTGTATTGTATGTTTAATCAAGAATGTATTTATTTATACTCAGGGAGAATGAATATGTCGAGACTATCGACGGTCACGTTGAGGCCCTAACCCCGTCACGCTAAGGGGGGGGGGGGGTGGGGCAAATGAGGCGGTCTTATTTTTAGCGTCCTCGCAGCAGCGTTAAACGCGTCGAAAAACGTAATTTTTAAGAACCAATGAAATTGCAGTATTATTTGATTTTATTAAAGCGGAGGAGCATACCGGGGGCCCCAACGGATAGAATTGGAGAAACGCTAAAAATAATCTTGACATATTCGTTCTCCCTGAGTATAAATAAATACATTCTTGGTTTAATCTTTAAAAAAACCATTCAAAATAAATTAAAAATTAAATTAAATTTGAATACATTTCTATTGTATGTTTAATCTTTTAAAAAACAAGTTTTTTTAAGTTTCATATATTAAGATGTTAAAGTAGTAGGTTTATCGCAGTTGGTGTTCTGATTAACATAAAATGGGTTAGAAGTTCGAAGAATCGTATGATGTCGTTTTTATATCTTTTTGGGTGAAATGGACTTGGGAGAAATGGGTTTGGGTGAAATGGGACTAAATCTTTTAATGAAAAGGATTCGCTTTCTCTAATGAAAAATGCCCCGCATTTCCAAAAGATCGCGCTAGTGTTGCTTCGGCGTAAATACGAGGAAACGAAATGGACGCGTTCGGGAAGTTCCGGAGCTTTTCCGTCCGTTTTCAAACCTTAATGACATTCGTGGAATTGAGAAGAAATAATAACGTATCAAACAAAGAACGGGGAACAAAACGGAGATTTTTGGAATAAGAAAAGAGGGTCATTCTCCAGACTCGAGGCACGCTTATTACCAGCCAGCGCGCAATCTTTATATTTCTCGCAAAACGAGGAATAATATAGTAGCATCGTACGCTTCTGAACGGAAAATATTATGGGTCTGGGAATTCCCAAAAGCCCTCCTGGTCCGAGAATCTCCGGCTTGTCTCGACAACGGAAGAATGAAATTATAGGGCTAGATTAGCGATTGAAGTCGCCTTTACTTAATTATTTTGTTTGAAAGAGGCATGGCCAGTTCGAGGCGGTCTGATAATGTGGCTTCACGAAACGATATATCCTAGCTCTATTATACAAATTAGCGAAAAGAATTCCTTTGAATCTGGTGAATTGAAAATCGATTGACTGACGGACCATACGGATACGCCAAGTACTTCGTGATGTCGCCAGGTTTGAAAACTATTTGAGTCTCGGTTTTGGCAGCCATTTTGTTCGGTTTCATAGTGAATTGTAGCTATTGTAAAAGGGTCTAGTTTCGGAAAAATAGGCGGGAAATATAGCGGTATATGATTAATATATATATGTATGTATGCTAGCACGAGGTACGGAAGGGGAGGTACTATGGGATTTTCACCCTGATTATTCAAACGCCGGTGTGCCCCTTTAAGATGGGTACATTTGGAAGAATACCCGAACAATATTTCTTTAAATGTTTTAGAAAATAGTCAGAAATACAAACATTTATCGCGAAGAATTCGAAAAAGAACGAGACACTAAAGTCGTCAAGGCTTGGTGGGTGAATGTGATAGGCTAAGCTATCGTTTACCATCTTACACACAGCGCCAAGTTCGTTTGCGGTGTATGTGACAATTACGTAATCCTGATAACCGAAATTCGATTTCACTTTTCGAACAAATTAATCTTTGATTTAAAGGTATTTTTAAATAAGCCTTGTCTATTTTCTTAACCCCTTCACCATTTTTCATCAAAAATTTCTATATTTTTCGGACGGAACACCGAATATTTTTCATCTTTCTTCCGGTGGTTTTTTTAAAGTCTCAAAATGTTTAATTCAAGTTTACCATAATTTATGTATTTTATATATCCCATAATTAAGTTTTTTTGAAATTTCCCATAGCTTTTAGTTTGGTTTAATTCCCCATAATTGTTAGTTTTTTAATTTCCCATAGCTGTTAGTTTGGTTTTAATTTCCCCATAATTTTTAGTTTTTTAATTTCCCATAGCTGTTAGTTTGGTTTAATTCCCCATAATTGTTAGTTTTTTAATTTCCCATAGCTGTTAGTTTGGTTTTAATTCCCCATAATTGTTAGTTTTTTAATTTCCCATAGCTGTTAGTTTGGTTTTAATTCCCCATAATTGTTAGTTTTCTTAATTTCCCATAGCTGTTAGTTTGGTTTTAATTTCCCCATAATTGTTAGTTTTTTAATTTCCCATAGCTGTTAGTTTGGTTTCATTCCCCATAATTGTTAGTTTTTTTATTTCCCATAGCTGTTAGTTTGGTTTAATTCCCCATAATTGTTAGTTTTTTAATTTCCCATAGCTGTTAGTTTGGTTTTAATTCTCCATAATTGTTAGTTTTTTTATTTCCCATAGCTGTTAGTTTGGTTTTAATTCCCCATAATTGTTAGTTTTCTTAATTTCCCATAGCTGTTAGTTTGGTTTTAATTTCCCATAATTGTTAGTTATTTAATTTCCCATAGCTGTTAGTTTGGTTTTAATTCCCCATAATTGTTAGTTTTTTAATTTCCCATAGCTGTTAGTTTGGTTTTAATTCCCCATAATTGTTAGTTTTTTAATTTTCCCAAAATTTTTATGGTTTTAATTTCCCTATAAGCTTTACATTTTGTTTTAATTTTCCCATACGTTTTATGATTTTCATTATTTTTCCGAAATATTTACGAATGTTACCCACGTCAGCAAGTGGGCAAAATACCAAGGCAGGGTTGCCACGGTACCCGGAAAACCTGGAAAAGTCAGGGAATTTGAATATGGGTGGGTAAAAAATCAGGGAAACGTCAGGGGATTTTTAAAAAACTGTGGCAACCCTGCAAAGGGCCCGTGAGAAAATTTAACTTTGAGGTTCGGCATTTTGGAAATTGGAACCCAGGGGTGAATCCATGGGGATGGTGGTAAGGGTTGAAAATTAGACCTGACTTTTTTCGAGTTCGTGAATGGTTCTCCCTCCCCTTGCGTTTCATGGTTTCAAAGGTTCCGCTAATTGGCCAAAGGTCCGCCTCTGGTATCCATTTATGGGTTATTGATAGAACAACTTTTGTATCATCTGTATTTTGAAAAAAGCCAGTTTTTTGCGTATGACTGAATTCTAATTAAACAAACGCGTTAATTATTCGAAATCCGTTTCAAACCTTTTAATTCTTAACAAGCCAAATTTGGACAGCGGAGCCTTCTCATTATACACGGCGAAGAGCGGACCAGGATCCCGTGACTCTGGCGAAATATTACATTTCGGCACGTTTTCATCGGGACAAAAAAGGCGGTTTTACGCCCATTTAAATCCGCTAAAAAAGGGCCAAATATATAATTTCCAAACGTGGCGAAAATTTATTCTTTATTTTCAAGGTCACTAAAACGAAGGTTACGATACCCCAAAATCGATATATCCAAATTTGCATATTGCGTAAATTATTTAAAATAGAGAGACTGACAGCGACGGGATATTTCGTAAGACCATCCGGGTTTCAATATAAACACCGGACAGGGTGGGTCTAAAAAAAGTTCATTAGTAAAGCAAATATGTAATTAAACAAATTATAATAATGAATGCGAAATATTTTGTGGAAAGTTTCCGAGTCGAAACGCGGCGGTCTTGTTAGAAAACGATTTGCAGTTTGAATTAAATGAAAAAGAAATCGACGAAAGGTATTTGGAATTTTGGACGTGGGCCTATACCGCCCGAGAGAGAGAGAGAGGTTGAATTTAGAATGGGAACTTCGGAATGGCTCGGCTGCGTTGCCAAGTTAGTTTGTATCGAAGGCCGACGTTCCGGTTCGTAAAGTTCACCGCTTAACCTCGCTGTTGTAGGCCTTCCAAAGAAACTCGTTTTTGTATAAATTATGAAGATAAAAATGATGTTAGCGAAGATTTCTATCGTATATTTTATCTATTAAGGTTTTGAACCAGTCTACCTACGTTGGATAAAGTATTTCTTCACTAAATAATGTTTAAAAAAATTACCGATCCGATCCCAAGGTCAAATTTGAAATGACCCTGGAGCGCGGGTTAGAGAGCAACTACGCGCGGTATTCCCGCGATTTAAAATTTAAAGTTCTAAACGTAATTTATTTTATACGTCAAGATTTTGACGTTTAGTAAGCTACGGATGGACTTTGAAACTTTCTCGATGATGTCATTTGTAAAAATATCAAACTAGAATGTTCGAAATTTGTCCCTGATTTTGAGGGTAGCGACGTATCTGAAGATCTATCGGAAGCAGGGGCGTATCGAACTGGGTCGGAGAAGCCTTCGTTTCAACGCGACTCAACTGGAATTTTCTCCAGTCACTTGGCTGCGTTGTTAATAGCTCGTCAAAATTATCAGGTTGATAGACTTTATTTCTTTTTTAAACTCGCAAAAGTTTTTGAGCTTCCCTCACCCCCGAAAAAGGAACGTCCCTGATTCCAATGCTCTCATTAAATCAATAGTTTAAATCCATATATTCTCTGACTTTCTAATCGGAAATGAGGTTTTGTCATTTCTACGCTATATTTACATTTCATTTAAATGATTGGAAACAAGAATGTTTGCCGATTTAAATCTAATGATTTATTAAAAGTCATGGATTTTAACAGCATGATGTGTTATCATCGAGGAATAACAAATGCCAATAAATCGGTTCTAACAGAATTCCTATATCGATTTTACTTTTAAAAAATATATATTTTTTTTATTGAAAAATATTTTAGAGCTATGCAGTTCAAAATGTTGAAGTTAAGATTTGAAGTTGAATAATTTCAATTGACGTTCGAAAATTCCCCAAAAAATGGAAAATCACATGAAACCCTTTGAATTTGTTTATTTGTCCCATTTTTCAAAAATAGCAACCTAATCCACCATTCGCTCTCCCAGCAGGGTTGTTCAAAATGCATTTTGAAAATTCAAAATGCTAAATACCGTTTGACATTTTGAGTTAGAAAAAGTATTTGGCATTTTGCATTTTGAGTTTCTAGGAAACTATTTTGCATTTTACATTTGGCGGGTTTGATATGTGGAAAAACCTTTTCAATATGCTTTTTCAAAATGTTTTTACTCTGATACTATCATCGAGGCTCTTGTCGAGAAAGTTCGTCTGCTATTTACTGCCAAGTTATCATAGATGGCGATACTCAGGGTACGTTCAGTAAAGCCTAGTTCCCACTTAGCGAAAAAAACAATTTTCGCGCTAAAAATTGACGCACGCGAATAAAATTTGCGATTTTTTTCAAATTCGCCGCTAAAGTCGCGTCTCCGCGGTATCTAGCGAATGTTCTATTTTTTGACGTCCACACCTTGGCGATAAAAAGCTTCAGCCAATCAGAAAACGCGTTCCCTCGATCTATTCCGCTGCCGTCCGTCACTTATTAAGCCTAGGTCTTTAGAAAAGCGGCTCAGCCAACTTGACCAAGATACTGAAATAAAGGTAATTATCTCACGAATAGAATCGTTTATTTATTGAAATTATCAACAGGAACATCCATTTGGTTCATTTTGAACTGATGTTTTATGTTAGGCCTAAAACATTACTAAAAACCCGCACGAGTTGTTTTCAGCGTTTTTAAATTTTCGCGCTAAAGTGAGAACCGCTTCCCCAGCGACCGAAAAAACACGTCTTTTTTCCTTGCGCGAAAATTAAATATTACAAAATTGTAGTTATTTTATACTTAGGTTATAACTTAAAAGTTCAATTTCCAAATATAACCCCTCAAATACTCCATTACTTAGGTAATTTTTAAATAGTTTGTATTAATAGCCAAGCCTTGTCGGATTTTAGATTTGTCGTCTTTTAAAACAATTTTCGCGGCGGGAAATTCGAACACTTGATAATTACTTAATGCTGAATGATATTTGATTAATGTAAAAAGATATTTATTTCATTTTTCAATTATTATTTAAAGTTGTTACATATCAATAATTTTTGTAGAAATTACCCAAAAATGCTTTCGAGTTGCGATCCCTATGGCCCATCTGTAAAAGGCAAAACACCTGGAGTTTTTTTCCACGAGTTTCCTTCTGATGGGGCGTTGAGAGGCATCTGGCTAGAAAATATCTCTCGGGATAATTTTCAAATAAATGACAGATCAGAATCGAGCGTTGTATGTAGTTTACACTTTTGTGAAACAGATTACCGTAAAGGTCTTATATTACGAAAGCTGGAAAAACGACAATACCTACGGTATTCCCGCAGTATCCAACTTATATGATACCAAATGCGTTGAGTAAAGAGCCTGCCACGCAACGAACCACTTTAAAATTGGCAAGTTTGGCTTACGTAGCTGGTTTTGTGGTACAGAAAATGGAGCAAGCTGAATTTTGTAGCTTGTGTCTCGAGTGCATTTCCAGACCCTGCTAAATTCACCATTTTTACACTTTATTAAAACATCCGACAGAGGAGGAGGTCTTAGTTACCCAAATAAGGATTTTGTAATGGTTCATTGAGGCAGCAGTTCCTTATTTATGAGAATCAGCAAGAATTAGCGAAAACATTGAAGCTCACGTGTTGCCGAAACTTACCAGGTGTCCAATTTTGCAGTGCAATTTTAATGTCACTCATGCCTCGATATCTGCCAAATTTATCTGTGACCAAATAATACCACCCGTAGTTGATAACATAACTTGGACAATTTGATTTGAGAAAGTAAAGGAACTAGTTTACAAACCTCAATCGAGAAAACTTCTGAAAATGTAAAGGGTTTTCATTTTCATTATGGATGTTCATATTTTGATCATCATACACCAGTGATATTTCATAGTTTTCCTCAAGTTTTCCAGGATTCTTTCATATCTACCATTCATAATTACCAGTTTTCATTCATATCTACCAGTAGTCATATTTACCAGTTTTCATTCATATCTACCAGTAGTCATATTTACCAGTTTTCATTCATATCTACCAGTAGTCATATTTACCAGTTTTCATTCATATCTACCAGTAGTCATATTTACCAGTATTCATATTTACCAGCGTTCATTCATATCTACCAGCATTCATACTTCTTTACCAATGTGCATTCTGGTTTTCGTTCATTATCACTATTCTTCCAACTATATGTCTCTAAAATTTTATGAAAAAATGCAATTATTAACTTTTACGTCAAACAAATTATTTCATAAAAATATTAAAAGTATTTTTTACGTTCGTTACACTAAAATTTTAGTTGCATCACTTTAAATATCAGCTTAATAGTTTATCTACTTGCCATCAAATAGTTTAAAATCCAAACCAAAACGTTTGATGAAAAATTCCACATGTCGGTTTGTTTACATTCCATTCTAAGAACGTGATTTTCACTGGCGCCTGAGCGGTGGCACTTTTGGAAATAGTCGATCTCGGCGGGAAAAATGAATCAGAAAATTTTTAAAAGGGTTTCAAATCATGGAAAAAGGTTTATTCTACCTCTGACATCGACGAATATATCGAATAGCTTTCAATAAATTCCTTAAAGTAACGAAAAACCATAATCGTTCCATTCGACTCAATGCTAATAGTTAGGTCCGGAGGTGGCGCCAGCGCCTCCGGAGCGGCAAAGAACGAATTTCGCTATTTTTGATCTTTTGGGCAGGCCGCCTGGTGCGAGCGTTGGGAGAGCGCGAAGTTGGCCATGGAACAGCAAACGTTATTACACTTTTTGTTAGGCGACCGACAATTTGTTTGAGATATACAACTATTGGAAATTCAACCAATGAAATTAAGGAATGCCGTGACGTCACTGACGCTGAAACTTTGAAACCTTGACCCGTCGTCCACTTACTACATAATATTACTATTATCAAAATAGCAGACATAATCCTAATTTCTAAATTTTACACAGGAACCATTAAAATTGCAGAGTATGAACGGTATCAATTCCCTTCCCCCTAATTGGTTCGAATCTGTTCCATTGCGTTGAATCCCATTCGACCGAACCCAATCCCATTCGACCGAAAAAGCCGCACTTTGGCGGATTTAGGATTCGGTCTTATGGGATTGTCCCATTCGACCGAAAAAGCCGCACTTCTCTGGGTTTAGAATTTGGTTTTATCCGTTTCAGCATCTGGCAGAACAGCATGCAGTGTTACTTAACCTAACCTAACCTAACTTAAACTAAACAGGCAATTTTTAAAGTGGTCAACTCATTTGCCCACTACCACCGATTAGAAAAATACAAAACCCGCCTTTGGGCTAATTTCATCAAAAACATTGGCGGAATTCGGACGAATGGGATTCGGCGCAATGGGTAGATACCAGGCACGATTGGAACACTCACCGGTGACGCTTTCATCGCCCGCTAACATACCACGATGCACGCGGATTTAGTCATATTTATTTAGCAAAAATTTTGCAGGCAACCACCGAAGTATAGCCTATACGTGGTTGTTACCAGGGCAATAGAAAAAATTATGGAATAAATTAAATTTTAAATGAAATTGGAAAATTAAAATTAGAATTAGGAATTTTGAAGAAGCAAATTAGAAAAGATAAATTCCGAAATCAACGAACGAAATTGAAGAAATGAGCTATGGCTGTCATGGTTCCCTGATGTTCCACGTTCGGGCGCCTCTGAAGGAAATAAGCCAAGTACCTGGCGAACCTTAGATAGTACGGTTTCATTCTCCATAACTATAAATAAAAACATTCTCGATTGCATTTCATAAATGAGCGCGTCACCCAATACGCTAGTTATTTAATGGAAGAATTCCAGCAATAAAAAGCGAGTACATCAATATAACGCTGACAAGAGCGATTAATGGCGCGAAGGCCGTCGAATGAGAAAGTGTCGTCTGCTTGCATTTATTGCCTGAAGAAAACCTCTCCGTTTCAAAGCGCGCTTTTCACTTTAAATTAATTTTCTTTATTTTTGTTTTGTTAAAACGCGCCTAAATCGAGTAAATGTCTCCGTCCCGAGGCTATATTCGGCGCGTGCGACGCATTTTACAAGCTCATTTAAATCGCGCGAACTTTTCGATTTTTTTTCGCCTCGAAGGGTATTTTCTTGGAAAAGAAAAATACCTGCAAAGCCTTTTTTCACCGCTTTGTCACGATTTATCCTTTTCAAATCCTTTGAAAAGCTATTAAAAACAACAGTCACGTCAATCCGATTGGTTGTCTCGTTTGATATTTCTTTACCTTCGATTTTATGCCGGTTAATTTTTATTACGAAAGTATACGCTTTCATTTAGCCCATGTAAATTACTGAGGTACTTACGTTAAATAATAAATTAATTCAATAATAAAATAAATACTAAATTAAGTAAATAATAAAATAAATACTAAATTAAGTAAATAATAAAATAAATACTAAATTAAGTAAATAATAAAATAAATACTAAATTAAGTAAATAATAAAATAAATACTAAATTAAGTAAATAATAAAATAAATACTAAATTAAGTAAATAATAAAATAAATACTAAATTAAATAAGTAATAAAATAAATACTGAATTAAGTAAATAATAAAATAAATACTGAATTAAGTAAATAATAAAATAAATACTAAACTAAGTAAGTAATAAAATAAATACTAAATTAAATAAATACTAAATTAAGTAAGTAATAAAATAATTACTAAATTAAGTAAATAATAAAATAAATACTAAATTAAATAAGTAATAAAATAAATACTGAATTAAGTAAATAATAAAATAAATACTGAATTAAGTAAATAATAAAATAAATACTGAATTAAGTAAATAATAAAATAAATACTAAACTAAGTAAGTAATAAAATAAATACTAAATTAAATAAATACTAAATTAAGTAAGTAATAAAATAATTACTAAATTAAGTAAGTAATAAAATAAATACTAAATTAAGTAAGTAATAAAATAAATACTAAATTAAGTAAATAACAAAATAAATACTAAATTAAGTAAGTAATAAAATAAATACTAAATTAAGTAAGTAATAAAATAAATACTAAATTAAGTAAGTAATAAAATAAATACTAAATTAAGTAAGTAATAAAATAAATAATTAACTAAATAACAAAATAAATACTGAATTAAGTAAATAATAAAATAAATACTAAATTAAGTAAGTAATAAAATAAATACTTAATTAACTAAATAATAAAATAAATACATCAAAATTTTCACTCACCCTGGGCACAATTTTTACTAGCTACAGTCCTGTTCATAACGACCAACCAACTAAATATAATTTTATTTAAATAATTATTTGATTATTAACTACTCGTATGAAGATTTATCTTGTTTTATTTGTTGATTTAGGCTTGAAGGGAATATAAACACCAAGGCGTTCTTTACGTATTTTAAGAAATATAACAGCACGTAAGCCACTAAGCAGCGCCTAAAATGTCAAAAGCCGCAGGAGGGAGCGAACAATATGTTGGAACCCTTTGGAAGCGAAATAAATTCTAGAGGTGTATATTCCCTTTAAGCGTATTTAATACATTCTTGGTTTAAACTATAAGTCTCGGCTATTAACGAACCGCGTAAGGTAAGTAAAGTAGTTAGCTAAAATGGGTCAGAAATGAAAGCTATTTACCGTATTTTTAACAGAAACTAAATAAAGGTTTATCATAATTAGCATAATACCAATAAGACTTATGAAATTTCTATTGTCTTAATGCTAATTTTCTGAGCTATTTTCGACCCTGACACTCTCGTTCTATTCCGGTGTGGACGTGCAACCGAAATGAGCGGTATATTATCGTCCTTGTTGTTATAGTTCTCTTTGAGCATATTCAGACTTTGAGCCGAACTAAACCTTGATTAGTTAAGTAGGTACCCAACAGTACCAAGATTTAAATGTGATTTACTTGTAAATTGTCGTTCGTTTTGAAGGTACGATCACGAGTACTCGTTGGAAAGCTGATGACTAAACGAGTTTAACGGTGTCAATGAAAACGGACTTTGTCTAAAACTCATTTTTCATTGGACTCCGGAAGGTAGTACCTCGATATTCCTGGCAACGGAATTCGGAGGGACGCGACGAATTGGCGAATGACGTTTTTAACTAGACTATCAATGGAATGATTTTCCAGTCAACGGCCTTTTTGATCAATTTGACAGGGAATCGCTACTGACGCTCATTTGCGGCCAATTATCCACGCTTAACCCGTTCGACGCCAAAAACTAAACTGAGCGGGACACTACCTCAACCTGACAAGCTGTCGCGTTGAACGAAGTTCAATCTTGGATAAAATTAGTTTGCATGTGGTTCAATACGGCTAGTTTAAACTACCGAAGTCTTTTCTTGTACCGTCGAGGGGCTATCCTGGCGAAGATCACTCGCGGCCTCTCCAGTGGCGTAACTAGGAACTCCGCCCCCCCCCCCCCGCGAAAAATAAATCGGGACCCTTTTAAAAAGCACCGATTTTAATCATAAACGTTTGGGGGCCCCTAGTTCTCGCCCCCCCCCGCGCCGCGTGGTCTGCGGGCGCGCTATTTACGCCACTGGGCCTCTCGTTCTTTGAAACCTATATCTTTTGCAAGATACACCGTTGTATTTTCACCTACATTTTCTCTCGTTAAAATCCACGGCAAATAGTAGTCTTGGGGTTTTGTGATAAATCGACGTTAAACGCGTTAAATAAATTGGATATGGTGATCTTTAAAGAATCTTCTTTGAAATGTCTAATTTAAATTCTACAACGAGCCAACAGCCAACTGGTTATTTATAGCCCATTCAAACATCGAACAAATCGACATTTTCGATATCGTTCGCCATTAAGCCTCTTAAAGCGAAAACGGGTGCAAATCCGCGTTGACATATTTGGGGAACTCGTAAGCTCCAAGGTTTCTAGGTTAAGGAATTCGTCAATTTCACGTTTGAATAAAAAAAAGTCGCCAGTCATTGGAAAGATTGTCCGCTTAATTATCGACGAAGCTTCCCCGACAGTCAGATATTTCTTCGGCAGTTCGAGATCTCAAAATGAATCGTTTTTGGAAAAGCGGCGGTTCGTGTTGCTAACTCGGCGAGTTTCTCATTTTTGGCGTTCAATTCCGTTTTTGTTTTTCGTTCGGATTTGAAAACGCTGGGATCGGCAATTTCGGCCTCGCGATTTCGGTTTCTTCCGCGCAAAGAGAATACAATGCGGCAGGATGGCACGGCATCTATTGTTCTTCCAGTTTAAACCGCTACCTCTACTGGTTGTCTCTGGTTCTTGACAGTGGCTTCAACAGCGCCGGATTTTATCAATTTAAATTGATCTCGTGAGTATTACGCTAGATTTATATAGACGCTTTAACGGCTCGTTTCTAGAAAATTTAAACACTCGAAAATCCGTGTCAATTTGAATTGGATTAGTTTAGGTTACGGAGCTCTTACGATCCCGACTTCTGCCGGCCGTCGTTCGTTGTTTAAAGTTAGAAAATATGGGCTGCTCTTCACTAGGGCAAAAACGTCCAAAATATCCCTTTGGACTCTTGCCTAAAATAGCGGCAGTATTGGATAGTTCTAAAACTTGGATGTCCAGTTTTTAAATCGGATTTGGGCAGTGCTATTTATCGTGAATTTATCGAAAAAAGGATGACAAATTTAAAATAGCTAATTACCTCGTGGGAGATGTTGACTGGTCTTTCCGGGTACATCTCGACAAACGCAGCCAATTTTGCTGAACTAACAAGGAGACGACCCGAGGTGATAATCACCGATTTTGTTCAAAGTCGGGTATAATGTACACCTCCATGTAACTTGAAAAACCTGCAAGGGAAAAGTTGCGACGGGCTTTCGTTTTCCCATGGCAACCGAAAACGTTTTTGACAACATGATTTAGAATTATTTACATTGAAAATAACATGGGAATCTGAAGGATTTTAAGGGTCCCCCAATTGACCAAATTGCATTTAAACTTGATTAAATTAAATTTTTAAAATCAATTTAAATTTTTTTTAATGTTTTTGAAATTTTCAAAATTTTTCATTTTTTAAAAGGTTTCACAGGGGGGACCCTTAAAATCCTTCAGATTCCCATGTTATTTTCAATGGAAAAATCCCAAATCATGTTGTCAAAAACGTTTTCGGTTGCCATGGCAAAACGAAAGCCCGTCTCAACTTTTCCCTTGCAGGTTTTTTAGGGTGCATGGAGGTGTACACTATACCCGAGTTTGAACCAAATCGGTGATTATCACCTCGGGTCGTCTCGTGTAAGTTACTTATTTATAGCCCCTTTTTCCCCTCATATTTTTGTTAAACATTCGTCTGCTACAAATTCTGTATTCCAACTGCTTTTATAGCTCATTGAAATTATGTTTTGGGGGTTGAGTTTGTATATAGTTTGGGCAGTTCGAAAAAATCCTTATTTTAGCCCCGGCGTTAGGCCTAATAAGGTTTTTTTGCGTCGCCGATTGCCGTCATAGCTTATTTGCCCTAGTTAAAATCAGCCCTTAAACTTAAATTCTATTTCTCACATGCGTAAAATGCCACGATGGCGAGCATCGACGCAAAATATATAACGTTAGGTCTAATATAGAGTTGTCACACGTCAGGGAAAAGTCGGGGAATTTTAAAAAATGGGCCTATAAAGTCAGGGAGTTCAATTTTATCTGGACACGTTTTGAAAGGTAATTTTACGACAAATTCTATGATTATCATGTATTTCCTTGAAAGTTTGGCTAATTTTTTCAACATTGCAATAACCTTTTTACTGAAATATAAGTCCATTTAAATTATTTAACTTCTGATAAAAGTAAAATATAACATAAAAATGTCAGGGAAAATCTCTTAAAGTGGTCAGGGAAAACAGGAGATAGTCAGGGAATTCCCCCCCCCTTTTGCAGGGAATATTAATTGATCTAATGAAATTATATTCAAATGAAATAAACTTTAATCACAAAACTATTTTGATCTGGCCTGGTTGCTAGTCGAGCTGCTGTTTCTTAAACCATGGAAATAAATTCTAACGTAATACACTTGCGTAATAAGAATTGCGAATGAAATCAATTATCCAATTCGCCACGCCTTATTTTACATAAATAAATCAGATATAATTCAGGAAACACCCGCACCTATTTCGTCGCCAAAATATAATCAAATGTAATTAATCCAATTTAAGAGTCCGTCTTGGCTCCGTAACTAATCCGAAATTCACGTGCTCCATCCGTGAATCGTCCAGCCTTTAATACGGATTAATGAATAATTAATTTGATTTGTTCCTTCATTCCGTTGGATGCGAGCGAACATTCTAATTGAGCAAAGGCTGAGAACAAATTCCACCCACGGATATCCGTCAGGATTGCAAAGGCGTCCTTGGTTCGTTAGTACGCGACATTTTTTCTTCTGATTAATGGAAAAGCTGTCAAAACTCTTTCCTTTGACGTGGCTTTGTAGATAGCTCTTCTTTTTTATTTGGTTTGCGACACTCGGGATCGGCGGCAGCAGAGAATCCTCGTTTTAATATTCATATTTTCGCGTAAATTTCGCCCTCGGTGATAAACGGCCCATTCAGTTTCGCGAAATTCATTTTGCGGATTTTGAATATAAATAACCTTATTTCGTATAGTTTACGAGACATTTCAAATATTTGCCTTTTTCCAGAAGTATTTCGTAAACGCATCAGACTTTAAAGGAAGAGTTTCTCGTTAATATACTGATAAGAATGTATTTGTACAATTTGGAGAATGACTAGGTGGAGACGATCCATTGGCACTCTGGTCTCGTCCCCCTCCCCTCAAAAGATGAGGGATCCAAAGCGTAAGCGTATAAATGAAAGAGCGTGAGGGGGATCCGAATAGTAAGCGTATAAATGAAAGAGGGTGAGGGGGATCCGAAGAGTAAGCGTATAAATGAAAGAGCGTGAGGGGGATCCGAAGAATAAGCGTATAAATGAAAGAGCGTGAGGGGGATCGGAAGAGTAAGCGTCTAAATGAAAGAGCGTGAGGGGGATCCGAAGAGTATGCGTCTAAATGAAAGAGCGTGAGGGGGATCCGAAGAGTAAGCGTCTAAATGAAAGATCGTGAGGGGGATCCGAAGAGTAAGCGTATAAATGAAAGAGGGTAAGGGGGATCCGAAGAGTAAGCGTATAAATGAAAAAGAGTGAGGGGGATCCGAAGAGTAAGCGTATAAATGAAAGAGCGTGAGGGGGATCCGAAGAGTAAGCGTATAAATGAAAGAGCGTGAGGGGGATCCGAAGAGTAAGCGTATAAATGAAAGAGCGTGGGGGGATCCGAAGAGTAAGCGTCTAAATGAAAGAGCGTGAGGGGGATCCGAAGAGTAAGCGTATAAATGAAAAAGAGTGAGGGGGATCCGAAGAGTAAGCGTATAAATGAAAGAGCGTGAGGGGGATCCGAAGAGTAAGCGTATAAATGAAAGAGCGTGAGGGGGATCCGAAGAATAAGCGTATAAATGAAAGAGCGTGAGGGGGATCGGAAGAGTAAGCGTCTAAATGAAAGAGCGTGAGGGGGATCCGAAGAGTATGCGTCTAAATGAAAGAGCGTGAGGGGGATCCGAAGAGTAAGCGTCTAAATGAAAGATCGTGAGGGGGATCCGAAGAGTAAGCGTATAAATGAAAGAGGGTAAGGGGGATCCGAAGAGTAAGCGTATAAATGAAAAAGAGTGAGGGGGATCCGAAGAGTAAGCGTATAAATGAAAGAGCGTGAGGGGGATCCGAAGAGTAAGCGTATAAATGAAAGAGCGTGAGGGGGATCCGAAGAGTAAGCGTATAAATGAAAGAGCGTGGGGGGATCCGAAGAGTAAGCGTCTAAATGAAAGAGCGTGAGGGGGATCCGAAGAGTAAGCGTATAAATGAAAAAGAGTGAGGGGGATCCGAAGAGTAAGCGTATAAATGAAAGAGCGTGAGGGGGATCCGAAGAGTAAGCGTATAAATGAAAGAGCGTGAGGGGGATCCGAAGAGTAAGAGTATAAATGAAAGAGGGTAAGGGGGATCCGAAGAGTAAGCGTATAAATGAAAAAGAGTGAGGGGGATCCGAAGAGTAAGCGTATACATGAAAAAGAGTGAGGGGGATCCGAAGAGTAAGCGTATAAATGAAAGAGCGTGAGGGGGATCCGAAGAGTAAGCGTATAAATGAAAGAGCGTGAGGGGGATCCGAAGAGTAAGCGTATAAATGAGAGCGTGAGGGGGATCCGAAGAGTAAGCGTATAAATGAAAGAGCGTGAGGGGGATCCGAAGAGTAAGCGTATAAATGAAAGAGCGTGAGGGGGATCCGAAGAGTAAGCGTCTAAATGAAAGAGCGTGAGGGGGATCCGAAGAGTAAGCGTATAAATGAAAGAGCGTGAGGGGGATCCGAAGAGTAAGAGTATAAATGAAAGAGGGTAAGGGGGATCCGAAGAGTAAGCGTATAAATGAAAAAGAGTGAGGGGGATCCGAAGAGTAAGCGTATACATGAAAAAGAGTGAGGGGGATCCGAAGAGTAAGCGTATAAATGAAAGAGCGTGAGGGGGATCCGAAGAGTAAGCGTATAAATGAAAGAGCGTGAGGGGGATCCGAAGAGTAAGCGTCTAAATGAAAGAGCGTGAGGGGGATCCGAAGAGTAAGCGTATAAATGAAAGAGCGTGAGGGGGATCCGAAGAGTAAGAGTATAAATGAAAGAGGGTAAGGGGGATCCGAAGAGTAAGCGTATAAATGAAAAAGAGTGAGGGGGATCCGAAGAGTAAGCGTCTAAATGAAAGAGCGTGAGGGGGATCCGAAGAGTAAGCGTATAAATGAAAGAGCGTGAGGGGGATCCGAAGAGTAAGAGTATAAATGAAAGAGGGTAAGGGGGATCCGAAGAGTAAGCGTATAAATGAAAAAGAGTGAGGGGGATCCGAAGAGTAAGCGTATACATGAAAAAGAGTGAGGGGGATCCGAAGAGTAAGCGTATAAATGAAAGAGCGTGAGGGGGATCCGAAGAGTAAGCGTATAAATGAAAGAGCGTGAGGGGGATCCGAAGAGTAAGCGTATAAATGAGAGCGTGAGGGGGATCCGAAGAGTAAGCGTATAAATGAAAGAGCGTGAGGGGGATCCGAAGAGTAAGCGTATAAATGAAAGAGCGTGAGGGGGATCCGAAGAGTAAGCGTCTAAATGAAAGAGCGTGAGGGGGATCCGAAGAGTAAGCGTATAAATGAAAGAGCGTGAGGGGGATCCGAAGAGTAAGAGTATAAATGAAAGAGGGTAAGGGGGATCCGAAGAGTAAGCGTATAAATGAAAAAGAGTGAGGGGGATCCGAAGAGTAAGCGTATAAATGAAAGAGCGTGAGGGGGATCGGAAGAGTAAGCGTCTAAATGAAAGAGCGTGAGGGGGATCCGAAGAGTAAACGTATAAATGAAAGAGCGTGAGGGTGATCCGAAGAGTAAACGTATAAATGAAAGAGCGTGAGGGGGATCCGAAGAGTAAGCGTCTAAATGAAAGAGCGTGAGGGGGATCCGAAGAGTAAGCGTATAAATGAAAGAGCGTGAGGGGGATCCGAAGAGTAAGCGTCTAAATGAAAGAGCGTGAGGGGGATCCGAAGAGTAAGCGTATAAATGAAAAAGAGTGAGGGGGATCCGAAGAGTAAGCGTATAAATGAAAAAGAGTGAGGGGGATCCGAAGAGTAAGCGTATAAATGAAAAAGAGTGAGGGGGATCCGAAGAGTAAGCGTATAAATGAAAAAGAGTGAGGGGGATCCGAAGAGTAAGCGTATAAATGAAAGAGCGTGAGGGGGATCCGAAGAGTAAACGTATAAATGAAAGAGCGTGAGGGGGATCCGAAGAGTAAGCGTATAAATGAAAGAGCGTGAGGGGGATCGGAAGAGTAAGCGTCTAAATGAAAGAGCGTGAGGGGGATCCGAAGAGTAAACGTATAAATGAAAGAGCATGAGGGGGATCCGAAGAGTAAGCGTATAAATGAAAGAGGGTGTGGGGGATCCGAAGAGTAAGCGTATAAATGAAAGAGCGTGAGGGGGATCCGAAGAGTAAGCGTATAAATGAAAGAGGGTGTGGGGGATCCGAAGAGTAAGCGTATAAATGAAAGAGCGTGAGGGGGATCCGAAGAGTAAGCGTATGGAAAGAACTTTTATCGCGCAGTTAAGCGTAATGTAGCGTTTGCGTAATTTTTGGATTGATTGAGACTACAACGACTCTAGACATTTGCACGAAAAGCGAATATTTCTTCGCGAAACGTACAAGAAATATTTCATCGAAAATAGTCTTAAAAACAATGAAAACGTGAGCGAAACATTTCCACCGGTACAGTCAATACACTTATCAGCCTTAAAGTTTCAAAATGTTTGACATTAAAGAATGATTTCCCAATATTTTATTATCCCTTGATTTTCAATAACTTATTCCTCGCTATTCGGGTCACTGAAATCTTTCTCTCCAATTTTGCGGTTTCCCTTTTGGGCCGCGCTTTTTCCAAGCGTCGTCAAGCAGCGCTGTCGAAGCGGTTTTGGCGTTTACGGAGAGCTTTGCTTAACTTCACTAGTTGGTGGTTTAAAGCTATGAAATTCGTCAACTGAATTAATGAATGCAAATGAAGCCTTAAATTGAAAAGAAATCTTTTCCAACGTAAGCTCCTCTCGCGTTTCAAATTCTATTTTTCCGATAATTGATAAGAGCGAGTTACGGAACGTTGCTTATGGAAATTTTACAAACCACGAACAACTTTAAAACTTGATTGTCGGAAACAAAAGACTAAAAAAAATCCCGTTAACAAGCCTGATCAGAGTTCAAGTACAACCAGTAGTCCTACTATGAAGAAAACCATTTTCAATTTATTCTACGATACAAAATGACAGAAAAGTCAAACCAGGGTTGTTAATTTTTTTAATAAATTTTAAAAATTCAAAAAGTCAATTTAATTGAAATTGAATTTTTTAATTTTTATTGATTTTGGTCTATTTTTCCTTGGCTAATTAATCGATAATTCTTTATACATCTAAAACTATTTTTGTTAATATATTTATATTATTAAAATTTCAAAAAGTCGATTTAATTTAATTGAAATAGAATTTTAACATTTTTATTGATTTTGGTCTATTTTTCCTTGGCTAATTAATTGATAATTCTCTATACATCTAAAACTATTTTTGTTAATATATTTATATTTTTAAAATTTCAAAAAGTCGATTTAATTTAATTGAAATAGATTTTTAACATTTTTATTGATTTTGGTCTATTTTTCCTTGGCAAATTAATTGGCAATTCATAGTACATCTGGAACCAGGGTTTTTAATATTTTTATAAATTAAATAGTCTTATTAAATTTAAATAGTATTTTTATTTTTATGGAATTTTTACGTAAATTTTTACTTTTAGTATTAAGTAATTCACCATTCATCGGAAAAGTAAATAATTCTTAATAAAACTTTGTTATTACTAGTAATTTGTTATGAATTGGTATATTTACAAAACATAATCAGTACGTTTTCATAATTACAAATTTATACTTCAATTTAAATCGATAATTTTTCCCAAAAAATTTAGTCATTCTTTATAATTTCAAGGACTTTCTATTAGTCTAAACGTAAGGTTAACCATAAAGCCGCCGTAAAAACACCCATCGATTTCGACGATACATTTTGACAAGCCAAAATAGCGCATTTGACATAAACATCCTCGATGACAAAGCCACAATTCCCCCAAAAGTGACAATCCATCACGTTTAGCTTGTCACGTAATTATAATTTGTCGAACGTGGGAACAATGCGACAATTGAGCATTTTGTTTTAAATTTCGGTGGTGGAAGAACAACACTAAGGGTGAAATCGCTTAGCAACACGCCTTTTACTCCGCATTTCCTCCCCCGATTCGCAGCGGCGCGCTCAACGCCGAAACGCCTCTCTTCCGCTATCTAGTTACGCGGTGAAACGCGCCTAAAACGCCTGGTTATATCAGCGTGAGCGGGCATTACGTAACTGAACGTGGCCACCTTGAAAGTGCGCTTCGATTTTAATAGGCGACGCGCGGGGAGGGGCGGCATTTTGACAGGGAGGGGGGGGGGGGTGGCGTTTTAGTTTTTTCTCTTCTTATTCGATAGTTCTGGAAGTTCTTTTCCATCGGAGCAGTTTGGAGTGATATTTAGTTACTCGCCCGCCTTGTCGCTCGCCGCTGGTTCAGAGCCGGGTCCGTGAACGCTCGTTGTTAGGCCTAAATTCTTAAGTTAATTCTAGTTGATAGTAATGAACGCGAGCGAACTGGTTCCTTATTTCTGGAGTAAGAGAACAGTAAGTGTTGCTTTCCTACCGCGTTTCTACCCCATTTTTACGATGAACGCCATTTCTCCTTACGGTAAAAGCAAGAATGTATTGAAGTCACTAAGAATATTTCAGCATAGCATTAACCCCTGCATTTAAGGCGCATTCAAGGTCATACCATATAGCAAACTTGAATGGGAAAGCGGGCGAATTTAAGCTACAAAGGCTGCGAGGATGGGAATCAGAATCATGTAGTCCAATATTCTTAGTAACTTCAATACATTCTTGGTATAAGTGTAATTTATTCAGCGTGAACTTTAAACGGGATATTGCGTAACCACCGTTTGGGTTTTATGTTTCGCTCTTTTCACGCCGATGACGCTCTCTTTTCCTGCCATTTGACGGTTTCTCCGCTGTCATGTTAACTTGTTTCCAATTTACTCCCCGAGCGCCGTATCGATGCGCTTTCTGTTTCAAAATACGCGATCACGGGGTTTCTAGGAAGTGTTTAGCTGTTAATTGTTGCGTTTAATCGATTTTAGGTTGGTTATCGATCCCCAGCCAATTGTCTACAAACGGTTATAGGATACAAATCTTAGAATTATAGGGTAATTGTAGGAGGTAAATCTTGGAACTATAGGGTAATTGTAGGAGGTAAATCTTACAATTATAGGGTAATTGTAGGAGGTAAATCTTACAATTATAGGGTAATTGTAGGAGGTAAATCTTACAATTATAGGGTAATTGTAGGAGGTAAATCTTGGAATTATAGGGTAATTGTAGGAGGTAAATCTTCGAATTAGAGGGTAATTGTAGGAGGTAAGTCTTGGAATTATAGGGTAATTGTTGGATAAAAATCTTAAAATTATAAGGTAATTGTAGGATAAAAATCTTGAAATTGTAGGACAATTGTAGAATACAAATCTTAAAATTGTAGGATAATGTAGGGGATCCAAATCTTGAAATTGGTTGACAATTGTAGGATACAAATCTTGAAATCCATGGATGGCAATTGAAGGATGTAAATTTTAAAATGCTAGGATAATTCTAGCAAAGAAATCTTAAAATATTAGTCCAATTTGCCAGTTTCCAATTTTAAAATATTTTAAAATACTGCAAGTACAGCAAACTTCAATAGTTTTTACACGCGCTTTTATTTTATCATATTTGGCCAATATGGTACTTTTGCGCGAGACTGATTTTAAAATTCTAGGACAATTGTAGGCTTCATCTTAAAATTCTAGGGCAATTGTAGGCTTCATCTTAAAATTCTAGGGCAATTGTAGGCTACATCTTAAAATTCTAGGACAATTGTAGGCTTCATCTTAAAATTCTAGGACAATTGTAGGCTTCATCTTAAAATTCTAGGGCAATTGTAGGCTTCATCTTAAGATTCTAGGACAATTGTAGGCTTCATCTTAAAATTCTAGGGCAATTGTAGGCTTCATCTTAAAATTCTAGGGCAATTGTAGGCTTCATCTTAAAATTCTAGGACAATTGTAGGCTTCATCTTAAAATTCTAGGGCAATTGTAGGCTTCATCTTAAGATTCTAGGACAATTGTAGGCTTCATCTTAAGATTCTAGGACAATTGTAGGCTTCATCTTAAGATTCTAGGACAATTGTAGGCTTCATCTTAAGATTCTAGGACAATTGTAGGCTTCATCTTAAGATTCTAGGACAATTGTAGGCTTCATCTTAAGATTCTAGGACAATTGTAGGCTTCATCTTAAGATTCTAGGACAATTGTAGGCTTCATCTTAAGATTCTAGGACAATTGTAGGCTTCATCTTAAAATTCTAGGACAATTGTAGGCTTCATCTTAAAATTCTAGGGCAATTGTAGGGTTCATCTTAAAATTCTAGGACAATTGTAGGCTTCATCTTAAGATTCTAGGACAATTGTAGGCTTTATCTTAAGAGTCTACGAAAATTGTAGGCTGCATCTTAAGATTCTAGGACAATTGTAGGCTTCATCTTAAGATTCTAGGAAAATTGTAGGCTACATCTTAAAATTCGAGGACCTTATACGATTCAAATCTTGAAATTCTAGAAACAATGTAGATCTTATATTACCTATTTATAACCGTCGTATTTTGTCAAGATATCGAAATAGAGGGATTTTTAAAATTTTATCCAGCACGGTTACAGATCTCGCAAGGGCGCAGCCTATCGTGAAAATTACCAAAATAAATATATTTACTATTGATTTGTACTCTTTTTAAAATTTCCTCAGTTGAATTCTAACGAATATGCTAAAAATGTCGGAAATGTCGGATGAAAATGGAATTATAGAATTTATAGAACAATATCGGAATTATAAAAAGTAAGGATGGAAATGGAATTATAGGATTTTTTAGAACCATATCGGAATTATAAGAAATAAGGATGAAAATGGAAATATATGATTTTTTAGAACCATATCGGAATTATAAGAAGTAACGATTAAAATGGAATTATAGAATTTTTAGAACAATATCGGAATTATAAAAAGTAAGGATGGAAATGGAATTATAGGATTTTTTAGAACCATATCGGAATTATAAGAAGTAAGGATGAAAATGGAATTATAGGATTTTTTAGAACCATATCGGAATAATAAGAAGTAAGGATGAAAATGGAATTATAGGATTTTTTAGAACCATATCGGAATTATAAGAAATAAGGATTAAACAGAATTATAGGATTTTTAGAACCATATCGCAATTATAAGAAGTAACGATTAAAAGGGAATTATAGGATTTTTTAGAACCATATCGGAATTATAAGAAGTAACGATTAAAATGGAATTATAGGATTTTAAGAACCATATCAGAATTATAAGAAAAAAGGATTAAAATTGAATTACAGGATTTTATTGGGTCATATCAGAATTTTCTGAAATATTGATTAAAAATGACAATGTTAGGATTTTATAGGACCATGACAAGATTTTTTTTTAAATAAAAAAATTTGAAGGACTACCTCAGAAAGGATAAACATGGAATTATAGGATTTTATATTCCTATCGCAGAATTTATACGAATTATTGTATCGCTGAAATTTATTTTCGGCTTTTGAATAAAATAACTTCATCCATTTAAAGATTATAATTATGAAGTCATTATTATAGTGGAATTTACTAGCTTATATTAAACTAAATTAAATAAAGAGAAACTTCATTGAAAAAGCGATAAATTAAAAGCGAGATAAAACCGCGTGACATTCCCCGAAACAATATCAATGGCGTATCGCGCGAAAACGAAATGGGCTTAACTTATTGAGGGTCTAATTGAGACTGGCAAAATTAATTGCTCGCCCGTAGAGAAGTGCCCCTTTCTACGGCAATTACGGCCCAATGAGACCCGAGAATGGAAAACGTGAATGTCCCGTTAATTACGCTCAATTTTCCCCCATCTCACTCCGGGCGCAATGGGCGAAATATGAAATTAAAGATAATCCTCTTGAGGACTGCAATTAACGCCATCTGAAGCTGATAATACGTATTTTAATAGGGAAAGACCAATTAGAAAATCACTCCCAATTATTTTTACCACGAGCCTTCACGGATGTTTCCAAGGTTGACTCCTTCGAGCACGCACTCTTAACGCCTATTCGCCGTCCAAGATTTTTCAACTATAATGGTGAACAAGAATGTGTTGATTTATACGGAGGGCGAATGACCTTGTTGCCAAAATTCGCGGGCATGGCGGTTTAGTTGCCCCCTTCACGAGAGGGGTTTAGGATAAAGGTGGGGGTCAGCACTTTCGCCTCGCAGCCCGAGGAGTCCGGTATGATCCCAGTTTGTGGCACTGGCTGAAAACTCGGAACAACTCCTTCCGCGTTGAGTTAGAAAGTTATATTCCCCATTGGTTGAAGGGTTTTTGTTCGGTTTCCCCTTTCCATACAAACTTGTAAACGGTAATAGCTAGTGTAAGGATCTGTTGGCTAGCGTGGCATCTAGGAGCAACAAACACAGCACCCCACACAAGGAGAACGCAACCCGTCAAAAGTCGTGCATTTTCTCGCGTTCATTTTTCATTGGTTAGACGCATTAGACGAAGGGGAAAATTCGGAAATTGTCTAATGAAATTTGTACACAACACTGCGTTAGCGTGTTTAAAGGCTAGCTGCGTTCTCCTTGTGTTGGTTGCTCCTAGGTGGCACCATGCGCCAAATAATGATAAATCCAGGACATGACTCTGGTACCTTCATACGTACTAAATCGGTCGTCCACCAAAAGTAACGGGCGGCCATTTTAGTAGGCGGGGAAACGGTGCAAATAAAAAAAAATTGGGAGCAAAATCAAGCAGAAATTTCCGGTTTCCCGAACGCCATCTTGTTTTGACTAAGTCGAAATTCGGAAATAAGTGGCGGTTGTAATTCGGAAATCCTGCCATATTGGCCCCTCATTTTTAGATTATTGTTAACGATTCTAGGAAAGTATATGTTTAATATTATTTAATTATACGTATTATACTAATTATGAACCTAGTACGTAAAAAAATGTACTTACATTAATAACCACACGTAGATATGATAACCGTGAATATATATTCCAGGATATTTACTACGACGACCACGTGTATTATTTTTGAAAACTGCCCCTAAAAAATTTGCCCCCAAAATGACGTAGGTCAGCGATCGCGCATTTTTCCCAATAGAGGGCAATAGTGGTCGGGTGTTAGCGCTGTTGGACGGGTTTTTCGCATAGAGTCATGTCCTGGATTTATCATTATTTGGCCCATGGTGGAACGAAGGGATTGCCACCACCCTCCTCCGCGTTGTAATCCGGCCACCTGAATATTAGGTATTAAAAGTCGCTAGATGATTTGAGGTTAATGGTGCCTTGATTATTAGTAATATAATTATTATTATTAAAACGACATTCGCGTTTGGTTCAATATCGTCGGAAAACGTCAGTTTTAGGGAACCAAAGAGTTACCTAGAGGGAAAATGTCGATGTTAACGAGGTTGAAGGTCCTATACGTATGCTTATCTGATATTATGCGTTTCCTTTTGCGTATTTATAGGAAATGTTTCGTGATAATCCGTTGCCACTTTTTTATAGCTGGAAGGGGTTTTTTTATTAAGTGATTGATTTTTACCGCTACTCTATTAATTGTCTAATTTGGCGCGACGGGTTTTTATTTATTGCCTAGTCAGGGTGTTTATGTTACATCTGGAATCCGAATAAATCAACGGGTCCGTGAAATAACCAAAACGAAAAATCAATTGCAGTCGTGGCAGCGTTGGCAAAAACCCGGAAAAAACAGGTTTTTGCCGGGGCATGTGGGAAAAACTGGTAAAAACCGGAAAAAAGTGGAAAGAACTCTTTTCACGCTAAATTAATCATTGAAATATTTATTAAGTGACTAATTTGGTCTTTGCAAATAGGAGAGATGAAAAAAGGCCAGAAGACGAGTGAATAGAATAGAAGAATATACTGCTTTTATTATTTATTTTTTTATTGAATTTTGCCACTAGAGGTGGAAAAAACCATGGAAGTACGATTTTCCACACGGGTTTTTAACAGGAAAACAATAGGTGGAAAAACCCGCGGAAAAATCTAGTTTTTTCCACCCGGTTTTTCCACCCTTGGCAAAATTGTGCCAACCCTGAGCTGTGGGGTTTGGGGAACGTAGCGCTTGAGAACCCAGGTTCATTAAATGTTTGTCTTAATCCAACGCTGAAAAACACGCTCCAGAATATGTTCCAGAATTATCGTTGACACCCTGTTATAATTAGGAAATGGATTTTTCGTGGGTTTGTGTGATGCAAATTTAATATATTCGACTTCCAACGTGACATACTGACATTTGGATTTATGCTCTCGTCTAGGCTTTCGAAACTTACGCTTGTTTAGCCAGATATCAATATGAGGGGCTGGTTTCCGTAAGTGATTGCGCAATTGACGTTATTCAAACGTCATTAGATAGTTTTGGTGATACCTGAAAATTTACCTAAAATCGCTTCGTTTTAGATGACTAGTTTCGAAAACCAGCGTGAGAAATGGCTTCGTGTTGGTTCGGGAAGCAACTCGTCCAAGTCGGTTCGCTTAGAATCGCTTTCAAAACGACGAGGCAGCGAAGTAAAATTGTTTATATTTTCAAAAATAATGGGAATAAAATTCTAAATTATGTCAAATAATATTACTGTATGTATAGTAAACATGATTAACTATTTTTGGGTTACATTTTAGTATTTTCAAAATGCTGGTCATAATTTGAAATGACGTTAAGCCTTGGCTATAAGCGAACCTGGTTGAAGCGATTTCGCACGTGTGAACCAAGAATTATCGTCGGCGGTCAAAACGGGCCTTGAAACCGACCTAACCTGGGCTTTAAGCTCTAGTGTGACCGTGGCTTAGAAGTTTGGTTCTCAACATCGCTTAACAAGTACTTGTTGGTACGCCAATACGACTAGCGAAAAAGACGAGAGACTAAGCTATTTGAATTTTAAGGTCTAAATCGCCAAGTTTAGACACCATGGATATCAGTGAATTTGGCCAAAGATAATATAGGCTTCGTATACCCTCGAAAATAAAGCGTTCTGATTGACGGTTTTGTACCGAATCGATTACCCACTTCCGGCTCGAGACCTCCGAAAAATCGGCCTCCATCGGTTGCAGCTGTAGGGCGCTATCTGTGGTTGGTTACCATGGCAACTATGAAGCTATTTTTTTCCGAGTTCCGGCAGGAAGTGGGTAAACGCTGCGGGGAACGAGCGAGGCAATGATTTCGAATCTAGGGTACGAGGTCTATATATAAATATTGAAGGATTGCTAAAACTGTCAGCTATTTCCGTCCCACGACGCGCTTATTGCCACGCGTTTTAGCGCATTCTCGTTTGTCTAAATACTCAGTCGTTCGAACCACGCATCGTCTCGAATATTTTTTCAACAACCGAACCTATTTTGAATAAAGCAAACCCACCCACGAAAAGCACTTTGCGTCGAAAGACGCATCTCGAGATACGGCCCATTGTTAAATGATTCGCGACAGCAGTCTGCAATAAGAGTATTTTCGTTTTCAAACGACGAGATCAATTGAGAGTGCGACGATGGCCATTCTTAGAAGGACGCGCTTGTCGTGGGTGGCGCCTTTTTCACTCATCATCACCATCAGTTCGAGATAATACACTCTTTTTATAACGCTAACTGGTGATGACTCTTAAGCCTTTGTCTCCCCTTTTTTGTTTCTCGGCTAATAGAACGGATCATAGTTTAATTTTTCTCGATCGTTTCGCGACTTCTCGGACCAGCCTAAAGTCAGGCGTTCACTGCTCTTCGTAACGTCTCCGTCCTACCTTTCACAAGCCTTTGCTTCGTAACGGAGGCAATGCCTTGTGGAAGGCAGGACTGATACGAAACGGATCCCCAGTGGGCGCCTAGTCTTAGTCGAGCTAGCGCCCCTGATCGTAAACGTAGAAATTGGCATCATTTGAAAATCTAAATCGCACGTTTCAAAGCAGTTTTTTGATTGCCTTCAACTGCTTCCGAGATTGTAAGGACTACCAAATGTGGAACGACTCATTCCACGTTGAGTTTGCGAGTTCTCTTCCCACTGGTTTAGGGGGTTTCCCCCGAGCTCTTCGGTTTCCCCTTCCATTAAAACTTGGTTGAGGTTAACTTGTTGTAGGGAGCTGTTGGCTCGCGTAACTTGCCACCACCCTCCTACGCGTTGTAACCCGGCCACCTGAATTAATGGCGTTAAAAGTCGCTTGATGACTAAGGTGGTGCCTTGGGTATTAGCCTAGCGGATTATTATTCAACATTTAGAGCGAAGACCTTAAAAAGTTCGGTTTCAATGGATTTTTATACTAGATTTTGGATGAATAAGGTACTAAATACTGATGTTCTATTAAAAAATCCTTATCATTAACTCTATTTTACGCAGTGTTTTATGAAAAACTATAAACTAAAAGTTCAACTAAAGTTCGCCTTTAAGGGGGAAGAATACAGTAAAAGCCTCTTTTTCGTTCAAGCTGGACGTTTCTGTTTCAACAATTAAATAATTGAATTAAATTTTTCCTATTAGGCTGAACTTTGCTCTAGTGCTTAAAATAATTTTGATAATTCTAATATTAATAGTTAACGAGATATAAGGTCCTAACTAAAGGGTAGTTTGGGTGTTTGCCCAACTTGTTTAGCTCCGGGGGTCCGAATTAAAATATAATAACTTTACGATTTTAAGCACTAAACAAGAGGCTGTTCTACAATAAATATTAATTTTATAAGTTAAAATACAAAATTAAAAGAGTTCTGCTTGAAATAGCGTGAAAGTAGACAATGGTCACTGTAGTCCTCCTCCTTAAAAAGCAACATGAAAAAAACATGATATTTTCGATTGCTTAAAATTTCTACGGTCACTACCGCTGGCGCCATCTGGTAAGAATTCGCGTACTTAATAATCGGCTTCAAAATGATCTTTCGCGAAGCTAAAGCCCTGGTTTTTAAAATGGTCCAAAAATACATTTCTTATAAAGTAGCCCTTAATTCAAATGTTTTTACAATTTTTTTTATGATTTAAAACTATATAATTTGTATAATTATATTGTATCAAACTAGAGCAGGATGGAGGAAACAGTTGACCATAAAAGGGTGTCATTTTATTCGAGTTTCACAGGATACTTTTTATTCTTTTAATAACTGTAATAAGAAGTATTCTCCGTTTATTCTTGCCGACGGCGACTGGCATCGTTGCCCTTTTGAAAACGGTAGGCTCGCGGTACACGCTGGTTGGCCGTAAAACATGGCTGCCCCCGGAGTATTAAACCGCGTAAAATAATTGAATGAAAAAAGGCCAATTATTTCGTGTCGCAACCGGGCTGGATACGTAATTACGGGTTTACGGATTATTAAGGCGCAATTACCTCGTAACATTGATTATAACGCGCACCGTCAATGATAAAACGAGGAGATCTTCGCGTGTGGAAACCTCCTTCGCGATTGTCGAAATGGGTCCGCCACTGTCATTTTCTCCGCGTCGACAAACAAGATTCTATCCGTCCCCTTTTGTATAAATATACAAGCGCGTTATCTTTGATACATCTCCGTGACCCCGCGGTCGACGAAGCTGAACCGGAGCCGCTTGCAATGAAAGCGCCGTATCCGCCACCGTTGCATTTCGCAACGGAAGTTCTGCAGCGAGCGCTGATAAACCGCGCCATTTCAATTATTTTCCACATCAAACAAAAAGAGAAAAAAAAAACAAGCGCCTTTAAAGGGTTAACGACGAAAATAAAGTCGTAATACGTCCGCGAGTGGTCTATTTTTGCACACTTTTATATTGTCGGATACACGGGTGACTCGCGGCCCGGGATTCGCTTCTTCAATTGACACTTCCCGTTGGCACCCTCGACGACAAAAATGGCCAAAATTTCCACTACGCGCGCTCGACACGGCGCGAACAATCTGGTCGAGGGGGTAATTGAGGTTTCACGTAACAATCAACTTTCCCCGCCTCAAAGAAACGGGCCTGTTTTCGTAAGATTAACTTTATTTACGTCGTCATTGGTATCTGCCACTTACAAGGATACTACCCGAGGTGTTTATGTGGGGTGGCGGAGTGCTTAGCACATTCGCCTCGCAGCAAGAGGAGCCGGGTTCGATCCCAGCTTGCGGGGCACTGGGTGAAAACTCGGAACAAATCCTTCCGCGTTGAGTTTGAAAGTTGTCTCCCCACTGGTTTAAGGGGTTTTCCCTCGATGTCTTCGGTTTCGCCCTTCCATAAAAACTTGTTGCGGTAAACGGTAATAGTTAGTGTAGGTAGCTGTTGGCTCGCGTGGTATGAAGGGCTTGCCACCACCTTCCTACGCATTGTAACCCTCCACCTGAAATAATGGCTTTAAAAGTCGCTTGATGACTTAGGCTTATTATTATTGCCGATTTTGTTCAAAGTCGGGCGTAATGTAGACTTATATGAGATATGTAATTTCGCAAAAGGAGACGTTGCACTACCCATTCGATTTGCCATGGCAACCGAAAATGTTTTTGACCACTAAACACCAAAAAAATCTCCATTTAAAAAAGCATGGGATTTTCTCGGTTTCACCTACGAATTTTTTTTTAATTTTAAAATTACGGAATGGGTAATTTGGACCACATTTAGGTAAATTTCAACAAGTTTGGGTAAATTGGAACATTTTTGGGGTAAAATTGTAACAATGTTTAGGTAAAATAAGGAAAAAAACCTTATTTTTGTTTTAAGAGGTCAAAAACATTTTCGGTTGCCATGGCAAATCGAATGGGTAGTGCAACGTCTCCTTTTTTTGAAATTTCATATCTCATATAGGTCTACATTATGCCCGACTTTGAACAAAATCGGCAATAAACACCTCGGGTGGGAAAAACAATTTAATATTTAAAATTTTCGGAATTTAAATTGCTCGTAGAATCGTTTGAAAAATTCAAGATGAATTTCAGGTAGCTCTTTCCATCTTGTCACGTGACTCTGGCGTATCTTCCCGCTTCTCAAAACACGTTATCATTTAATATCACCCTCAAAGTTCAAATGATTCTGTTTCGTCTTTAAGTTCATCTTAAGCAGTTCCAATATATACAAAATAGTTCAATTTATTTCCAAGTAAGGCACTTGCGTCCAGGGATAAGTGAATACACAGGGTTTGGTCTACTAACACTGATTTCTACACTTAAACCGCGGTATAGTGTGCAACACACTGCGCGATAACAAATCCACTAAATTGCGATTTTCTCTCGTTGTCCGCTACGTGACCTGTCTCTATGTCCTTTAGAACTTCTTTCAAGCAACCTTAAAGGGGAACGTTTAAACCTTAACCAGTTGGATAGCCCTAACGCCCGTAATAAACTAAAATTTAAGGTGAAAACCGCATCAAAAAATATTAAGTGGTTAATTTTTAATAAAATAAAGAAATTTTGGGAAATCGAAAAGCGCGCGCCCGCTGTGACACCTCGTGAGAATACGGTGAAACACTCCGTGCTTGATTAAAATTTAAAAAAATATATGTATAAAAGCACGCGCTGCTGGAGACGTGAAAGATTTTATTTTTTATTTTTATTTTGCACGCGTGGCGTGTCTAGTTCCAAGCCTAAATGGCGCGATTTCAAAAGCTAGTCTAGTTTGCAAATCGCTCACTGTTGTCGTGCTGGCGCTGGCGATACACCCTAAGATGGCTGCGAAAATTCTAACCCAAATATTTGGCGTTATTTTGCGTTTCAACCTTTTGGGCCAAAAACTATTTTTTCAAGACAAAATAACGTCTTTGTTGATCTTTTGATGTGCAAATGCGGGCCGCGTTCAGTAACAGCAAACGGTTTGACTGTTGAATGCGCATTCGCTACTGTACGACGTTTTTCACTTCCGGGATTGACGTCACGTTTGCAAACGGAGAGTCAACGAATTAAAGAGCCCGTTATTTTGTTGATAAACGCAATCGTGACGTCACAGCACGCGGGAAGGCTAGTCGCAGACGACACGACAGACGATATTTTATAACATTTACAACAATTGTAAAAAAGCGTTCAACAGACGTGGTGTCACGATTGCAAACGGAGATCAACGGTTAATTAACAATTCCCCCTCCGTTGAGCGTCACTGAACGCGGCCCAGGTGATATTTGGTAAAACTTGGTCGTTCCCCTTTAATTTGGTTCACAACCTGTTGGTAACCGTAATAAACCAATGAAACTTTTCTATATCGTTAAAGTGAAATGAGTTAATTTTATTCGATTAAAATACAGCCGCCTTCGGGATGCCAGAAGTGACGTAGAACTTGTTTCGGTGTAACCATATCTCAACAACGGCATTAGATTGTATAAGCTTCCTGGGCCTCTTGTTCGCGAATAAAAGGCTGAACTTTCTCGAGCCCTCAGCTACTCCGCGATTTGTAGAAATGTAAAACTTTGAATGAATCTAAAGTGGAGACATTCCGCGCTGGGTTTGACCCTTTGAGCCCTCCTGCCTCGTTCTCATCTCCATCACCGTCGGCTCGTTCATTTGTCCTAATTCATTTCTCGCCATTCAATGGCCCGCGCGTATAGTCATTTCCATCTCATCCCGCCGCGCGATGCCTTCTTTTGAAAGTCAAATAAGACGTTTCGAAAGAAAGGACGCGCTCCCGTACTAGGACACTCCTCAGTGCCGCGGCTATTGCGCGATCGAAGCAATCTCAGAGGACGTATTTTAGATTCCCAATAACCCTTCGCAGCCTGTTTCACCGTTGCGTCTTTTACTAAGTACTTAACTCTTTATTTTCTTAATTGATTGACCGATAGGCGGTTTTTATAATCCAGCGCGTTTCTTAAAGTTACTTTATACAAAGGACCCACCCCTTATCGAACGTTTTCAATAGACTTTTTAATATAGAAAGTTTAAGCTTTTGCTATATCCCATAGTTATATACAAATATTTCTACAGAAAAGAGCTCGCTATTTCTTGGTTTTTTTTACAATGGCTTTAGAAATATGACCCAAATTTGAAGAAATTCAATAGAAATTTGATAAACGTTTCTATAAAGTTCAGATTTTTATTCTTCAAGAGGTTGTATAAAAATAGCTTTATAGATAATTTACCGGGTAACGTTTTAGCGCCGAAGTCAACCATAGTCCCCTCATTTCGTTTTTCTTATTTCAGCTGTTATCCGAAGTGACCTTTCAACCCTTCGGTGGTCAGCGAATTAATCTGCCGCGCCATCATCGCAGAAGGCGAGAGACGCGAAAATAGATCACTTGAGCAGACGACGGAGCGTCGTGATGGAAATATCCACTCACGGAGAGTCCTCTCGTTCCTGCATGCCCCGTTTCGTCGTCGGTGAAGAAGCGGACACGGAAGACGCCGAGGTACCATTTTAATTCCTAAATCTTCGACGCGCTTTTTGTGACCGGACGGACTGAAACTAAGAAAACGTTGGCGTTTTGTAGCGCGATTCCGAAGCTCTCAACACTGACGCTGGTGACGCCGATTTGGAACATACCGAGGACTACTCGGAATCCGTCGGCTCCTGGGCGGACGACGACAGTGATAGCGACGTCGATGACGAGGACAACGAGAGATCCATATCCCGGCATATGGCTTTCCTCTTCACGCTGCTTTCTCCAGCCATGGATATCATCACGGTGTGGAGGTTTCCCTACATCGCTTACAAACACGGTGGTCAGTATCTACACGATTCTACCGTTATTCTTAGCAATTACCTTTAGCTCAGTCAGAAATCGGTGGTATTTTAGTTAGTTAAATATACTATATTGTCTTTTTGGTTATTTATCAGGGATCATCTTGATACCTTTTGTAATACTCTATTTCCTGGTGGGTTTGCCCGTTTCCCATTTGGAACTGACCCTCGGTCAGCTTTTCGGTGGCCACGTGGGTGGAAATAGCGCATTGGGCTACATGGTACCGTTTCTGCGAGGTAACTTACGCTCTATAATTCTATTGTTTAAATTAATAAGGAATTATAATTCTGAAAATGAAATCTTCCTTCCGAAGGTATTTGTTATTCGTCGACGGTCATCTTAGCTTTATTTTGCATTTATCACATGACCGTCATATCGTGGTGCCTTTTCTATTTCTTCACCTCCATGCAGGACACGCTACCCTGGGCGCAGTGCCCGGCCAACACCACGAAAAGTGAGTTGACGCGAATCTACGCTGAAATGCGTAATCCCGCACGCTCGATCTCATTTTTGTTGGTGTCGCAGATTGTTTCGTGGCGTTGGAGGCCACGGTTGGTTGTCGTAACGAGTCCGATTGCCAAATATCTCTCAAGGAGCTTTTTTTCGACAACTACACCTTCAAGTCCTGGTCTTACAAGTCTGCCAGCGAGCACTACTTTCAGTAAGTACTAAGGCCCACCACCGACGCGTTTAATCGGCACTTACTTATTTATTTGTTTGTTTTATTGCAGCGAAGTGATGTTGAACTCGTCCGAGGGTATGTTCCACTTCGGACCTTTGATATGGAAGCTCTCACTGTGCCTGGTCTGCGCCTGGTTTTTCGTCTTCATGGACGTTCGCAAAGGAAAGATATCTTTCAGAAAGGTCAGTCAGTTTATAAATCTTTATAGATCCACTTTGCTGAAGTAAATATTTATTTATTTTGTCCAGACGTCAGTTTTGCCCAGTATAGCCATGATGGTCATAATATGCGCCACGATGGGCAAGTCCACGACGGAGTCGGGCTTCCAAGCGGGAGTGCGTCTTTACTTCACGTACAACTGGGCTAAACTAAAAGACTTCAGGGTAGAGTTCTAGGGACATTATTGGCTAAAACCTATAGATATCTTAACCGGCGATGACGTTTTCGGTAGATGTGGCTAGACGCGGCCACTCAAGTGATTCTAAGCTCGGGGATCGGTACGGGCCTCCTTCAAGTCATGGGTCGTCGCAGTCACGTTCTAAACAGTCTTCGTCAAGACGCCTTCGCCTTGGCCATAGTCAACGTTTTGGTGTCCTTCCTGACGGGTTTGGCGTCCTTCTCTTGTTTGGGGTTCTTGCGCGCCAAATTGGGAACTCCAGACTTCTCGTTCTTGAAGGAAGGTGAGTTATTCCCTGTTTCCCGAAACTGACCATGGTCCTGACAATTGTCCGCTCGCTATTCAGACCTGTCAACGGCGTTTGTGGTGTTTTCGGCCTGCCTGGTGGAATTTCCGGCGGCCATCGTGGTAGCTATCCTTTTCTTCCTGATGCTGGTCATAGTCAGCCTGAAAAGGCAGCGTCTGATAGTTTACGCCGTGGCCACAGCGGCCTTAGAAGCGGTCCACAACTCCAAAGCGAAAAGACATCGCTCGCTTTTCATTACCACGGTTTGCATCCTTTTGCTGGGAATCGGAATCATTCTGACTTTCAACGTAAGTCGCGATTATAAACGTTTCATTTGGGCAAGTACGTAAATCCAACCACCGCTTTTTGTCTTGTGCAGATTGGAGTTCGTTTGTTGTTAGTCTTGGATTTATTCGTTTTTGGATGGCCAGTGCTCGTCATTGTTCTAGTCGAATGTTTAGCAGTCATGTTACTTTATGGTAAGTTAATCAATCCGGATTTCCAGTTAACCATTATTCGTGAACGTTGAGTATCCCTTTGTGTAATCGTTATCCTATCTTTTTCCATTGTATTCCATCAGTTAAGGGTGTTCAAATGACGAAATTTTGCTCTTAAAATACAAAATTTATGTACAGGGTGTTTGAAAAGGTTATGCAAATATTTGAAGGAGTTGTAGGGGGTGAGTTGAGAAGTATGCCTGTTTTTCCCACCTTTTCCTACGATGAGTTCAAAGAGCGCCAAAGAGCTTCAAAGTGTGGCCTACTAGCCCCTGGAAGTAGTCATTGGTAAAAGTCCGTGAGACGGGATGCGCCGGTTCGGGTACCTTTCCTGGTAGAGACGTTGAGCAGCCAAAGCATTGCCATCCGCTAGTCCATACTCGAAATGAATATCCGCCTGTTCTTCCGAAGTGAGCTCCATTGTTGCAGTTTGAAAGTGATGAGAACCGCGGTCCATCACGACTTTAAATACTGTTTAAGTTTACTTTTTTACAAAGTCCTTTTTACCTATTACACGAACCCAAACCTTAATGTTCGCGTTTCCCTGCTGCTTGGTTTGGCGCTTGTTGCAGCCTACTTCCAGGGGCTAGTAAGCCTTATTTTGAAGCTCTCTGGCGCTCTTTTAACTCATCGTAGGAAATTGGGGAAAAAACAGGCATACTTCTCAACTCACCCCCTACAACTCCTTCAAATTTTTGCATAACCCGTTGAAACACCCTGTATTTATTAAGTTTTAAAGCGAATAAAACCGCAGGTATTTTGTGTGGAACACCAACACTTCTAATATTGGCCTCTCCGTTATATGGCTTTGGATATTTCTGGCGCTAGTTAGTGAATTCTTGCTCAAATTGTTAGGGCTCTTCCATAAAGAATGTGTTGAGGCTATTTTCCCTTTAACTTAACTACCTACGTTAGTGAGCCACTAGTGAAAATGTGCTAGCCGATATTAACATTAAATGTAACTGTAGAAACTATCGCGCTACACCGACAAATATTCTTTACAAATGTGAACGCTATGCTTGTAAGGAGATAGGTTTAGAGGAATAGCGACCCTAGCTTTGACGAGGCTTTAAAATGTATCTCGAAGTGCTATCAGGGGTACTTCCGGTTAATATATATTTCATAACGTTACCGGAAGTGAATAGACCTAAGTATCCCAGATCTGTATTTCCAATGGTTTACCATCCCTAAAGAGATCTAACGGGTTTCGTTTCGTTTAAAGAGAGGAGGAAGTTTTTCTCGGAAATCGACCAATTGTTGCAAGTCAGTTTGGGCAACATGTGGACCATTTTATGGACTGTGATAACACCCGCTCTTTCACTGGTATAGCGCTAAACGTCTTTACGCACTTTTATTCGAATTTCTGACGTTTTAAATATCCAATTGAAGGTGGTCATTTTATTCGGTATTGTATTGGACAGTAAAGTATATTTCCTCAACGAAGACTACACATCCAGGGCGCGTTTGATCGGCTGGACGTTGGTCACCTTAATATTAAGCCTGGGACCGCTGTACGCCGTTTACAAATTCATCATGATGAGGAAGAACGACGCCGCCATTAACAAAGCCGAAACGGAGGTGAGTTCTTCGACTCCGCCGCGTTTTAAAAAGCGTTCTAATTGACGTACTTCGGAACAGTCCGTTCTTCAAAGCGGCCGAAGGTCATCGTCTCAAATGTTCAACGAGGAAGCGGCGGCCAAGCCGCATTGGCACGCTCTGGCTCAAAGGCGGAAAGGCTCCATCACGCCCCTGCCCAAAATACTCGTCGTCAAGATGGACGAAGGAAGTCATCATTATCAGCAAGCCCATCACAAATCTCCGATGTCGCCCATCATTCCCTACGGCTTCGTGCTGACGCCCGGCAAGAAGGAACACAAACAACCAAAGAGTCCCGCCAGCAAGATACTAGCTCCGCAGTTGAGTGACTTGGTAAGTAGCGGTACCTAAACATTTTCATTTGGCGTCCACGTCACGGCTGTTGTTAAATTGACAATAATCGCCGTAGTATTATCAAAATAATATAAAACATGTCTTAAAAGTATCTATATCGTTTAAGACTTCTCTTTGTACTTTAATTTACTGTTATGATCGTTATTAGTGCTTAATCTAATACTTAAATGATTAAAGAATGATGATATGGTTTCTAACATCATTGGCTTTAATGGCTGCCAGGCAGTCCTCAAAATCTTTTAAATTTTACAGGAAGTGGCGACATTTAGCGCAAACAGATATAACTATAATTATATTATTGATACAGTATCTATAGTGAGTTGCAGGCTAAGAAAGACAAAATATATAGTACAATCGGCGCAAGGATGCCTCAGATCGTTTCCGGTCATTCCACCGCGCGAAATTTGAATTTTGCCATTTTACGGTCAAATTCGAATTTTGCTCTTTTTGTCGTCTTGTAGCGCCATCTAGAGACCGAAATTGGAATCTTTATTTTTTAATTTCATAATTGTGGTGGCGAGCAAATTTAAAAGATAAGGCATTCCTATCATTCTTAAATTTAAAATAGTATGTATAATTATTTATTTTTGTAAATTTATTTCTACGTCTTACCAGTTAAATCAGCAGTTTCTTTTAAAATAGTTACCACGCTTTCTTGGGGGTAACGTTGTCTTATTGAGCTATAGACGTTTAAAATTATATTTTTCTCTTTACTTGTTAACAATAAACCTTTATCATACTTTTTATAGTAACCTCTTGGGCTATTTAAAATATTTGGGGCTTCAATTATCGAACCTTCTTTAGCTGTATTCAGTAATTAAATTCATGACAACATGAAATTAAAAAATAGATTCCAAATTCGGTTCCTAGATGGCGCGAAAAAACGATGAAACTCACGATATTTGAAATTGACCGTAAAGTGGTCAAATTTAAATTACGCGCGGTCGACTGGCCGGAAATGATGAGGTATCCTTGCGCCAACTGTACTATATATTTTGTCTTTCTTAGCCTGCAACTCACTATAGCTATAAAATTGAAACACGTTCCTTCGGAGGCTCGGGCTACTTGGACAATGAGAACGATTTTCTCGTCAAACCGCATCACAGCTCAACATTTACCGCGTGTAAATGCGAAAATTAAAATGACTATGTAAGCTTATTCCCCTTTAAAAAATCAAATCAGCCCGGTGTATCATATTAGTTCCGTAAAACTAACGTCTTTCGAAGTGAGTGAAGCGAACGCCTGTGACGTTTTTCCTCCCCCCTTTCTGGCCAAAATAGAACTAAACCTTAATGCCCGCGGATCGTTTCAACATCGTCATGCTCCATACACTAGAATGCTACTAATTGATGTACTTATCTATACAATTTTTCTTGCCCCCGAAGGAACATGTTTCGAGCAAGTAACGTTAGCGGGAATCTTTATTAATTTTATTGAATTTTGCGTTCTGAGGAACCGTGACTTTTAAGGCGTCTTTTGATTTTTCTGTGCCGGTACCGTAACTGAACAATAATATTCATTTATTCAGCTGTCACCAACCGCTGCGCCAAATTTCGTGAGTACAATAGCGATGCCATCGCCTCTTCCCAATAATCGCAACTCGAACGGGAACAGCTCGACACCCACAAGATCTAAAAAGTCCAGCACGGCCCCGATTATGGCGGGCGCGTCCGGAGAGCTCATCTTCTCTTATAAGGACGTTGCGTACGGAAGAAATAGACCCAGGCCCTCAGGTTTGTTCCTCTTCCGCAACCCCTTCTCTAAAAACTAAGTCACTCGTTAATCGGAGATTTTCAACGAACAGGAACGCAGTTGCTCTCGGCGAACAATCTCAAAGAGAATCAGATGAGGCCAAGGGCGAATAGCGATGGAGCCGAAAGACGTAGAATGGTGAGCGTTTTGTCATTTCCCAAATAACGCGTAATCTTGGAGGAACTATACCTCCAAGGCGTAATGATTATGTTACTTACGGTAATATTAACGTTGCTAAATGTGTGTCCTTGTTGCTTGTATCCCTATCGGAGGTTGTATCGATATTGGTAATTGTAAAGGGATACAACCTCTTGTCGCTGGCTGTATTTCTGTTCCTGGCCTTTGTAAGTACTTTTTTCCCAGGCTCTATCGCTGAAGTACTTTTCGCGTTTTTATCAATGAGTTAGAATAAATAGAGGTTTGGGTCCACTTGCGCAGTTTTCATTTGCGCAGTTTCCATTTGCGCACTTCCCACTTCCGCAGTTTTCGTTTGCGCACGTTCCCAATTGCGCGTTTCCCATTTGCGCAGCTCCCCATTTGCGCAGTTTGTCATTTGCGCAATTTACAATTTGCGCGCTTTTTCCCGATTGCGCAGTTTCCCGCTTGCGCGGTTTTCTCGTTTGCGCAGTTTCCCGTTTGCGCGGTTTCCCCGTTTGCGCAGTTTCCCGTTTGCGCGATTTTCCTGTTGCGCAGATTTGTTATTTGAACGGTTTTCCCATTTGCGGGGATTTTTATGACTTAAATATTCACTATTAATCCTTTTTCCTAGAAAAAGGGTTATTTCTGGCAGGTAAATTTTAACATTACCTTGTTTACCATCCAGCTGCGCTGCTAGTGTTTCTTTAATGTCCGGTTGGGCTGTAAATACCAAAAAAATTAGGTTTTTCTTAGTTAAAATAGCATTCGTTGAATTAGTCTCTTCTCGGCCTTTAGGCTAAGATCATAGAGTAGTAACTGTTTACTGACAGTTCCAGCTTTAAGGACGATTTTAATGATGGCCATACTTCTTAAACAATTGTAGGCGGCACAATAAAATAACGATGTTTAAAATCTAAAATAAACAGGAATTAAAAAATGTTTCAATTTCAGATAAAAATGTTGCTAATACCTTAGCACCACTTTTAAAATGGCTTCTGTCGTAGGACAATATACGTCCTCTGTAGTAGAACACCTATATGAAAACGGTGCCTACGCGCCTGCGGAGCTCCCGGCTTACCTAACCGTTGCGCGCTTCGCGCGCTAGCCTTGATATAACTACCTCTATATAAAAACTATTTCGTTGAAATGGCCTCCAATATAGGACAGTAAGCGTCCTGTATTTCGTAGGAATGGCCTCTGTCATAGGACAGTTACGTCCTATGTGAGACGCCAATACCAAGATATTTCGTTAGAATGGCCTCTGTCGTAGAACACCTATATGAAAACGGTGCCTACGCGCCTGCGGCGCGCCCGGCTGACCTAACCGTTAAAAAATATTCTTTCTGACCCCTAGGAAACATGCAGTGCAATTAAAAAGGTACATTTTTGGTGGAAGGCACTAAATTTAAATAGCAGCCAATATACTGTCCTCAGTGTTACAGATACTACATTTTCCTTTAGCCTAAAGGCTGAGAAGCTACAATATGCTTGTCGACCGAAGATTTATTCCCAACAAAATAATTCAACAACCGATATGTCAACTTCAAACAACTTTAAATTATTGGTATGGACAGCGCGGCCGGTAATTAAAAATACACCAGCAGCACAGTTGGATGGTAAACAAGGTTACGTTAAAAATAAACTACCTGAAACAATCTTATTTCAAGGAAAATTGCTTAATATAGAATATTCAGGTCGTGAGAAGCCGCGGAATAGAAAAACCTGCGCAAATGGAAAACAGCCCCATTGGGAAACCGCGCAAATGGAAAATCTGCGCAAGTGGAAAACCACGCAAATGACAAACCTGCGCAAATGACAAACCTGCGCAAATGAAAAACCTGCGCAAATGAAAAACCTGCGCAAATGATAAACCTGCGCAAATGATAAACCGCGCAAATGATAAACCGCGCAAATGATAAACCGCGCAAATGGAAAATATCTGCGCAAGTGGAAAACCACGCAAATGGAAAACAGCCCCATTGGGAAACCGCGCAAATGGAAAATCTGCGCCAGTGGAAAACCACGCAAATGACAAACCTGCGCAAATGATAAACCGTGTAAATGGAAAATATCTGCGCAAGTGGAAAACTGCGCTTACGGAAAAAGCGCAAATGAAAAACGCGCTAATGGAAAACTGCGGAAATGGGATACTGCGCAAATGAAAACTGCGCAAATGGAAAACCGCGAAATTGCATTTGCGGAAATGGGAACTGCGCTAATGGGAACTGCGCAATTGGCCCATTACCTAAATAGAGATCCAAACCCGCCTTCCAGGACCTACCGTTTCGCGGGACAGTATTTGTCGAGTTGGAGAGTTAGACCTAGTAAATGAACTTAATCAAATCGTGTTAGCGCCATCGATCGTGTTATTGGAACTAAACCTTAATATATTTTGCAAAAGTGTCTGCTTATAGAAACAGATGGCGCCAACACGATTGGCTAAAGTAGAAACTTAAGCCTAATTCTCCTACTCAAATAAAACGTGTCCCGCTAATCCCAGATTTGTTTGGATCTCTATTTATTCTACTTCATTGGTTTTTACTAGTTCGTGCTTGTAGCGCGATAGGCCTAGCCCACCATAATGACAAGCAACTGTGTTGCGGTGTCTCTTAAGCAGGCGCAGGACCACGTAAAGACACTTCAGGCCCCGGGGCTGTACTAACTGAAATTTCCAAGGTGGGGCCCCGGGGTGTTTGCTCCTATGGGATGGCGTTACAGCAGTGGTGGTCGCTATTTGGTGGTATTCCTCCAGTTACGTTGTTTTATGGTGATTTGATTAATCATGGACCATGATTATGTGGCTCAAAAACACTGAGAAGTAAACGATAAATTTCTGACGACTTCTTGATTCGAAGACCCATTTTCGACGATTTTACTGTTATAAAATGTTGAACTATGTACAGCAAAAGCTTTACAACTTTGTTTTATGTTTTTCTTTTCTTCCAGAAAAGTGACTCGAGTTTAGTTCCAGTTCAACATCGAACCATTCATTCGCTGCGATCGGAAACCAGACCTACGATCGACATGTCAGACCTTAAAAGTTCCTAACCCCGTGACTCCCTTTTTTGACATTATAGGAATATCAATTCTTTTTTTAACTCTTATACGCGTACCAATCTAATAAGATGGTTGAAATTTACACCGCATTTAAGTAATTACAAAGAAGTAAAATAGACGAATAGAATTGTACAAATAGACCATTTTACTGAAAGGTTAACTAGGCGAATTTAGTAATCCTAAATGAACGCTCTTGCCAGAGTATGTATTTTCATAAAGGATCAATCTTTTTTGTATATTAATACGCAAATACGTGTAATATATTTTGTAATTTTGAAACTACGACCAATTTAACCCGCGTCTTCCAGGAAAAACAAGGTATCGGTCATCTCATTGTCTTTTAGTGCCAACTAAAGAAGAGATTTTTCACAATAGTTAATTTTCGCGTTTTTAAGAACATTTCCACTCAAATATGTATTATTTGAACAGCAAAAAAAAATGTATTTATTTCATTCACCTAACACTCTTTCCAAAGTGTTCTTACAATCTCCAAGACCTAATAACAAATTTCAAATGAAATTAAGGTATAAAATGAATCCTTTTGACGTTTTTGAATAAATTAGATGTTACTTTTTAATTCAGTTGGTTCTCGATTTTGTTTAATTTATTTTAAAACTCCTAATAGCTCCGGAAACTCTTGGAATTTTGTCGTAGAATTACTCACCCGAGTCACCCCAAGAGAAACTAAAGTGAGATTAATTCAGTAGCTGCTGGATATTCTAACAACAAAGTGTCTACTATTTAGAGCCAACTCGTGAAAGTCATAAAATTCTGGATTTTCGTCGCTTTGTGGTTAATGGCTAGCTGCTTAACAGAAAATCCTACAGTTTAATAGAATACGAAGCAATTTTAATGAAAGAAATATATACAACGGGTATTTGTATTTTTCTCGCTTACGACATACTTGCCGCATCTTTAACGCGCATTTTAATTCAACACTCGCCCTTGAGGAATATACCGTCAATAGCTATATTCGACATCTGGTAGTGGACGACTCGTAAACTTCCTGTTAACGTTGTGACACATACCGCGTGAAAAAGACCAAAACCGTCGAATTTCCAATATCATATAATGACTCGCACACCCAGGAAAGCAATTATGTCCAAATATCCACACCAATTAAAAATGAATTAACAAGAAACGAAAAACTTACCATTCACAAAGCACAGAAAGCCCCTTGACTAAATAATAAATGACCGTAGACGGAAAAGTTAGGGCTCTTTATAAATAAAACAAACTAACCCGATTGATGAACTGCATTAAACATCTTAATCAGTCGAGAAAACGTTTAAAATAAATTACGAAGTAATGACGGACGACCCAGTTAAAAACCCAGACCACTATGTAACCAACTCGATATTTTCTTCACAAACGAACTATTACCATTGAAAACTAATACGCTAGATAAAAAAAGACTGAAAAAACGAAATAAATTACAAAAAACTAACGGGTTATACCCTTTAACCTTATTATCTGCTGACTGCGCTAAAAAAAGATTTGACCTTTAAATTTTCAAACGTAAAATATTTAGACTTTAACAAGTTCACAAAAATTAAAAAACAAAGTTCAATAAACAATATATACAGATATTGTATTCATCCGTTAGTAAAAAAACCCACCTTCTCATAATGGTTCCTTTACATTAATATTTTCCCTAAGGAAGTTAATGGCTCGGCGGTGAACTATCTGCATTGTAACAATGCGACCCGAGTTCAATTCGTGATCACGATCAAATTTTACATTAAAATACTAAAATATTTAATTAAATATAAGATTAACATAATTAATAAATATTTAATTAAATAAAAGATTAATATAATTTATAAATATTTAATTAAATAAAAGATTAATATAATTTATAAATATTTAATTAAATAAAAGATTAATATAATTAATAAATATTTAATTAAATAAAAGATTAATATAATTTATAAATATTTAATTAAATAAAAGATTAATATAATTTATAAATATTTAAATGAAACGCTCACCGTCACACGGTGGTTTTGCCAACCCTTCGAGAAACTGCGAACGCAGAAATTTCGAGAAACTGCGTACGCAATGATTAACCTTTGCACGGATAATGCGAACGCGTTCGCAGGACAGACACACAGACAGACAGACAGACACGGTGATTGTATAGCCCCTCCTAGGGGACTTTCTCCCCTCGGAGAGGTAAAAAGAGTACCACGCCTCATGACCCCCGAAATATGAAATACTGTATTTCAAAACGATGAATAGGGTGAAACGGTTCGGCACATTGGCCAGCAAGGTCGCCAGATCTTACGTAATTTAAATCGCCATTAATGGAATTCAAAAAACGTTATTTTAGCTTGCCCAACTTGTCACTTTTTCAGGTCGTATTTTGTCAGTGAAAAAGACGTATTTTTTTCGCGCCAACGCTATTTGGACGTTTTCGGTGACGCTCTACAATTTTCTCATTGACAATTTTCTTATAGCACCTAGCGGTTAAAATTTTAATTTTCAAAAAACGTGAAAATATTTTTCGATTTAGATGTAATTTTGGTAGAAAGTGTCCCCCGGCACGTATAATGTACAGTACAAATTTCAACTTTCTAGAAAACATAGTTTTTGAAAAAAATCACTTTTTCGAGCAAAAAAACCCACCCTGTATATTATGACTAAATGGATGTGGCGGAAAAAATTCAGCCCAGTAGAAATTTTTCCGAAGTGAAAGCCTAAAGTTACTGGACTATTAGAACAAATTTGGGATGTATCATGTATGTAGTTAATTTTTTTTAGCTTCTCTAAAGAAGTTTGACTCCCAGAATTTAAGAACGAGAAAGGTGGCGACGCATATTTCATTAATTTAAATGGTTTTAATATAAATTGTTATTTTGTCAAATTGAAAACTCCTAATTACGCCCGTATCAGAGTGCCATCTTTCGTGAATCAGACACAAAGAAACCAGTCCTCATTGTCGGGAAGCCTGAACGGTTCTTTATAATAACGTAGTCAACGGCTAACTAAAATTATTACATGGGTAAAATATGATTTATAAATAATGAAATATCCCTATATGCCGTGTAATTTTTGCACTTTACATAGTTTGTTGAAGTAATACCAGCGGTTCATCCACTGCCAACTGTGTGGAAGTGCAAACATACGCGGTTGGGCGGGGAAATCTCGTCCGTTGAGCCTGAGAGGTTACATATTTCATTTTTGCAGTCAACGGGATACTTCTGTCCTAAGTGTTATGTTATTTACTTCTGGTGGAAGTATTACATTGTGGCGTTAGCCTAGTCAATTTAAGAAACAGACGAATTTATATAGCAGACTACAATTCGAAACAATCTTACACGTTCCTTTCCAATTTACATCGATTGCTCGTTTCCGCCCCTATGGCTCGAGATGCACCGATTCCTACCAATATTTTACGGTGCAGCGTCAATAGCGTAAAATTTGAATAATTTGAAAATAACCAAAAGAGTACCCTTTTCGGCTCGGAGTACGTGAATAATTCTGGCCAATTATTGAAAAGAGGATTTTGTCATCGATCTATACTGATATTACCATAAGTAAAATAATACCCGCAGTATGAAACTTGAGTAAACTGTCTCCTACATCCTTTCTTCACAGCATGGTCACAGTGACGACGAAAATTTCGAAATAGCCCCATCCAGTAGCGACTTCGTTAACTATACTTTTGAAAACGTAATCGATATCTCTCGCTTTTATAAACATTTGATACCGAGGCTTAGCAAAATTTAAAACGCTTTCAAAATGAAAGCTAAGGCTTACTTTGGAAAGATTATTATTAAAAATTATCGCTTTCCTTATCAAGGTAATATTTTTCTGGCGTTAAATTTAAACGCGTTTTGTGTGGAGTTACTCAAATTCAATCAACATTTCTCGAGAATTATCAGGTTCTAAGAATCTGAATTGGTCGGATCAATAGAGCATTAGAAAAACCCAACGGCCACTAAATTTCCGGATTACAGATTTGCGGAGAAAAAAAGTGGTTGCAAAAAAAACAATGCGTGTCATACTTACACTTTTGTCTACGTTACTTATGATAATGAACCGTGCAATATAAGGGCAAGTAAGGTTTGATAAAAACAGATTTTTATTCCCAGGGTTTATTGCTTTTATTTGAGAGGCTACCCATAAGCATTGCGCTTGAAAGGTGGTGTTACCATCTCAAAGGATGGAATTTATTGGAAAATTAGAATTTCAAATTTTTGGGAAGGTTAGACTGGAATATTTGAAGCGTTCTGTTCTTTGGATTACTCGCGCAGTTGCCTCGCGTTATGTCAGCCTATAAATAATAATATTATTATAAATTAAAGTTTAGACCATTTCCAGCAAAGGTATAATGCTGTTACGAAAAAAATTTAACCCTACTGTTTTTTCTTATATCATTTTCAAAGAAAAGGAATTGTCTCAGCACCAAATTTCACCTTTTTTCTATTTCGATAAAGTTCTATTAAAAATATTGGCTGAGAGCTTAAAAATTAAAAATATTATAAAAATTAAACGATTTGCAACCTTATAAATTAAAAATATTATAAAAATTAAACGATTTGCAACCTTATAAATTAAAAATATTATAAAAATTAAACGATTTGCAACCTTATAAATTAAAAAATATATAAAAATTAAACGATTTGCAACCTTATAAATTAGAAAATTATAAAAATTAAACGATTTGCAACCTTATAAATTAAAAAATTATAAAAATTAAACGATTTGCAAACTTATAAATTAAAAAATTATAAAACTTAAACGATTTGCAACCTTATAAATTAAAAAAATTATAAAAATTAAACGATTTGCAACCTTATAAATTAAAAAAATTATAAAAATTAAACGATTTGCAACCTTATAAATTATATATATTGTATGATATTATATATAAATTATTTATAGTGTATGATATTATATATAAATTATATAGTGTATGATATTATATATAAATTATTTATAGTGTATGATATTATATATAAATTATTTATAGTGTATGATATTATATATAAATTATATATAGTGTATGATATTATATATAAATTATATATAGTGTATGATATTATATATAAATTATATATAGTGTATGATATTATATATAAATTATATATAGTGTATGATATTATATATAAATTATATATAGTGTATGATATTATATATAAATTATATATAGTGTATGATATTATATATAAATTATATATAGTGTATGATATTATATATAAATTATATATATATTGTATGATATTATACATAAATTATATATATATTGTATGATATTATACATAAATTATATATATTGTATGATATTATACATAAATTATATATATTGTATGATATTATACATAAATTATATATATTGTATGATAATATACATAAATTATATATTGTATGATATTATATATAAATTATATATATTGTATGATATTATATATAAATTATATATATTGTATGATATTATATATAAATTATATATATTGTATGATATTATATATAAATTATATATATTGTATGATATTATACATAAATTATATATATTGTATGATATTATACATAAATTTTATATAATGATTGTATGATATTATACATAAATTATATATATATTGTATGATATTATACATAAATTATATATATATTGTATGATATTATACATAAATTATATATATATTGTATGATATTATACATAAATTATATATATATTGTAGGATATTATACATAAATTATATATATATATTGTATGATATTATACATAAATTATATATATTGTATGATATTATACATAAATTATATATATTGTATGATATTATACATAAATTATAAATATTGTATGATATTATACATAAATTATAAATATTGTATGATATTATACATAAATTATAAATATTGTATGATATTATACATAAAATATATATATTATATTATATTATATTATATTATATTATTATATTATATTATATTATATTACATTTACAACTCGCGTTATCTCAATAGAAGTAAATATATTCAACTGTGTATTATTTCAAAGCAATTTCTCTAGTAACATTTTTCTATTTCTAAGGTTGCTCGGCCAGTAAAGGAACAGAAAATGTTCCGATCGAAATAATTCTACAAATAAAATCAACTTCTTATGTTGAAAGTGATTTCTAATATGTCAATTTAAAAAGGAACGTAGAAATCTTGAAGTGTATTACTTATAATTTCCAAATAAGCACTGTCCCAATTTAGTAAGGTAAATATTTGTACAAAATGGTATTCGGTACACCTACTCTCGGCTATAGCTTTTAGGATTAGCTGTTGGCTCACGTGGCACGAAGGGCTGCCCACCACTCTCCTACGCGTTGGAACCCGGCCACCTGTTTAAAGGCATTAAAAGTCGCGTACGGTGGTGCCTTGGGGATTAGACCATGGGCCAAATAATGATAAATCCAGCACATGACTCTATGCGAAAAACCCGTCCAACAGCGCTAACAAACAAACCACTATTGCCCCCTATTGGGAAAAACGCGCGATCGCGGACCTACGTCATTTTAGGGGCAAATTTTTAAGGGACAGTTTTCGTAGTAAATATTCTGGAATATTTATTCACAGTTATCATATATAAGGTCGTTATTAAAGTAAGTACTTATTTTTACGCGTACTAAGTTCTTAATTAGTATAATATATATATAATTATATAATATTAAACATATACTTTCCTAGAATCGTTAAAATTAATCTAAAAATGAGGGGCCAAATATGGCAGGATTTTCGAATTACAACCGTAACTTATTTCCGAATTCCGACTTAGTCAACACTAGATGGCGTTCGGGAAACCGGAAATTTCTGCTGGTTTTTGGTCCCTATTCCCCCCCTCCCTACTAAAATGGCCGCCCGTATCTTTTGGCGGACGACCGATTTAGTACGTGTGAAGGTACCAGAGTCATGTCCTGGATTTATCATTATTTGGCCCATGATTAGACTAGCTGATTATTTTTATTATTATTATTATATGTTTAAATAAGCCTTGGCTAAGAGCGTCATCTTGTGGTTGAAATCGGTACTAACACCAGCATCCATCATTCTACTGCTTGATGTTAGTAGAAAGAATTTTTTATTTATACATATAGGGAGAATGACAATCCGCCGGCAACATGGTCGAATTTCCGCCGGCACGAGGGGGGGGGGGGGAGAAAAACGTCACCGGTGTGCGCTTCAATCTCGTCGGGACACGTCAGTTTTACCGAACCAATGCGTGCTGTTTTGTTTTTTAGGGCAACTTACTTTTGGAGTTGTAATTCGAAACATTTTCCGTATTTTTTTCCAAAAAAATATCTTTTTATTCCATGATTAGTCTAGTATAGAGTGCTAGCTTCCGTAGTGATTGTCATGAAAACTCGCGTTTATTCTCATTTAACATTGGTGACGTCGCAGGGTTTCAAGCTGCTGGCACTCTATTGTTCGCAAATTTAAATTTCACGGCATATTCGCCTCATTTTTTCGAGTCCAAAAGTAAAACTAAACCTTTAGACTAGTCTAGAATAAAAACCCTTAAAAAGTAATTTATGTTTAAAATTTTAATTTTTCCGATATGCGGAAATTTTCCGGAAATTAACAACTGTAGCAGCAACGCACAAAAATGTTTCAACATAGGCGTCGTGCGTAGTTTAAAATTTTGTCATAAGTATCGCAGCCTACCGACTGAGATTGAAATTGAATATATGAAAGCTGAAAATCAAGGAGGATGTAGAAATTCAAAAGTCGTCTGCTATTTCTTCACATATATAGTTTACGGATTATACGACAGATGGCGCTTTATTTCGTAAGCTCGAAGCCTGTAGCCATTCTCGCAAGTAAAAAAATATATGAAAGTTAAAGAGGCGGTGGCAGTATCCCCAGATAACAGTCGGGGGAACAATGTGTATATTTGTGGAAACGTAAGCCATGTGAAAGGAAAAGTGGTCTTCTCAACTTGTTAAAATGTTGCTCTTACGTCACAAGAAACAGCTTTATTAGTATATTCTTCGCACGAGAGATTTGCACGCCCTCCAGAAAAACCTATATTCCTCCGGCGACTGAAGCGCGCTAGTAGGCTTGCAAAAGCAAGAGACTGTCACGTAAGAGCAACATTTAAACAAGAAGGCCACGTTACTTTATAAAAAGAACAATTTACGGTATCTTCGGTTTCATTATTTTCGAAGTCTCAACGTATTTACTTTGGTGAGCACGTTTTAGGCTCGCATCGCGTAATGGCGTTTAGCCTTGACGATGAGACTGCCGCTAATCGAGAGCTTTTGTGATTTTCTAATTGCGAGATAGCGAGCTCGATATTTCTGTCATTTGCGGGAGACGGATCTCTTTTGTCTAGTCGTTAATGTCCCTCTTCTTCATCCTCCTTCCGCAATTTTCTCAATCGGGAACTTCAATTAGGATTTTCGGAAGAAAGCTCTTTCGCTCCCCCTTTCCGGGAGTTCTTTGTCGAAAATTCTCTCCGCTCACTTTTCTTCGGCTTACCGTCTTCACTCGGTCCCGGGAAATAGAGCGTTGAGGTTTCCAGTGGCGCCCCTCCCGGCCGTCTTATTCTTTGGAAGCCAGCCTCTCAGTCTTTTGTCCGAAAGTCCTTTTCATTCTTTTTGGCCCGCCGTCGATGGTCTCTCAGTCTCATTCTTTTCGAACAAGAATTGTTTTCTATTTAATCGAGAAACCATTATTTTTAACATGTTCCACCAATAATATGGTTCCCGTGTTTCCCTCTGATGATTGTATCGCGCTACTCTCGTTGGCCGCTTTTCTCTTTCATTTCGCTTCGTGTTTTCCCTGGGAAGAGAAATGTCGCGTGCCCATCATTTTAGTTAAGCTCCCTCCCCCCAAACATTGCTAAATTGATACCTTGTTATCGGTTATGGCAGACGTATATCCCCGTGGAGGAAGCATCTAAGTTATCTAACTACACGTTTTTACTGTTAAGGCTAGTTTCACTAGGGCAGAAACGCCGGGACGTTGAGCATCGTCGCCAAAATTCGCCGTTAGGTCTAAAGGCTGGTTTTTACTAGGTCTAAAACGCTACGGCGGAAAGCATCGACACAGAAATTCCCCGTTAGGTTAAAAGGCTGCTTTTCACAAAGCCTTTAACGCTACGGCGGAAAGCATCGAATCCAAAATTCCCCGTTAGGTTAAAAGGCTGGTTTTTTTCACAAGGTCTAAAACGCTACGGCGGAAAGCATCGACACAAAAATTCCCTGTTAGGTCTAAAGGCTGGTTTTCACTAGAGTTAAAACACCACGGCGGAAAGCATCGAATCCAAAATTCCCCGTTAGGTTAAAAGGCTGGTTTTCCCTAGGGCAAAAATGCTAAGACGAAAAGCATCGACACAAAAATTGCCCGTTAGGTCAAAAGGCTGGTTTTCACTAGAGCTAAAACATCACGGCGAAAAGCATCGAATCCAAAATTCCCCGTTAGGTTAAAAGGCTGGTTTTCACTAGAGCTAAAACATCACGGCGAAAAGCATCGAATCCAAAATTCCCCGTTAGGTTAAAAGGCTGGTTTCCACTAGAGCTAAAACACTACGGCGGAAAGCATCGACACCAAAATTCCCCATTAGGTCAAAAGGCTGGTTTTCACTAGGGCTAAAACACTACGGCGGAAAACATCGACACCAAAATTCCCCGTTAGCTCTAAAGGCTGGTTTTCACTAGGGCTAAAATACTACGGCGGAAAACATCGACACCAAAATTCCCCGTTAGGTCTGAAGGCTGGTTTTCACTAGAGCTAAAACATCACGGCGAAAAGCATCGAATCCAAAATTCCCCGTTAGGTTAAAAGGCTGGTTTCCACTAGAGCTAAAACACTACGGCGGAAAGCATCGACACCAAAATTCCCCATTAGGTCAAAAGGCTGGTTTTCACTAGGGCTAAAACACTACGGCGGAAAACATCGACACCAAAATTCCCCGTTAGGTCTAAAGGCTGGTTTTCACTAGAGCTAAAACATCACGGCGAAAAGCATCGAATCCAAAATTCCCCGTTAGGTTAAAAGGCTGGTTTTCACTAGAGCTAAAACATCACGGCGAAAAGCATCGAATCCAAAATTCCCCGTTAGGTTAAAAGGCTGGTTTCCACTAGAGCTAAAACACTACGGCGGAAAGCATCGACACCAAAATTCCCCATTAGGTCAAAAGGCTGGTTTTCACTAGGGCTAAAACACTACGGCGGAAAACATCGACACCAAAATTCCCCGTTAGGTCTATAGGCTGGTTTTCACTAGGGCTAAAATACTACGGCGGAAAACATCGACACCAAAATTCCCCGTTAGGTCTAAAGGCTGGTTTTCACTAGAGCTAAAACATCACGGCGAAAAGCATCGAATCCAAAATTCCCCGTTAGGTTAAAAGGCTGGTTTCCACTAGAGCTAAAACACTACGGCGGAAAGCATCGACACCAAAATTCCCCATTAGGTCAAAAGGCTGGTTTTCACTAGGGCTAAAACACTACGGCGGAAAACATCGACACCAAAATTCCCCGTTAGGTCTAAAGGCTGGTTTTCACTAGGGCTAAAATACTACGGCGGAAAACATCGACACCAAAATTCCCCGTTAGGTCTAAAGGCTGGTTTTCACTAGAGCTAAAACATCACGGCGAAAAGCATCGAATCCAAAATTCCCCGTTAGGTTAAAAGGCTGGTTTCCACTAGAGCTAAAACACTACGGCGGAAATCATCGACACCAAAATTCCCCATTAGGTCAAAAGGCTGGTTTTCACTAGGGCTAAAACACTACGGCGGAAAACATCGACACCAAAATTCCCCGTTAGGTCTAAAGGCTGGTTTTCACTAGAGCTAAAACATCACGGCGAAAAGCATCGAATCCAAAATTCCCCGTTAGGTTAAAAGGCTGGTTTTCACTAGAGCTAAAACATCACGGCGAAAAGCATCGAATCCAAAATTCCCCGTTAGGTTAAAAGGCTGGTTTCCACTAGAGCTAAAACACTACGGCGGAAAGCATCGACACCAAAATTCCCCATTAGGTCAAAAGGCTGGTTTTCACTAGGGCTAAAACACTACGGCGGAAAACATCGACACCAAAATTCCCCGTTAGGTCTAAAGGCTGGTTTTCACTAGGGCTAAAATACTACGGCGGAAAACATCGACACCAAAATTCCCCGTTAGGTCTAAAGGCTGGTTTTCACTAGAGCTAAAACATCACGGCGAAAAGCATCGAATCCAAAATTCCCCGTTAGGTTAAAAGGCTGGTTTCCACTAGAGCTAAAACACTACGGCGGAAAGCATCGACACCAAAATTCCCCATTAGGTCAAAAGGCTGGTTTTCACTAGGGCTAAAACACTACGGCGGAAAACATCGACACCAAAATTCCCCGTTAGGTCTAAAGGCTGGTTTTCACTAGGGCTAAAATACTACGGCGGAAAACATCGACACCAAAATTCCCCGTTAGGTCTAAAGGCTGGTTTTCACTAGAGCTAAAACATCACGGCGAAAAGCATCGAATCCAAAATTCCCCGTTAGGTTAAAAGGCTGGTTTTCACTAGAGCTAAAACATCACGGCGAAAAGCATCGAATCCAAAATTCCCCGTTAGGTTAAAAGGCTGGTTTCCACTAGAGCTAAAACACTACGGCGGAAAGCATCGACACCAAAATTCCCCATTAGGTCAAAAGGCTGGTTTTCACTAGGGCTAAAACACTACGGCGGAAAACATCGACACCAAAATTCCCCGTTAGGTCTAAAGGCTGGTTTTCACTAGGGCTAAAATACTACGGCGGAAAACATCGACACCAAAATTCCCCGTTAGGTCTAAAGGCTGGTTTTCACTAGAGCTAAAACATCACGGCGAAAAGCATCGAATCCAAAATTCCCCGTTAGGTTAAAAGGCTGGTTTCCACTAGAGCTAAAACACTACGGCGGAAAGCATCGACACCAAAATTCCCCATTAGGTCAAAAGGCTGGTTTTCACTAGGGCTAAAACACTACGGCGGAAAACATCGACACCAAAATTCCCCGTTAGGTCTAAAGGCTGGTTTTCACTAGGGCTAAAATACTACGGCGGAAAACATCGACACCAAAATTCCCCGTTAGGTCTAAAGGCTGGTTTTCACTAGAGCTAAAACATCACGGCGAAAAGCATCGAATCCAAAATTCCCCGTTAGGTTAAAAGGCTGGTTTCCACTAGAGCTAAAACACTACGGCGGAAAGCATCGACACCAAAATTCCCCATTAGGTCAAAAGGCTGGTTTTCACTAGGGCTAAAACACTACGGCGGAAAACATCGACACCAAAATTCCCCGTTAGGTCTAAAGGCTGGTTTTCACTAGGGCTAAAATACTACGGCGGAATACATCGACACCAAAATTCCCCGTTAGGTCTAAAGGCTGGTTTTCACTAGAGCTAAAACATCACGGCGAAAAGCATCGAATCCAAAATTCCCCGTTAGGTTAAAAGGCTGGTTTCCACTAGAGCTAAAACACTACGGCGGAAATCATCGACACCAAAATTCCCCATTAGGTCAAAAGGCTGGTTTTCACTAGGGCTAAAACACTACGGCGGAAAACATCGACACCAAAATTCCCCGTTAGGTCTAAAGGCTGGTTTTCACTAGAGCTAAAACATCACGACGAAAAGCATCGAATCCAAAATTCCCCGTTAGGTTAAAAGGCTGGTTTTCACTAGAGCTAAAACATCACGGCGAAAAGCATCGAATCCAAAATTCCCCGTTAGGTTAAAAGGCTGGTTTCCACTAGAGCTAAAACACTACGGCGGAAAGCATCGAGACCAAAATTCCCCATTAGGTCAAAAGGCTGGTTTTCACTAGGGCTAAAACACTACGGCGGAAAACATCGACACCAAAATTCCCCGTTAGGTCTAAAGGCTGGTTTTCACTAAGGCTAAAATACTACGGCGGAAAACATCGACACCAAAATTCCCCGTTAGGTCTAAAGGCTGGTTTTCACTAGAGCTAAAACATCACGGCGAAAAGCATCGAATCCAAAATTCCCCGTTAGGTTAAAAGGCTGGTTTCCACTAGAGCTAAAACACTACGGCGGAAAGCATCGACACCAAAATTCCCCATTAGGTCAAAAGGCTGGTTTTCACTAGGGCTAAAACACTACGGCGGAAAACATCGACACCAAAATTCCCCGTTAGGTCTAAAGGCTGGTTTTCACTAGGGCTAAAATACTACGGCGGAAAACATCGAATCCAAAATTCCCCGTTAGGTCTAAAGGCTGGTTTTCACTAGAGCTAAAACATCACGGCGAAAAGCATCGAATCCAAAATTCCCCGTTAGGTTAAAAGGCTGGTTTCCACTAGAGCTAAAACACTACGGCGGAAAGCATCGACACCAAAATTCCCCATTAGGTCAAAAGGCTGGTTTTCACTAGGGCTAAAACACTACGGCGGAAAACATCGACACCAAAATTCCCCGTTAGGTCTAAAGGCTGGTTTTCACTAGAGCTAAAACATCACGGCGAAAAGCATCGAATCCAAAATTCCCCGTTAGGTTAAAAGGCTGGTTTCCACTAGAGCTAAAACACTACGGCGGAAAGCATCGACACCAAAATTCCCCATTAGGTCAAAAGGCTGGTTTTCACTAGGGCTAAAACACTACGGCGGAAAACATCGACACCAAAATTCCCCGTTAGGTCTAAAGGCTGGTTTTCACTAGAGCTAAAACATCACGGCGAAAAGCATCGAATCCAAAATTCCCCGTTAGGTTAAAAGGCTGGTTTCCACTAGAGCTAGAACACTACGGCGGAAAGCATCGACACCAAAATTCCCCATTAGGTCAAAAGGCTGGTTTTCACTAGGGCTAAAACACTACGGCGGAAAGCATCGACACCAAAATTCCCCGTTAGGTCTAAAGGCTGGTTTTCACTAGGGAAAACAAGACTATTATCCCCAATTAAGCCTATCCCAACCTATGATGGAGAGAGCCGAGCTATTATTGATTAATTAGCTCAGCTCTCGGGAATCTATAACCTACGGAATGGTGGTACAGAAACTAATCAAGAGTGGCCGATAGTGTCATTACAAAATTTCGCAGGCTATGACAGTAATATAATCTCTAGTATACTCTTACCAAACTAGGCAGTGATGGGATCGTTTTATTGATCGCACTCGTGAAGCGATTTATTTCAATTCCTTTGAAAGAATGTTACAGGTTTTTAACATAAGTGTAATAGGGAGTTTGATAGAGGGTTTATCATAAATTTTTGGCTATGGTAAGCGTGGTGATTGCTAGCCTTGATATAACTACCTCTATATAAAATCGTTTTCCCTATGAGAATTCGAGTATTTTGTACGGCAGCGGGAGGATTTTGTCCGGGGGGATTTTGTCTCATTACCATTATATTCAACTGATAAACGTATAAAAAAGGTTAAATTCAATTGTACATTGTTTTAGTACGTCTAACTCACTGTTGTAACTACTTAATTTATAATATTCTGAATAAATTAAAATTGGTTGTTTCGTCTCTTATTATTTTAATTATAATTATAATTAAAATTTTATACCGGGAGGGATAGAACCAGGATTACGTTTTTAGTAAATAACTCTGAATTGCGGAGATAACTTTAAGGATCATCTCGAGAAATTAATACCACTAGGGACAATTCTTCCGAGGAGAGGTATATTTTGGCTTGCCAACTTATTTGTAAATATAATGAATTTTTTACTGTCTCTTGGTAATTTAAATCACCTTGTCATTATTTTAAATCGTAACGATAGCTTACTTCTAGATGCGAACGCTTAATAAGCTTTTGCTAGTAGAAATTTTTATTAACTTATCTCATAAGACATTTTTACTCCTTGTTACTCAAATAACACGAATTTCTATGGATGGAAACGGGTTATTGAACTGGATAAAATTTAAATAAAGAATATAAACTTATATTGCGTGTCATTTTCTTTCACTTACGTTTTCGACTTTAACATGGAAGCTAGGAGCAACAAACACAAGGAGAACATAGCTAGCCTTTAAAAACGCTAACGAAGGGGTGTGTACGAATTTCATTGGACGAGCGTCACGAGCCTTTACGTTGATCGTTTTACGGGCGGGGGGGAAGACAATTTCGGAATTTTCCCCTTACGACGGCAGCAGGCGCTAAAGCGTCTAGCCAATAAAAAATGTACACAAGAAAATCCATGAATTTTGACGGGTTGCGTTCTCCTTGTGTGCGGTGTTGTGTTTGTTGCTCCTAGGTGGAAGGAAGAAACGACCCCACTCCCATTGGGTTGCTGACCTCTTTATCTGTTTCTTATTTAAAATCACCTAAAGTTATAACGGCGTTTTTGCTATTATTTATTATTATCGTTTTTGAGCTATTTGAGTTCGCGTACTGGTATCACGAACGGAAAATGAACTGTACGATGAATGGATAGGCTTGAAGAAATATACTTTAGTGTAAAGGACCCCGGAAGTTATGGTGGAATACACGGTCTTTATCGGGCTATCAGAGCAAAGGGTCTTAAAGTTTCCACAAATGACGTTCAGGAATTTCTAAAACGCCAGGATACTTATACTTTACACAAGCCGATAAAACAAATTCAGAAGAAACAAGACAATCGTATATGGAATAGACGAACAATGGCAACTCGACCTGGCAGACCTGCAAGATATTAAACGACATAATAACGGTTTCCGATACCTATTATAATTATAGACGTAGTTAGCAAATACGCTTTCGCTGTAGCTACCAAGGATAAGAAAGGAACGACCATACTTAAGGCTTTTAAATCAATCTTGGAATCAGGTCGAAAACCAAAGATTGTACAATCAGACCACGGGAACGAATTCCTTTGCAAGGAGGTACAACGGGAATAGTTGATTTTATAAAATGTCTTTACGCTTGCCCAACTTGTTGAAATGTTGCCCTGAAATAGACGGTAAAATAAATGGGGGTGGAATTTTAAACCGTCATTGCCACTTAAAAACTGGACACTAGCCAGGGAGGGAACACCGGATTGGTTGGTATTGGAGCATGCGCAGAGACCAATTTTTAACTGTAGCCGAGTAACAAATATCTAAATCATGATTCTTCGTAGAGCACGTGGCGCCATCTAAGTAAACTGACCATTATATTTTGGGAATAAAAGCTAGACAAAATGGTTGTTTAACTGTAAATTTACCTATTACTTGAATTCTTATAATTAAAATACAAATTATTAATTGAGATCAATCGTAATAGACGTGAAAAACGATTGAATTGACTTCAGTGACAATTAAAGTCGCGAAGTGAGGAGGCTGGCAGCCATGCTGTCACGAAACGTTTCCCCTTTTTTCCTACCCCCAAATTCAAAAACCCTTCAGAGGCTGGGAAGCCGTTGGAATTTATTTTACCGTCTATAGTTCAGCCAATGCCTAAGAATGAGTTCATAAGCTCTTTAGTGGGAGAGAAAACGGATCCACAGCTGAAGCGGGGAGGCAACATTTCAACAAGATGGCCAATGTTATTTTATAAAAAGAACTATTAAAACGTCGAGGTATCAAGTTTTTCGCTACCCATTCGGAGGTGAAAAGTAGCATCGTAGAGCGGTTTAATCGCACCTTGACGTATTACCGGATTTGTTGGACGCTTATTACAACAACTCTCACAAATCTATTAAATGCAAACCAGTTTAAGTGACGAATGGAAATTCAAAACAAGTGTGGCGGGAAAGTTCATTTTTCCCCTCCCGTTTCATCCCCCTTTGACGTTGGTGACTTCATGGATTAAATAACCTTACAGGGATAGTTCTCTGGGGTACAATATTTGCTCCAGACGTACTATGGTGGCCAGAATTGTCAACGACCGGAAGTCTCGATTTTACCGATACACGGGGGAAAAATTGCAAAGGGGGTGCAATCGCGATTGATGAAATTATTATTTTTGTAGGCCAAGGCCTATCTATTGAAAACTTATTTACAGTTTGAAAGCCTATTCCAGAGCCACTAAGGTACTGACCACGATTGAATATTTCAATTTCAAATGTATTAAAACAAACCGTTGGAAAAATATTAAATTCGCCAAAAGCCGCCGCGAGATGGCGACGTGTCAAGAAATCTTGTTCCGGATTTGTATCGGTAAAGGGACTAAAATTGAGGGGACGGCAAAAATATCTGGCAGCCTCGTTTGAAACAAACCTCTTCAACTCGTAGTATAGTAAAATGTATGAGAGAGAACTATCCCTGTCAGGTTATTTAATCCATGGTGACTTGGTTCGAATTAGCAAGAATAAAAAAACTTTCGAAAAGGGGTTCAAAGCGAACTTTACTGAAGAATTATTCAAAGTAGCGCCGTGCATACCGAGAGACCCACCAGTATATAAACTCGAGGATTTGAAATCCGAACCCATTTCGGGTGTGTTCTACAAGGAGGAAATACAGAAAATCAGAAAAGACCTCGAAAACTGCTTATTTAAAATCGAAAAAGTTCTACGGAAAAGATACAAAACCAGACGGAACTAAAGAACTACTAGTACGTTGGCGTGGTTACGGTCCAGATTTTGACTCATGGGTGCAAGAAATCGTCACATTATGAGTTTCTATATCACGTTAAACTTCCGACTCTTCTATGCGCTATTTCAAAAACTATGGGGCGCCAAACCGGAAAAAACTAAACAAGATAGTTCTAGATATATTTCAGTTTTCTAGGAATATTTCCAGCGTTCTAGACACATTTCAAGCGTGCTAGACACATTTCAGTTTTCTACACTCTAAGAAATTGGGGTGTTGATTCAAACCGTTTTAACACTATTTGTACACTTTTTCATGAGTCGAAATTTGACACTGCTAGGGGCGTTTTATTACACAAATCAAACCCCGTATTAACACCTTCTTAAAAATACGGTGTAAAAATGAGATTTAAAACTCCTTTTCCACACTATTTAAACACTGTTTTATCATTCTTTGTTTGTGACACAAAATATTTCCAATAACCGTGTAATAACACACCTTCAAATAGTCATTTTGCAACTTGTAAGCTTTAAATCACACCTTTAAGGGTGTTAATACACCCATTTCAAGGAGTTAAAAGTAACCTTTAGAGGTGTAAATAAGCCATTTTAAAGAATAAAATAACACTCTTAAATGTGTAAATATAAAAATTGTACCTGATGAGAGTTGAATCACACCTCTAGAGGTGTAAATAGGTTCGTATAAAGAGTAAAATCGCACTTTTAAAGGTGTGAAATCAGACTTTTAAGGTGTAAATTCAGACTTTTAAGGTGTAAATTCAGACTTTTAAGGTGTAAAATCAGACTTTTAAAGGTGTAAAATCAGACTTTTAAAGGTGTAAAATCAGACTTTTAAAGGTGTAAAATCAGACTTTCAAAGGTGTAAATTCACTTGGTAAGAGATAAATAACACCTATAAAGGTGTTAAAATGCCTTTTTGAAAGGTACATTCCACCTACAATAACAATTTTAATGGTGTTACTATGTCATTTTTGTAGTGTTCTAAAAACCTTTTATTAGTTAAAAAACCATGGAAAAAAGTGTGGCAGTTTACAGCACGACAAACCGGGTGCAGCGGTAAAATTATGCAGACAATTTACAAAAACGTTAAGTATATATAACTAAAGCAACGCCACAACGAACATGCTTTGCCTAAGACGTAATTTTAACTGCGACCAAGAGCAATAATGCCCGGGGGTTTTATACCGAAAGCCAAGCGCGACAAAAAGTATTCTTATCTGCTAAAAAACAGAAGGACAGAGAGATAAAATATGCATAAAAAACTACTGATTATTGATAGCTTAAGAACAAAAAATGCCTTCATCTCATTTTTCTTAAGCGATCACCCTCGATGAAAATATTACTTAAGGCGTAATGGCTGATCGTCTCGGACCAGGTCTATTGTATGGAATTCACGGATGTTGATATGCTTTGCGCGATGGTGAAATTCGGGGTTATGGATCATTTCATTGGCCCAGGCGTTGTAGATTTAATATTGTTATTAAACTATTAAAAATGGCGTATTAACACTTTTAAAGGTGTGATTTCACTCTAACAAAAGGGCGTATTAACACTTTTAAAGGTGTGATTTCACTCTAACAAAAGGGCGTATTAACACTTTTAAAGGTGTGATTTCACTCTAACAAAAGGGCGTATTAACACTTTTAAAGGTGTGATTTCAGTCTAACAAAAGGGCGTATTAACACTTTTAAAGGTGTGATTTCACTCTAACAAAAGGGCGTATTAACACTTTTAAAGGTGTGATTTCACTCTAACAAAAGGGCGTATTAACACTTTTAAAGGTGTGATTTCACTCTAACAAAAGGGCGTATTGACACTTTTAAAGGTGTGATTTCACTCTAACAAAAGGGCGTATTAACACTTTTAAAGGTGTGATTTCACTCTAACAAAAGGGCGTATTAACACTTTTAAAGGTGTGATTTCAGTCTAACAAAAGGGCGTATTAACACTTTTAAAGGTGTGATTTCACTCTAACAAAAGGGCGTATTAACACTTTTAAAGGTGTGATTTCACTCTAACAAAAGGGCGTATTAACACTTTTAAAGGTGTGATTTCACTCTAACAAAAGGGCGTATTAACACTTTTAAAGGTGTGATTTCACTCTAACAAAAGGGCGTATTAACACTTTTAAAGGTGTGATTTCAGTCTAACAAAAGGGCGTATTAACACTTTTAAAGGTGTGATTTCACTCTAACAAAAGGGCGTATTAACACTTTTAAAGGTGTGATTTCACTCTAACAAAAGGGCGTATTAACACTTTTAAAGGTGTGATTTCAGTCTAACAAAAGGGCGTATTAACACTTTTAAAGGTGTGATTTCACTCTAACAAAAGGGCGTATTAACACTTTTAAAGGTGTGATTTCACTCTAACAAAAGGGCGTATTAACACTTTTAAAGGTGTGATTTCACTCTAACAAAAGGGCGTATTAACACTTTTAAAGGTGTGATTTCACTCTAACAAAAGGGCGTATTAACACTTTTAAAGGTGTGATTTCAGTCTAACAAAAGGGCGTATTAACACTTTTAAAGGTGTGATTTCACTCTAACAAAAGGGCGTATTAACACTTTTAAAGGTGTGATTTCACTCTAACAAAAGGGCGTATTAACACTTTTAAAGGTGTGATTTCACTCTAACAAAAGGGCGTATTGACACTTTTAAAGGTGTGATTTCACTCTAACAAAAGGGCGTATTAACACTTTTAAAGGTGTGATTTCACTCTAACAAAAGGGCGTATTAACACTTTTAAAGGTGTGATTTCACTCTAACAAAAGGGCGTATTGACACTTTTAAAGGTGTGATTTCACTCTAACAAAAGGGCGTATTAACACTTTTAAAGGTGTGATTTCACTCTAACAAAAGGGCGTATTAACACTTTTAAAGGTGTGATTTCACTCTAACAAAAGGGCGTATTAACACTTTTAAAGGTGTGATTTCACTCTAACAAAAGGGCGTATTAACACTTTTAAAGGTGTGATTTCAGTCTAACAAAAGGGCGTATTAACACTTTTAAAGGTGTGATTTCACTCTAACAAAAGGGCGTATTAACACTTTTAAAGGTGTGATTTCACTCTAACAAAAGGGCGTATTAACACTTTTAAAGGTGTGATTTCACTCTAACAAAAGGGCGTATTGACACTTTTAAAGGTGTGATTTCACTCTAACAAAAGGGCGTATTAACACTTTTAAAGGTGTGATTTCACTCTAACAAAAGGGCGTATTAACACTTTTAAAGGTGTGATTTCACTCTAACAAAAGGGCGTATTAACACTTTTAAAGGTGTGATTTCAGTCTAACAAAAGGGCGTATTAACACTTTTAAAGGTGTGATTTCACTCTAACAAAAGGGCGTATTAACACTTTTAAAGGTGTGATTTCACTCTAACAAAAGGGCGTATTAACACTTTTAAAGGTGTGATTTCACTCTAACAAAAGGGCGTATTGACACTTTTAAAGGTGTGATTTCACTCTAACAAAAGGGCGTATTAACACTTTTAAAGGTGTGATTTCACTCTTAATAAAGGGCGTATTAACACTTTTAAAGGTGTGATTTCACTCTTAATAAAGGGCGTATTAACGCTTAAAAGGTGTGATTTCCTTCTTAATAAAGGGCGTATTAACGCTTAAAAGAAGCGTCATAACTGATTAAAAGTGCGTTTACATGTTATTGGATTTATTGTTTCACGAACTGTGGAGAGTGCTTAAAACCGGTTTAATTGTTTGGTTAAGGTGTTGAATCTGGGTTGGACTTATCAAATTGAATGGAAATGGTGTTAGAACGGTGTGAAATGAATCCCAATTTGTTGGAATGTTTATCTTATTTAAACATTTGTATAGTGTTGTCACACTCTTTTTACACCTTTAAAAAGTTGCTCCGTTTTGGAAGTGTTAAAACGGTGTGAACGAGGTGTAACACTTTCTTAACACCTTTTAAACACCCCTATTTCTTAGAGTGTAGACACATTTCAGTTTTCTAGACACATTTCAGTTTTCTAGACCCATTTCAGTTTTCTAGACACATTTCATTTTTCTAGACACATTTCATTTTTCCAGACACTTTTCATTTTTCTAGACACATTTCATTTTTCTAGACACATTTTACGAAGCTCTCTCTAGGTATTTTACGCGACGTTTTCTATGTATTTTAGGGTGAGAGAGAGGGTATTCAACAGAACGATCGCGCTTACCAAAAGAACGCGTCGTCGCGGGGACTGATAAATTCATCTCAGATAAAGACTATATATGGCAGACACGGGCTTACATTTGGGAGGATCGAAACGCAATGTAATACAGCAACTGCTTTAAAATTAACCTCGGATCGAAAGCTCGCCATTTTTAAAATGGAGTTTTAACATTTTAATTCTATTAATTAAATTTTAGTCATGAAGTATCTTTTCTCTATTATTATACATTTTTAAATTTTAACATTTAAGTTATATACATGTATAGCCATGACTTTTATGAATTAAATGTACTTACTCAAAGAAAGGTAACAAACAGTTTTCGACACAATGGCGAATGAGTCGCCACCAGCACACAGCTAACCCAAAATGAGGTCATTTGGAAGGCCCCAAACAGGTCCTCCAAAGTTAACGGTCTACCCTTGGTTATTGTAATAAACTATTGTAAATATTATAAGGTAATTATTAAATAAGCTATTCGCCATTTCGATTGAGATTAGACCAAGAAAATAGCTAATTTTAAGTTTAACAACACTGAAAACCAATATTCTTTATTCGATATTAAAGTACCCTTAATCAAGCCGCGGGTTGCTTCAAAGATTTCAGCTAATTCGCAGACTTATCTATGACCTTATGGATTACGTCACACCTATTAAAGGTTAAAGACTTCAGATAATAAATACCACCGCAACGGTACAAGTACCATTTGATCCTCTAAAATGTAAACCCGTGTCTGCAATCTATAGTCTTTATCTGAGATGAATTTATCAGACACCGCGACGACGCGTTCTTTGAGTAAGCCCGATCGTTCAGTTGAATACGCGGTTGAAACCGCTGAATGCAGTTTTCCCTCTCTCTCACTGGCGAAGGCGAAAATTTTCGAAGTCCCTAACCCTAAAATACATAGAAAACGTCGCGTGAAATACCTAGAGAGATTCGTAAAATATCCAGAGAGAACGTCGCGTAAAATACCTAGAGTTAGCTTCGTAAAATGTGTCTAGAAAACTGAAATGGGTCTAGAAAACTGAAATGGGTCTAGAAAACTGAAATGGGTCTAGCAAACTGAAATGGGTCTAGAAAACTGAAATGGGTCTAGAAAACTGAAACGTGTCTAGAAAACTGAAACGTGTCTAGAAAACTGAAACGTGTCTAGAAAACTGAAACGTGTCTAGAAAACTGAAATGGGTCTAGCAAACTGAAATGGGTCTAGAAAACTGAAATGGGTCTAGAAAACTGAAATGGGTCTAGAAAACTGAAATGGGTCTAGAAAACTGAAATGGGTCTAGCAAACTGAAACGGGTCTAGCAAACTGAAACGGGTTTAGAAAACTGAAATGGGTCTAGAAAACTGAAATGGGTCTAGAAAACTGAAATGGGTCTAGAAAACTGAAATGGGTCTAGCAAACTGAAACGGGTTTAGAAAACTGAAATGGGTCTAGAAAACTGAAATGGGTCTAGAAAACTGAAACGTGTCTAGAAAACTGAAACGTGTCTAGAAAACTGAAACGTGTCTAGAAAACTGAAACGTGTCTAGAAAACTGAAACGTGTCTAGAAAACTGAAATGGGTCTAGCAAACTGAAACGTGTCTAGAAAACTGAAACGTGTCTAGAAAACTGAAACGTGTCTAGAAAACTGAAATGGGTCTAGAAAACTGAAATGTGTCTAGAAAACTGAAATGTGTCTAGAAAACTGAAATTGGTCTAGAAAACTGAAATGGGTCTAGAAAACTGAAATGGGTCTAGAAAACTGAAATGGGTCTAGAAAACTGAAATGGGTCTAGAAAACTGAAATGGGTCTAGAAAACTGAAATGGGTCTAGAAAACTGAAATGGGTCTAGAAAACTGAAATGTGTTTAGAAAACTGAAATGTGTCTAGAACGCTGGAAATATTCCTAGAAAACTGAAATATATTTAGAACTATCTTGTTTAGTTTTTTCCGGTTTGGCGCCCCATAAAAACAATACTATAAGCAAGTTTAGAACGTATTTACCGGAATGTATACGGCTCGAGGGAACTACGAAGTTAGACTTGCTGAAATCAGTTACCCAAGAACTTGGAATAACGTTCAAGAAGAGTGTCTAGTTCGAATTTGGAAAACTATGTCTCTACCGGATTCTTTAGAAGAATCAAAGACTAAAACACCTACACTGACATAGAAAATTTCAACGACGTAATGGATTTCGTTAATATAGTAATACCACCAGGATATTACGGTGTTGAAGATTTACTGGAAATCATGACTACTGATGACGACGGGCGAAATATTAGCTCTAGAGTCAAGTTATATTACAACAAACCAAACCGTCGTGTAATTGTTGAACTTTATGAAATGAACCAAAATTATTTCCCCCGTGAAATCGCCCTCATATAAGGGCTCACGAGAATACTAAACAAAGATGTTACCGTGGTTACGTCAACGACGGCTCCTTTCAGTTGCGATATGGACGCTGGGTTACATTATCTGTTCATATACTCGGACATTATACAAAGTCGATCGGTTGGAGATTCAGATGTTCCATTATTACGTATTATAAGTATTCAAGGAAAAGACGGAGACACTGTTGAGAAAGAGTTTTCACGATAACATTATATGCCTATAGCGAATAACAATTTTCAAACCATTGAAATTAATATAATGAGTGAAATGGGTCAGCCTGTACATTTCGAACGAGGAAAAGTTCACGTCACTCTTCATTTTAGACCCCGAAGAACATAAAATCAGGTGTTATCTTTCTTCTGCTCATTTGTGGCTAGCGAGTCAAAGGATAGACATGTTTCCACGTAATTTAGATCACGTTTCTGTAAACGATTATAATAACTATTACTTAAATCAAATTGGACACGGATCAATTCCGGTATACCGGGGAGTAGCCGTGCAAAGAGGATATGGTCTTGGAAATATATTGGCCTCAGCATTTCGGTCTGCCATGCCTTTACTCAAAAAGGGAGCTACATTCCTTGGTCGAAAAGTTTTAAATACCGGAGCTAAAATTGCATCCGACGTCCCGAGTGGTGTGTCCATTAAAGACGCGTTAAAATCTCGGGGGAAAGAAGCGGGGGAAGAAACCCTAAAAAGAGCCGCCGAAGCAGTGACTAAGCTGACTGGAAATGGTTGTAAATGGAAACGTAAAACGTCTCCCATCATCAGTTCAGTTCGAGCCAGGAAGAAGAAAAGACATTATCTGCTAGAATCTGATATATTCTCATAATCATCATATAACAATGTTAATAATCAGCTAGGCTAATACCCAAGGCACCACCTTAGGCCTAAGTCATCATGCGACTTTTGAAGCCCTTAATTCAGGTGGCCGGGTTACAATGCGTAGGAGGGTGGTGGCAAGCCCTGCATGCCACGAGATCGAGCCAACAGCTCCCTACACTAACTATTACCGTTAACCTAGACAAGTTTTTATGGAAGGGGAAACCGAAGAACTCGGGGGAAAACCCCTTAAATCAGTGGGGAGAGAACTTGCAAACTCAACGCAGAAGGAGTTGTTCCGAGTTTTCACCCAGTGCCACAAGCTGGGATCGAACCCGGCTCCTCTTGCTGCGAGGCGAAAGTGCTAACCACTCCGCCACCCCAGTTCGCGGAACAGCATTAGCTCGGAACTTGATTTATTTCACGTACCTTATACTCAAACTGGCATAATAGGTCAATGGGTTGAATATAATCCAACATCGAACGTAAATGAAAACCAAGCAATTATCTTTAATATCGCCGGAAACTCGGAGACGTACATTGATCAAGTGAAAATTGTGAAAGCAGATGGAACTTTACCAAAACCCGATATTCATGACGCTGTATCTAAAACAACAACTCCTGCGGAAAAAGTTGATCCAGAAAATTTGTTTTTACACAGTCTCTTTGGCGAAGTTCACGTATCATTGGGTCACAGATCAGTTACGTCATGCCCTCAACAGTATCCTTACAAGAGCATGATTCAAACGCTCTTGACATATGGTGGGCCAGCCAAGGAAAGTTTCTTAACCGCGTCTCTATTCTATAAAGACAAAGCTGGAAAATTTGACGAGTTTTTCAGTAACTACGGATTTAAGAAAAGTGCAAAGTTTGCTCAAGAAGATGTTACTGACATGATAGGAGTTGTACGAGCCGATATTGGTCAACAAGCTCAGTTTATTCCTAACCTGATAGACGTAAATTTCAAGTTTATCAAAAGCTCAAACGAGTTTTGTTTACACACAGACGGTGAAAAATGCAAAGTTATTTTCACCCACGCATCAATGTTCGTCAGAAAAGTTAGATTGACGCCAGAGATTATGTTATCCCACGCTAAAACTTTGGAATTGGCAACAATGAAATATCCCATCACCCGTACGGAATGTAATTCATTTTCAATTTCCCAAGGGAACAAAATATGCGTCAAAGACCACTTATATAATGGTCAAATACAGAGTAAGGTGGTGATCGGATTTGTAGACCAGAATGCGTATTTGGGAGACTACAAAATGTCACCTTTTGACTTTAAAATGTTTTCGCTAACTCAAATTGCCCTATACCTTGATGGTAGTAGCGTCCCAGCAAAACCATTAAATCCTAATTTCAAAGAGAACTTGTTTATGCGATCATACGCTAATCTCTTTCTTCCAACTGGTCAATGGAATATCGACGAAGGAAATGATATTGACCGCGAAGAATTCGCCAATGGAAATGTCCTTTTCGTATTCGACTTAACTCCCGATCTCAACGGAAGTTCAACTGACTGTTTCAACCTGGTAAATAACGGGAGCGTTCGTCTCAAATTAATATTCGGAGAATCATTGCCGTCTACAGTTAGCGTGATTTACTATTCCGAATATCAATCTTTGGTCGAGATCGACAAGAACAGAGCAGTTTTATACGATCAAAGTTCATAATGGACTCGCAACAACTTGTAAAAATACTCAAGAACGACCCGTATACCAAATATTTGTTCAGAGGAGTTTTCCCTGCCGATAAACTAACCAAGAATGTGAAAACGTATCCTTCACTTTACATAGTGAACACTGATACGTCCAAAGGGGTAGGAGAACATTGGTGTTTGATATATCTCTCAAGGTCGCTCAATTGTACATTCTTCGAGAGTTTCGGGAACAGCCCTGATTTGTTTAAATTTAACTATTTTATAGAGCGAAACAGCTTCACTGTAACGTATAATTGCAAGGAAATTCTGACTATTGCGTATATTTTGCTATTAACTTATGTCGGGGAATAAAATTGTTTAGTACATTGGAAAGCTTTTCTGAAAACAAAAATGTAAACGATCGTATGATATCTGAATTCTTGTGTAAGAAATACTCAAAACATTTGTCATAAAAATATTTTGTTTTGTTTTATTACGATAATGCCCATGGGCGAGAGTCAAAAATATAACTTTGTCATTAATATTTTTCCCCAATAAAGCTTAGTTTTCTCCCCCACTTCTTGGTCTCTTTACTTGTTCGCGTTTTTACGAAAATGGCAGCCTGAAATTTTTGGCCCCGGGACGACTAAATGAATAAAGACAGCCTCGAAGAAGACATGTTTAAAAATAAGAACTCTTAAGGAATCGAGTAAACAAATGTGCAAACCATAATTCCCCTTTAAGCACCTTGTTAATAATAAATGGTTCTTAAAAATAAAACAATACGTGGAACCCCAATAGTCGAGCTCAATAGTTGCTAGAGCAGAAACGCTGAATAGTAGGAATAAAGTGGAAAACGTAATAAGACGGCTGAAACTACGAAAATGGAGATCGATCATCAAGAAACAGATGTAGGCCTAATCAATGATATTACCGAGAATCTGTACGAAATGAGTAAAATCAACCGGAATCACAATTTCATTAGCGAAAAATAAAAATTTGTAAAATCACTATTAAATCAGTAAAATCAGCTATAATCACTATGAAATCAGTGAAATCACCTAGAATCACTTTGAAATCAGTGAAATCACTAATGATTATGAAATCACCGGGATTCACTATGAAATCACCGGGATTCACTATGAAATCACCGGGATTCACTATGAAATCACCGGGATTCACTATGAAATCACCGGGATTCACTATGAAATCACCGAGATGCACTATGAAATCACCGAGATGCACTATGTAATCACCGGGATTCACTATGAAATCACCGAGATTCACTATGAAATCACCGAGATTCACTATGAAATCACCGAGATTCACTATGAAATCACCGAGATTCACTATGAAATCACCGAGATTCACTATGAAATCACCGAGATTCACTATGAAATCACCGAGATTCACTATGAAATCACCGAGATTCACTATGAAATCACCGAGATTCACTATGAAATCACCGAGATTCACTATGAAATCACCGAGATTCACTATGAAATCACCGAGATTCACTAAGAAATCACCGAGATTCACTATGAAATCACCGAGATTCACTAAGAAATCACCGAGATTCCCTATGAAATCACCGAGATTCCCTATGAAATCACCGAGATTCACTAAGAAATCACCGAGATTCCCTATGAAATCACCGAGATTCACTAAGAAATCACCGAGATTCCCTATGAAATCACCGAGATTCACTAAGAAATCACCGAGATTCCCTATGAAATCACCGAGATTCACTAAGAAATCACCGAGATTCACTATGAAATCACCGAGATTCTCTATGAAATCACCGAGATTCTCTATGAAATCACCGAGATTCTCTATGAAATCACCGAGATTCTCTATGAAATCACCGAGATTCCCTATGAAATCACCGAGATTCCCTATGAAATCACCGAGATTCACTATGAAATCACCGAGATTCACTAAGAAATCACCGAGATTCACTAAGAAATCACCGAGATTCCCTATGAAATCACCGAGATTCACTAAGAAATCACCGAGATTCCCTATGAAATCACCGAGATTCCCTATGAAATCACCGAGATTCACTAAGAAATCACCGAGATTCCCTATGAAATCACCGAGATTCACTATGAAATCACCGAGATTCCCTATGAAATCACCGAGATTCACTATGAAATCACCGAGATTCACTATGAAATCACCGAGATTCACTATGAAATCACCGAGATTCACTAAGAAATCACCGAGATGCACTATGAAATCACCGAGATGCACTATGTAATCACCGGGATTCACTATGTAATCACCGGGATTCACTATGAAATCACCGAGATTCACTATGAAATCACCGAGATTCACTATGAAATCACCGAGATGCACTATGAAATCACCGAGATGCACTATGTAATCACCGGGATTCACTATGAAATCACCGAGATTCACTATGAAATCACCGAGATTCACTATGAAATCACCGAGATGCACTATGTAATCACCGGGATTCACTATGAAATCACCGAGATTCACTAAGAAATCACCGAGATTCCCTATGAAATCACCGAGATTCTCTATGAAATCACCGAGATTCACTAAGAAATCACCGAGATTCCCTATGAAATCACCGAGATTCACTAAGAAATCACCGAGATTCACTATGAAATCACCGAGATTCTCTATGAAATCACCGAGATTCTCTATGAAATCACCGAGATTCTCTATGAAATCACCGAGATTCCCTATGAAATCACCGAGATTCACTATGAAATCACCGAGATTCTCTATGAAATCACCGAGATTCTCTATGAAATCACCGAGATTCTCTATGAAATCACCGAGATTCTCTATGAAATCACCGAGATTCACTAAGAAATCACCGAGATTCCCTATGAAATCACCGAGATTCACTAAGAAATCACCGAGATTCACTATGAAATCACCGAGATTCTCTATGAAATCACCGAGATTCTCTATGAAATCACCGAGATTCCCTATGAAATCACCGAGATTCACTATGAAATCACCGAGATTCTCTATGAAATCACCGAGATTCTCTATGAAATCACCGAAATTCTCTATGAAATCACCGAGATTCTCTATGAAATCACCGAGATTCCCTAAGAAATCACCGAGATTCACTATGAAATCACCGAGATTCTCTATGAAATCACCGAGATTCCCTATGAAATCACCGAGATTCACTATGAAATCACCGAGATTCTCTATGAAATCACCGAGATTCTCTATGAAATCACCGAGATTATCTATGAAATCACCGAGATTCTCTATGAAATCACCGAGATTCTCTATGAAATCACCGAGATTCTTTCTCTATGAAATCACCGAGATTCTCTATGAAATCACCGAGATTCTCTATGAAATCACCGAGATTCACTATGAAATCACCGAGATTCTCTATGAAATCACCGAGATTCTCTATGAAATCACCGAGATTCTCTATGAAATCACCGAGATTCTCTATGAAATCACCGAGATTCTCTATGAAATCACCGAGATTCTCTATGAAATCACCGAGATTCTCTATGAAATCACCGAGATTCTCTATGAAATCACCGAGATTCTCTATGAAATCACCGAGATTCTCTATGAAATCACCGAGATTCACAATGAAATCACCGAGATTCTCTATGAAATCACCGAGATTCTCTATGAAATCACCGAGATTCTCTATGAAATCACCGAGATTCACTATGAAATCACCGAGATTCACAATGAAATCACCGAGATTATCTATGAAATCACCGAGATTCTCTATGAAATCACCGAGATTCTCTATGAAATCACCGAGATTCACTATGAAATCACCGAGAATCAGTGAAATCACCGAGAATCAGTGAAATCACCGAGAATCACTAGGTAATCAGTGAAATCTGAAATCCAGTGTACAACATTTTCTTTAGTGATTAGCCCCTCGGAACGAGCAGACAGCTTTCACGTATTCAATTTCCAATTCGGTCGGTAGGCAGCGATACTTGTGACCAAAATTTTAAATACGCACGAAGCCTACGGACTGCAATTATTTATTTTCGAAGTCCTCTGGGTTCGAATAACTCTTAAGATTTTTTCATTTCTGGTTTCGACTTTAGCTTTTTCGCCCCGTTTTTCATTGGTCGTCGAAAATAATTCTTAGACTTTGACCTCTGACCTTTGTTTAAATGTTAGCTTAGAACGTACAAAACGTTCTTACATCTTAAATTCGGGGATAACATTCGGTTTAAAATTAACTTTTATAATAATTTTAATTTCAATAGGCTGAACTTGGTTTAAGTATTTTTGAAAGATTTCATTTGTCCCCAACGTCATAACGTCATCTTTTCGCCCCGTGTTTCAAGAATCGTCAGTCTTCGCGAGATAAAGGGCAACGACATTTTCACCCTCATGACTTTGTGAATCGATCTATTTTGTTTTCAGAACTCGGCAACGCTGCTAACTTCTCTAATATCGACTTAAGTCTAGTCAGCAACTTGTTCCCGCCAAAAACTTGTAACGAAGTATTTAAACACTCATCATTTAAAGAATCGCGGACGGCGCCATCTAGACGACGTAATCGACAATAAAATGGCTCCCAGAAAGGCAAAATAAAAACAAAAATTTTATTAATAATGGCGTAATCTTCTTTTAACGACTCGAAAGATAATACGCTAATGCGCGAAATTCGGGCAAAGGCCTAACGAGATTCGAGAGACGCAAAAAGATGCTAAATTGCGGTGATTAATTTACAATATTTAAACGCTATCTCGTTCGTAACTTGCCGCGGGTTCGCGCTTTAAAAACACCCCCCAAACTCGTGTAATCTCTTCCAAGGATTAGAAGCGGAGGATTAAAAAGGCGAAAACGGCCAAGCAGACCTCTTTTCTGGTCAACTTTCTTAATCCCGTTGATGAACGGGATCCAACCTTTTGGTATGTCGTTTCACTGACTACTTTTCCTCTCGGAGATTAGGGTGCGTAACCTTCCGCGTTTTGCGTAAAGCGGCACTGCATGGGAAAGCGGCGCTGTTTTAATTTCCGCTCAGATTGGTAAAGCGGCGATCTTTCATCTTCCGTTTATGGCAGCCTCGTTAAACGCTCATTAGATTTTATTCCCCTCTCTTTCCCCCTATTTAGCTTCAAATGCTAATTAAGGGCGAGTTAAACTTTCTTTATTGAAAAATAATCTTGAGAGTGTATTGTATTTTGAGAATTTGCTAGTTTATTTGTCATTTCCTTTGAAAACCAAAAAAACGACTTGACTGACTAAGTTAAAAATAGAGCCTTCGTTCGATGTTCCCCGGGATGAAACACTATGTTCGAAAAAACGTTTTCTCGTGTCCGCGCCAAGTGGTGGTTGTCTGGCTCCTGATTTTACTAACAAGGAGACTACCCGAGGTGGTTATCTCCAATTTTGTTCAAACTCGGGTGGTAAGTAGACCTTCATGTAACTTGAAAATCCCTAAAAGGGTGGACAAGAATGGCAACCAAAAATGTTTTTCACAACTTAAAAACTGATTACTCGTATTTAAACAATATATGTATATTTACTCATATTTACCAAAATTGACGTATATTGGTCCAAATGTACCAGATTTAGCCATGATCTGAATTATGTATCTAATTGATGAACCTTTTTTTAATTTTTTGAAAAATATTGTTAGGGGGACCCTCAAAATCTTCGATTTTCCCATGTTAATTTTCATTGAGAAAATCAGTTTTTAAGTTGTGAAAAACATTTTTGGTTGCCATGGCAAAACGAAAGCCCATTCTTGTCCACCCTTTTAGGGATTTTCAAGTTACACGAAGTTCTACTTACCACCCGAGTTTGAACCAAATCGGAGATAACCACCTCGGGTAGTCTCCTTCGTAAGTTATTTTTAATATCTTTTTATAGTGTGTCGTGAATGATTTTAACTGTTGAACAAGTTCGGGATAACTTTGGAAGTTTGATTTTCCTAAAAATTTGCGAAACCAATTTGACCAACTAAGTTTGGGGAACGATAACCGACTTTGGGGTATACTAGCTTGATTGATGACGGAGACATTTCACGCTTCCGTGGGCGTTATTTGGTGAGTACTTGCAATTTTATTAGAGAGGTTAAGTAAGGCGCTCTAGAAGTTTTAACAAAAACGTCGGGAGTACCTCGACGTTCGAGGAGAAACATTTTTTAAAATCGGTTAAGCGCGCTTTCAGTTCGACGGCTAACGCCATCAAGTACGTTTGCAATCGAATTTTAACAAATTTCGAACCTTTTGCTAACCCAGGGTACACGAAGAATTTAAAACGTCGTTTGAACAATACTAAAACAGGCGTTATGTATGAGTATGAGTGTTGTCTAAATACAATTATTTGTTTCTTCGTGAGCCCGGGTGTACCGAACATTTCTCTCTTTATATACTCGTACTTATTTTGCCAAATTCGTCTGAATTGTACAAGACCTAGGCGTATTTCAATTCAAACAAATATTTCCGCTTTTTAACCAGTACGCTGCTAGATAAATAATAATTTGTCATAACTCTTCCTCGATTTTGGTAATTATCAGCATATGTATTTAAACACTATAAATAAATTACGACGTACCACGTAAGCTCGACTCCCAAGTACAACATTATTGAATGTTTCTCCTCGAACGTCGAGGTACTCAAACTTCTAGAGTGCTCTGCTTAACCTCTCTTCCGTGATATCCGGTGTACATCAAGCGTCTATCAGAAACGTGTATGCCGACGTGGAGACCGTAAAAAATTTTAAAATATGTAAATGAGCTTGAGTGGAGAATTATAAGCGAGTCAAACTTGTCGTTGCGACCGACTAGTTTCGCGTCTGACCCGTGAAATCTTGGAAGCGTAATTGTCGCCCTGACTGGTTTATTTTTTTATATTTGTCTTCATTTTAATATGCTACCATTTTAGTTTGGCCTTTAAAGGGGAAAGGTCAAGCTTTAATCAGTTAGATAGCCCTATAGCCCATTAAAATCTAAACTTTATGGCGAAAACCGCGTAAAAAAATATTGAGTGGTTAATTTTTAATAAAATAAAGAAATTTCGGGAAATCGAAGAGCGCGCGTCTGCCGCGACACCTGGTGAGAAGTCGGTGAGACAGAAAAACAACGTAAAAGCACGCGCGGCTCGTTCCAGTTATAAGAGACTTAAGCCTAAATTGCGCGATTTTAAAAGTTAGGATAGTTCGGAAATCGCTCATACGGGGTTAGGGGCGCTGGCGGCAGCCCCTAAGATGGCGGCGAAAATTCAAACCCAAACACCTGGCGTTATTTTTCGTTTCAACTTTTTGGGCCAAACGCTATTTTTTCAAGACAAAAAAATGTACGTGTTAGTATATTGAACGTCTTGTTAATCTTTTGATACGTAAAAAAAGGCCATATTTGGAAAAGCTTGGCCGTTCCCCTTTAAACGAGAGGTAAAGAGTGGTTTTTTAATTTAACTTCAGCTTGAAATGAATGGCAGCAGATTTCGCTTCAAACGCTTTATGAAGTGGCCCGTCTTAACGGCAGTTAAATACTCCTAGCTTGATGACGTCAAAATTCTAAGAGTTCTTCCCTTGATAGTGAGAATTATCACTTTACAAAATTTGTACGGTCCTTCCAACAGGAGGTGACGTAATCTCTTCTCACGAGTCAATAAATAATTTATCGTTGATTGGAACAAATTAAATTTATAAATAGGATGAAATGGAGACTAGAAAAATAAATAAATTTTTTGCGTCAAACGCTAAGGCATAAGCTTTAAGACTTGATAAATCTGTTTTCTAACCGAACCTTTTTTCGGCACTGATACTCTCTTCAAGCTGTGACTTGGACTGGCGACTTACCGTTTTGGATGACTACTTTTTGATAAAAATTTAAGCCTAATATCGAAGAGCACGTTCTGGAGTCGCGACGGGCTTTGGTTTTGTTTTGAAGCCCGCGTGCGAATCACACGTGTGAAAAACATGAGATCGTGGCGCCGAGAAACCTTTTTTAATTTTTATCATTTTAGCAATAATTATCAGTTTGGTTGTAAATCTCGTTAATTGTCATACTTATTGTTATTATGTTACTTATGGTAAAGGTTATCTCCCAGACTCCAGACTCCCACTTCCAAACACACTCTTGCGGTTGGTTGGGGAGTGATAATTGTCGACACGAATAGGAAATATTCACAAAATATTTTCTAACGTGTTTTTTCGTACATAAAAGGGAGCTTAATTATACGTCATAATAGGTTAAACCAACTGTTTTTTTATCTTTAAATATCTTTTAGGCTTAAGTGACTTGTTTTCAACAGTACCAGTACGATCCTTCTTAATCTAGTACGATCGAAATCGAAACTCAGTCCGATAAACTAACGCTTGAAATCTGACAGCCCTGCTTGTCGAGTCTACACTTTCCGTTCCTCTCTCCAGTGTTGGGAATTTTCTTCAAAGAGCCGCTCAGCTCAGTCACCGCTCGCACTCGTTAGCATAATATCTTTTTGAGCGGTCAAATAAGCGCTCTTCTCTTTCCGCTCTTTTTGGAGCGGTAAAATAAGCGTTTTTCTCTTTCCACTCTTTTTTGAGCGGTAAAATAAGCGTTTTTCTCTTTCCACTCTTTTTGGAGCGGTAAAATAAGCGTTTTTCTCTTTCCACTCTTTTTTGAGCGGTAAAATAAGCGTTTTTCTCTTTCCACTCTTTTTTGAGCGGTAAAATAAGCGTTTTTCTCTTTCCACTCTTTTTGGAGCGGTAAAATAAGCGTTTTTCTCTTTCCACTCTTTTTTGAGCGGTAAAATAAGCGTTTTTCTCTTTCCACTCTTTTTTGAGCGGTAAAATAAGCGTTTTTCTCTTTCCACTCTTTTTTGAGCGGTAAAATAAGCGTTTTTCTCTTTCCACTCTTTTTTGAGCGGTAAAATAAGCGTTTTTCTCTTTCCACTCTTTTTTGAGCGGTAAAATAAGCGTTTTTCTCTTTCCACTCTTTTTGGAGCGGTAAAATAAGCGTTTTTCTCTTTCCACTCTTTTTGAGCGGTAAAATAAGCGTTTTTCTCTTTCCACTCTTTTTGGAGCGGTAAAATAAGCGTTTTTCTCTTTCCACTCTTTTTGAGCGGTAAAATAAGCGTTTTTCTCTTTCCACTCTTTTTTGAGCGGTAAAATAAGCGTTTTTCTCTTTCCACTCTTTTTTGAGCGGTAAAATAAGCGTTTTTCTCTTTCCACTCTTTTTGAGCGGTAAAATAAGCGTTTTTCTCTTTCCACTCTTTTTGGAGCGGTAAAATAAGCGTTTTTCTCTTTCCACTCTTTTTGAGCGGTAAAATAAGCGTTTTTCTCTTTCCACTCTTTTTGGAGCGGTAAAATAAGCGTTTTTCTCTTTCCACTCTTTTTGAGCGGTAAAATAAGCGTTTTTCTCTTTCCACTCTTTTTGGAGCGGTAAAATAAGCGTTTTTCTCTTTCCACTCTTTTTGGAGCGGTAAAATAAGCGTTTTTCTCTTTCCACTCTTTTTTGAGCGGTAAAATAAGCGTTTTTCTCTTTCCGCTCTTTTTGGAGCGGTAAAATAAGCGCTCTTCTCTTTCCGCTCTTTTTGGAGCGGTAAAATAAGTGTTTTTCTCTTTCCACTCTTTTTGGAGCGGTAAAATAAGCGTTTTTCTCTTTCCACTCTTTTTGGAGCGGTAAAATAAGCGTTTTTCTCTTTCCACTCTTTTTGGAGCGGTAAAATAAGCGTTTTTCTCTTTCCACTCTTTTTTGAGCGGTAAAATAAGCGTTTTTCTCTTTCCACTCTTTTTTGAGCGGTAAAATAAGCGTTTTTCTCTTTCCACTCTTTTTTGAGCGGTAAAATAAGCGTTTTTCTCTTTCCACTCTTTTTTGAGCGGTAAAATAAGCGTTTTTCTCTTTCCACTCTTTTTTGAGCGGTAAAATAAGCGTTTTTCTCTTTCCACTCTTTTTTGAGCGGTAAAATAAGCGTTTTTCTCTTTCCACTCTTTTTTGAGCGGTAAAATAAGCGTTTTTCTCTTTCCACTCTTTTTTGAGCGGTAAAATAAGCGTTTTTCTCTTTCCACTCTTTTTTGAGCGGTAAAATAAGCGTTTTTCTCTTTCCACTCTTTTTTGAGCGGTAAAATAAGCGTTTTTCTCTTTCCACTCTTTTTTGAGCGGTAAAATAAGCGTTTTTCTCTTTCCACTCTTTTTGGAGCGGTAAAATAAGCGTTTTTCTCTTTCCACTCTTTTTGAGCGGTAAAATAAGCGTTTTTCTCTTTCCACTCTTTTTGGAGCGGTAAAATAAGCGTTTTTCTCTTTCCACTCTTTTTGAGCGGTAAAATAAGCGTTTTTCTCTTTCCACTCTTTTTTGAGCGGTAAAATAAGCGTTTTTCTCTTTCCACTCTTTTTTGAGCGGTAAAATAAGCGTTTTTCTCTTTCCACTCTTTTTGAGCGGTAAAATAAGCGTTTTTCTCTTTCCACTCTTTTTGGAGCGGTAAAATAAGCGTTTTTCTCTTTCCACTCTTTTTGAGCGGTAAAATAAGCGTTTTTCTCTTTCCACTCTTTTTGGAGCGGTAAAATAAGCGTTTTTCTCTTTCCACTCTTTTTGAGCGGTAAAATAAGCGTTTTTCTCTTTCCACTCTTTTTGGAGCGGTAAAATAAGCGTTTTTCTCTTTCCACTCTTTTTGGAGCGGTAAAATAAGCGTTTTTCTCTTTCCACTCTTTTTTGAGCGGTAAAATAAGCGTTTTTCTCTTTCCACTCTTTTTGGAGCGGTAAAATAAGCGCTCTTCTCTTTCCGCTCTTTTTGGAGCGGTAAAATAAGTGTTTTTCTCTTTCCACTCTTTTTGGAGCGGTAAAATAAGCGTTTTTCTCTTTCCACTCTTTTTGGAGCGGTAAAATAAGCGTTTTTCTCTTTCCACTCTTTTTGGAGCGGTAAAATAAGCGTTTTTCTCTTTCCACTCTTTTTTGAGCGGTAAAATAAGCGTTTTTCTCTTTCCACTCTTTTTGGAGCGGTAAAATAAGCGCTCTTCTCTTTCCGCTCTTTTTGGAGCGGTAAAATAAGCGTTTTTCTCTTTCCACTCTTTTTTGAGCGGTAAAATAAGCGTTTTTCTCTTTCCACTCTTTTTTGAGCGGTAAAATAAGCGTTTTTCTCTTTCCACTCTTTTTTGAGCGGTAAAATAAGCGTTTTTCTCTTTCCACTCTTTTTTGAGCGGTAAAATAAGCGTTTTTCTCTTTCCACTCTTTTTTGAGCGGTAAAATAAGCGTTTTTCTCTTTCCACTCTTTTTGAGCGGTAAAATAAGCGTTTTTCTCTTTCCACTCTTTTTTGAGCGGTAAAATAAGCGTTTTTCTCTTTCCACTCTTTTTTGAGCGGTAAAATAAGCGTTTTTCTCTTTCCACTCTTTTTGAGCGGTAAAATAAGCGTTTTTCTCTTTCCACTCTTTTTGGAGCGGTAAAATAAGCGTTTTTCTCTTTCCACTCTTTTTTGAGCGGTAAAATAAGCGTTTTTCTCTTTCCACTCTTTTTTGAGCGGTAAAATAAGCGTTTTTCTCTTTCCACTCTTTTTGAGCGGTAAAATAAGCGTTTTTCTCTTTCCACTCTTTTTGAGCGGTAAAATAAGCGTTTTTCTCTTTCCACTCTTTTTGGAGCGGTAAAATAAGCGTTTTTCTCTTTCCACTCTTTTTTGAGCGGTAAAATAAGCGTTTTTCTCTTTCCACTCTTTTTGAGCGGTAAAATAAGCGTTTTTCTCTTTCCACTCTTTTTTGAGCGGTAAAATAAGCGTTTTTCTCTTTCCACTCTTTTTGAGCGGTAAAATAAGCGTTTTTCTCTTTCCACTCTTTTTGGAGCGGTAAAATAAGCGTTTTTCTCTTTCCACTCTTTTTGAGCGGTAAAATAAGCGTTTTTCTCTTTCCACTCTTTTTGGAGCGGTAAAATAAGCGTTTTTCTCTTTCCACTCTTTTTGAGCGGTAAAATAAGCGTTTTTCTCTTTCCACTCTTTTTTGAGCGGTAAAATAAGCGTTTTTCTCTTTCCACTCTTTTTTGAGCGGTAAAATAAGCGTTTTTCTCTTTCCACTCTTTTTGAGCGGTAAAATAAGCGTTTTTCTCTTTCCACTCTTTTTGGAGCGGTAAAATAAGCGTTTTTCTCTTTCCACTCTTTTTTGAGCGGTAAAATAAGCGTTTTTCTCTTTCCACTCTTTTTTGAGCGGTAAAATAAGCGTTTTTCTCTTTCCACTCTTTTTGAGCGGTAAAATAAGCGTTTTTCTCTTTCCACTCTTTTTTGAGCGGTAAAATAAGCGTTTTTCTCTTTCCACTCTTTTTGAGCGGTAAAATAAGCGTTTTTCTCTTTCCACTCTTTTTTGAGCGGTAAAATAAGCGTTTTTCTCTTTCCACTCTTTTTTGAGCGGTAAAATAAGCGTTTTTCTCTTTCCACTCTTTTTGAGCGGTAAAATAAGCGTTTTTCTCTTTCCACTCTTTTTGGAGCGGTAAAATAAGCGTTTTTCTCTTTCCACTCTTTTTTGAGCGGTAAAATAAGCGTTTTTCTCTTTCCACTCTTTTTGAGCGGTAAAATAAGCGTTTTTCTCTTTCCACTCTTTTTGAGCGGTAAAATAAGCGTTTTTCTCTTTCCACTCTTTTTGGAGCGGTAAAATAAGCGTTTTTCTCTTTCCACTCTAGGGCAAAAATGCTAAGACGAAAAGCATCGACACAAAAATTGCCCGTTAGGTCAAAAGGCTGGTTTTCACTAGAGCTAAAACATCACGGCGAAAAGCATCGAATCCAAAATTCCCCGTTAGGTTAAAAGGCTGGTTTTCACTAGAGCTAAAACATCACGGCGAAAAGCATCGAATCCAAAATTCCCCGTTAGGTTAAAAGGCTGGTTTCCACTAGAGCTAAAACATCACGGCGAAAAGCATCGAATCCAAAATTCCCCGTTAGGTTAAAAGGCTGGTTTCCACTAGAGCTAAAACACTACGGCGGAAAACATCGACACCAAAATTCCCCGTTAGGTCTAAAGGCTGGTTTTCACTAGGGCTAAAATACTACGGCGGAAAACATCGACACCAAAATTCCCCGTTAGGTCTAAAGGCTGGTTTTCACTAGAGCTAAAACATCACGGCGAAAAGCATCGAATCCAAAATTCCCCGTTAGGTTAAAAGGCTGGTTTCCACTAGAGCTAAAACACTACGGCGGAAAGCATCGACACCAAAATTCCCCATTAGGTCAAAAGGCTGGTTTTCACTAGGGCTAAAACACTACGGCGGAAAACATCGACACCAAAATTCCCCGTTAGGTCTAAAGGCTGGTTTTCACTAGGGCTAAAATACTACGGCGGAAAACATCGACACCAAAATTCCCCGTTAGGTCTAAAGGCTGGTTTTCACTAGAGCTAAAACATCACGGCGAAAAGCATCGAATCCAAAATTCCCCGTTAGGTTAAAAGGCTGGTTTCCACTAGAGCTAAAACACTACGGCGGAAAGCATCGACACCAAAATTCCCCATTAGGTCAAAAGGCTGGTTTTCACTAGGGCTAAAACACTACGGCGGAAAACATCGACACCAAAATTCCCCGTTAGGTCTAAAGGCTGGTTTTCACTAGGGCTAAAATACTACGGCGGAAAACATCGACACCAAAATTCCCCGTTAGGTCTAAAGGCTGGTTTTCACTAGAGCTAAAACATCACGGCGAAAAGCATCGAATCCAAAATTCCCCGTTAGGTTAAAAGGCTGGTTTCCACTAGAGCTAAAACACTACGGCGGAAAGCATCGACACCAAAATTCCCCATTAGGTCAAAAGGCTGGTTTTCACTAGGGCTAAAACACTACGGCGGAAAACATCGACACCAAAATTCCCCGTTAGGTCTAAAGGCTGGTTTTCACTAGGGCTAAAATACTACGGCGGAATACATCGACACCAAAATTCCCCGTTAGGTCTAAAGGCTGGTTTTCACTAGAGCTAAAACATCACGGCGAAAAGCATCGAATCCAAAATTCCCCGTTAGGTTAAAAGGCTGGTTTCCACTAGAGCTAAAACACTACGGCGGAAATCATCGACACCAAAATTCCCCATTAGGTCAAAAGGCTGGTTTTCACTAGGGCTAAAACACTACGGCGGAAAACATCGACACCAAAATTCCCCGTTAGGTCTAAAGGCTGGTTTTCACTAGAGCTAAAACATCACGGCGAAAAGCATCGAATCCAAAATTCCCCGTTAGGTTAAAAGGCTGGTTTTCACTAGAGCTAAAACATCACGGCGAAAAGCATCGAATCCAAAATTCCCCGTTAGGTTAAAAGGCTGGTTTCCACTAGAGCTAAAACACTACGGCGGAAAGCATCGACACCAAAATTCCCCATTAGGTCAAAAGGCTGGTTTTCACTAGGGCTAAAACACTACGGCGGAAAACATCGACACCAAAATTCCCCGTTAGGTCTAAAGGCTGGTTTTCACTAGGGCTAAAATACTACGGCGGAAAACATCGACACCAAAATTCCCCGTTAGGTCTAAAGGCTGGTTTTCACTAGAGCTAAAACATCACGGCGAAAAGCATCGAATCCAAAATTCCCCGTTAGGTTAAAAGGCTGGTTTCCACTAGAGCTAAAACACTACGGCGGAAAGCATCGACACCAAAATTCCCCATTAGGTCAAAAGGCTGGTTTTCACTAGGGCTAAAACACTACGGCGGAAAACATCGACACCAAAATTCCCCGTTAGGTCTAAAGGCTGGTTTTCACTAGGGCTAAAATACTACGGCGGAAAACATCGACACCAAAATTCCCCGTTAGGTCTAAAGGCTGGTTTTCACTAGAGCTAAAACATCACGGCGAAAAGCATCGAATCCAAAATTCCCCGTTAGGTTAAAAGGCTGGTTTCCACTAGAGCTAAAACACTACGGCGGAAAGCATCGACACCAAAATTCCCCATTAGGTCAAAAGGCTGGTTTTCACTAGGGCTAAAACACTACGGCGGAAAACATCGACACCAAAATTCCCCGTTAGGTCTAAAGGCTGGTTTTCACTAGGGCTAAAATACTACGGCGGAATACATCGACACCAAAATTCCCCGTTAGGTCTAAAGGCTGGTTTTCACTAGAGCTAAAACATCACGGCGAAAAGCATCGAATCCAAAATTCCCCGTTAGGTTAAAAGGCTGGTTTTCACTAGAGCTAAAACATCACGACGAAAAGCATCGAATCCAAAATTCCCCGTTAGGTTAAAAGGCTGGTTTTCACTAGAGCTAAAACATCACGGCGAAAAGCATCGAATCCAAAATTCCCCGTTAGGTTAAAAGGCTGGTTTCCACTAGAGCTAAAACACTACGGCGGAAAGCATCGAGACCAAAATTCCCCATTAGGTCAAAAGGCTGGTTTTCACTAGGGCTAAAACACTACGGCGGAAAACATCGACACCAAAATTCCCCGTTAGGTCTAAAGGCTGGTTTTCACTAAGGCTAAAATACTACGGCGGAAAACATCGACACCAAAATTCCCCGTTAGGTCTAAAGGCTGGTTTTCACTAGAGCTAAAACATCACGGCGAAAAGCATCGAATCCAAAATTCCCCGTTAGGTTAAAAGGCTGGTTTCCACTAGAGCTAAAACACTACGGCGGAAAGCATCGACACCAAAATTCCCCATTAGGTCAAAAGGCTGGTTTTCACTAGGGCTAAAACACTACGGCGGAAAACATCGACACCAAAATTCCCCGTTAGGTCTAAAGGCTGGTTTTCACTAGGGCTAAAATACTACGGCGGAAAACATCGACACCAAAATTCCCCGTTAGGTCTAAAGGCTGGTTTTCACTAGAGCTAAAACATCACGGCGAAAAGCATCGAATCCAAAATTCCCCGTTAGGTTAAAAGGCTGGTTTCCACTAGAGCTAAAACACTACGGCGGAAAGCATCGACACCAAAATTCCCCATTAGGTCAAAAGGCTGGTTTTCACTAGGGCTAAAACACTACGGCGGAAAACATCGACACCAAAATTCCCCGTTAGGTCTAAAGGCTGGTTTTCACTAGAGCTAAAACATCACGGCGAAAAGCATCGAATCTAAAATTCCCCGTTAGGTTAAAAGGCTGGTTTCCACTAGAGCTAAAACACTACGGCGGAAAGCATCGACACCAAAATTCCCCATTAGGTCAAAAGGCTGGTTTTCACTAGGGCTAAAACACTACGGCGGAAAACATCGACACCAAAATTCCCCGTTAGGTCTAAAGGCTGGTTTTCACTAGAGCTAAAACATCACGGCGAAAAGCATCGAATCCAAAATTCCCCGTTAGGTTAAAAGGCTGGTTTCCACTAGAGCTAGAACACTACGGCGGAAAGCATCGACACCAAAATTCCCCATTAGGTCAAAAGGCTGGTTTTCACTAGGGCTAAAACACTACGGCGGAAAGCATCGACACCAAAATTCCCCGTTAGGTCTAAAGGCTGGTTTTCACTAGGGAAAACAAGACTATTATCCCCAATTAAGCCTATCCCAACCTATGATGGAGAGAGCCGAGCTATTATTGATTAATTAGCTCAGCTCTCGGGAATCTATAACCTACGGAATGGTGGTACAGAAACTAATCAAGAGTGGCCGATAGTGTCATTACAAAATTTCGCAGGCTATGACAGTAATATAATCTCTAGTATACTCTTACCAAACTAGGCAGTGATGGGATCGTTTTATTGATCGCACTCGTGAAGCGATTTATTTCAATTCCTTTGAAAGAATGTTACAGGTTTTTAACATAAGTGTAATAGGGAGTTTGATAGAGGGTTTATCATAAATTTTTGGCTATGGTAAGCGTGGTGATTGCTAGCCTTGATATAACTACCTCTATATAAAATCGTTTTCCCTATGAGAATTCGAGTATTTTGTACGGCAGCGGGAGGATTTTGTCCGGGGGGATTTTGTCTCATTACCATTATATTCAACTGATAAACGTATAAAAAAGGTTAAATTCAATTGTACATTGTTTTAGTACGTCTAACTCACTGTTGTAACTACTTAATTTATAATATTCTGAATAAATTAAAATTGGTTGTTTCGTCTCTTATTATTTTAATTATAATTATAATTAAAATTTTATACCGGGAGGGATAGAACCAGGATTACGTTTTTAGTAAATAACTCTGAATTGCGGAGATAACTTTAAGGATCATCTCGAGAAATTAATACCACTAGGGACAATTCTTCCGAGGAGAGGTATATTTTGGCTTGCCAACTTATTTGTAAATATAATGAATTTTTTACTGTCTCTTGGTAATTTAAATCACCTTGTCATTATTTTAAATCGTAACGATAGCTTACTTCTAGATGCGAACGCTTAATAAGCTTTTGCTAGTAGAAATTTTTATTAACTTATCTCATAAGACATTTTTACTCCTTGTTACTCAAATAACACGAATTTCTATGGATGGAAACGGGTTATTGAACTGGATAAAATTTAAATAAAGAATATAAACTTATATTGCGTGTCATTTTCTTTCACTTACGTTTTCGACTTTAACATGGAAGCTAGGAGCAACAAACACAAGGAGAACATAGCTAGCCTTTAAAAACGCTAACGAAGGGGTGTGTACGAATTTCATTGGACGAGCGTCACGAGCCTTTACGTTGATCGTTTTACGGGCGGGGGGGAAGACAATTTCGGAATTTTCCCCTTACGACGGCAGCAGGCGCTAAAGCGTCTAGCCAATAAAAAATGTACACAAGAAAATCCATGAATTTTGACGGGTTGCGTTCTCCTTGTGTGCGGTGTTGTGTTTGTTGCTCCTAGGTGGAAGGAAGAAACGACCCCACTCCCATTGGGTTGCTGACCTCTTTATCTGTTTCTTATTTAAAATCACCTAAAGTTATAACGGCGTTTTTGCTATTATTTATTATTATCGTTTTTGAGCTATTTGAGTTCGCGTACTGGTATCACGAACGGAAAATGAACTGTACGATGAATGGATAGGCTTGAAGAAATATACTTTAGTGTAAAGGACCCCGGAAGTTATGGTGGAATACACGATCTTTATCGGGCTATCAGAGAAAACGGTCTTAAAGTTTCCATAAATGACGTTCAGGAATTTCTAAAACGCCAGGATACGTATACTTTACACAAGCCGATAAAACAAATTCAGAAGAAACAAGACAATCGTATATGGAATAGACGAACAATGGCAACTCGACCTGGCAGACCTGCAAGATATTAAACGACATAATAACGGTTTCCGATACCTATTATAATTATAGACGTAGTTAGCAAATACGCTTTCGCTGTAGCTACCAAGGATAAGAAAGGAACGACCATACTTAAGGCTTTTAAATCAATCTTGGAATCAGGTCGAAAACCAAAGATTGTACAATCAGACCACGGGAACGAATTCCTTTGCAAGGAGGTACAACGGGAATAGTTGATTTTATAAAATGTCTTTACGCTTGCCCAACTTGTTGAAATGTTGCCCTGAAATAGACGGTAAAATAAATGGGGGTGGAATTTTAAACCGTCATTGCCACTTAAAAACTGGACACTAGCCAGGGAGGGAACACCGGATTGGTTGGTATTGGAGCATGCGCAGAGACCAATTTTTAACTGTAGCCGAGTAACAAATATCTAAATCATGATTCTTCGTAGAGCACGTGGCGCCATCTAAGTAAACTGACCATTATATTTTGGGAATAAAAGCTAGACAAAATGGTTGTTTAACTGTAAATTTACCTATAACTTGAATTCTTATAATTAAAATACAAATTATTAATTGAGATCAATCGTAATAGACGTGAAAAACGATTGAATTGACTTCAGTGACAATTAAAGTCGCGAAGTGGGGAGGCTGGCAGCCATGCTGTCACGAAACGTTTCCCCTTTTTTCCTACCCCCAAATTCAAAAACCCTTCAGAGGCTGGGAAGCCGTTGGAATTTATTTTACCGTCTATAGTTCAGCCAATGCCTAAGAATGAGTTCATAAGCTCTTTAGTGGGAGAGAAAACGGATCCACAGCTGAAGCGGGGAGGCAACATTTCAACAAGATGGCCAATGTTATTTTATAAAAAGAACTATTAAAACGTCGAGGTATCAAGTTTTTCGCTACCCATTCGGAGGTGAAAAGTAGCATCGTAGAGCGGTTTAATCGCACCTTGACGTATTACCGGATTTGTTGGACGCTTATTACAACAACTCTCACAAATCTATTAAATGCAAACCAGTTTAAGTGACGAATGGAAATTCAAAACAAGTGTGGCGGGAAAGTTCATTTTTTCCCCTCCCGTTTCATCCCCCTTTGACGTTGGTGACTTCATGGATTAAATAACCTTACAGGGATAGTTCTCTGGGGTACAATATTTGCTCCAGACGTACTATGGTGGCCAGAATTGTCAACGACCGGAAGTCTCGATTTTACCGATACACGGGGGAAAAATTGCAAAGGGGGTGCAATCGCGATTGATGAAATTATTATTTTTGTAGGCCAAGGCCTATCTATTGAAAACCTATTTACAGTTTGAAAGCCTATTCCAGAGCCACTAAGGTACTGACCACGATTGAATATTTCAATTTCAAATGTATTAAAACAAACCGTTGGAAAAATATTAAATTCGCCAAAAGCCGCCGCGAGATGGCGACGTGTCAAGAAATCTTGTTCCGGATTTGTATCGGTAAAGGGGCTAAAATTGAGGGGACGGCAAAAATATCTGGCAGCCTCGTTTGAAACAAACCTCTTCAACTCGTAGTATAGTAAAATGTATGAGAGAGAACTATCCCTGTCAGGTTATTTAATCCATGGTGACTTGGTTCGAATTAGCAAGAATAAAAAAACTTTCGAAAAGGGGTTCAAAGCGAACTTTACTGAAGAATTATTCAAAGTAGCGCCGTGCATACCGAGAGACCCACCAGTATATAAACTCGAGGATTTGAAATCCGAACCCATTTCGGGTGTGTTCTACAAGGAGGAAATACAGAAAATCAGAAAAGACCTCGAAAACTGCTTATTTAAAATCGAAAAAGTTCTACGGAAAAGATACAAAACCAGACGGAACTAAAGAACTACTAGTACGTTGGCGTGGTTACGGTCCAGATTTTGACTCATGGGTGCAAGAAATCGTCACATTATGAGTTTCTATATCACGTTAAACTTCCGACTCTTCTATGCGCTATTTCAAAAACTATGGGGCGCCAAACCGGAAAAAACTAAACAAGATAGTTCTAGATATATTTCAGTTTTCTAGGAATATTTCCAGCGTTCTAGACACATTTCAAGCGTGCTAGACACATTTCAGTTTTCTACACTCTAAGAAATTGGGGTGTTGATTCAAACCGTTTTAACACTATTTGTACACTTTTTCATGAGTCGAAATTTGACACTGCTAGGGGCGTTTTATTACACAAATCAAACCCCGTATTAACACCTTCTTAAAAATACGGTGTAAAAATGAGATTTAAAACTCCTTTTCCACACTATTTAAACACTGTTTTATCATTCTTTGTTTGTGACACAAAATATTTCCAATAACCGTGTAATAACACACCTTCAAATAGTCATTTTGCAACTTGTAAGCTTTAAATCACACCTTTAAGGGTGTTAATACACCCATTTCAAGAGTAAAATCACACCCGTGAAGGAGTTAAAAGTAACCTTTAGAGGTGTAAATAAGCCATTTTAAAGAATAAAATAACACTCTTAAATGTGTAAATATAAAAATTGTACCTGATGAGAGTTGAATCACACCTCTAGAGGTGTAAATAGGTTCGTATAAAGAGTAAAATCGCACTTTTAAAGGTGTGAAATCAGACTTTTAAGGTGTGAAATCAGACTTTTAAGGTGTAAATTCAGACTTTTAAGGTGTAAATTCAGACTTTTAAGGTGTAAAATCAGACTTTTAAAGGTGTAAAATCAGACTTTTAAAGGTGTAAAATCAGACTTTTAAAGGTGTAAATTCACTTGGTAAGAGATAAATAACACCTATAAAGGTGTTAAAATGCCTTTTTGAAAGGTACATTCCACCTACAATAACAATTTTAATGGTGTTACTATGTCATTTTTGTAGTGTTCTAAAAACCTTTTATTAGTTAAAAAACCATGGAAAAAAGTGTGGCAGTTTACAGCACGACAAACCGGGTGCAGCGGTAAAATTATGCAGACAATTTACAAAAACGTTAAGTATATATAACTAAAGCAACGCCACAACGAACATGCTTTGCCTAAGACGTAATTTTAACTGCGACCAAGAGCAATAATGCCCGGGGGTTTTATACCGAAAGCCAAGCGCGACAAAAAGTATTCTTATCTGCTAAAAAACAGAAGGACAGAGAGATAAAATATGCATAAAAAACTACTGATTATTGATAGCTTAAGAACAAAAAATGCCTTCATCTCATTTTTCTTAAGCGATCACCTTCGATGAAAATATTACTTAAGGCGTAATGGCTGATCGTCTCGGACCAGGTCTATTGTATGGAATTCACGGATGTTGATATGCTTTGCGCGATGGTGAAATTCGGGGTTATGGATCATTTCATTGGCCCAGGCGTTGTAGATTTAATATTGTTATTAAACTATTAAAAATGGCGTATTAACACTTTTAAAGGTGTGATTTCACTCTAACAAAAGGGCGTATTAACACTTTTAAAGGTGTGATTTCACTCTAACAAAAGGGCGTATTAACACTTTTAAAGGTGTGATTTCACTCTAACAAAAGGGCGTATTAACACTTTTAAAGGTGTGATTTCAGTCTAACAAAAGGGCGTATTAACACTTTTAAAGGTGTGATTTCACTCTAACAAAAGGGCGTATTAACACTTTTAAAGGTGTGATTTCACTCTAACAAAAGGGCGTATTAACACTTTTAAAGGTGTGATTTCACTCTAACAAAAGGGCGTATTGACACTTTTAAAGGTGTGATTTCACTCTAACAAAAGGGCGTATTAACACTTTTAAAGGTGTGATTTCACTCTAACAAAAGGGCGTATTAACACTTTTAAAGGTGTGATTTCACTCTAACAAAAGGGCGTATTAACACTTTTAAAGGTGTGATTTCACTCTAACAAAAGGGCGTATTAACACTTTTAAAGGTGTGATTTCACTCTAACAAAAGGGCGTATTAACACTTTTAAAGGTGTGATTTCACTCTAACAAAAGGGCGTATTAACACTTTTAAAGGTGTGATTTCACTCTAACAAAAGGGCGTATTAACACTTTTAAAGGTGTGATTTCAGTCTAACAAAAGGGCGTATTAACACTTTTAAAGGTGTGATTTCACTCTAACAAAAGGGCGTATTAACACTTTTAAAGGTGTGATTTCACTCTAACAAAAGGGCGTATTAACACTTTTAAAGGTGTGATTTCACTCTAACAAAAGGGCGTATTGACACTTTTAAAGGTGTGATTTCACTCTAACAAAAGGGCGTATTAACACTTTTAAAGGTGTGATTTCACTCTAACAAAAGGGCGTATTAACACTTTTAAAGGTGTGATTTCACTCTAACAAAAGGGCGTATTGACACTTTTAAAGGTGTGATTTCACTCTAACAAAAGGGCGTATTAACACTTTTAAAGGTGTGATTTCACTCTAACAAAAGGGCGTATTAACACTTTTAAAGGTGTGATTTCACTCTAACAAAAGGGCGTATTAACACTTTTAAAGGTGTGATTTCACTCTAACAAAAGGGCGTATTAACACTTTTAAAGGTGTGATTTCAGTCTAACAAAAGGGCGTATTAACACTTTTAAAGGTGTGATTTCACTCTAACAAAAGGGCGTATTAACACTTTTAAAGGTGTGATTTCACTCTAACAAAAGGGCGTATTAACACTTTTAAAGGTGTGATTTCACTCTAACAAAAGGGCGTATTGACACTTTTAAAGGTGTGATTTCACTCTAACAAAAGGGCGTATTAACACTTTTAAAGGTGTGATTTCACTCTAACAAAAGGGCGTATTAACACTTTTAAAGGTGTGATTTCAGTCTAACAAAAGGGCGTATTAACACTTTTAAAGGTGTGATTTCACTCTAACAAAAGGGCGTATTAACACTTTTAAAGGTGTGATTTCACTCTAACAAAAGGGCGTATTAACACTTTTAAAGGTGTGATTTCACTCTAACAAAAGGGCGTATTGACACTTTTAAAGGTGTGATTTCACTCTAACAAAAGGGCGTATTAACACTTTTAAAGGTGTGATTTCACTCTTAATAAAGGGCGTATTAACACTTTTAAAGGTGTGATTTCACTCTTAATAAAGGGCGTATTAACGCTTAAAAGGTGTGATTTCCTTCTTAATAAAGGGCGTATTAACGCTTAAAAGAAGCGTCATAACTGATTAAAAGTGCGTTTACATGTTATTGGATTTATTGTTTCACGAACTGTGGAGAGTGCTTAAAACCGGTTTAATTGTTTGGTTAAGGTGTTGAATCTGGGTTGGACTTATCAAATTGAATGGAAATGGTGTTAGAACGGTGTGAAATGAATCCCAATTTGTTGGAATGTTTATCTTATTTAAACATTTGTATAGTGTTGTCACACTCTTTTTACACCTTTAAAAAGTTGCTCCGTTTTGGAAGTGTTAAAACGGTGTGAACGAGGTGTAACACTTTCTTAACACCTTTTAAACACCCCTATTTCTTAGAGTGTAGACACATTTCAGTTTTCTAGACACATTTCAGTTTTCTAGACCCATTTCAGTTTTCTAGACACATTTCATTTTTCTAGACACATTTCATTTTTCCAGACACTTTTCATTTTTCTAGACACATTTCATTTTTCTAGACACATTTTACGAAGCTCTCTCTAGGTATTTTACGCGACGTTTTCTATGTATTTTAGGGTGAGAGAGAGGGTATTCAACAGAACGATCGCGCTTACCAAAAGAACGCGTCGTCGCGGGGACTGATAAATTCATCTCAGATAAAGACTATATATGGCAGACACGGGCTTACATTTGGGAGGATCGAAACGCAATGTAATACAGCAACTGCTTTAAAATTAACCTCGGATCGAAAGCTCGCCATTTTTAAAATGGAATTTTAACATTTTAATTCTATTAATTAAATTTTAGTCATGAAGTATCTTTTCTCTATTATTATACATTTTTAAATTTTAACATTTAAGTTATATACATGTATAGCCATGACTTTTATGAATTAAATGTACTTACTCAAAGAAAGGTAACAAACAGTTTTCGACACAATGGCGAATGAGTCGCCACCAGCACACAGCTAACCCAAAATTAGGTCATTTGGAAGGCCCCAAACAGGTCCTCCAAAGTTAACGGTCTACCCTTGGTTATTGTAATAAACTATTGTAAATATTATAAGGTAATTATTAAATAAGCTATTCGCCATTTCGATTGAGATTAGACCAAGAAAATAGCTAATTTTAAGTTTAACAACACTGAAAACCAATATTCTTTATTCGATATTAAAGTACCCTTAATCAAGCCGCGGGTTGCTTCAAAGATTTCAGCTAATTCGCAGACTTATCTATGACCTTATGGATTACGTCACACCTATTAAAGGTTAAAGACTTCAGATAATAAATACCACCGCAACGGTACAAGTACCATTTGATCCTCCAAAATGTAAACCCGTGTCTGCAATCTATAGTCTTTATCTGAGATGAATTTATCAGACACCGCGACGACGCGTTCTTTGAGTAAGCCCGATCGTTCAGTTGAATACGCGGTTGAAACCGCTGAATGCAGTTTTCCCTCTCTCTCACTGGCGAAGGCGAAAATTTTCGAAGTCCCTAACCCTAAAATACATAGAAAACGTCGCGTGAAATACCTAGAGAGATTCGTAAAATATCCAGAGAGAACGTCGCGTAAAATACCTAGAGTTAGCTTCGTAAAATGTGTCTAGAAAACTGAAATGGGTCTAGAAAACTGAAATGGGTCTAGAAAACTGAAATGGGTCTAGCAAACTGAAATGGGTCTAGAAAACTGAAATGGGTCTAGAAAACTGAAACGTGTCTAGAAAACTGAAACGTGTCTAGAAAACTGAAACGTGTCTAGAAAACTGAAACGTGTCTAGAAAACTGAAATGGGTCTAGCAAACTGAAATGGGTCTAGAAAACTGAAATGGGTCTAGAAAACTGAAATGGGTCTAGAAAACTGAAATGGGTCTAGAAAACTGAAATGGGTCTAGCAAACTGAAACGGGTTTAGAAAACTGAAATGGGTCTAGAAAACTGAAATGGGTCTAGAAAACTGAAATGGGTCTAGAAAACTGAAATGGGTCTAGCAAACTGAAACGGGTTTAGAAAACTGAAATGGGTCTAGAAAACTGAAACGTGTCTAGACTGAAACGTGTCTAGAAAACTGAAACGTGTCTAGAAAACTGAAACGTGTCTAGAAAACTGAAATGGGTCTAGCAAACTGAAACGTGTCTAGAAAACTGAAACGTGTCTAGAAAACTGAAACGTGTCTAGAAAACTGAAATGGGTCTAGAAAACTGAAATGTGTCTAGAAAACTGAAATGTGTCTAGAAAACTGAAATTGGTCTAGAAAACTGAAATGGGTCTAGAAAACTGAAATGGGTCTAGAAAACTGAAATGGGTCTAGAAAACTGAAATGGGTCTAGAAAACTGAAATGGGTCTAGAAAACTGAAATGGGTCTAGAAAACTGAAATGTGTTTAGAAAACTGAAATGTGTCTAGAACGCTGGAAATATTCCTAGAAAACTGAAATATATTTAGAACTATCTTGTTTAGTTTTTTCCGGTTTGGCGCCCCATAAAAACAATACTATAAGCAAGTTTAGAACGTATTTACCGGAATGTATACGGCTCGAGGGAACTACGAAGTTAGACTTGCTGAAATCAGTTACCCAAGAACTTGGAATAACGTTCAAGAAGAGTGTCTAGTTCGAATTTGGAAAACTATGTCTCTACCGGATTCTTTAGAAGAATCAAAGACTAAAACACCTACACTGACATAGAAAATTTCAACGACGTAATGGATTTCGTTAATATAGTAATACCACCAGGATATTACGGTGTTGAAGATTTACTGGAAATCATGACTACTGATGACGACGGGCGAAATATTAGCTCTAGAGTCAAGTTATATTACAACAAACCAAACCGTCGTGTAATTGTTGAACTTTATGAAATGAACCAAAATTATTTCCCCCGTGAAATCGCCCTCATATAAGGGCTCACGAGAATACTAAACAAAGATGTTACCGTGGTTACGTCAACGACGGCTCCTTTCAGTTGCGATATGGACGCTGGGTTACATTATCTGTTCATATACTCGGACATTATACAAAGTCGATCGGTTGGAGATTCAGATGTTCCATTATTACGTATTATAAGTATTCAAGGAAAAGACGGAGACACTGTTGAGAAAGAGTTTTCACGATAACATTATATGCCTATAGCGAATAACAATTTTCAAACCATTGAAATTAATATAATGAGTGAAATGGGTCAGCCTGTACATTTCGAACGAGGAAAAGTTCACGTCACTCTTCATTTTAGACCCCGAAGAACATAAAATCAGGTGTTATCTTTCTTCTGCTCATTTGTGGCTAGCGAGTCAAAGGATAGACATGTTTCCACGTAATTTAGATCACGTTTCTGTAAACGATTATAATAACTATTACTTAAATCAAATTGGACACGGATCAATTCCGGTATACCGGGGAGTAGCCGTGCAAAGAGGATATGGTCTTGGAAATATATTGGCCTCAGCATTTCGGTCTGCCATGCCTTTACTCAAAAAGGGAGCTACATTCCTTGGTCGAAAAGTTTTAAATACCGGAGCTAAAATTGCATCCGACGTCCCGAGTGGTGTGTCCATTAAAGACGCGTTAAAATCTCGGGGGAAAGAAGCGGGGGAAGAAACCCTAAAAAGAGCCGCCGAAGCAGTGACTAAGCTGACTGGAAATGGTTGTAAATGGAAACGTAAAACGTCTCCCATCATCAGTTCAGTTCGAGCCAGGAAGAAGAAAAGACATTATCTGCTAGAATCTGATATATTATCATAATCATCATATAACAATGTCGCTAGCCCACCCCAGTTCGCGGAACAGCATTAGCTCGGAACTTGATTTATTTCACGTACCTTATACTCAAACTGGCATAATAGGTCAATGGGTTGAATATAATCCAACATCGAACGTAAATGAAAACCAAGCAATTATCTTTAATATCGCCGGAAACTCGGAGACGTACATTGATCAAGTGAAAATTGTGAAAGCAGATGGAACTTTACCAAAACCCGATATTCATGACGCTGTATCTAAAACAACAACTCCTGCGGAAAAAGTTGGTCCAGAAAATTTGTTTTTACACAGTCTCTTTGGCGAAGTTCACGTATCATTGGGTCACAGATCAGTTACGTCATGCCCTCAACAGTATCCTTACAAGAGCATGATTCAAACGCTCTTGACATATGGTGGGCCAGCCAAGGAAAGTTTCTTAACCGCGTCTCTATTCTATAAAGACAAAGCTGGAAAATTTGACGAGTTTTTCAGTAACTACGGATTTAAGAAAAGTGCAAAGTTTGCTCAAGAAGATGTTACTGACATGATAGGAGTTGTACGAGCCGATATTGGTCAACAAGCTCAGTTTATTCCTAACCTGATAGACGTAAATTTCAAGTTTATCAAAAGCTCAAACGAGTTTTGTTTACACACAGACGGTGAAAAATGCAAAGTTATTTTCACCCACGCATCAATGTTCGTCAGAAAAGTTAGATTGACGCCAGAGATTATGTTATCCCACGCTAAAACTTTGGAATTGGCAACAATGAAATATCCCATCACCCGTACGGAATGTAATTCATTTTCAATTTCCCAAGGGAACAAAATATGCGTCAAAGACCACTTATATAATGGTCAAATACAGAGTAAGGTGGTGATCGGATTTGTAGACCAGAATGCGTATTTGGGAGACTACAAAATGTCACCTTTTGACTTTAAAATGTTTTCGCTAACTCAAATTGCCCTATACCTTGATGGTAGTAGCGTCCCAGCAAAACCATTAAATCCTAATTTCAAAGAGAACTTGTTTATGCGATCATACGCTAATCTCTTTCTTCCAACTGGTCAATGGAATATCGACGAAGGAAATGATATTGACCGCGAAGAATTCGCCAATGGAAATGTCCTTTTCGTATTCGACTTAACTCCCGATCTCAACGGAAGTTCAACTGACTGTTTCAACCTGGTAAATAACGGGAGCGTTCGTCTCAAATTAATATTCGGAGAATCATTGCCGTCTACAGTTAGCGTGATTTACTAATCCGAATATCAATCTTTGGTCGAGATCGACAAGAACAGAGCAGTTTTATACGATCAAAGTTCATAATGGACTCGCAACAACTTGTAAAAATACTCAAGAACGACCCGTATACCAAATATTTGTTCAGAGGAGTTTTCCCTGCCGATAAACTAACCAAGAATGTGAAAACGTATCCTTCACTTTACATAGTGAACACTGATACGTCCAAAGGGGTAGGAGAACATTGGTGTTTGATATATCTCTCAAGGTCGCTCAATTGTACATTCTTCGAGAGTTTCGGGAACAGCCCTGATTTGTTTAAATTTAACTATTTTATAGAGCGAAACAGCATAACTGTGACGTATAATTCTGTTCAATTACAAGGAAATTCTAGTCAGACTTGCGGTGGTTATTGCGTTTATTTTGCTATTAACTTATGTCGGGGAATAAAATTGTTTAGTGCATTGGAAAGCTTTTCTGAAAACAAAAATGTAAACGATCGTATGATATCTGAATTCTTGTGTAAGAAATACTCAAAAAATTTGTCATAAAAATATTTTGTTTTGTTTTATTACGATAATGCCCATGGGCGAGAGTCAAAAATATAACTTTGTCATTAATATTTTTCCCCAATAAAGCTTAGTTTTCTCCCCCACTTCTTGGTCTCTTTACTTGTTCGCGTTTTTACGAAAATGGCAGCCTGAAATTTTTGGCCCCGGGACGACTAAATGAATAAAGACAGCCTCGAAGAAGACATGTTTAAAAAAAAAGAACTCTTAAGGAATCGAGTAAACAAATGTGCAAACCATAATTCCCCTTTAAGCACCTTGTTAATAATAAATGGTTCTTAAAAATAAAACAATACGTGGAACCCCAATAGTCGAGCTCAATAGTTGTTAGAGCAGAAACGCTGAATAGTAGGAATAAAGTGGAAAACGTAATAAGACGGCTGAAACTACGAAAATGGAGATCGATCATTAAGTAACAGATGTAGGCCTAATCAATGATATTACCGAGAATCAGTACGAAATGAGTAAAATCAACCGGAATCACAATTTCATTAGCGAAAAATAAAAATTTGTAAAATCACTATTTAATCAGTAAAATCAGCTATAATCACTATGAAATCAGTGAAATCACCTAGAATCACTTTGAACTCAGTGAAATCACTATTAAATCAGTGAAATCACTATTAAATCAGTAAAATCAGCTATAATCACTATGAAATCAGTGAAATCACCTAGAATCACTTTGAAATCAGTGAAATCAATTATGATTATGAAATCACCGGGATTCACTATGAAATCACCGAGATTCACTATGAAATCACCGGGATTCACTATGAAATCACCGAGATTCACTATGAAATCACCGAGATTCACTATGAAATCACCGAGATTCACTATGAAATCACCGAGATTCACTATGAAATCACCGAGATTCACTATGAAATCACCGAGATTCACTATGAAATCACCGAGATTCACTATGAAATCACCGAGATTCAATATGAAATCACCGAGATTCACTAAGAAATCACCGAGATTCCCTATGAAATCACCGAAATTCCCTATGAAATCACCGAGATTCACTAAGAAATCACCGAGATTCACTAAGAAATCACCGAGATTCCCTATGAAATCACCGAGATTCCCTATGAATTCACCGAGATTCCCTATGAAATCACCGAGATTCACTAAGAAATCACCGAGATTCACTAAGAAATCACCGAGATTCCCTATGAAATCACCGAGATTCCCTATGAAATCACCGAGATTCTCTATGAAAGCACCGAGATTCACTATGAAATCACCGAGATTCACTATGAAATCACCGAGATTCACTATGAAATCACCGATATTCACTATGAAATCACCGAGATTCACTATGAAATCACCGAGATTCTCTATGAAATCACCGAGATTCTCTATGAAATCACCGAGATTCCCTATGAAAGCACCGAGATTCTCTATGAAAGCACCGAGATTCACTATGAAATCACCGAGATTCTCTATGAAAGCACCGAGATTCACTATGAAATCACCGAGATTCACTATGAAATCACCGAGATTATCTATGAAATCACCGAGATTCACTATGAAATCACCGAGATTCACTATGAAATCACCGAGATTCACAATGAAATCACCGAGATTCTCTATGAAATCACCGAGATTCTCTATGAAATCACCGAGATTCTCTATGAAATCACCGAGATTCTCTATGAAATCACCGAGATTCCCTATGAAATCACCGAGATTCCCTATGAAATCACCGAGATTCACTAAGAAATCACCGAGATTCCCTATGAAATCACCGAGATTCCCTATGAAATCACCGAGATTCTCTATGAAAGCACCGAGATTCACTATGAAATCACCGAGATTCACTATGAAATCACCGAGATTCACTATGAAATCACCGATATTCACTATGAAATCACCGAGATTCACTATGAAATCACCGAGATTCACTATGAAATCACCGAGATTCTCTATGAAATCACCGAGATTCTCTATGAAATCACCGAGATTCCCTATGAAAGCACCGAGATTCTCTATGAAAGCACCGAGATTCACTATGAAATCACCGAGATTCTCTATGAAAGCACCGAGATTCACTATGAAATCACCGAGATTCACTATGAAATCACCGAGATTCTCTATGAAATCACCGAGATTCTCTATGAAATCACCGAGATTCACTATGAAATCACCGAGATTCACTATGAAATCACCGAGATTCACAATGAAATCACCGAGATTCTCTATGAAATCACCGAGATTCTCTATGAAATCACCGAGATTCTCTATGAAATCACCGAGATTCCCTATGAAATCACCGAGATTCCCTATGAAATCACCGAGATTCACTAAGAAATCACCGAGATTCCCTATGAAATCACCGAGATTCCCTATGAAATCACCGAGATTCTCTATGAAATCACCGAGATTCACTATGAAATCACCGAGATTCACTATGAAATCACCGAGATTCACAATGAAATCACCGAGATTCTCTATGAAATCACCGAGATTCTCTATGAAATCACCGAGATTCTCTATGAAATCACCGAGATTCTCTATGAAATCACCGAGATTCCCTATGAAATCACCGAGATTCACTAAGAAATCACCGAGATTCCCTATGAAATCACCGAGATTCCCTATGAAATCACCGAGATTCACTAAGAAATCACCGAGATTCCCTATGAACCCACCGAGATTCACTAAGAAATCACCGAGATTCCCTATGAACCCACCGAGATTCACTAAGAAATCACCGAGATTCCCTATGAATTCACCGAGATTCACTAAGAAATCACCGAGATTCCCTATGAAATCACCGAGATTCACTAAGAAATCACCGAGATTCACTATGAAATCACCGAGATTCTCTATGAAATCACCGAGATTCACTATGAAATCACCGAGATTCACTATGAAATCACCGAGATTCACTATGAAATCACCGAGATTCTCTATGAAATCACCGAGATTCTCTATGAAATCACCGAGATTCTCTATGAAATCACCGAGATTCACTATGAAATCACCGAGAATCAGTGAAATCACCGAGAATCACTAGGTAATCAGTGAAATCTGAAATCCAGTGTACAACATTTTCTTTAGTGATTAGCCCCTCGGAACGAGCAGACAGCTTTCACGTATTCAATTTCCAATTCGGTCGGTAGGCGGCGATACTTGTGACCAAAATTTTAAATACGCACGAAGCCTACGGACTGCAATTATTTATTTTCGAAGTCCTCTGGGTTCGAATAACTCTTAAGATTTTTTCATTTCTGGTTTCGACTTTAGCTTTTTCGCCCCGTTTTTCATTGGTCGTCGAAAATAATTCTTAGACTTTGACCTCTGACCTTTGTTTAAATGTTAGCTTAGAACGTACAAAACGTTCTCACATCTTAAATTCGGGGATAACATTCGGTTTAAAATTAACTTTTAATATAATTTTAGTTTCAATAGGCTGAACTTGGTTTAAGTATTTTTGAAAGATTTCATTTGTCCCCAACGTCATAACGTCATCTTTTCGCCCCGTGTTTCAAGAATCGTCAGAGATAAAGGGCAACGACATTTTCACCCTCATGACTTTGTGAATCGATCTATTTTGTTTTCAGAACTCGGCAACGCTGCTAACTTCTCTAATATCGACTTAAGTCTAGTCAGCAACTTTTTCCCGCCAAAAACTTGTAACGAAGTATTTAAACACTCATCATTTAAAGAATCGCGGACGGCGCCATCTAGACGACGTAATCGACAATAAAATGGCTCCCAGAAAGGCAAAATAAAAACAGAAATTTTATTAATAATGGCGTAATCTTCTTTTAACGACTCGAAAGATAATACGCTAATGCGCGAAATTTGGGCAAAGGCCTAACGAGATTCGAGAGACGCAAAAATATGCTAAATTGCGGTGATTAATTTACAATATTTAAACGCTATCTCGTTCGTAACTTGCCTGCGGGTTCCCGCTTTAAAAACACCCCCTAAACTCGTGTAATCTCTTCCAAGGATTAGAAGCGGAGGATTAAAAAGGCGAAAACGGCCAGGCAGACCTCTTTTCTGGTCAACTTTCTTAATCCCGTTGATGAACGGGATCCAACCTTTTGGTATGTCGTTTCACTGACTACTTTTCCTCTCGGAGATTAGGGTGCGTAACCTTCCGCGTTTTGCGTAAAGCGGCACTGCATGGGAAAGCGACGCAGTTTTAATTTCCGCTCAGATTGGTAAAGCGGCGATCTTTCATCTTCCGTTTATGGCAGCCTCGTTAAACGCTCATTAGAGACTTTATTCCCCTCTCTTTCCCCCTATTTAGCTTCAAATGCTAATTAAGGGCGAGTTAAACTTTCTTTATTGAAAAATAATCTTGAGAGTGTATTGTATTTTGAGAATTTGCTAGTTTATTTGGCATTTCCTTTGAAAACCAAAAAAACGACTTGACTGGCTAAGTTAAAAATAGAGCCTTAGTTCGATGTTCCCCGGGATGAAACACTATGTTCGAAAAAACGTTTTCTCGTGTCCGCGCACAAGTGGTGGTTGTCTGGCTCCTGATTTTACTAACAAGGAGACTACCCGAGGTGGTTATCTCCAATTTTGTTCAAACTTGGGTGGTAAGTAGACCTTCGTGTAACTTGAAAATCCCTAAAAGGGTGGACAAGAATGGACTTTAGTTTTGTCATGGCAACCAAAAATGTTTTTCACAACTTAAAAACTGATTACTCGTATTTAAACAATATATGTATATTTACTCATATTTACCAAAATTGACGTATATTGGTCCAAATGTACCAGATTTAGCCATGATCTGAATTATGTATCTAATTGATGAACCTTTTTTTAATTTTTTGAAAAATATTGTTAGGGGGACCCTTAAAATCTTCGATTTTCCCATGTTAATTTTCATTGAGAAAATCAGTTTTTAAGTTGTGAAAAACATTTTTGGTTGCCATGGCAAAACGAAAGCCCATTCTTGTCCACCCGTTTAGGGATTTTCAAGTTACACGAAGTTCTACTTACCACCCGAGTTTGAACCAAATCGGAGATAACCACCTCGGGTAGTCTCCTTCGTAAGTTATTTTTAATATCTTTTTATAGTGTGTCGTGAATGATTTTAACTGTTGAACAAGTTCGGGATAACATTGGAAGTTTGATTTTCCTAAAAATTTGCGAAACCAATTTGACCAACTAAGTTTGGGGAACGATAACCGACTTTGGGGTATACTAGCTTGATTGATGACGGAGACATTTCACGCTTCCGTGGGCGTTATTTGGTGAGTACTTGCTATTTTATTAGAGAGGTTAAGTAAGGCGCTCTAGAAGTTTTAACAAAAACGTCGGGAGTACCTCGACGTTCGAGGAGAAACATTTTTTAAAATCGGTTAAGCGCGCTTTCAGTTCGACGGCTAACGCCATCAAGTACGTTTGCAATCGAATTTTAACAAATTTCGAACCTTTTGCTAACCCAGGGTACACGAAGAATTTAAAACGTCGTTTGAACAATACTAAAACAGGCGTTATGTATGAGTATGAGTGTTGTCTAAATAATATTATTTGTTTCTTCGTGAGCCCGGGTGTACCGAACATTTCTCTCTTTATATACTCGTACTTATTTTGCCAAATTCGTCTGAATTGTACAAGACCTAGGCGTATTTCAATTCAAACAAATATTTCCGCTTTTTAACCAGTACGCTGCTAGATAAATAATAATTTGTCATAACTCTTCCTCGATTTTGGTAATTATCAGTATATGTATTTAAACACTATAAATAAATTACGACGTACCACGTAAGCTCGACTCCCAAGTACAACATTATTGAATGTTTCTCCTCGAACGTCGAGGTACTCAAACTTCTAGAGTGCTCTGCTTAACCTCTCTTCCGTGATATCCGGTGTACATCAAGCGTCTATCAGAAACGTGTATGCCGACGTGGAGACCGTAAAAAATTTTAAAATATGTAAATGAGCTTGAGTGGAGAATTATAAGCGAGTCAAACTTGTCGTTGCGACCGACTAGTTTCGCGTCTGACCCGTGAAATCTTGGAAGCGTAATTGTCGCCCTGACTGGTTTATTTTTTTATATTTGTCTTCATTTTAATATGCTACCATTTTAGTTTGGCCTTTAAAGGGGAAAGGTCAAGCTTTAACCAGTTAGATAGCCCTATAGCCCATTAAAATCTAAAATTTATGGCGAAAACCGCGTAAAAAAATATTGAGTGGTTAATTTTTAATAAAATAAAGAAATTTCGGGAAATCGAAGAGCGCGCGTCTGCCGCGACACCTGGTGAGAAGTCGGTGAGACAGAAAAACAACGTAAAAGCACGCGCGGCTCGTTCCAGTTATAAGAGACTTAAGACTAAATTGCGCGATTTTAAAAGTTAGGATAGTTCGGAAATCGCTCATACGGGGTTAGGGGCGCTGGCGGCAGCCCCTAAGATGGCGGCGAAAATTCAAACCCAAACACCTGGCGTTATTTTTCGTTTCAACTTTTTGGGCCAAACGCTATTTTTTCAAGACAAAAAAATGTACGTGTTAGTATATTGAACGTCTTGTTAATCTTTTGATACGTAAAAAAAGGCCATATTTGGAAAAGCTTGGCCGTTCCCCTTTAAACGAGAGGTAAAGAGTGGTTTTTTAATTTAACTTCAGCTTGAAATGAATGGCAGCAGATTTCGCTTCAAACGCTTTATGAAGTGGCCCGTCTTAACGGCAGTTAAATACTCCTAGCTTGATGACGTCAAAATTCTAAGAGTTCTTCCCTTGATAGTGAGAATTATCACTTTACAAAATTTGTACGGTCCTTCCAACAGGAGGTGACGTAATCTCTTCTCACGAGTCAATAAATAATTTATCGTTGATTGGAACAAATTAAATTTATAAATAGGATGAAATGGAGACTAGAAAAATAAATAAATTTTTTGCGTCAAACGCTAAGGCATAAGCTTTAAGACTTGATAAATCTGTTTTCTAACCGAACCTTTTTTCGGCACTGATACTCTCTTCAAGCTGTGACTTGGACTGGCGACTTACCGTTTTGGATGACTACTTTTTGATAAAAATTTAAGCCTAATATCGAAGAGCACGTTCTGGAGTCGCGACGGGCTTTGGTTTTGTTTTGAAGCCCGCGTGCGAATCGCACGTGTGAAAAACATGAGCTCGTGGCGCCGAGAAACCTTTTTTAATTTTTATCATTTTAGCAATAATTATCAGTTTGGTTGTAAATCTCGTTAATTGTCATACTTATTGTTATTATGTTACTTATGGTAAAGGTTATCTCCCAGACTCCAGACTCCCACTTCCAAACACACTCTTGTGGTTGGTTGGGGAGTGATAATTGTCGACACGAATAGGAAATATTCACAAAATATTTTCTAACGTGTTTTTTCATACATAAAAGGGAGCTTAATTATACGTCATAATAGGTTAAACCAACTGTTTTTTTATCTTTAAATATCTTTTAGGCTTAAGTGACTTGTTTTCAACAGTACCAGTACGATCCTTCTTAATCTAGTACGATCGAAATCGAAACTCAGTCCGATAAACTAACGCTTGGAATCTGACAGCCCTGCTTGTCGAGTCTACACTTTCCGTTCCTCTCTCCAGTGTTGGGAATTTTCTTCAAAGAGCCGCTCAGCTCAGTCACCGCTCGCACTCGCTAGCATAATATCTTTTTGAGCGGTAAAATAAGCGTTTTTCTCTTTCCACTCTTTTTTGAGCGGTAAAATAAGCGCTCCTCTCTTTTCGCTCCTTTTTGAGCGCTGAAATTGGCGCTCCTCTCATTTTCGTTTCCCGCTCTATAAAAAACATTTTGCCGCTCAATTTCGCTCATAATAACAAAGCGCTCACAATTAGAGGATCGGTGCCCATCACTGCCTCTCTCTAACTTCTATGGATTATGAATGTGTTACTGGATGGAACACTTTCGCATTTTCAAAATTCTGAACCGCACTCGGCGCCATCTATTGGTTCGACGTGTTTTGGTGATACGAACAAAGCGACTTGTTTTCCCAAGACCGACTATTGTACCGCTCCTGTAGTTATGTATTAACAGCGATCTTATTATATTAATTATGAAATATATGTTTGGGTTGTCAAGTAAGTATAGATACGTATTTATTATTTATATTAACGTATTCATATTCAAAATAATATAATAATAATAATCCTGAACGCTGTACGATATGCGCATGCGCAGGAACGTTAAAAAAATTGTATGTATCTCCGTTTCCCTGGCAACGCAATCCCCCACCCGACTTTTTTTTATCGATTCTGTTACGCGCCGAAGAAGGTAGAGTTTTATTATTCAGTAAGCGTAAGCTACTCCTTCCGCGTAGAATTTGAACGATATCTCCACACTGGTTAAAGGGGTTTTCCCCCGCGTTCTTTGATTTACCCTTCCATAAAAACTTGTTGAGGTTAACGGTAGTAGTTAGTGTAGGGTGCTGTTGGAATTTTAACCCGGTCACCTGAATTAATGGAAATAAAAGTCGCTAGATGACTTGGGCCTAAGGTTATGGTTATGAGCATGATTATGCCTATTAAAATTCTTACGAAATCGTTTACCACCTGAAAATACATCGTATACGTTGATAAAGTTCTATCACGTATTACGAAAAATATAACGAATTGTCACGGATTACGAAAATATAACGAATTATCACGTATTACCAAAAATATAACGTATTATCACTTATTACAAAAAATATAACGTATTATCACGTATTACGTAAATAATCCTGTATTACGAAATATTGTACGCATTACCAAGTATTATCAATGTATTACACCAATTTATCGTGTATTACACAAATTTATCGTGTATTACACAAATTTATCGTGTATTACACAAATTTATCGTGTATTACACAAATTTATCGTGTATTACACAAATTTATCGTGTATTACACAAATTTATCGTGTATTACACAAATTTATCGTGTATTACACAAATTTATCGTGTATTACACAAATTTACCGTGTATTACACCAATTTATCGTGTATTACACCAATTTGTCGTGTATTACACCAATTTGTCGTGTATTGTATGGTCATTATGTGAGGAAAACAAGTGTTGGCTGATTTGAATTAACTTGATTTCAATGATTTTACGTTATTTTTTTAAGTTTCCTTTTTTTCAGTAAAAATACTTTATAAATCTCGATCTTACAATGTTAGTGCTGTGATTTTAGCTAAATTTATTTTAAGTTATTTTTTGTACCGTTCCCCTAATTTTCGTGAACTCCCTAGACAGCGGCTTCTCCTCCCTCTCTGTCTGGAAGAAGTTTTACTTTTGGTTTTAGTTTCAGCTACAAGATAACTATCGCGGAGCTACAGTGGCAAAGGGGGCCATGGCCCCGGGCGGCATAGATGTAGGGGGCGGCCTGGCAAATTGAAACCAATGCGGCCGGCCGATATTCTGGGTCAGAAAAGTGACATTGGCGGCAGCCGCTGGCAGGCGACTATTGCAGTGTTGTCACAGGCCCTTAAGGGGTCTGAGTGTTCAATAACTGGTGGCTTTACTGAGGAGTCGGGGTCCGGCTCTTGTAACCCATAAGGGCGGTGGCACACCGGGAGATGTTAGCTGAGATCAAATGGTCCGATCTCCGACCTCCGACTTCGGTTAGGTAAGGGCTGGAAACTAAGCTTCAGCTCAAACTAATGGAGAGGGGCCAGGCATCCTGTCGCCTAGGCGGATTTGGTGGCCTGCTGTGGGGCGGCGGGTCTCCGTATGAGGCGCTGTGGCCCGGTTTCCCGGCTTTGTGGAGCCCATTGGGATCTACGGTGCCGATCGTGCCGGGTTACGCTGGACCGCAGTGTGCCCGTTGTCCCCCTTTTGTCCACCTTTTCTTAAGGGCTTTGGCACCTCACCTATGTAGTTAAGGTGCTGGATTCCGATGCTAGAGCACCCGCTCATGTAACCCACTGCTGTGTGCGAAGGGGCGAATTGGTCAACCCATTGTTGAACCTTCTGCTGGGAGAGCGGCTTACGACCTTCAGTAGTAGGGTACTACTACCCATGTTGGTTTTGTCACCTGTCCGGGCTGTGGACGCTGGCGTAGGGCATTATGATGATAGGCCTCCGGTGGTGTGGTTCTCTTGTTACCGGTACACTGAGCTATAATTTCTGATAATAATAATAATAATCAGCTAGGCTAATACCCAAGGCACCACCTTAGGCCTAAAGCCGGATGCACACATAAAAATCGCCAGCGAAATTTTCGTGCGCGAGCTAGCTTTGTTAGTACTTCGCGCACGAGCTGCTGTCTCGCGCCGCGAATATAGAAATATGTGCAGCCGCCTAAAGTCATCAAGCGACTTTTGAAGCCATTAATTCAGGTGGCCGGGTTACAATGCGTAGGAGGGTGGTGGCAAGCCCTGCATGCCACGCGTTCGAACCAACAGCTCCCTACACTAACTATTACCGTTAACCTCGATGCAGTGATGTCACACCGTGCGCTGTGTTTATGAGATTTCTATGCCGTCAACAGAACAGTCTACGAGTCTAGCCGGGCAGCGCGCGGTGTGCAAAACACTGCAACAACCGCCAACAGAAAACAGTCGACGAGTCTAACCGGCTCGAACGAAACGTCAGTTATTGTTATTGAGAAGCGCGGTGCAGTTACTATTTAAAATCTACAATGTCGTTCAGATTAACAAATCTGGGTATCGTGGCAATCGAACAAGAGGTACAAATTAATATTGGCCATTGCATAAAAGAGTTCGCGTTGCAAAAAACACGGATAATAAAATTTTAATTTTTTAACGACTTGAATCATTTTGCAATCAACAGAGTATCACAGAATTTTTGCCTACTTTTGGGGGGGGCGCGGCAAATTTAGGGTTGGCCCCGGTGGAAGAAATGCACGCTACGCCACTGCGGAGCTAAATTGTTCGGACTGTTCGTCGTCAGTTCTAGTAAATCTATAGATTATTTTAAACGAAGATTGTTTTGATTTGTTGGCAAATCTCCTGGACCTGGTTAAAGAATGAAATTTGGGAAAGCCCCTAAACTTAAATGATGATTTTCGAAGGCTGGAAACTGTCGTCAAGCTGTAGTTTAAAGAAAATTTTCGAACAATAGCCAAGTATTTGATTTGGTTTTATTGTTCGCGTGACAGAACCACACGCTTGGACGAAAACCGTTAAACATTGATAATTGCAACTTGCTTAAATCGCCCATTCAAAAACGATTTTAATGTTCTGAAGAAAATCCTACAAAGTTCAATGGGGACGTTAGAAATTTTTCTTATGATTAAAAATACTTTATATTATAATTTTTAAAAACAAATTTATGACTATTTAAGGAACATATCTTTTGAAAATTATAATTTTTAGAAAAATAGATGACTGATTCTTAGCTAGACATTCCTTAAAATTCTCAAAGAAATATATTTCGTTTTTTTTAAATTATAAAGAATTATTATGAATCAATTCTTAAAGGGAATATGCTTTTAAGTTTCTTAAGACATTTTTGATAATTCATATATAATAATTCTGTAAAATTTTAAAAGGATTGTGCCCCATAAATACCCCTAGGTGGATGTTAAGAATGCTTTTGGAAGTGTATATTGTCATTGATTTTGGACCTAACGCTTTTTATGAATTTAATGTTAATTTCCACCTCCCCCCATCCTATGGGCTCATCACTATTCGAAATCGGTGTACAAGCCATAGTTTTGACAGAACTAAAGTGAATCGATTAGAGATTTAGCACTACCAAAGGCTGTACTCCCTGTAATCGGTTTGTAAGTGGTTAGCCCTTCCCTCCCCCTTTTTAGCTACGAATACCAATTTTAATACGTATAAAAACTTTTTCGATAACGATATCAGTGTGACCACACTAAAACCCTAAAATGTTTCAATCTGTTCCATTACGCCGAATACCATTCCGCCGAAAAAGCCGCACTTTGGCAAATTTAGGATTCGGTCTAATGGGATTGTCCCATTCGACCGAAAACCCCGCTCTTCTCCGTTTCAGCATCTGTCAGAACCGCATGCAGTGTTACCTAACCTAACCAGGCAATTTTTAAAGTTGTCAACTCATTTGTCCACTACCACCACAATTTCCTTTCCTTTCCTTTCCTAAGCCTAACTATTTCCACTAAATTTTTTAAAGCAGACGAAAACTAAAAATTGTTATAATTTAGACACCCAGTTTTTATACTATGCTATTTTATTAAATTTTATTAGATACAAATACAAATTTTTTGCGGTCGCTCAATTGTGAATATTGCGTCGGTCGATTAGAAAAATACAAAACCCGCCTTTGGGCTAATTTCATCAAAAACATTGGCGGAATGCGGTCTAATGGGAATTCGGTCGAATGGGATTCGGTGCAATGGGAAAATACCAAATGTTTATAGGAAAAATAGGAAACATGTTGTCGATTTTTATGATTTGATACGGGGGATTATTTGTAAAATATTTGAAAATGTAGGAGCATTTCTGTTGAAAATTAAGAAGAATAAAGATTCAGATAGTTACGAGGGTAGAAACATTTGCTTTGGGAAAGGAATGCAGTTTAATTTAAGTCCAAGTGAGCGAAAATTTTCAATATGGTGAAAAATATTTTGCCTCGAATCTGCGTGAGTCGATAACTGACGTAGTTTTAGACTAAACTCTTTCCAAATTTTATATGAAGTTATAAGAAGACATGGGGAAAATGATAAATTACAGGATAAGTGGTCACCCTACGATATTAACAAAACGTGCAATAACTACGCAAAATAGCCAAAACGTGACAAATTAAAAAAATCAAAACTTAAATTGCTTTTTAAATTAGCTTGATGCACATCATAAAGGTTCCTATTGAGCTACGTTCACACTAAAGCGGTAGAAAACTGTTTGAATCGGTTTAAAACAATTTAAACAATTTGGTTTCGTTCGCGCAACTCCTTCAAAACGTTTTGAATCGATTTCAAGGCCATGTGTGAGCGCATCTTTTATCGAGGATGATTTTACATGCTATTACCCTAATATTATTCAGAAAACATTTTTATAAAATTTTAAAACCTTCGAATTCGTACTATTATTAAAAAATAATGTGAAATTTCCCCATATTACAGATAATAATATGCAATTATAGCATTATACGAATAATACTGTTAATGTTTGCGAAATCTTTATATAAAATGAGAAATAACGAAAAAAATATTTAGATTCATAAAGTTTGAAATCGTCTCCGAATACTGTGTAATATTGAAATAATATCGCATTATTGCAAAAGTGATATTTTAATACCGTGATATATTAGCAAAATATGAATAATACCGTGTATTATCTTGTTAATGTGTATTCTCCAAAATAATACGTGTAATATCTATGTATTTTTTTTTAATTTATTGATGTTTTCAAAGTTTTACAAGGGTATATAATTGTATGAATCATCTTCCCGTATCCACATAAGCATCGCTTGTGCATGGAAGGGAAATTAAAAGCTAAGCCTATAACATTAAAAATTTCAAAAGACGTTGGTACGCAACGGAAAGCCGAAAGAGAGATGGTGGCGTAGCAACGTCTTTTTTGACCTTTTAATTTGGTTTGTTAGTCGCACACCAGATATCCTACACAGTACTGACGAGCTCCAAACAGGGCAAATCCAGTCTGCTGTTGGAAATTCTGGCTATCAAAATCTGAGAAATTGAAGGTGAATGAATTCAGTGTTTGAAAATAAAATAATCTGATTAGTTTTAATGTGACTAAATCAAATAAATACTGAATAGTTTACAACGGTTCAATTATGCCACCGTCGGCTACGATACACGCTTGAGCTCGATTAGCGACGGAGCTCATAGTGTTGTTCAACATTTCAATTGAAATGTTACGGAATTATTCTTTCTCGCCAAACTTCAATTTATCGGCTTCTGATTGGTAAAAGTTGATCAAATCAAAGTTATTTGAACTAATAATATGGTGAGCAACAAGCCAGCGTTGCCAGACGTACCATAATTATGGTACAATTAAATAATTCCAGCTAGGAATTTGAAACGTACCATAATTTCACCAGTGTGCCATATGGTACGCCATTTTGTAATAATTTTAATAGACCGTACCATATTTTCCATAATTCTGATAGGACATACCATATTGTCAATAATTTTCGAAACCATGCACTCATGTTCAGACCGAAAAGATTTTTCATCTGCTTTGTTTAAATTAAATCTAGACGTTGACAATTTTTGGTGGTTTGATCTTTAAAATTAACTTTTAATTTTTAAATACTCGCCAATTTCTCAAAACAAGACTACATAATGCTAGTAAAATAATTTGGCAAAGAATTCAATAATTTTTGAGTTCACATACAATAATTTTCATTTTTACATCTGGCAACGCTGGCAACAACTTTCTAATTGGGCCCAAATCCGTAAACCTAACAGTTCTCAAGATAGTATTTGAATGACCTTGAAGACATGTTTCTAGGTCATTCAATTTTACACTAGTAATGTTCCATAGAAATTTCAAATAAAAAAAAAAGGTTTTCCGTTATCATTTTTCGTTTTTAGTGAATATCCTGTATATCTATATATTTTTCTCCAGCTAACTATAGTTTTGAATAAGCACCGAGAAGGTACACGCTACTAGCAAATAATATGTAGCATTGGCAATATAGAAAGAGGAATTTATCTAAAAGAAATATTATTTAATTCCATTCGAACGTGTAAACTGCTGAAGCATAGAATTCGGGAGAGTGATCGGCGACGTATGCAAATATAATTTTCAAAACAGAGATACGCCATTTCCATATCCCACGGACGAGGATAATTTGTAAATTAAAATTCGTCAATTTAAGATTCGGAAATTCTCGCGCGTACGCGTTGCAATTTGCCTTTAACCGTTGGTAATCCGATTAATTAAGTCGGTCGTAATCCTCAAACCCTGCTTACGAAACGCGTCGCAATCACTGACTGCTGATATAGTTTAATTACGCGTGTGTGTATCTCTCTTCTTGGTTCTAAGAGTCTCTCTGTAATGCATTCTCTCGAAGGCCTCCCAGGATGGATTTGCGACTCTTGGTTCCTTCAATTATGATCGGTAATGCGCGGGGACACCCTAATGAGCTTGATAGACGTTGGCTACGTGGCGGCGGCACCCAATTGTAGACGCAGAAACTCAATAAGCGTATTAGAAGGCGCCCTTTCCCGGCTTGCTGAGCCGAATAACCGCGCCTCCTTTCTCCTGGGATTTCGGCTTTTGCGGAAGGAAATATTGCTTTCCGTGATCCACGCCTTTGCCTCGCGTTATTTTCTCCAGATAATGTATATTTTCTCTTTCGAAACTAACACTTTTTCCCATAGATACGGATGTTTTACTTTTTGTTGTCTTTTACAAGGAATTCGTGAATGAAATGGGTAAAAAAGGAAAACATTTTATCAGAGGAAAAGATAAATTATGGAAAGGATAATTCAGTATGTTTGAAAAAACCTCGGATGGCTTAATTAGGTCATTTGCCAATGTTTTCGCCAACCAAGTTGAAGCTGTTTATTGTAGATTTTGTTCAAAGTCGGGCGTAATGTAGACCTATATAAGATATGAAATTTCCCAAAAGGAGACGTTGCACTACCCACTCAATTTACCATGGCAACCGAAAATGTGTTAGACCACTTAAAACAAAAAATCTCCATTAAAGAAAGCATGGAATTTTCTCGGTGTCACTGAAATTTTTGTTAAAATTTGGCAAATCGAATGGGTAGTGCAACGTCTCCTTTTGGGAAATTTCATATCTCATATAGGTCCACATTACGCCTGACTTTGAATTGGCCTTAGCCCATAGAGTCCGGTCAGCTGCCGAATGATCTCGTCGATAAGCTATACGATATCGTTCCTCGAAAGAGGCAATCATCCTTAACTCTGGGCCCGGGGGACGCGGGGTTGGCTCGATCCTTCTTTAATTTGTAGTTGATGAGCTTTGTCTCTCGCGTGAGGAGGGGTTAATTTATTCCCTTCGCGACGCCATGCGAACAAAGGCGCCACCCGCTTTATCCCCCCCCCCTCGAAACGAGTGCTCCAGCTCTTTGTCCTCATTGACCGCGCTAATTGGCTTCGGTAATATGCCCGAAATTATCAGCTTCAAAAGCCCCTACAGTTTGACATGTACGACACCAACTTATGTCAGTCCTATCAGCCGCGGAATAATGACGCTAGAAGAGCTAGAACCAAAGAAAATACCTCTACCTGCGTAGATGGGACAAAAACTTCAATAATTCTTTTGTTTCGTAAGTACGCCACGATATTATTACTCGTCTTGTAGGTACTCGACGACATTATTCGCTGTCTCGTAAGTACTCGACGACATTATTCCTCGTCTTGTAAGTACTCGACGACATTATTCACTGTCTCGTAAGTACTCGACGACATTATTCGCTGTCTCGTAAGTACTCGATGAAATTATTCCTGGTCTTGTAAGTACGCCACGATATTATTCCTCGTCTTGTAAGTACTCGACGACATTATTCGCTGTCTCGTAAGTACTCGATGAAATTATTCCTGGTCTTGTAAGTACGCCACGATATTATTCCTCGTCTTGTAAGTACTCGACGACATTATTCCTCGTCTTGTAAGTACTCGACTACATTATTCGCTGTCTCGTAAGTACTCGATGAAATTATTCCTGGTCTTGTAAGTACGCCACGATATTATTCCTCGTCTTGTAAGTACTCGACGACATTATTCGCTGTCTCGTAAGTACTCGACGACATTATTCCTCGTCTTGTAAGTACTCGACGACATTATTCGCTGTCTCGTAAGTACTCGATGAAATTATTCCTGGTCTTGTAAGTACGCCACGATATTATTACTCGTCTTGTAGGTACTCGACGACATTATTCGCTGTCTCGTAAGTATTCGAAGAAATTAGTCCTCGTCTTGTAAGTACTCGACGACATTATTCACTGTCTTGTAAGTACTCGACGACATTATTCCTCGTCTTGTAAGTACTCGACGACATTATTCGCTGTCTCGTAAGTACTCGATGAAATTATTCCTGGTCTTGTAAGTACGCCACGATATTATTCCTCGTCTTGTAAGTACTCGACGACATTATTCGCTGTCTCGTAAGTACTCGACGACATTAATGCTTTTCTCGTAAATACTAGACGAAATTAATGCTGTTCTCGTAAGTACTCGACCACATTATTAATTTAAGGCCCTTTATGTAAAAGGGTCATTTATTTTTTTTAAGTGTCATTTTGAGGCACCTAGTGCGCTTATTTATAATTCGTTCTCGAGGGGGTAGTCACTTTAGTAATCAGGTGTACAAATCGTCGGTAATCACGGGAATTGATTTAAAATAATCACTGGAAATCACAGAAAAATTGTGATAAATCAATGGAAATCACAGAACAATTATGAGAAATCACTGGAAATCACCGAATATTTGACGAAAATCAGAAATCAGGTGTACAAAATATTTACGAGTGACTACCCCCCCTCATTCATTCTGGTTCTAGATCGCGATCGAAGCATCTTGGTCGATGCTCATTCTAAAAGAAAAAGATGCGTTAAAGCATAAGTCTATAATATTGTTCCATAAGTGTTTATCTTTGGGGAATATTTTGACGTCATCACATGAAGAAAATCACCACCTAGCGAGGCGCTGTCAAAGGCTACGTGAGACGAGGTAGCGAGCTAACGCAAAATGGTAATGAACCCTCTATAGTGTCTCTCTTGTGAATAGCTCTCAGTGGACCGTTTGCGTGTGAAGAATCGAAAGTGTCATACTTGAAAATCTTATAGACTTATGGTTAAAGGCCTTATAAATCTCGTCTACCTAGACAAAACTTTTCCTCAAATGAGAACAAACTAGTATCTCATTTCTCTTTGTTAGCGGAAAGAGTAACAGGCTACGTTAAATACTAGTGAAAACGATTTTCGATCTCAAATTTCCTAATAAACTCCTTCAGAAACTAAATGAAGTGTTTATAATAGTCAATTTCATATTCCACTTCAATAATTTTTAATTATTTCGCCGAAGTAAGCCTCATTTTGTCTTTCGGAAGCGTTTTAATTTCCAATAGTTCTAGGACTTCAACACAGCGCCAACAACAAAACACATCTCAGAAAGAACAAGTACTAAAACGATTCTTTAACAGCTATATTATTGCCAGGATTAGTAGAAGTACTATTATTGGTATTCAATAGAAAAAGTACTATTATGGGTATTCAATAGAACAAGTACTACTATGGGTATTAAATAGAACAAGTACTACTATGGGTATTAAATAGAACAAGTACTACTATGGGTATTCAATAGAACAAGTACTACTATGGGTATTCAATAGAAAAAGTACCGTTATGGGTATTCAATAGAACAAGTACTACTATGGGTATTCAATAGAAAAAGTACTGTTATGGGAATTCAATAGAAAAAGTACTGTTATGGGAATTCAATAGAACAAGTACTACTACGGGTGTTCAATAGAACAAGTACTACTATGGGTGTTCAATAGAACAAGTACTACTATGGGTGTTCAATAGAGCAAGTACTACTATGGGTGTTCAATAGAGCAAGTACTACTATGGGTGTTCAATAGAACAAGTACTACTATGGGTATTCAACAGAACAAGCACTACTATGGGTATTCAATAGAACAAGTACTACTACCATTAAGAATATTTAACAGTACAATTACCGTATATTATATAATAAGTAACATAATAAACATAAGTATGATACAGAACGAATTCGGTTAATGATAGTCTGTCGTGGAGTGATTGCGAAATAGGAAGTTTCCGGAGAGTCTGTTGTCAGTCAGGCGGTACGTAATGGTTTACGTTGCCATTGGTGAAACAGACTATCATTAAAACATTTGTATTGGGTGAATAGGAAGTGTCATACTTATGTTTAATATGTTACTATGATATATTTAGCTGTATAATTACCATCTAGTACATTTAACAGTAAAATTACCTTCGACTGTCCTCAAATGTACACGTATCATCAAATACTTTGCACAGTCTAAGTGTTATTACAAATCTTCAAAAGAACAAGTATCACCAATGTCTTCAATAGTACATTTACCATCAAGCGTTTTAATCATATTAGTGTTATAAAGTTTTTTCAAAAGTACAAGTGCCATCAAATATCTCTATATAGCACAAGCGCTATTATTGGTCTTTTAAGAAGGAGTGTCGTAACGTGTCTTTGGCAAGAAAATAACCAGTCCAAACAGGTTCTGAAGAATACAATTACTTTCAAATATCTGCGATAGTAGAATATCCATTGAGTGTCTTCATCGGTGTTATTACTTGTCTCCGTGTAGCAGAAGTGTCTCTTACCTAGTATTTTTAACTGCGCAAGTGCATAAAGAGTCTTCTATAGCGCAATAGGTCGATCGATTCCCAAAGTCAGTGGGTGAAACTTTGTTGCCGTAACTAACTTCCTCTACTTCATCTCGTCTGTTCGTTCGTTTTATCTTCTGCTTGAAAACGAAAAATGAACAAGATTGGATATTTTTTGGATTTGGAAATGTTTAGATGGCGAAAGGCGACTGCAAAGAAATCCTTTTGGACGCTACGCCGTATTTCACCAAAACAACCCCGTAGAGATTTGCCCCTATCATTGCAACCCCGACGATTAAAACTACTGGATCTGAATCATAAGAAAAAACCCATTTTTCGTATGGCATAGCCCACCAGCGCTCCTACCGAGAGAATAACTATACGCTTCCACCCAAATACCAAGCACTTGCGTAAAATCGTTAGATGTACTTTTAAATCGAGTTATTTAAGTAGTTCTAGGGTACATTCGAACGATTATGTGACCTTCACAATATTCGTTTGCAAAGGCATTCGGGAGCAAGGTATGTTCAGCCATTTTCCTATAAAGAGGTTCGGTTATGTTGCGCGTGTGTTTAATATTTGGGTGGAAATATTTCCAATATCGCACGGCATGGCGCTGCAAGTGGCGCTGCACTAAAAGATTGCATTAGCGCGAAGATAATTTCTTGTAAATCTTTTAAAAATAAATATAATAAAATCTATGTTGATAAAGATAGTAAAGGTGTATAAATTTTCATTCACCTTTGTTTTTTTTAAATATTAAAATAAGTAAAACGAATTAGTTTTAAAACTGTTGTAAATATTAACGTACAACCACGACACCGTTGTCTGTAACTGGTGCAAAACAAGCTCTCAGGATTAAAACCTTTTAAAATTTCAGAGAGAACCGCCGAAACCGAAGTGATTTTCTACAAGTTCATAGTCCCTAGAGTCGAAACTCTGAAATTTTTTCCATTTTAACGCAAAAATATCATTACGATTAAGTTTTACGATTTTTACGAAATAAAACAACAGTTGGGGATTTCTTTGGTCAATAGGTTGGCAGATAAATTGTACGACGGGTGAAAACGACCGTAATAATTAAGGCCGACAATGTTTTTTCATCGGGCGTATGAAACTAATTTATTTTTATCTACCTGTTTTTTTAGTTAAGTGTTTGTTGAAAAACAGCAGCTAGGCGGCTTCAGGGCGGAGATGAAAGCGCGGCTGGTCGAGGGGGTGGAGTTAATACCTCGGGGCTCATAAATCAGGAAGGCACTTTATTTTTTGCTCGCCCTCCTTTCCGTTTCATTTGGGAGATAGAACCCCCCCCCCCTCTCCCGCGGCCAAAGTTGCTTTAATTGAGATTCCCAGAACATTTATCAAGTTGGCCGTAGCTGCGCGCGATACAATTTGTAGCGCTTGATTGCGTCGTGAGATTCTACCCCGTCCACCCACAAATGCCGAAGCTGGCATAAAAAAGATACGGCCAACTACGATCATCGCCAAACTCCATTATTAACCCTCTTTATACTTTGTCGCCGTGATGCGTGCAATGATGGAACCTTATGAAATCGACATGTGGTTGTTAGTTATTGTATCGTTGCTACATTTAATAATAATAACAACATAAGTTAATGATACCTCTAAGTAGACAAATGGCTATGCTGCCTATGACGGATATGCTTGTCCAAATCGACCTATGTCTCTCCGTACTGCGTATCAAAGTAGCCTTAACAAACACTTGGAACTGCCGAAGCTGACGTTTCTTTAATCCCGTTTTGTGCAAGGCTAGCTTGAACTTCCCCAAAAGAGATACATTTCGGTATTCACTCAGAAAATTCGTTCCCCCCGCAGAGGCAAAGGAACGTTTTTCTGCTATTGGTTTATTTCTCTCAGCCCAATATAGTTTCATTCTCGACCGCACAGCGGCGCTGGGTCCGAGATATTTTTCAAATATTTCATTTTCGCGGGAATAGGAGAGACAAGATTTGACATCACATTTTCTGGACAAAGATTCCACCTTGAAAGGGCTTATTTGTTTACTTAGAGGTATCATTAACTTATGATAATAATAATAATCAAGACACCACCCTAGGTCCAAGTCATCTAGCGACTTTTAATGCCTTTTAATTCACGTGGCCGGGTTACAATGTGTAGGAGGGTATAGTGGCAAGCCCTTGGTGCCACGCGAGTCAACAGCTCCCTACACAGTTACACTCAGTTTTACCGTTAACCTCAATAACTTTTTATGGAAAGGGGAAACCCCTTTAGCCAGTGGGAAATAAACTTGTCAATTCTACGTGGAAGGAGTAGTTCCGAGTTTTCCTTTCCTTTACTTGCCCGTGGGCGATCGAAATAGCCTCATGTAGCCTTTGACAGCGTCCCACTAGAGGGAGACTTTCTGAAATGACGTCACTCAAAACAAAATTACTTTAGACAAGAATCTATACTTCTACTTGGAATGCTTAAAGCGGCACATTTTCGTCTCGATGTGGCTGACGGTTTTTTAGGCGTCACTATGTTAACTTAACAAACAACCACGTGAGAGGGGAGCGCGAGCAGAGGGGATTTTTTCTCTCGTAGGCGGGGCCAAAGTCGTCAGAGTGATCTTACCATACGCGATAAGCATTCCAAGTAGAGGTATGGATTCCTGCTTTAGAGCCATACATACGTAACATTTATTTTTTATAGGTGACCTGTTTTCGTTGTCACGATAACGAGTTTTTGTGACCTAGAGTAATGTCACGGTGGGTTTTTGAAGGCGGGGCTAACCCTTACGATACTACGAGCAAGCAGTGAATGGGCTTAAGCCATTAACAATTTGTTTATTAGAAGTAGTTATATCGGTGGCCAACTTGCTCGGCCCCCAATTCCCTTTCGAACGCCTTCTTTATTTTCGAAGGTAAACCTAATCGATGATGTCTTCCCCTCTGCCCTTCCAATCGAAGCCCCCCCCCCCTCCTATCGGAATAGACCTGACTCGACTTTAAGGGCAGAAAGTGGCCCTTAAAAATGCCTTCAGCCACCACTTGTCAATACGGTTCACTTTAAAACGAATGGTGAAGAGTCCCTTCCCCGGACAGCCGCGATACGCCACTTCTCAACGCCAAATGCCCCGCCTTCCTCTTAGCGTTTGGCGCCGTACGGCGGTAAGGTATGGCGGAAGGCAGAGCTTTGGACGTTCCACGTGCGCCGATCGCGTCCGGCATCACCCGTTTGGGCCCAGTCTCTTCATATTTCCGCCAGAGCAAATATATATTGAATAACGTATAGCGAGCCAAACCGAAATTGAGTTTTGCAATTGCGTCTTCCGCTTCTAGTATTTATCTCGCAGGGATACCCGGCAGTAGGTCGGAGGTGAAGTCGTCAGGTACACCCTGCGCCCTATTTTGGCTTTCGACAAACTCGGTTAGGTTTGGAAGGACGGAGCCTATAGACGAACCGGGCGTTATTTCGAGCAGGAGTGCGGAAAGTTAAAATTTGAAATTGAGAACGACGAAACGGAGAGGGTTGCGCTCCGGTGTCGTCGTAAATTTTCCTTTCGGGGACCTGTAATATTTCACTCTTCGGGACATTCGCCGACTCCAGCGTTAACCGGAGACACTACCCCCTCCCCCCTAGTCGCGGCCGAAGACAAATTTCTCAAATTCCACCCTCTTTAGAAAGCCTAGGTGCGTTCATTTACGTGGTAAGTGATACTTTTAAGCCCTCTCCCCCCGAAATGTAATTTGATTAAATAAACTATCTTTTACGATGGAGAGTGCAATGTAAAAGACACTCTGAGACTTAATTAACCAAAATAAAGAATGTCATCGAATAAACAACCCGCTATTGGTTTAGTTTTTTTTCCACTGCATATTGAGCGTGTTTTCCATTAAATTTAAATACATTTTTGTTGAAGGCAAAATTTAATTTTAGGTCAACAGAAAGGTCATAAAAGTTTTTGAGATTTTTATAAATGTCCCGTTTTCCACGGTACCATAACCAATTTTGGTGAAACTTAACACGTTTTTTATATAGATGATTTTAGAGATAAAACATGATTTTTAGCCCCCTATTCACTTTGGTTTTTAAAACAGTAGTTTTAACCCCCAATTCACTTTGGTTTTTAAAACATGAGTTTTAGCCCCCAATTCACTTTGGTTTTTAAAACATGATTTTTAGCGCCCAATTTCTTTGGTTTTTAAAACATGATTTTTAGCCCCCAATTCACTTTGGTTTTTAAAAAATTATTTTTTTTTATAAAAAAGCGTGTCTAGGGGACGACAATTTGCGAGGACCAAAAATAAAATGTTTAGGTTGAAATAACTCGATATAAAATTATGATAGGCATATGAAACTAAACACAGGTGACAAATAGGTGCAAGAGATGAGCCCAAACATTTAAACAGGCGTTTAGTTATAAAATGTTTTTAATGGAGATTTATTTCACAAATTTGTTTAGTGAGATAAGTTGATGGTATGTGTCAATAAAACCGAAAATATAGTTTATACATATCTAAGAATTGTATTTTTAAAGTTATAGCTGTGTGAATCGACTCATTTTACTAGAAAATGATAATACATTATAGTGTTACGAGCGATATTCCGGTATGGAGCCAAATGATACTCCAATAACGTGTTCTATATTTTGAAAGCTGAGAAATTAGAATATTCCCTACGTCATACGTATACCCTGAAAATGTCAAAATTCTACCTATTAAAGTGTTTGAGAAAAATGCGATGTCAGAGCAAAATCAGACACCCGGTACAAAGGAAAAAATAACGCGCTTCTGAAATAACGAGGAAGAGGGAGGGATTTCGTAAAATTAGAAATAATCGCATTGCGAAATAATCGCATTACGAAATAATTGCATTGCGAAATTATTGCATTGCGAAATTATTGCATTACGAAACAATCGCATTACGAAATAATCGCATTACGAAATAATCGCATTGCGAAATAATCGTATTACGAAATAATCGCATTACGAAACAATCGCATTACGAAATAATCGTATTACGAAATAATCGCATTACGAAATAATCGCATTACGAAATAATCGCATTGCGAAATTATTGCATTACGAAATAATTGCTGCTGTAGCTGTTTGTTAGCAGAGTTCACACGAGTGGACGAAGACTAAAAGTTATTTTTCATATAACTATGAACCTTTTCAGACAATTACATTTCGAAACCTATTTTTCACCAAACTAGAATTACAAGACACTAAAAAGCTAATTTTTATATATAGTAAGGTACTCTTGGTGAACAATTTTAAAAGGATTTTGAACTGCATCAGCTCCGTTCTAAACTTTGCACAGTCCAAGAATATCAATAACAACAAATATTAATTAAATTAGATTTATTGCGGTCTGACAAATGAGACGACGCCTCTGTCGTCATCTTTCACTAATTTTGCGAAGTTAATACTCCCTTGGCTCGTCGGAAGAAATCTGCAGCACTAGAGTCCCATTTCCATTCTCCACCCTTTCGTGTAAGTTTGTAGAGCGGTGCCAATAATGTAGACATATTTGGGATAAACTTGGCGAAATACGTTACAAATCCCAGAAATGAGCGAAGTTTAGGAACGTTCTTCGGAATCGGCGCTTCAGTAATAGGCTTCAGGTGTTCTTGCGATGGGTGTAGACCTTGAGCATCAAGTACGTGTCCCAGGTACTCGACTGAGTCGACCAGGAACTCACACTTTTCTTTTCACAACTTTGCTCCATAATGTTCCAGACGAGAGAGAGCTTACTCTACGGTACTGATATGTTCTTCGTCGCTTCTACCAGTCAAAAGCAAATCGTCTTGAAAAATTACTATTCTTTCAATACCGGCAAGAATTTGTTCCATTTGTCTTTGGAATGCAGCAGCAGCTGATGAGACTCCGAACGGCAATCTGGTATATCTGAAAAGTCCCTTTGGAGTGTTTATTACCACTAGATTTCTGGACTCTTCGTCAAGCTCTATTTGATTGTAGGTGTCCTTGAGATCAAGTTTCGTGAAACGTTGACCGCCGTTGAGGTTAGAAAAGAGTTCGTTGATTTTTGGCAGAGGATATTGCTCGGTAGATGTAGCTTTGTTGGCCATAAGATTGAAACTTCCGCATATTCTGACTGCTTTGTTTGACTTGAGCGCGACGACAATCGGTGCAGCCCATTCTGACGTTGCAACTGATTATATGATTCCATCGGATTGAAGTTGGTCTAATTCACTATTAACTTTTTCTCGATACGCAAACGGTACCGAGGTCGGTTTGTAAAAGCGAGGTTTGACATCGCCTTGTCTATGCGGGTGAACTTGGAACTCCCTTGAATTTTCCCAAACCAGGTCAAAACAGTTTACTGTGTCTCGTTAATATTTCATTAATTCGGACATCGGTAGAGTCGGAAGTGGTCCAGTGTATAAGATTTTGTCGTGGAGCTAAGTGGAAGGCTTCGATCCAGTTTTGGCCACACAAGCTTGAAACAGGATGAGAGACAATTAAAAGGGGGAAGAAACTTGCTTACGTTCTGGTAAGTAGAATTGATTATGGTATATCCCTTGATTTAAACAAGGAATCCTGTGTAAGATCGAAGGGTCGTGGGCGCTGGTAGCAAATCTGGTAAATTGGTTTTTTCTCGAAGCTTCTTATATGTCTCGACGGACATTACTGAGTAGGCAGCTCCTGAATCGTGCTCCATGGTTACTTTCTCGCCATTGATTTGAAACTCGTATAGGTATGGTTTCGGCGCTGGCAAGTTCAAATAATGAGTATTCATGATATTCATTCTTCTTACTATCTTATTGAGTGAAGCTTCCGGCTGGTTTGACACTTGATCTAAGGAGTGTAGTTTGTTGTACTTCGGTTTTTCGAAATTTTTGTCATTCTGGTTACTTTTGTCTTGTTCCGCCGATAAGCATACGCGAGCCAAATGACCCTTCTTTTGGCAGTAGGAACAATGGACATTCATGCGCTCACATTTGTCGGCTCGGTGGTCAGGCTTTCCACATCTGTAGCACTGATTTCTAGAACGATAAACAGGTTTAGAGTTTCTACTTTGGAATTTATTACCACGTCGTCCAGTAGTTTTGGAGGAAAGTGCGTTGATCTGTTCTGGTTGACTTGTCTTTCAGAATTGAAAGATTTTTAGCAGTGGACTTCATTCTTATGGTAATTTCTATGGCTTTCTGTTCGCGTTAAATCTGCTGCTGGTACTAGAAGAAATCGTCCTTGTATATCTTCGTTTTCGATTCCAGATACTAAACGGTCTCGGAGCGGAGCGTCATATCGAGATTGGTCCCGAAGTTGCAGAATATGGCTAGCCGACGTAATTCTGCAATAAACGCGACTGATTCTCCTTTAGCTGGCTTCCCATTACCGAAATTGATGCGTTCGGTGATTTCAGAAGGTGCAGGTGGCACCCGGGGCGTTAATGCCCCCCCCCCTAGCTACGCCACTGCTCGAAGTCCATGTTACCTTTGACCACTACCAAAGGCAGGGAGTTAAGATAAGAGGTAGGTGTATTGTATGTCACTAATATACAGTAAGAGCTTGAAAGGGCTTGTAAAAAAATTGTATTTTCGTAAAAATATTTTCTCACTTAGAAAATTAATTTAAAGTAACACACGGACGCAAGTACCTCAACGACCGTCATTCGTAATAAGATCCGCTTCTACAATAAAAAAAGTCATGAAAACTCTGTTTTAATTGCACCTTAAAAAACGGAAGATGACTAAGGCCATCTATTAATCAGATAATGAAGCTACTCAGATGTTTATTAATGTTAAATGCCGACCGCTTTAGTTGTATCGGGTTACATTGATTTAGAGTATAGAAATTGAACATAATCACCGTTAATATACAAGGGTTGAAGTTCAGTTAACCGTTAGCACGAGTAAGGTGGGTCACGTGGAAGTAGTTATGAAAAGTAGTTTTAGGTTTGAAGTAAAAAGGCAACTTTAATTTTAGATATAACTTTTAAAAATAATTGAGATCAAAATTAAATTGATAATAAAATAATATACAGCTATGTTTTTGAAAGTTATTCAAAACTAGAGTTAATTTCCCAAGTTTCAGTAAAATAGCCAGTAGATTTCATTTATAAAACCAAGAATTGATCTATTTATATATAAATAGATCAATTCTTGATAAAACCGAATAATTTTACGGTTACTCGAATATAACCGGGATTTTTTTGGATTTTAATTCACGCTTAATTTAAGTAACTAAGTGGGCTTTGATAAATTGATTAAAGGAAAAGTCCAGGTTCGGTAAAACTTGTGTCTATTTGAAAGATCCTGTTTAAATATATTCAAAAGTATCAGTCGTAAAATTGTATCTTTTTTTAATGACGAGAAATTAATTTTTAAACGAGCGAAATTTACCCGCCAAGCGAGCTGCCATTTTCTTTCGCCTTCCCTCCGCAGACCGCACGCGGAGCAAGCGCGCGCAGGGAACAGAGTGCTGTTATAGCGGGAACAGCGCGTGATTAAAGTCCTAAAACGTCACCGCGAAACAAAATGGCAGATCGCTTAGCGGGTAAATTTGGCTCGTTTAAAAATTAATTTATCGTCATTAAAAAAAGATACAATTTTACGACTGATATTTTTGAGTTTATTTAAACATTATCTTTCAAATAGACCCAAGTTTTACCCAACCTGGACTTTTCCTTTAATTGATATAAAGATTGGGGAATTAAAATGGGAACTTATACGTGCAATATTTATACTGTAATTTTGTTTAATAATTTAATTTTATTTATTTATAATTTTTAAATATAATTTTAATTACCTTTTAAGATTAACTTTGATAATAGATGTTAATGAGAAAGTAACACTTATTTTGAAAAAATTAAAGAAAACCTTGACTGTTTCAATCAATCGTTGGACTCGCATTACTTATAAGCACCTTACTTGTGATATCAAGGCAGAGTTATTTTGTTTTTAAACCAATGAAAGATGTCTTTAAAATGCCGTATAAATTGTTAATGCTTTTAACGCAATCAAATATGTTTCCTTAACAAGCTAGTAATATAATTAAATTACTCTTGATAGTTAGTTTCGTTCAATTGATGGATTTTGAAATGACGTTTTAGCGCGCGACACTACCCGTACATGTCTTGGGCACACAGCCTTCTTTGCGTGCTTTTTTGACCATAACATGTAGAGGTATTTTCACGCGCAAAATGAATTTTAAAAGCCGTCAATTACGCTTTTAAAATGTTCTCACATTGAACCTTTTTAATAATTACCTCTCCGAAGGGACTATGTCCCCTAGAAGGGGTTATACAATCATCGTGTCTGTCTGTGGGTGTGTGTCTGTCTGTGGGTGTGTGGGTGTGTGGGTGTGTGGGTGTGTGGGTGTGTGGGTGTGTGGGTGTGTGGGTGTGTGGGTGTGTGGGTGTGTGGGTGTGTGGGTGTGTGGGTGTGTGTGTGTGTGTGTCTGTCTGTCGAAAAACCGTTTTTGCAGAATTTTAAAGGTTGGCAAAACCACCGTCTGACGGTAAGCGTTAACGGAGAAATTTGCGGTCGGTGCGGTTTGGTGCGGTTGTTTTTTTTTTCGTTAACGCTCACCGTCGTGACGGTTTCAACTCAGTTTCATTGGAAATTTTATTATTGTAATGTTTATGTGTAGTGTGGGAATGTTGAGTTTGTGTTATGGCGGTTGTGGGTGATGAGTTTGTTGTGTATGCGTTTTGCATGTAAGGGTGTTTACTCTCCAACTTCTCCATATTGACTTTTGGGACGGACCGAGTGCTGAGGGTTACGATAAACGTCTCAACGTCCAAATGATATGGTTTCCTCCAATTGTTTACGGTATTCGTCTTAGTATCAATTTGCGATCGCATAGGGCGAGATCGCATGACAGGCGAGTGTTCTACCACAGAACCACCGATACATGTTACGGTTCAAAGAAAATTATAAGCTCAGCCTAAGCGGAAGCATTTATTACAAATTAACAGAGCATTAAATTCCAGTTTTTAAAATAGAACGAAATTTCGTGTTCCATTTAAATTATTGCATCGAATGTAACGTCTTCTCTGTTGATTAAGAATAATGCGCAACCCAGGATTCGAACCCGAGCCCTTCTATATGACTGGCGAATGTTCTACCACAGAACCACCGACACATATTTCGTCTCTTTGAATATTATAAACTCAGCTTAGTGGAAGAGTATATTAATGGTTTTTAAAGTCTAAATTGTTTACGAATGAAATTTTAAAGGTTAAATCTTGTTTTAGCGCAGTCAGCAGAGATAAGAGGGTTAAAGGGTAGAACCTGTAAGTGGTCCACTTTGTTAGTTTTTTGTTATTTATTTACGGGTTTTCTTATCGTCTTAAATATAGTTGTAATAACGCAAATGCGTTTATTTAACGATTATTTATATAAGAGCTGCCGTTTAGTCTAGTGGCTCTCTGTGCTTTGTTGATGGTAAGGTTTTGGCTTCTTGTTAATACATTTGGTGTGGATATTTGGATATCTACGATTCCTAACGCAGTCATTGATTTCCTGGGTGTGCGAGTCATTATATGATATTGGAAATTGGACGGCATTGGTCTTTTGCATGCGGTATGTGTCACAACGTCAACTGGAAGTCTACGAGTCGTCCACTACCAGATGTCGAATATAGCTATTCTGCGGTATCTTCATCAAAGGCGAGTGTTGAAATATTATGAGCGTTAAAGTAGCGGCAAGTATTTCGTAAGCGAGAAAAATACAAATACACTCTGTAGATATTTTTTTCATTAAAATTTGCTTCGTATTATATTCAACTGATAAACTTGTACTGTAATAAGGGTTAAATTCAATTGTGCATTGTTTTAGTACGTCTAACTCACTGTTATAACTACTTAATTTATAATATTCTGAATAAATTAAAATCGGTTGTTTCGTCTCAATTATTTTAAATATAATTAAAATTTTATACCGGGAGGGATAGAACCAGGATTACGTTTTTAGTAAATAACTCTGAATTGCGGAAATATATCTTTAATGGTCATCTCGAGAAATTAATACCACTAGGGACAATTCTTCCGATGAGAGGTATATTTTGGCAAGCTTGCCAACTTGTTTTCATTAACGAGAAACGCAAAACCAAAATCGAAACGACAATATTAAAATTTTTTTTTAGTGTAATTAATTTTTCGGCAAAAACAGAGGCGACGGCGCGTTCCATCCATTGGGACTTTGACATTTGTAAGTGCTACTAAATAATATTAGTATTACTGTAGTACATGGTGAAAAATAACAAATTTATTTGCGGCTAGTTGCCACATGAAATGATAAATTAAAAAGTTTAAAAACAACGGTATTTATTTATTTTGCATTTAAAAATACTTTACAAACCTAATATTGTTTCCACGGCATTTCGACTTAGCCAGGTCATCTTGAGGTTAATAATGAATTATTAATAATCACTGTTATTTTTAAACTTTTCAATTTATGACCATTCATATTTTAGTAAAGGAACCTAAACTTTAATTTATTTAAATAAATAGTCATAATTTAATACCTACTAATTACTTATTATTTATATTTATATAATAGACTTAATATTACGATTAATTTTTAAATAAATAATTTAAATAAATAGGGTGACTTTTATCGCATATGTATATTTAGACTTAATATTATAATTAATTTTTAAATAAACAATAACAAAATAGAATGAGTTTTAAATGTAATTTAAACATATATGGGGCTATTAAAATTGATGGGTTTAAAATTAGTATTTGATGCGTAACTTATGCTACTCCTTGATCGAAATAGGCGTTACTGTCCGATTATGTTAGTGTAAATTAATTGAAATAGAAAATGCACTCATTATTTTAAAACATTTAATTCTGTGTAAGCAAACAAAATGTTACTATCCGCCCTAGGTCACCGAAATACGAAATCAGTAAATATTTGGGATTCCATTCAAAAACGTAATTGCAAGTGATTAAGGGAAAGGTACACGAAATTATCTTTGGAATAAATGAAGGTATTATTTACCTTGTTACATCAAGGCGATGCGGAGATAATTGGCTTCGTAGAATATGTCAACAGTACGAAATGGAGGTCGACTGAAAAAGGTTTTTGTCACCTTTTCACACCCGGAGGAAAACCGTCGCTTTGGTTCGTTCATATTTCACTTCCGTCGCGTTTCATTTTACGGAATGTCTCAAGGAGAGTTTGGTTAATTATTCTAAATATCCTCATCATGGGCTGCCATCCAGGAAATTAACAGCTTGTATTATTGACGGCTGCGACCTTCAGTCTCCAGTCTCCGATTTCCGAGACCCAAAATATATTATTTCTAAGGAAACTGGAGACTTGGAGACCGAAGACCAATAATTCTAGCGGAGATCTGGAATCCCAGAAATTCACCGGTGATTCGAGATCTGGAGACCAGATATCTCGCATTCCAAGGGTAATTCGAGATCTGGAGACCAGAGACCAAGCATTCTAGCGGATAATTGAGACCTGGAGATTGGAGACCAACTATTCTAGCGGAGACTTAAGACCTGCTCAAAGACCAAGCATTCTAGTGAAGACCTGGAAAACTGGAAAACGGAGATCAAACATTCCAGCGGAGAACTGGAGACCCAACAATCTAGCGGTGATTCGAGACCTGGAGACCAGAGACCAATCATTCTAGCGGTGATTCGAGACCTGGAGACCAGAGACCAATCATTCTAGCGGTGATTCGAGACCAAGAGACCAGAGACCAATCATTCTAGCGGTGATTCGAGACCTGGAGACCAGAGACCAATCATTCTATCGGTGATTCGAGACCTGGAGATCAGAGACCAAGCATTCTAGCGGAGATTCGAGGCCTCGATACCGACGGCCAAGAATTCCAGCACAGACGCGAGACGTGTAGACCGGACACCAATCATTCTAGAGGAGACTCGAGATTTGGAGAATAAATCTTCAAGTGAAAACTGGAGACAGAGACCCGAGACTAGATCCCGGAGTGGATAGTGGAGATTGGAGACCATGGCGATTTTTGCTGACTTTCAGGCTTCGCAGCGTTAGCCAAAAAAAGATTATATCGTTATTATTGCTATAAAATAATAGTAATAATAATAATAATCAGCTAGGCTTATACCCCAGGCCTAAGTCATCAAGGTGCTAAAGGTTAAATGGGCTAGACGAAACAAAAATTAATTGTTGGACTGTATTAAATTAAATAAGACGAATAGGGGCTGAAATGGGGGAAGAGAGCCGGGAAATCAGGTTGAAAGGTTGAACAACAACAAGTGATCATTTTCTTCGTTTTTCATTTTGTGTTTATGCTTCCGAACAGAATATTTATAACTAGAAGACAACGCCATATTTCTGTCGGGCGTCCGTGATACGTCGTATAATATTTATAGTGTTTAGATAAAAATACAGAATATTACCATTTTCCATCTCAACAAATCTCGGGAGAGAATGAAACTGAGAGAAAGAGTTGTTCTTTTTCTAGAAGTATGTGTTGAGGTAAAACACTGCGAATGTTTAGTAACGGTTTCTGCCACCAGGTGGATAAGGACTAGCTAAGCATCGCGATGCATTGACTAAAGCCTGCAACACACGGAAAAGGAAACTGAAACGTAACCGTAAAAATATTTACATAAAAGTATAGCGTTAACTGAGAAGTTTTTAACTTTTTCCATCGTAAAATGCAGAGATGGGCAAAACCATATTTTGGAGCTTGCACTCCTCTCATTTGATATGGCAGCCAATACTACATGAGCTCTTTGAAAAGCGGCCATCTTTGGTAAAATGTACAACGCTCACCATCAGCTAATAGGCAGTTCGCATTGGAATGCCTTTTAGACAATTATCATTTAAGAAACTATCGTTTGAAGCCTTACTTCGAGATGGCGCTGCGGTAGAATTTCAAATGGCAGACTACATTAGGTGGTTTCTTTTCACCCGTTCTCGAACTAAAAGTGTACTCTTTTCACCGGTTCTCGAACTAAAAGTGTACTCTTTTCACCGGTTCTCGAACTAAAAGTGTACTCTTTTCACCGGTTCTCGAACTAAAAGTGTACTCTTTTCACCGGTTCTCGAACTAAAAGTGTACTATTTTCACCGGTTCTCGAACTAAAAGTGTACTATTTTCACCGGTTCTCGAACTAAAAGTGTACTCTTTTCACCGGTTCTCGAACTAAAAGTGTACTCTTTTCACCGGTTCTCGAACTAAAAGTGTACTCTTTTCACCGGTTCTCGAACTTAAAGTGTACTCTTTTCACCGGTTCTCGAACTAAAAGTGTACTCTTTTCACCGGTTCTCGAACTAAAAGTGTACTCTTTTCACCGGTTCTCGAACTAAAAGTGTACTCTTTTCACCGGTTCTCGAACTTAAAGTGTACTCTTTTCACCGGTTCTCGAACTAAAAGTGTACTCTTTTCACCGGTTCTCGAACTAAAAGTTTACTCTTTTCACCCTTAGAGATTTACTCTGGCCTACAAACTATACGCTAGTTAAGGAGTAGAAGGGATACTCTTTCTACACCTTCTCAATAGCAGGAGTAAAGAGAGTAAACTGCTTATCCAGAATTGTTATAACTCGTGGAAATTACATTCAAATTTAATTGATTCAATTAGTTCAATAATAATAGTAATAGAAAAGGTATGTAATACTTAATAGTTAAACTAAGGCTTAATAACATTTCTAGGTATCAATGTGACCCCTTTAACAAACATTCTGTTCTGAGAATTACTTCGGCTCTTACACGAAAGATCAAAAATGGAATATCCATTATTTCAGCACTTGTTACAAGAGGGTGTCAGATATAATATCTGCGTTTTAAACTGTTTCTTAAATTTCATTGTAATTATACTTAAATAAATCAACTGATTTCATACAAATATTATATTAGGTTGTCTTACGAGGATGTATTTGCTAAAAAGGCCGCAGGCGAACTATTCACCACCACAGAATCGGAGTAAAATGACGTCATAAGGTTACTCATTTTAAATTACTGCGAAATTCCAGAACAAGCGAAAACAAAATATCTATTTATGTTTTTAAGTATTAGTCAAAACAAGAAACGTAAACAGAAACGCAAGTTAATTTTTAGTGTTGTTAATTTTTCGGAAAAATAAAATGCGTAAAAATTTCCGCAAATCGGAAAAATTAACAAGTTGCGAAGCTTGCCAAAATATACCTCTCCTCGGAAGAATTTGCTCTTGGGTGTATTAACTACTGGACACGGTACTCATTGATATTTCGCCATCAAAAGAGTCCTCCAAAAACATGTTATCCCGGTGCTATCCCAACCAGTAGATTATTTTTCATTTTAATTATAAATATTACAAATGTTAATGCATTAAACAAATTTCCAATATCAATAGAACAAAAAACCAACTTGGGACCCAAAACGTTATTAAATTACCAGAGCAACAAAATAAGAAATAGAAAATACAAAATTTAAAATTATTATAATGCTCACGAAACGTAAAATATACGTGCAAGAAACAATTTTATAGAGAAAAACCAACCCATTGTATTATTCGTCTTAAACAATCAAATTTATATCGAAAAAAAAGTCAAAGCGAAAACCAAAACTATAAGTGAAAGCACTAATAAAAACTGCGTGGGCCCATGACGACAACCCAACGAAGCCGATAAAAATCAATGCAAATAAAAAATCGTAGACATGAATTATCCTCCACATTCTCAACAAACAAGAAAAATAACCAATAGAAAAATATATAATAATAACCCAATCAAACCACAAGGTTCAAATACTTAGAAATCCAGAAAATGTCAATCCCTATACCCACGGTAATGAAAATTGTAATAGAAAAAACAAAAACACCTTACCGCACACAAAAAAAAACCTTAAAGGGAATATAACCTTAGGTTTTAGGTGTGGAACACCAAACTTCGACCATTTCCCGCTCCCTCCTATGACTTTAGATAATTTTGGCGCTGTTTAGTGACTTCCCGCCAAAATGGCTTCCATAAAAAAGCATAAAAAACATAAAAAAGACTTGAGGTTATATTACCTTTAACTGAATAGTGAAGGCTAAACAACAGCGCATATCTCAAAATATAAAACTAACGTAACCACATTAATGAAAATGTATCACACATTTAAAGCCGATAAGAAAACACGTAAAATAAATTGCGAAGTTACGAGTAAAGTAAGAAAAACGAAAAAAGCGCGTTGTATACCACTTGGAACTGTATTCATAAATGACCCATAACGGTTCAAAAGTACCGATAGACAAAAAACTAACTAAGTGGACCACCCACGGGTTTTACCCTTTAACCCTCTTATCTCTGCTGACTGCGCTAAAACAAGATTTGACCTTTAAAATTTCATACGTAAAAAAAGTAGACTTTAAAAACTATTAATTTTATTTACGGTTTATGAATACTTTTCCGAATTTTTGACATATATGTGTTTCAGGCTTTATCTTAATTAGCATAGGCGAGTAGAACCTGCAGAACACTTCTAAACATTGTCTCTTAATTATTTCATATCTCAACCAAAAAATTGGAAATGTGCTCTGAACAGATTAACCAAATAAAACAAACTCCATCCATTTATCTTAAAACTGTGTGGTTTTGAGTTGGTTCGTTTAAGATTTATTAAAACAAATCTAGATAGTTAATCAAAAAATTGCTCCGAATAAATTCGAAAAATGATAAAAAAAAATGACATAAATTGTCATATTTACATGGTTTCTCACTAAAAAGTGTAAATACTGGTTAAAATCGGTAGAGCTCTAAATTAATTTTTCGCGTGAAACTACGTCGCCATGTTAATGTGTAAAGGCAGGGCATAAGCCTTATAAACCTCATACTACAGATATTGTGTCGCGCGCAAAAACGTCGTTTTGAAATTGGTCTAAGCGAAGAGTGTCTAGTGTTCCGCAAGTTTTGCCATTGACTTTTACGTTCAGAGCGTATGAGACGTAGCCAATTTCGGAGAATCTCACAAAATGTAGCCGGTTAGTAAACAAACGTAATAAGCCTTTCTATAAAGTTATAAAGCTTTCCGAACTTGTTTTAATGTATTGCTTTCATCATGACATACGTAGGAGTTCAGCTCAGTTTTGAAGGTTAGATCTTTATAAAAAGGGCGACTCGTCGAATTTTAATTCATCTCTTGTTCAACTTGTTAAAATGTTCCACGCGCTCTTTCATATTTTAGCGTGAAAGGCTCGCGCATTTTTTTTTTTCATTTCAGGGAGCACGCGTGATATCGCTCGAGCCCGTTTACGCTAAAATATCAAGACGCGCGTGGAACTTTTTAACAAGTTGAATAAGAGATAGAGTTTATGCTAACTAGGAGCAACAAACACAACACCCCACACAAGGAGAACGCAACTCGTCAAAAGTCGTGGATTTTCTTGCGTACGTTTTTTATTGGCTAGACGCTTTAGCGCCTGCTGCCGTCGGAAGGGGAAAATTCGGAAATTGTCTTCCCCCGCCCGTAAAACGTTCATCGTAAAGGCTCGTGACGCTCGTGGAATGAAATTCGTACACAACCCTTCGTTAGCGTGTTTAAAAGCTAGCTGCGTTCTCCTTGTGTTTGTTGCTCCTAGATGCTAGCGTCTATTGGCTATCGCAGTGAAACGTCACTTCTACGTCACGAGTGACGCGCCCGATACATCTAAACAAGGAGACCAATGTTACTTTATAGAAAGGCCTATTCTTTAATAAATAAATTGAAAAGTAAGGTATAAAATGATAAAATTGGCATTTTTTACGTATTTTTTTTGGGTAGGGAATATTTTATCGGAGTATATATCGAAAAATGTGGTGTAGATCCAATTGCTCGAATTTACAACGAATTGATCGAAAATGAAACGATCGAATTGCTTTCGATCAGACTTTTAATTTTCATATAATCGAATGGTATTTAAATACTGCTTTGGTCGATATTTTAGTAGCAATTTTGTAGTATAAAATGTTGTTTAATTAGATCGATTAACCAATTGATCGAAAGGAAAATGGAGAAACCATTTTGTTTATTAAAAAAGTGAACGATTAAATGAAAATTTAAGTAGCTCTGGAACCACTGTGGTTTGAAAGACGAGCGTTGAACTACCGATGGTATTACCCAAACGAAACCCAGCTAAATAACTGAAAATCACATGAAAGTCTGGTATTTTTTAAATAATTAAATTTGTAAGATTTGATACAACGTTGCATTCTTTACTTAAATTCTCTTGGTGAAAAGCTTGAAACTCATCATTAATAATTTTTGTATAATTCAAGAAGTAACCAGTAGGTTCAGTCAAACCACTTTATGACAACTAACTAATCCCCGAAGGAACACTATATATGTGATCTGCTGCGTATTCGAGATATTTTAGGAAAACTTTCTCTACCACCCATCCAGCAAAAAACAATTTCTCAGTTTCTTCAGTTAATGTTTGAACCCTTTGTGTTTGACTATGAATATATTCTTTATGAGATTTTGTCTGAAGACTACACTGAGTATAAGTTAGATAAGATAGTTAGTAAGATAGACAAATTGTGGCTCAGTGAGTAGGAAGTTGAAAAATGGTAGTTTGTTGATTAGTAGTAGTTTGAGGTAGGGTAAGTGGTGGAGTAGTTTGAGACATGGTAGGTGGTCGAGTAGTTTCAGAAATGGTAGCTCTTCTAGAAGTAACTCGAATAATAAATAGGTCTTCTAGAAGCAGTAGTGGTCCTAATTGAATTTGGCCTTTTAGGACTAGTTTGAATAATTGGTAGCTTAGCTGATTGGAGTTGGTGTTTGAGGAGTAGCTTGACTAATAGGAACTGTACTGATATGAGTTGAATGACTAGGGTCAGCTTGAGTAAATGTAACTCTCTGGTTTGTACATAGATCATCTATCAAAGCTGTGGAATTTTCCAGGTCTTTGTCATTTCGATCAACATTAATGGTCACATCGACATCTTTCAGAAAGTCAGCTATCATAAACTGTAAATCTTCAATATTATCTTCAATAGAGCTTTCCCTCATTGATATTTTTAAAAACTGAAACAAATAATAATATATAACCTTGTATAATACGGAATAATGTTCGCTTTTCATTTATTTATTTACAAACTGTAAATAATTTCTTATCCTCAAATTTGTAATTATCTTGCTCTTAAAATAATATAATTAAATACAGGGCTTACAAGTCACACTGGATGACTTAGCCCTTATATCAATTGTAAATAATGTTTTCTTTTACAATCTAATAAATTTTAATTTGATTATCTTAGGTTTTCTGCTACTAGAAATGGGTCAGATGACAAGGAAGCATATGTGTTTAGAGTTTTTCTGTGCGAGATCAGGGTTCTTGCCATGGTTGGAAAAAAGCCGGATTTATTTGTAAAAAGCCAGACCAGTGGTTTTAATCGGTTATAACCGGGTTTTTCTGTTAAAGCCGGCTAAAATGTAAACATCCTCTTTTACTGATGTCACTCTCTTTCTAAGTAGGAAATTGTCTGCTGTTATTGTTGTAAATTAGAAGCTAAACAAAGTAAGCAAAATACCTATATTAAATAATTAAATTCTTTCGATAACCCCCTAGTTTTCGTTAAGGACGCGCCGGCCGAGTCCCCGAATCGAGGCAGCGAATTTTTTTACTTTAAACCTTTCCCTGTCCCCCTCAATTAGAAGAAAATTGGAACTCATCCCAATTTGCTTAAATATGAAACAAAAGTTTCACTAAATAAAAGCTATTATTTTAGTAAAATATTGAAATTTTGTTTATTTTTAAAAAAGCCAAAACAATCTGGATTTGTCAAGTGGCTATAAACGGTTTTTACTAGGTGGCTATAACCGTTATGGCTAGTTCCATGCCAACCCTGGTTCTTGCCAAGCATTAGTAAACGTATTCGATAGTGTGCATTCAGAGGTGTCGGTTGGTCATCAAAACCATCCCTTCTTAGTAGCTGTGACATAACAATTTCGATAAAATCTTAATCTAACCTGTGCATTAGAAAGTACTGTAGCTCAAATTATCTTTTCATTTCCCAGTAAAGTCCTTGAGTAGACCTGCAGGACATGAGGATACCTTTCTGAGAAACTTATATAGTTTTAAGTTCTGAAGGTCATATTTGAGTCAAGGTTTATCATTTCGTTGATGCTTTTATTTTGTACAGTTAAATGAGTACCAAAGGCAGACTTCAGGGGACTATGATGGACATGAGGTACACGGCTGTTTAATACATCAAAGCAATTTTTATCCAGCTGTGTGTAAAGAAATTTGAGGATCATCACCCGGTTTTAAACGTTTCAGGGCCTCTGCTACAGTATGTGAAGGGCTTACCACCACCCTCCTACGCATTGTAACCCGGTCACTTGAATTAATGGCTTTAAAAGTCGCTTGGTGACTTAGGCCTAAGGTGGTGCCTTGGGTATTTAGCTATAGCTGATTAATATTATTATTATTATTAGTTCCGTTGCCAAACGAATGTATTGCTTTCAATTTATGACAGCAATTAACTTCTTTTGCAAGAACTTCTAGGCGGACTTTAAGTGGTTAAATTTCTCCATCATTAAGTTCAAAACCAGTGTCAATCAACCAGTTCCTTACATGTTTAAGTAAGTGCGGAACATCGGCAAAGATAAATATTTTTAATTCAGGACTGAATTTATCCACGTTCCTGAACGTAGCCATAGTTATCTCCATAATCACTGATTAGTGCTTCCCATGTCGGAAACTCACTCTGTAGCCAATCTTTTAAAGATCAGTAATAAGTGAAAACAATTTATTTTTACAAATTTTCTGATCAAATTCAAAATATATTGGCTGCTTCCATTTGCCAACAAGACCTCGAACAAGTACAGACTGCACTGGCCCACAACTTTATCTCTCTTCATATCGTATACTCATACAACGAAATGCTTTTCCATCTCCGTCAATTTTGCTCCAGCTATTCTCATTATTCTCAATATATCATGGAAAGTACCCTGGGTTAAATCAATTGATGAAGCATACTTTTGTAAGGTGGATATAGCTGGCAAAGGAAATTTCAGGTTTTCTCTGAAAAATACATATGTTCTTTATTAAAATATCGTAAGATGAAAGCGGTGGTCCATCGCACCTTTTTCTTGTTCCTCATTATAATATCCACCTAATTTCTTCTGAAGTTCCTCTCTCTCTTCCTGGAATTTAGTCGGCATGTTTTTTGAGAAAGCTCTGTCTTTGTATTTTTTGGAAGGCTCATTATTATCAATAGGTGACATTTTGCGGCCATTGCTGTGATTTTGGTATTTCTTCGTTAGTATTAGCATAAGTAACATAATAACAATAAGTATGACAATTAACGAGATTTACTGATTTTCATAGCTATTGCGTAATCAAGATGTTTTCTCAGCACAGAGCCCTCTAGTGTTTAAAATACGCTAGACTTCCGCTAAGCCGAAATATCTGGTTTCCGATAGATAGGCGGAATATTAGGCTAAAATTATAAAAATTAAAAAAGTGTTTCTCGGCGCCACGAGCTAATTTTTTTATCACGCGTGATTCGCACGCGGGCTTCGAAACAAAGCCAAAGCCCCTCGTGCTCTCCGATATTAGGCTTAAATTGTTATCCAAAAGTAGTCATCCAAAACTGTAAGTAGCGAGTCCAAGTCACAGCTTTAAGATAGTATCAGTGCCGAAAAAGGTTCGGTTAGAAAATTAGCATTAAAGTAATAGGAAGTGTCATACTTATTGTTATTATGTTACTTATGGTATTCGATATTAAAATTATTGGTGTATTTTCAAAACATGGATAATTATTGACAATGGAAATTTCATGATCCATAACTGCCAGTTCATTTCCTATTTGAGATTGGTTTTGAATTTCTCTTGAAGTTGCGTATTAGTTTTCTTTCCATTAAAGTTCTTAATCTCGCTTAAAGGTGTAGGCTGGACAGTTGCTTCTAGAAAATTTCTGACTAGTGTTTTATCTCTCGTTTCATTACTATTTTCATTACTTTTGAGATGATTTCCAATTCTAACGGAAGGTGCGGCATCTCTTTTCAATGAGCGCTTCAGAGTCTATGTTAAATTTGTCTTCTTTAATTTTAGGATCTTTTGGGAAACCATGATATTTTACACGTAGTTTTTCTGGGTTAGTTTTAGTTAGGCCATAGCTATTTCTACAATGGGCAACCGCACAACGAGTCCTTCTGGGGAAAGAAACGACTAAATTATTATCAATTATAATTAATTTCAAATAACTCATTTATTTTATGGAAACTTATACAACCGGAAGCAAGTTTCTAAGGAATTCTATCTAAAAAAATAAATAACATTCAGAGTGATTAGTATAGGTGATTATGAAAAAGAATTGCACGCAGAGGCTCACGGGAGTTGGTTATTTTTTGAAAAATCGTCGGCTGCTTAAATTCGTCTGCACCTACCGAGGCCCGCGGTCGTCCGCGTTTAGTAAAAAGCACCAACCATGGATTGATTGTTTGAAAAGTTAGTATTTTTCTAAAATTATTAAAAATACATAAAGTTAACAAATTTATTATATATTTTTTTTTATTTCGTATAGTTCTAGACCAAGTATTTATAAAGAAACAAGCCCAATTTTAATAGAAGACACAAGGTTATATTTTCATACATGTTGCCATTATTTCTGTTTCTAATTATGAACATCTTGTATAATAGGATGCTTAGCCCTAGTAAATATTCACATAATGTTGTAGTGGATAGAATTAAAAAATATTTCATTTAATAAATCAATTACCTTAATTTAACGACTTTGCAAACTTCTCTCAAACGAAAAACGAAAAATCCTTTCGATTGAACAATGAAGTTATAGAAATCTCGCTAACCCTTGCCCAACTAGCCAGACGAATTTACAAAAAGGGCCAATTTTGATAATTTCAACTTGGTAGTACTTAACCAAATCACGTGACCACCGATATTTTTCATAATCACCTATTATCAGTTCTTTATAAATATTTTAATGTATCTTCATTAGTTCATAAATAATAGGAATATAAGCAAGAAGCACAGCTGCTCGGCTGTCTTATGGAAAAGCCTGGTAAAGGCCCATTTCTTAAACTAGATAAAATTACGTTGTTTTTGTTTGTATTTACACTATTCCTATTGAAGAATTTATTTAGGATTGAGATTTTTATAGGGAGTATACAATTTGCATTTATCTACTAATAACTAAAAAAGTAGTAAAATTGGCCTTTAACAGCTGGACAAATCGCTATTAATTTTGTTTGTTTCATATCAGACTTGGTTAAAGTGATATTTTTTGTATCATTGAGGCGTAGGGGATTGGGGCATGAAAATTAACAAAATTGAGTATAAAAATTTGATATTCATATAAATTTAATACTTTTTTTACTTGTTACTTTATGAATCATTTCATTATTATCTATACTAAGATGAATCATATTGTAGATAATCATGAAACGGTTAAGGCGATGCAGCTCATCTTTGATAAATTTGACATTCAATGTGAATAATAAATCCATTTCAACCCCGAAAAGCCATCCAACTCTGACCTACCCCAGTTCAGAATGAAAGCACTGCCTCCTATGTTTATCAAGGCCCGTGCGTGGTTTTTTAATAATTTTGAAAGGTGACATTTTATTTCGCGTCTTTCGGCCGCAGCACGGCGCTCGTTTTCATTCGTTTTTTACGTCATATGGTCACGTGTGCAAGATGTTTGTAAGGACGATTTTAAAGCGGGCGTCGAGAAGCGTGCAGTTGTTGATGGTTTTCCTTGATTTAAAAGTTATCAAACGGTAAGTTTTTTAAATTTGGACATAAAAACTTATGAAATATCCAATAAAGGCATTGTTTTTATGCATATACGGTTATTTTGGAACGAAAAGCTTTATAGAACTGTAATATAATATTGTAAAATTGGAATATTATATTTAACCCTTTGTCAGTTTTTTCTGTTTTTTTTTGTTCTGGTAATTTCAGCATACAGTATGAAATTAAAAACCAATTTTTATTGTACTATTAATATGTAATAAAGTGGATTCAAAGAGGTAGCCTACATTCAACTGTGATATTAATTGTCAATATTAATTCTGTGATACTTAAACAATCAATATGGTGATGTGTATAGTACCTAATAAGGTTAACGTTAATAGTTAGTGTAGGGAGCTGTTGGCTCGAGTGGCATGTAGGGCTTGCTACCACCCTCCTACGCATTGTAACCCGGCCACCTGTTTAAAGGCATAATAAGTCGCTAGATGACTTGGGCCTAAGGTGGTGCCTTGGGTATTAGCCTAGCTGATTATTAATTGTTAAGAAACCGAAAGCAAATAAGGATTCTTGGAAGTGACACTCATTCCCAAAGAAAAAAAATGGATATAGCCAATTTTCGGAGATAACACCCATTTGTATGAAAACTGGGTGGAAACAAAAGGTAAAGCAAAAATTTGTAATAAACATTTTAAAGCTTCTGAATTTAGCATGTCAACAAAAAAGGAGACATTTAGCTGGTAGAGTCCCTTATTTAGTCAACAATTAAAATAATGAAGATGTTCACTGCAGTAATAACCAAGCTTCACCTAAGTTAAACGATGGTTTGGCTGGGAAAAGGGTACCACTCTCACCTCTTGCAAACACCATTCTAACTAGTAGCCTTTCAACAGCTAGAGATAGTTTAAGAAGAACTCTTTTTAGCGAGTTAAGTCTAAATAATGTACCAAGTTCCTTGACCTGCGATATGGAAAATCAAAGAAATCAATTCTCTACCTCCACAGTATCTATGTTTAATCCAACATTTTGTTAAAATAATACAAACCAAATACAAAGTTTCTGTACCTTGATAGTATCTGAAATTAATCCAACAATACGTGAAACTCCAAACCAAATACAAAGTTCATATACCTCGTCAGTACCTGATGTTAATTTAACGTCCTGTGATACACCAAATCAAATATAAAGTTCCTATATCTCAAAGGCAACTAAGGTTGATGAAACCTTTTGCAATACTCCAAACCAAGTAGGAAAATACAAGGATACGTCCACTCAGGCATCTGCCATTATACGTAAGCGAAATTCTATTACTTCAACCAGAAAATTAGGAAGAACCAAATACAAACTGCGAAAAAAGTAGAGTCGTCACAAAATAAAGTGTTTCAGCTCACAGCTTTAATCAGAAGAACATTCATTTTTTCAAAACTTGTGGGGTACAAATGTTTGCGTGTTAGAAATCTGACAGCTTTGACTAAATTGCCTCTTTGGATCTGGTACAATTTCTTCACAAAATCAGCACTTATCACAAGACCGATGAAAACAAAAAAGCTTGCTAAAATTGATTTCTAATGTTTTTAATAAGATGACTCTGGTCAAAAGCCAAGAACAGTTTTCGATTACAGTCTATTGGGTGCGATATTTCATGTTTAAGAATGCCATCTCCTAATTTTCTATATGTGGCTGTATTGGTCTTCGCATTGTCGCAGACCAGCCTGACCACTATAAACCCACTTTCTTCTACTGCTTTAATGACTTCTAAGACTAGCTTATGCAATTGTTCCCCTGTTAATTTGGCTGTGTAATAGTATGCAACAGGTATCCGGTAGTTGGTAGACAATCCTTGAAACACAAAGCATAACAAGTGAGTTGCCAGCTTTTCTCCGATACCTTCATCTTCGGTTAAAGTGGTTTCTCCAAAATATCTGTCCAAGTGTTTGTCATATAGCAATCTCGGAGTAATGAGAGAAAGGGATTATGGTTAGGTTAATGAGATTATCAATCTGATATCTTATCTCATTAACCAAACCGCAATCAGTAGACTCTCTCTGCTCCCCCTATCCAAATTTCTGACTCTCATAAAGTTACACTACTCTCCCAATGGAATTCAAAAAAGGTATTTTAGCTAGCCCAACTTGTCATTTTTTCAAGTCGTATTTTGTCAGTGAAAAAGACATCTATTTTTTTCGCGCCAACGCTCTTTGTATGTTGTCGGTGACGCTCTACAATTTTCTCATTGACAATTTTCTTATAGCACCTAGCAGTTAAAATTTAAATATATTTTCGATTTAGATGAAATTTTGGTAGAAAGTGTCCCCCGGCACGTATAATGTACAGTACAAATTGCAACGTTCTAGAAAACATAGTGTTGGAAAAATATCACTTTTTCGAGCAAACAGAAACACCCTGTATAACTAGGTAACGTTCATTGATAATAAAATTGTAATCGTAAAACGCTAAACCTGTAAATCTTACATAAAATATTTTCCTAATAATATACACATTTAAAACATTCTGTTTTTTTAACATAAAATAGACAATTTTCTTGTTAAACGTTATTCATTTTTTGTTAAACACTAGTATCAATTCCATGACAGACCCTTTCCGTTTCTTTTACTTTATTTTTATTTACAAAATTGTGCCGGGGAACACTTTCTACCAAAATTGCATCTAATTTGAAAATATTTTCACGCTTTTTGAAAATTTAAATTTTAACCGCTAGGTGCTATAAGAAAATTGTAAGAAACGTAAACTTATCAAGATAAGAAACGGCATATGATAGTTTTTTTTCATAAACTATGTTTTCTAGAAAGTTGAAATTTGTACTGTACATTATACGTGCCGGGGAACACTTTCTACCAAAATTTCATCTAAATCGAAAAATATTTAAATTTTAACTGCTAGGTGCTATAAGAAAATTGTCAATGAGAAAATTGTAGAGCGTCACCGAAAACATACAAATAGCGTTGGACGTCTTTTTCACTGAAAAAATACGACTGGAAAAAGTGACAAGTTGGGCAAGCCAAAATAACTTTTTTTAATTCCATTGGGAGAGTAGTGTAACTTTATGAAAGTCAGAAATTTGTTAATCTGGTGTTTAATGCCATAAACATTGCTTAAAAATCGAGGAGACAATGGTGAAGAAGGTATTACACGATTTAATTTCGTAGGATAAAAAATGCGAATTTTTTTAAAAAACAAAGATACATTTTTACCGCTCCGAGGGGACTTTGTACCCTAGGAGGGGTTATGCAACCACCGTGTCTGTCTGTCTGTCAGTGGGTCTGTCTGTCAGGCCTGCGAACGCGTTCGCATTTTTGGGGCAAAGGGTAATCACTGCGTACCCAGTTTCTTAGAATCAGGGAAATGGTTTTTCCAAAAGCGCCCTCTTTTTGTCATTGGGTGTAGTATAATTTTTTAATCGGCCAGGATTCGAACCCGAGCCCTCTTGAACGACAGGTGAGCGTTCTACCGAAGAACCACGGATACAGTTACGCTAAACTGAAAATTAAAAACTCTTCCGAGGAGAGATATATTTTGGCTTGCCAACTTGTATTTATCTACTTACAAAGAAAATGTATAAGTACGTTTCGCAAATACCACCTTCGGCTGCGATGCAGGCTTGAAACATTTCCGGGGTTACTTCCCGGCAAGCGCTTACAATTCGTTGACTTCAAGGGTCTCAACCGGAGTGGCGTACACCTTGTCCTTGACGAAGCCCCAAAGAAAGAAATCCAACGGAGTCAGATCGGGCGACCTTGCTGGCCAGTGTACGGGACCATTTCTCCGTATCCATCGTTGTGGAAATTCGTTGCTGAAAATACGGTCTGGCTCGTTGCGCCAACGGCAGTTCGTCAAGTTGTTGTTCTAGCTCATTTCTCAAGAAATCTAAATAACTCTGGCCATTTAGATTTTGCGGTAAGAATACTGGACCAATTAACCGGTTTCCAACATGATCAATCCAAACATTCAAGCGCCCAAACTGAAATTGGTGACGGTGTGGATTTGTGTCTTCCCAAACATGATTATTTTGGTGATTAAAAGGGCCGTCTCTTGCAAACGAGGATTCATCAGAGAATAGCATGTTGCGGAGGAATTATGGGTCTTCATGCACGAAATTTAGCGGCCAGTTGCAAAAATCCAGCCATTGTTAAGCGTCTCAATTTCAGCGGTGTTTATTGCATTAAACACCAGATTAACAAATTTCTGAATTTCATAAAGTTACACTACTCTCCCAATGGAATTCAAAAAAAGTTATTTTAGCTTGCCCAGGTTGTCACTTTTTCAAGTCGTATTTTGGCAGTGAAAAAGACATCTATTTTTTTCGCGCCAACGCTATTTGTACGTTTTCGGTGACGCTCTACAATTTTCTCATTGACAATTTTCTTATAGCACCTAGCAGTTAAAATTTAAATATTTTTCGATTTAGATGAAATTTTGGTAGAAAGTGTTCCCCGGCACGCATAATGTACAGTACAAATTTCAACTTTCTAGAAAACATAGTTTATGAAAAAAAACTATCATATGCCGTTTCTTATCTTGATAAGTTTACGTTTCACGGGTATTTAAAATATCCATATGTCAAGATCAGTATAATATATTTGACCCGTAGAATTTCTTAGTTTCAAAAATTCCCGATAGGTTAGCCATTATCACGTTACAACGTGGTTTTAGTTATGGTTCCAATGACAAAAAACTATAAACTATGTTTATCTTTGATAAAAAAAACGATTCTTATTCCCAAGAACTTGTTCATTTTTCGAGAATGTACTAGTGCAATTAGCCATTTTGGATGAAAGACGCACTAAAATTTTTGCTTATTTACTAAATTATTCCATTTCACTCTATCCTTAAACAACAACCATTAAACATCATCGCCGAAGTGATATTTAATACAATTTCCTTCTTACAGTAAATTTTTCTGTCTTTTGAAAATGCTTGTACCTAAAAATTGTATTTTATATTTGAGAAAATGTTTTGCACTCTAACTTTAGCATTTGAATAATACAAAAATATACAATTGGTATTTTATGCAAATTTCTATTATTTGCTTGGTTTTCTAGAGAAATGACGTCAAACAATGTTTAATGTTAAGCGCGAAGAAGAGGGACAACCAATAGAATTTGAGGATAAGTTGTCGTTTTGATCACGTGATGGATTAATCTCGACCAATAGGAAACAACCTTCAGTTGCTGTTTAAGACTAGTTAAATATATTCGACACGTGATACTAATTAGTTCTGAAAAATCTCGTTAGGGGGTATCATGATATAGGTCAATGGGTTTTTTCCACACGATTATTAGTTCGGAAAAATTACGTTAGGGGTCTTCCTGTTATAGCGCTAATGGGGTTTTTCCACACTGGTACTTACGAAATGACGTCTGTGTAGTCAGTAACCAATGGGAATCAATTCTTAGTTGCAGTTTCGATATCTCAAGAGCCTTATCTACATGTCATATAGCGTTCTTTCAGTCCTAGGGAATTTTCGTTGAAGGCCACGCAGCTTTTGGCCCCACTTTTAGCCGTTCGTCGACTCTATTTTACGGCATAGGCTTAAGGATTTCCGACCGTCAAAGATAAAAAGTAAGTTTCTATTTTCATACATTATTTTACTATATTTAAAATGAAATTTTTATGCGTTCTTTTATATATTAGAAATGTATTTTATTAGACATAGAAAATTAGGCCTAAATTAGGTCGTGTAGGGCTAAGATTAGCGTAGAAAGTAAGTTACTATTTTTTACCTCTCCGAGGGGACAAAGTCCCCTAGGAGGGGTTATTTGTAGTACACTATTTTTTAAAACAATTTGCATATTGAAAAAGTGGTTAAATTGAGAAATTTTAGCGTAGAAATTTAGGGCTAACCAGTTAAATCCATATTGAGAAAATTAGGCTTAGCATGTTGGATTAGAGAATGTATCATTTGAAACTATAGAAAATATTTTGTCTAGAGTGGCTATGGATATCGAAGCGTATCGACTTGAAACGTTTCGTCAATGGAAAAACCCACACGTCACCAAAGAAAAACTAGCGGAGGCTGGATTCTACTATATTCAACGTGGAGATGGAGTACGATGTTACAAGTGCCAAGGAATCTTAGAACATTGGGAATCAGGAGACATACCAGAACTTGAACATGCCAGATTCTTTCCACACTGTCCGTCGAGGGATAATTCACCCTCGGGAAAAAAAAGTACCTCTCACAAGAATGGGACATTCCACCAACGCCACGAGCAACTACTGTCATCGACAAATACATCTCACCTGTACCTGAAGACGACGTTTGTGACTGTCCTTCGTCTGTCAGACGATACTGCTGTTAGACGCTACAAATACGTAAGGTAGAACTTTTTTTTAAATATTAATACAAGTTGCGCTTGCAGAAGGTAGTTTCAACCCTTTAATTGAAATTGTTTATATCCCTAGATAAATTACGATTTAAACGGGTTAAATGTCGGACTAGTCGTAGAACCAATTTTACGTAATTATGTAGACAAAGTTCTAAAATAAAGAAATTAAATTTAAATAACTTGTCCTTATTAATAATATTATAGAGATTAGATATTATGGTGAATGGAAGCGATAAATAAATTCTAGCAATAAATTTATGGAGTTTGGGGGTGGGTGTAAAAATTACGGCTCTTCGTTTTTCCAACTGCTTTTCGGATGTACCCAAAAATGGACCAAAATGAACCAACAGTACCCTAAAAGCGACCAAAGTCACCATTACCGGCCCTATGTACCCTATTTCAACCCGAAACTGGACCTATTAGCTTAATTGTAATGTTAAACTGCCATAGAGATTCCCCTTAAAAGAAAAAATTTGCGGTCCAATTTTGGGTACATGAAGTATTTCGGAGATGTAAAACTAATTCTGGCAAACTGCTGCGATTTATAGCTAATGGGGTAAAACCGATTTCTAGCGATTGGGAGCGATAGTGGAAATTCTAGAGAATGAAAATTATGGGGAATGGAAGTGATAGTGGAAATTATGGCGAATGAATATTATGGTTAATGGAAGCGATAACAAATTATAGTTAACGGTTGGAGGAGTGGGATCAGAAAGAATCTACTGATTGTAGTATGGGGAATGAAAAATAGCAATTATGGTTAATGGGGTGAACAAAAAGAGGGCGGTTGGAAATTCTGGAGTATGAAAATTGTGATGAATGGAAGCGATAACAAATTCTGGGAGGGGGATGGAGGAGTAGCAGAAAGAATCTACTGATTGCAGTATTGGAAATGAGAGATAACAATTACGGTTAACGGGGTGAACAAAGAGTGCGGGAGGGAGAAATTCTAGAGAATGAAAATTATGGTGAATGGAAGCGCTAGTGGAAATTATGGCGAATGGAAGCAAAACCAAAGGGGATTATATTATGGGTAACGAGGGGAAGGGATAAAGTCAGGAACTACTGATTGTGGTATGGTTAACGAAGATATCAGCGCTGGGGAAAACATTCTGGAGATTATGGTTAAATTAACGAGGGGGGAGCAGAGAGAGTCTACTGATTGCGGTATGGTTAATGAGATAAGACATCAGACTGATAATCTCATTAACCATACCGTAATCCCTTTCTGTCATTACTCCGAGATTGCTATATGAAAAACACTTGAACAGATATTTTGGAGAAACCACTTAACCGAAGACTCACTTGTTATGCTTTGTGTTTCAAGGATTGTCTACCAACTACCCGATACCTGTTGCATACTATTACACAGCCAAATTAACAGAGGAACAATTGCATAAGCTAGTCTTAGAAGTCATTAAAGCAGTAGAAGAAAGTGGGTTTATAGTGGTCAGGCTGGTCTGCGACAATGCGAAGACCAATACAGCCACATATAGAAAATTAGGAGATGGCATTCTTAAACATGAAATATCGCACCCAATAGACTGTAATCGAAAACTGTTCTTGGCTTTTGACCAGAGTCATCTTATTAAAAACATTAGAAATCAATTTTAGCAAGCTTTTTTGTTTTCATCGGTCTTGTGATAAGTGCTGATTTTGTGAAGAAATTGTACCAGATCCCAAAAGGCAATTGAGTCAAAGCTGACAGATTTCTAACACGCAAACATTTATTCTACACAAGTTTTGAAAAAATGAATGTCTTCGTGAAGTTCAGTTATTTTCTCATCCTGTGACAGCCGCTTAGAAAGCCATTCTAAAATTAAAAATGTGTGGCAAGCAAGAGGAAGACAATTTAGTAGCAACCATATATTTTATGGAAATGATGCGCAAATGGTTTGAAATTCATGATGTCCATAATAAAACTGCGGGAATTCATCTCAGAAATGTGAACAAGTTACCTTTTGAAAATATTACAGACAAAAGGCTTGAATGGTTATTAGATGAATTTATTCCCTTTATCGAAATGATGCAAACAAATAGAGGAGCGATTCACGGATGAGACTTTCGAAGCCCTTATACTGACAACCAAATCCAAAGAAGCTCTAGTTCGATATTTACTAAATAGTGGTTTCCAATATGTATTCACTCGAGCGATCCCGTAGAAGAAACTTATTCCCATATGCGAGGGTCAGGTGGCTTTAATGTTACAATGGATGTCCGTGCCTGTACTTTGACGTTGGAGCAACATTTGAAAATTGGTATTTTGAAAGCGTCAGACTCTTCCAACTGTGCCAGAGGCTCAAGATCGATGCCAATAGTTTTGTCAAACATTCACGAAAAAATTCAACCTAATTTAAAGCCTCAAGAAACCCCAGTAGTTATTCCAAATTCTCTTATAGTATTGCTACAACGAATGGAACATTTAAGTTATCAAGGTAAGAATTTTATATACCTCTAAATTAATGACCATTATTTAAAAAATATATCTCCTTAGTCGTATCTATCAAAAACTGCGCTGTCGCCATGATTGGTCGTAACATTGGAAAAGTTTATCAACCAACATCAAATTCACCCATACATACACTAATCGCAGCTCAGGATAGAGGTGGTCTTAAATATCCATCCAGATTATTAATATGCTTACTAAGCATTGTAACAGACTTTGTTCAATCATCGTTAAACTTATTCCCAAGGTTTAATGTTTTACAAAATTACGTTCAAGTAATTATCCCTTATTTTACGAAACCTTTAAAATGCCATTGTGATGGCAATAATTTTTTTAATAAAATTTTGCTTGAGAAATATTTAAGACCACTTCTTAACAATCATGCAAAGGATGCTACTGACAGAAAAGAAAAATTTAAAAGATTAAACTCAAAACCTCTTTCTCGAAAAGTTCAAAAAGTTTAAAATTTAAACTTTACATAATTATTAAAGCCATGATTTAATTTTTTACATTAAACTTCTTAAAAATATGTGATTAAAAAGATAAATTGAATAGTTTAGAACTTGAAATAAGTTTAGTACTTATTTTTTTTGCACAAGATAGCCAATGTTAACCACGTGGTAAAGATCCTTAGATATATGCGAACAGGCTTTTAATTTTAAATTATCTGAAAACAACTGCCACCTCTCAGATAAAAAGTGCAAACCTATATATCTATTGTGCCCCTATTACGGGGGAACGTGCACGGGCCTTGACAAATATAGGAGGCAGTGATGAAAGTAATGAGTGTCAATTTGAATTAGGCTATTTTTTGGATCAAGAGTGGGAAACACGTGAGAAATAGTTGAGAAAAGGTAAAAAGGGTAATATTTTAAGTTATATTTGGAAATTTTCTACAAACGGTTCTCATTTAAAAGTTTTATTTTGATTTGACACCAGGACACCCCCTATTTCTAAGTCTATTTCATACTCTTCCCAGTACGCTTTGGAATCTTACGCGAGGCTTAGCAAAATGTCTGAAATGTGTTAAAATCTCGGTTTAAACTCGTTCTCTTTATTCGTTGATTTTAGAAGATTTTTATTCGGGAACATCGAAGTACCTCCGACGTTGTCATTCAAATTCCTAGAGCACTCTTAATCTCTATATTGTCTTGTAGTTTTCCTCGAGTTAAATCGAATCTCGCCAGTCCAATCCTAAGGGAAATACTAGATTTCGATAGCCTTAGGTATACGTTTCAAACCAAGTTTTCTGTGAAAATGAACATTGCTTCTTAGAGGAAATTATATCGGACCTTTTGCGTACGGAACTTATTGATCTTTATTTTTGTAATTGCTGGTGTGCTTCTAAAATCAATCGTATTGGACTATTGGCAAAATGAATAAACTGGAAATGTTTTATCTACAACTCGAGATTGGAACAATCAAATTTTATCTCTTGGTTTTATTTCTCCCTTCTTTGTCTGCATTATATTCTGATAATAAAAACTGCGCCGTTTGTGCGTTTATTGACTAATCAACCACTTCAAACCAAAATTACAATGTTATATTAATTGTTTCTTTAATTTGGTCTTAATCAAGAATGTATTTAATGATTAAGGCTGGTTCTGTTAAATCACATCTCATTTCAACATATATAATTTTTGTTATTTTACTAATTTAAATAATTACCCTTTACGCGTTTGTATATTCGAAATTGAGCGCGCGAATTCACATAAAATATGGGACGCGAGCTGCAAGGAAAAAATAACGCGCGCCATGTAAACCGCGAACGATTTTATTTTGAAATCAAATAAAGAGTCAGTTGCATTTTTATTGTGAAGGAGAGTAGAATGTTATTTAATTTGGTGCCTGTCTCCGCCCATTGTAACCAACTATTTTCGATCGTTTATTGTAGAAATTAATCGCGGCTATAATTGTACGAACCCTTCCCGGTTGTTTCACCCCTTTTTTTAGATAAATTCAGTTTTATATTTAATTTCGCGTTCTCGCTGTAACAGGTTCACACGGGCAGGGTTTTCCTGATTGTCTCTAGTTTCTCGATTTACCCGTTGTTCTGGCGCGCAGGAAACCGACTGTGCACACGGACAAAATTTGCCGGATTTTACCGCCGCCAGCGCTGCCGGTAAACGAGATACGTCAGATAACGGATTAAAAAAATGTTGAAATATCTCTTTATTTTCCCGGATTTTTGAAGCACTTTGAACTCGACCAATCAGCGAGTGTTACGCTGTCACGTGATATAAAGAGCGATTTTGAAAGTCTTTAAGAGTAGGCTTACGAATTTTTGCGTCTATCACGTGCCGGCCTAACACTCGCTGATTGGTCGAGCCGAAAAAAAAGGTCCTCCGTTTTCTCGTTTACCGGCAACGCTAGCGGTGGTAAAACCCGGCGAATTTGGCTCGTGGGTACATAGAACTATGTATTTGTCATAAATTAAAGGGTGTATTCTTTGGGTCCTACTGAATTAAAAATGTCTAATGAGCATGGCTCCTAAAGCGTTCCGTCTCAAAGTTATGGGCCCTCGAAAATCTGTATGAGATTAAATAAATTAGTAACAAAAGTGCATTATTTCATTAGAAGTAAGCTACGTGTACTAGTGAATTTAATCATAATTAAGGTCTTTGAAAATGGCAAAGCAGTTACAAATAAAGATGTTAATAGAAATTGGAACTTTTTCAATAAATTGACATTCAAGGTACAAGTATGAAAAGTAATTAAATAACCATTTAACCGTGGTGGAAGAAAGTAAGGTAAAAATAATAATAATAATCAGCTAGGCTAATACCCTTGGCACCACCAGAACCGTCCCTTGAGTAGGGCGAGCGGGGCAGTGGCAAAATCAAAGATTTTCACTTAAATTGGATATTGAAAAATTAAAAATTTCTACCTAAGGTTTTGGGGGCGCCATTTTGTTTTGGTTTTTTGGCCCAGGACGACATTGGCACCACCCTAGGCCCAAGTCATCTAGCGACTTTTTAATGCCTTTAAACAGGTAGCCGGGTCGCCCACAATGTCACACCTAACATTTACGCTAAATTGCTCTTGGTGTGTTCTAGCAGTAGTCGCGTGAGAATTTATTCAACTCCACTGGTGACTGTTATGCAGATTTATTATTTCGTCACGGGAGAGATTGGAATCGTCAGCTGATAAGACAAATTTCGGAAACTCGTGGTCTATCCACAAGCCATTGACAAAAGGCAGTTCACCTTGGATAGTCCCCGTCGTTAAATGATTGAACTTTTTGAAGGTGGCAAGGGTGATATTGATGGGCGTGAAGGATTCGCCACACCATAACGTGATGAACTTCCCAACGTCCCGAGTACTTGTTCCGGGAAATAGTAAGTACCCAAATAATACACATTTGTTATGTATTTCACGGTGCAAAATTAATCGGGAAATTTGAAAAAAGCGGTGAAAAATCATATTTAAAAAACCTAGTTGAAAAAGATAGGTGTAATTACGCGTTCCTCAACGTCATCTGGACCGTCTTAATCTCTATCAAGATTATTAGAAGATTGAGCGTGCCCTCGTTCTCTTAAACGGCGATCAGACACCTCGCTCGTGCGTCGATCTGGTACCCGTCATCCAGGAAATTGTTGCTGATACAATCTTCTTGCTTCGTTACCAATACCTTCAGCTTAATTGCAATTTGGCCATGCCATATGTAACATAATACCCATTTGATAACCATTTCGGTGATAATTGCTGCTGAGATATCACTCAAATAAGGTTAAGTTCAGCTTAAAGCACCCTAGTGTCTAAATATACCCATGGCGAAGTGTACAAGCAGAACTACTAATATATGACTACTCACTTGTCAGTTCAGTTACAGAGAATCCTTCTATGATCATTGATTTAGAAGACGTCCGGTATTAACGATTGTAGACCATTGGACCGAAATCCCATTCGTCCGAATGTACCATTCAACCGAATTCCAATCGACCGAAAACCGCGTTTTTCTTTCAATATACCGTTAGTGATACATATTTATATATCGTAGGTTACGTGACGATAGTATATCTAATTTGGACTCAACTATGTCTTAAATATTTATTATTTCGTACCGACGTGTATTTTTAGACCTTTTTCCCTTGAAATTTGTTATTTTCCGGGTTTAATTTTGGAAAATAACCTTGATAAGACCCGACGTGAAATAGTTGCCTACCATATCTAACCTAACCCAACCCAACCTGACCTAACCTAACTCAACCCAACCCAACCTAACCTAACCTAACCCAACCTGAACTAACCTAACCTAACCTAACCTAACCTGAACTAACCTACCCGAAGTGAAAACGAACCAGATTTAAATTTCCCATTCAACTGAATCTCGCCATGTTTGGCTATAAACGAAAATACTTTTCGGTTCAATGGGATTCGGTCAAACGGGATTCGGTCCAATAGTATACAACCGGTATTAACGGACCTCCAAAAATCAGCTATGGCGTCTGGCCAGTGGCCATGAATCTATTTAAGCCATGAATATTCAACTGGAATACCCCAGGTCACCTCCGCCGACGGGTGGTGCGGAACCAATTAATAGTGACGTATTCGAAGAAGAACTCATAAGAAACGTAAGTTCCTAAAATGGGCATGACGCGTTATGGTCAGGTTTCTTTTTGCATTAATCTATTTAAATAAATAGATTCATGTATTAATTTAATATTATAAATATAATAGTTATTATTATAATAAAATTATAAGAGCATTTATTTAATAATAATATGGCAAAAACTGAGTCAGGTTTTCTTCCAAAGTATCACCGAGGCTTAGCTTTTCCGAGATAGTTTTCATGTTTAAAGCACTCGATAGAATCGCTTTCAAAAGATCAGAGTTACATTCCTTCATTTTGTATTTTTATTCTACAAATATTTATAACTTTAAACCTTATTTTTAAAGAAATAACGCGAACCGACGTGAGCAGCCGATGACCATCGTGACGTCAAAACCGGAAACGCGAAAAAGCGTACAGTAGGAAATCGATGTCAACGATTAGTAATCGGTGAGTCCGATGAACGCTGCTGAACGTACACCTCTCGTAAACTATCACGCGCTTAAATGACATCATTTCCGGGTTCGTTCTTATTGGCTTAAAAAAGTAAATAACCCGAAAATAGGCCTCGCCCCACGTTCTCTACGAGTACACCGTGGCTAATGATAGAGTTGGATATTCGTGGGTTAAATAGATTCATGGTCTTGCTTAACCCGACACGATCTAATTAGTGGCTGCCAACCATCTCAACTTTGTCATTATCCCTTAGTATAAATACATTATTAATATAACAATTATTAAAACATTATTTCAAGTCTCCAACAATTAATAGAAAATAAATTATTCATTCTTCCGGAAACTATAATTATGGTTCGTTGATTTAGACTGTACGAGAATATTTTCCCTTATTTCGGTACGTTATAAACAGATGTTTATGAAACCGAGAGCGACCCCCAACGGGCGTTTATGTCAGGGAGATTTACGTAGAAAGGGTTCGTCCGCTTAGATCTACTTAAATTGTTACCGAAATATTTAAATTTTCAACAATCTTGAAATTAGAACATTAATAAAACTATTATAAGCTTTTGAATAACATTTATTTTTGAGTTTTACACCTTCCATAAAGGTGTATAATTGTAATATGTTGGAGAAAGTAAAACCGAACAAGTTGGCAAGCCAAAATATACCTCTCCTCGGAAGAATTGTCCCTAGTGGTATTAATTTATCGAGATAACCCTTAAAGATATATCTCCGCAATTTAGAGTTATTTGTTAAAAATATTAACCCATTTCTATGCCGCCCGGTATAAAATTTTAATTATAATTAAAATAATTGAGACGAAACGACCAATTTTAATTTATTCAGAATATCATAAGTTAAGTAGTTACAACAGTAAGTTAGACGTACTATAACAATGTACAATTGAATTAAACCCTTTTACAGAACAAGTTTATCAGTTAAATATAATACGAAGCAAATTTTAATGAAAGAAATATCTACAGAGGCTTTTTGGAATTACTCTCTTACGAAATACTTGCCGCATCTTTAACGCTCATTTTATTTCAACACTCGCCCTTGATGAAGATACCGTAGTATCTGGTAGTGGACGACTCGTTCACTTCCTGTTGACGTTGTGACGCATACCACATGAAAAAGACCAATGCCGTCCAATTTCCAATATCATATAATGACTCGCACACCCAAGAAATCATTGACTGCGTTAGAAATCGTAGATATCCAAATATCCACACCAAATGTATTTACAAGAAGCAAAAACCTTACCATCAACAAAGCACAGAGAGCCACTTGACGAACCGCCAGCTCTTAAAGCAATTAACGTTAAATTATCTCCTTTGAATTAACAGAACTATATATAGGTCGTTAAAAAAGTGGACCACCCACAGGGTCTACCCTTTAACCCTCTAATCTCGGCTGACTGCGCTAAAACAAGATTTAACCTTTAAAAAATACCAGATTAGGCCTTCATAAATTCATTAATAAAAAAAGACTTTATTACCTATTATGCTTACGATGCCTGTCTTAATTTCAGTGAATCTAAGGAGCTATCGGTGGTTCTGTGGTAGAGCGCTCGACTGCCAAGCCGAATGGTCTGGGTTCGAAACCTGGGTGGCGCATTTATTTTTAATCAATAGAGAAACGCTAAAGTAGAATTTCTTCGATGCAATAATTTCAATTTCAATTCTATTTCAATTAAACCAAAATTTCGTACTCTATTAAATACGCTTCCGATAAAGCTGAAGGTCTAATTTTCAATAAGGCGTAACAAGTGTCGGTGGTTCTGTGGTAGAACGTCCGCCTGTCAATCAGGAGGTCTCGGGTTCAAATCCCGCCCGATGCGATCGCAAATTGATACTAAGACGAATACCGTGTACAACTGGTGGAAACCCTGCCATTGAACGTTGAGAGGTAGCATTACACTCAGCACTCGATCCGTCCCAAAGTCATTAAGAAGAAGTTGGAGAGAAAACGCCCATATAAACACAACAGACTCAACATGCACATCCATCAGAACACGAACACAACAAATTCAACACTCACAACCTACGCATAAACATTACAAAAACGTAATACACCAAACCGTCACGACGGTGAGCGAAAAAACACCATACAAACCAAACCGCAAATGCTTCCGTTAACGCTTACCGTCACACGGTGGTTTTGCCAACCCTTTGAGAAACTGCGTACGCAGTGATTACACTTTGCACCGAAAATGCGAACGCGTTCGCAGTCCTGACAGACAGACCCACCCACAGACCCACCCACAGACCCACCCACAGACCCACCCACCCACAGACCCACCCACAGACAGACACGGTCGTTGTATAACCCCTCCTAGGGGACTTTGTCCCCTCGGAGAGGTAAAAATGTATCGCCTTATGTAAGTGGTTTAATGGAAAAATGGAAAAGACAACTAAAAATTTTTAATATAACTGTAGTGTCAAGAATCCCGAGCACATTAAAAACGGAGTTAATAAAGAATAAACCAGATGTGGTGTATGAAATAAAACGTTCTTGTGGTAAAACCTACGTCAGACAGACAAAGATACAATCAAAAAAAAGACAATATGTGTAAAAATGTGATAAAAACAATGGATTAGTGTTAGTCTAGTAGATCATGTCAAGAGTCATCGTGGTTCAAGAGATGTTTTAAAGAGGCAGTGTACATTAAGGAATGGGGACATTTAAATTTCGAAGAGGGTAAAATTAACGTGAAAGGTTGGGGAGGTTTTCAATTTAAAAAATAATTTTTATAAAATGTTGATTAGTGAAGGATTTATCGGATAATATTGTTTTGGATAAAAAATATTGTAATACATATTTGTAAATTTTAGTGGGTTTGACGAAGGACCGCGGTCCGAAATTCCGAAAGCTACCAATAATAAATTTTATTTTATTTTATTAACCTCCATGTAGTAGCGGAACTTTTATTAAATTTTACTTTAAGTTATATCGACCATGGAACGAAAATTTTGTATTTATAAGTGTATCATTGTACACCTAAAAATCGGGGTGGTAGGGCAAGGCGCGCATATTGTACAAAAACATAATTATTCTTAGCACTTCTATAAAAGAGCGTTTAAAATTGGCCAAAATTAAGAATTATAAAATTTAGTAATTTTCAAGAATTAGAAATTTATGAATAATTTCAATTGCCTGCTTGATTGTTATTAAGATTGAAACTTTTCCATTGAAATGTAAACGAGGTGGAGTTTATTATTTTTTCCCCAGCCAATAGAACTCTTATAAAGGAACATCAAAGGAACTAACTCTATAGAGCCATCGCTAGGTACCATAGCTGATCAAGATATTTGCTTCATTTGTAAGCAAAGCCGGATATGCAGCTGCGGCTCCGTGTATGTGGATTTGCTTCCAAGGCTTATTTGTAAAATCTTTGATTTATAAATCTTGTTCGAACACTTTCACCGATCAGAAGACAAAAAACGTCACTAGTATGATGTGGCGATTGCCGAAATTATTAATAGCATTAAATCAACAGAAATATGCCTTCGGTGGATAATTACATAGGGTTTCTCATTTTCAAACTTTACCTTCCTTGATTAAAAGTTTATAAGCACTGTGTTGGACATTCCTATAATACGGCCAACTTAAATTCGATTACACGCTATCGCCATCAAAGCTAAATCTTAATAGTATAGAAACGAAGTGTTTAGAAGTGTAAGTACAGTTTGCGAAAATAGATAAATACGTATTTTAAGAAATATAAAATCTAATCCTTATAGCTACTAAAAATTGGTTGGATATAAATTTAATAAGCTTAAACGCTGTAAAATCAAATTATTTCACATTTTCTCTGAAAAAAAGCTGGTGAGACATGCAGCTATTGAACATTCAAAGAAATCCCGCACAGTTTTTCTTCAAAATCTAGAAATCCGGCAAGTAATCCGACGTTAAATCTCGAAATCCGGCAATAAATCCAGATATTCGACAAGAATTCGAGAAATTCCAAAATCTTGAAATCCAGCGAGATATCGCGAAATCCCGAAATCCGACGAATCATCCCGAAATCCGACGAGAAATCGCGAACTCCGGGACAAAAGCAAAGAAATCCGAAATCCAACAAGAAATCTTGAAATCCAACGTGCAATCCCGGATTTCAAAATCCCGTACACTTTTTTGTTGAATGTCCGACCCCTCGGCTATTGATGACATAAAACTTCACGAAAATACTGTGTATCTCAACAAAACAATGACTCCCGTATTTGCCCTAAAACTAAAAAAGCAGAATCAGTTAAATATCTGGGTGTAATTGTTCATAAACATTTAAATTGGATTGGTCTGACCACATTTGGAGAGACGTTCGAAATGTATCCATTTTCACACTGTATATTCCAGCTTAGTTCAGTCTATCTTGACTTATGATTTGATATGTTGGGGAAACCACTGGACTATCCAACCAGTTATTAATATCGGGAACTAGATCTTCCGTCGCTAAAACAAATGATCTATAAAACTGCTTTATTGCATTATTTTAAAAAGAAAGGTACAGGGAACAATGTCGACTCACACCATGCCTATCCGCAGTTGACCAGATCTGAAATTAATAATATAGTTGAAATACTATAGAAATACACTAAAACGTGACTGATACTTCATGGTTTAAAACGTCATTTCATTTTTAAAAATGGATAAAAACTTTTCTTGATTTCTATAGATATCCTTAACCATGGTGGAAAATTTTAATTTATACGATAGTTGAAATACCTTTTAACAAGAAAACGAAACCCCCAAAAAAGCAGGATTTATAGGGCTGTAAAATATTGGCTATGGGAATACCGTCAAAATTATTATTAAACGTGAGCGTAGATTTAAATTAGTTCAAGAATGTTACGCGACGTGAGATGTGAGTTTTTGAAAGTATTTTTGTTAACGCGCGCGGTTGTTTTTAAAATATTTAGGCAGTTGTAATTTGGATTTGTAAAAGAAAGGCTTGTTTAAATAGTTCGGGTTAGAGAATAAAGGTTTTACAGAGTGAACATAGTTATTTGGTCTTATTTTTCCCACACTTAAACAATTTTACAGGGCCAAAACTATTTCAAAATTTAGATGTTACTCTTAGAAATATAAATTCATTTTAAAAATTAATTAATTTATCAATTAGGTCTCCTGAATACAGTAATGTAATTGGGGGATCTTAAAATTCATTTTGCGCGAAAAATACGCCGAAATGTTAGGGTATAAAAGCAGGCAAATAAGCCTGCTATACCTCATAATGTAAAGGTACGGTCACGCGCAAAAACGTAATTTTGAAATCGGCAATCGATAAATTGTTAGCGAAATCATGATTACTATTATTCATAGTCGTCTTATAATTTCTTTTTAAATTGTCAAATTTAATTATTTTTAACAACTGTAATAAACCCCCTCCTAAATACAAGCATTAAACATAGCTGCTGGCTCGCCTGGCATGAAGGGTTTGCCACCACCCTCCTACGCATTGTAACCCGGCCACCTGAATTAATGGCTTTAAAAGTCGCTTGATGACTAAGGGCTCACATGCTTAAATAATTTTTTTAACTTATGGGTATTTATATTTACGTGTGATATAAATAAAAATAAAAAAATCGAGGAGTCGAAATTCAACTACGACTCGAGCTCCGATGAAAAGTGAAAGTCTACTACGAAGAAATCAAGAAGACGAAATTCGACTACTGCTCCAGCTACGAAGATATCCACAAGGTGAAATTTGACTACTGCTCCAACTATGAAGATATCTGGAAGACGAAATTCGACTACTGCTCCAGCTACGAAGAAATAGAGAAGGCAAAATTAAATTTCGGCTCCAACTACGAAGAAATCGAGAAGGCGAAAGTCAACTACGAAGAAATCAAGAAAGCGAAAATCAACTACTGCTCCAACTACGAAGAAATCGAGAAGGCGAAAGTCAACTACGAAGAAATCAAGAAAGCGAAAATCAACTACTGCTCCAACTACGAAGAAATTGAGAAGGCGAAAGTCAACTACGAAGAAATCAAGAAAGCGAAAATCAACTACTGCTCCAACTACGAAGAAATCGAGAAGGCGAAAGTCAACTACGAAGAAATCAAGAAAGCGAAAATCAACTACTGCTCCAACTACGAAGAAATCGAGAAGGTAAAATTCCACTCCGGCTCCAACTACGAAGAAATCGAGAATGTAAAATTCCACTCCGGCTCCAACTACGAAGAAATCAAGAAGACGAAATTCGACTACTGCTCCAGCTACGAAGATATCTGGAAGGAGAAATTTGACTACTGCTCGAAATACGAAGAAATCGAGAAGGCTAAATTAAACTTCGGCTCCAACTACGAAGAAATAGAGAAGGCAAAATTAAATTTCGGCTCCAACTACGAAGAAATCGAGAAGGCGAAAGTCAACTACGAAGAAATCAAGAAAGCGAAAATCAACTACTGCTCCAACTACGAAGAAATCGAGAAGGCGAAAGTCAACTACGAAGAAATCAAGAAAGCGAAAATCAACTACTGCTCCAACTACGAAGAAATCGAGAAGGCGAAAGTCAACTACGAAGAAATCAAGAAAGCGAAAATCAACTACTGCTCCAACTACGAAGAAATCGAGAAGGTAAAATTCCACTCCGGCTCCAACTACGAAGAAATCGAGAATGTAAAATTCCACTCCGGCTCCAACTACGAAGAAATCAAGAAGACGAAATTCGACTACTGCTCCAGCTACGAAGATATCTGGAAGGAGAAATTTGACTACTGCTCGAAATACGAAGAAATCGAGAAGGCTAAATTAAACTTCGGCTCCAACTACGAAGAAATAGAGAAGGCAAAATTAAATTTCGGCTCCAACTACGAAGAAATCGAGAAGGCGAAAGTCAACTACGAAGAAATCAAGAAAGCGAAAATCAACTACTGCTCCAACTACGAAGAAATCGAGAAGGCGAAAGTCAACTACGAAGAAATCAAGAAAGCGAAAATCAACTACTGCTCCAACTACGAAGAAATTGAGAAGGCGAAAGTCAACTACGAAGAAATCAAGAAAGCGAAAATCAACTACTGCTCCAACTACGAAGAAATCGAGAAGGCGAAAGTCAACTACGAAGAAATCAAGAAAGCGAAAATCAACTACTGCTCCAACTACGAAGAAATCGAGAAGGTAAAATTCCACTCCGGCTCCAACTACGAAGAAATCAAGAAGACGAAATTCGACTACTGCTCCAGCTACGAAGATATCTGGAAGGAGAAATTTGACTACTGCTCCAACTATGAAGAACTCAAGAAGGTGAAATTCGACTTTACAGGCTTTTTTGGGAGACGTTTCGTGCATATTTACCCATTGCTACCAACCTTTAAAGAGTGTTTTAGCAAAAGTTGAGAAATCTCCTTTCTCAACGTTGCTATCTCGACTGCCCTAAATTTTTAATGCTTTTTTCTCCGTAAAAGTTTTTTTTGTTATATAATTTATTCTAGTTCCAAAACTGATTAGAGCCTTTTTATTACTACACGAAGTTGACCCAGAACGGTTGGCTAGGTTAAAGTCATACCTATACACCCCTATTTTTTACGTAACGTTGCGAGCGAAGAAGTCTAAGTGGTTTTATTTTTAACGGTGCAGGGTAATAGGCCTACCTTTCGTTGAAAAATGAGATAGTATGTTGAGTAATATTTTCCTGCCGTCGAAATCTTGTTATTTCGTGTAAATCGCGTTATATTTCCACGCAGGCGGGCAGGTGGGGCCCGAAATAAAGTCAAACAATTTGGGCAGAGCGGAAAATTTAATTTATAAGGGTATCCTTTAAAGAGTTTATGCCAAGCCATGGTCCAATTTGGCGAACCGTGGGACGCGACGCGCGTAAAACGCCATCTAGCGGATAAAAAGGGCTTCCGGATTTGTTTACTCTCTCCTCGAACGCCTTGCCCCGCCAGACAAACGTTCTGTCCTATCTATTTTCCTTTAGCGAGCCGTTAAGCCTTGCCTGGAGATTTCCAGTTTTTCCCCCGGCAACGCGCTAGTATAGGCTATAAATTATACGCTTATTGCTTTTAATCTCTCAACTCAAACAGCTCCATCTATCGGCGGAAAGTTCCTGGGCCTAAATTACCAAATAGATGTGGTTGTCATCGGATGGAAAACTCTATTTTATGGCGGGATTCCCCTATAATTCCTTAATTCCAAATTTGATAGTCTTCTTAGAAGATTTCTCTAGGTGTTTGGCATTCAACTTAAAACTTAAGTTTGCTGCTTGAATAAATCTGGTTTTATAGAAATTCCAGTTTCACATTAAGATTAACTTACAAGGAGACGACCCGAGGTGTTACACACCGATTTTGTTCAAACTCGGGGGATTCGTAGACCTTCATGTCACATGAAAAATCCTAAAGCGAATTTATTCAATGGGCAACAGTTTTGCCATGGCAACGAAAAATGTTTTTGTTAACATAAAGTGGAAATTTTCCCATTGAAAATAACATGGGATTTAGACCGATAAAATTGAAAAAATTTTAAAATACCAAAATTATAAAAAAAAATTGTTAAAATTTGACGAAGAAAATCAAAATTGATCACATTTTGTTCAATTTGAACCAAATGGGTGAAAATGAACCGATATGGCTTAAATAGGAAAAATTTCCATTTTGTGTTGTCAATAACATTTTTCGTTGCCATGGCAAAACCGTTGCCCATTGAATAAATTCCCTTTATGATTTTTCAAGTTAAATGAAGGTCTACCAATCCCTCGAGTTTGAACGAAATCGGTGTGTAACATCTCGGGTAGTCTCCTTGTTAGTTTGAATTTATATATAAGATAGTTTAAGCACTGTAATAATAATAATAATAATAATAATAATAAACTAGCGACTTTTAAAGCCTTTAATACAGGTGGCCGGGTTACAATGCGTAGGAGGGTGGTGGCAAGCCCTGCACGCCACGCGAGCCAACAGCTCCCTACACTAACTATTACCGTTAACCTCTACAAGTTATGATGGAAGGGGAAACCGAATAGCTCGGGGGGAAACCCCTTAAACAAGTAGGGAGAGAACTTGCAAACTCAACGCGGAAGGAGTTGTTCTAAGGTTTTCACCCAGTGCCACAAGCTGGGATCGAACCCGGCTCCTCTTGCTGCGAGGCGAAAGTGCTAATGTTAGAACTGGAATAGCAACTGAAACTCCCGCGGAAATGAATAATACAGGGATGTTTCTGTGCCATTGAAATCCTCAATCGGGACAAATAGGCGTAACACAAGGTCTTGTTTAAAACACAGTAGACGCTAATCCTGTTTTTTAAAACATGGCCACGTCTTGTGATACCTTAGCACATGCGCAGAATGAGCATTTTTATGGTCTGTTTTAATTAGTGCTTAACCTCTCTCTGAAGGGTTTCTGAAGCACGCAATGCCCATTATGCCAACTAGGAGCAACAAACACAGCACCCAATTTGCTCCTAGATTCACACGGTCCATGTTATTTTTCAAATCGATTCGACTTGAATTCGTCCAACAAGTTGTCCAAAATGCATAAAATGTGGGAAAATTTGGTCTTCAAACTCGACAGATATTTAAAAGTGCTTCCAGCTGATTCTTAGATAACAATTCGATTATAAATTATTTCTATAGATCAGATATCAGAATACCTGTATTTACGTTAAAATATTATCAGCTCGGTTGATACGTGTCAGAATGCAACCAACTAATTTAAACCCACAACTAATCTCAATTCATTGTAAATCGGCAGACAGAATATGAGCGGATTTACGATGCCTTACCGTCATCGAAATTTGGAAGGAAAATCATGAACAGACAAGCGCCATTACTGTTTATTTCGATTTGCTTTCTACAAGATTTCATTCTAAACGAACAAGTCAGATAACTGAATCCAAGAATCCATACTTGGAATGCTTATCGTCTCGATGTGGCTGACGGTTTTTTTGACGTCACAATGTTAACTTAACAAACAACAACGCGCGCAGAGGGGATATTTTATCTTGTAGGTGGGTACAAAGCCGTCAGAGTGATCTTACCATACGCGATACACCTGTATAAGCATTGCAAGTAGAGGCATTGATTCCTTCTGAATCTGATTCGATGAATTATAGCGGATCAGTTCTGATCAGTTACTCGGGATAATGAATCAGACGCAATTTGGGTTCAGACTGCTGGGTGAGAGGAGTGTAAAAGATTAACGTGACCTGACTAACTGATTATCTTCAGATATCTGAGCTTTACGAACTGAATACCCCGATCAGTCGCGCTAGTTATCACGTTCGGGTATTTGCTCAAATCATTATTATGGCTTTAAAAGTCACTCGATAACTTAGGCCTAAGGTGGTGCCTTGGGTATTAGCCTAGCTGATTATTATTATTATTATTAAACATCCGAATTTAATCCATAAAATATGATATAACAAATTTCAAGTTGGCGAATATAGAAGCGAGGAGAGACGTAATAGGAAGTGACGTCGAACATATTTGCCTTCGGAGAAATTACGCGAACGAAACCCCGTCTTGTTGGGGCCTTTTCGAGCTCACCCGACATCGTCGTCCAAACAGGTAAAGCGGACAATGTAGAGAGAATTTGATGATCCACCAGGTTCGGATATCGCTGTCAGCTAAGCCGGTCGAGAGGATGCCTTTCTACTCTGGCATTGCTAATTGAAGGAAATCGAATAAAGGACTTAGGCCGGGGGCCTCGCCTAATCGGGAGAGACGCGCTTTCCGACCAAGGCCCTTATTTTAGACCTAACTGCTTAATCGTAATTAACGACGTCCTTTCTATTTACGACGGCTGCGCTCTCTTTTACCGCCGAACCATGGACCAACGATTTAAGCGGGACTCGCGGCTCTCGCTTTTTTGGACACGGTAGGCGTGGTCTAAATTGGAAGCACTCTGCACGTTGTACTTTGTCAAGACCGTAGTCGTATTGGTCGCGAATGGACCCCAGCGACGCCGTGTTTGTCCGAATCGAGCTAAAATTTGCCGTGATTCGCGGGCAGCTTTTTGGATCTAGAAAAGTGGTCCCTTTAGGTTCTTGGTCTTTGGTCGAGCCTGCTTCTACGGATTGCGTCCAATCTGTTTTGTTCTTAGATACGGGAATTGGAGCTTCATGGTCGCTGGCACTATTTGTTGTTTTGGCTTTGTTTAGGGATGGTAATTACCGCGCCGTTAAGAAAGTTAGATATCACGGCCAGAATCAAAGGCTGCTTTTGAACCAAGAGTATTTAGCGTGTTCGAAACCAATCTGCATTTCGGAATTGAACAGCGCTGTTGCAATTATCTTGGATTTTTAGACTAATGAAATCTGCCTTGATTGATTAAAACTACCATTAATATTGAACACCTTACCACGATCGACCATATCAGTAGCGTCGTTACGCCTTTTTTGGGAGCTGTAGAAGAATTGAAAAACTGTGGTACGATAGATTGCAATATAAATCGAATTAAAATGGTTTATTGGCACAAGTGAATACAGGGTGTTAACTAAAAAACGATATAGGGCCAATAACTCAAAATACGTTTTAGCTAGGAATTAGAAATTTTCAGGACACATAGAATGTGTAAAGGTCACTTGACAACGGAAATTTCCATGACCTTGTACCATGTCTTCAAGTTCAATCAAAATTTATCTCGAGAACCATTAGAGATACAAAGTGGGTTTCAATTAGAAACGTGACCCCCCTTCACATTTTAGACAAAAACCAGTAGGTCGTGATGAAAATAACGTACCAGAGACCAGGTTGAAGGGATAATCACTCGAAAAGTACTCATCAAAATGTGTTAGACATTCTCATCTAGTAGGGGATCTTTAGATTTTTCAAACTCGGATGACCTTAAACTTAAAATTTCAATTCACACACTTTTCAAAAATTACCTCTTTCTCGTTTTGGAAACCAGTGGTTCCTATTTTAATAAAATACATTCTATTAAACATGTATTTTTTAAAATATGTTTAACAGTTTAAGTTCTAGCGGTCTATTAAAAGGCTGGCGCTATTTCTGAGGGGGGGGGGGGCAGTTTTTCCCCTTAGGCGCCGCCGATTTTTTTTTAACGCCGCCGAACTAATTATCGTTCCCGCCGCCGCCGTTGAAAATTGGTTCGGCGCTATGCTCTACTTAGGCCTAAGTCATCAAGCGACTTTTAGGTGGCCGGATTACAATGCGTAGGAGGGACTGGAGGGTGTTGGAAAACCCTTCATGCCACGCGAGCCAACAGCTCCCTACACTCACTATTACCGTTAACCTCAACAAGATTTTATGGAAAGGGGAAATCTGTTGGGAGAGAACATGCAAACGCAACGCTGAATAATAATAATAATAATAATAATAATAATAATAATAATAATAATAATCATCATCACCTTAGGCCTAGGTCATCAAGTGACTTTTAAAGCCATTAGTTCAGGTGGTCACCGGCCGGGTTACAATGCGTAGTAGTGTGGTGTCAAGCCCTTCATGCCACTAGAGCCAACAGCTCCCTACACTAACTATTACCGTTAACCCCAATAAGTTTTTATGGCCATTGGCTAACCAGACTGTCATTAAGAAAATAGCGTCGGGAGAAGAGACAGTGGCATTCTTACGTTTATTACTTTACTTATGATATTATTTAATACCTAATACTCGGTTCAAAATTTCGAAGCACCGCGTAGCATACTCGTAAAAGAACACTTTGAAGATTCCACTCGAATAAATAGGAAAATTCTAAATGGAGGAGGGCGGAGGGAGGCAGTGGTGCAGTTTTGCAATTTTCATATTTTATAAAAGGCCAAAACGAAATGCTCGATCCTGGATCCATCTCTTTATTCCCGCCGCATTTCTATCTCCCTTTTTTGTTATCAAAAATCAAATATCATTGAAAAGAAAACAAAAGTTGCCCGGGTCCAACGGGGTTCGGGGGGGGGGGGGTCCATTGGGAAGGGGGGGGGCGAAAAATCTTCATTTCTCCATTCGTCCGTGGTGAGAAAGCCCTCCCGAGAGAGGGAAGTCAAAAGGAAAAAGCCCCAATATTAGATTCCCTCCAATATCGGATCCCAGAGACGGGCCCAAAAATAAAGAACTTCGCCAAGAAGATAAAATCTTTCTCTCTCTCTCTCTCTCTGATTTCTTGGCGATCGAAAATTGTCTGAAGTTCGTTTCACTCTTAGTTTTGGGTCGTGTTCGAATTGATTCTACTTTTGGCCTTTCCAAATTCATCATTTTTGTTTAACGTCACTAGTACGCAATGGTCGACTACTTTGGTTTCAATATTTCTCCATTTCCTGGCCAAGCAGGCCCGACTAGAGAGGGGGAGCTGGTACAAATTACCGGGGTCCGTGCAGCCTACGTTAAAATTATTAGGTGCCCGTACAGTTTACGGGCCCGTTAAAATTATTAGGGGCCCGTGTTTGAACAAACGAGGTATACTTATCCCGTGTTTCTCTCCGAAAAAGTATAGCTATCTCCAGTAGTAACGACTCTCTTGGGGCCCGGGCTCGCTCTCGGTGGCCCTGTGGCCCAGAACGTATTTTGTAATGACAAGGATCCGTAGAATTAACAAAGAACTGTGAAATTATTAAAGGGAATATAACCTCAGGTATTTGGTGTGGAATACCAACGTTTACTGCTCTTGCCTTTTGCCTTAGAAATGTTTGGCGCCACTGTACAGGGAAATTTGAAAAATCGAAGGGGCCTTCCATAAAGATTGATTTGCAGGTTATATTCGCTTTAAATACTAGCTGGCACCATGAAGTTATACTTTTCAAACACTGGGAATTGACTGTCGCCCTCTAGTGCCTACATTTGTAATTATTATTTATTATTATTATTTATGGTTATTATCATTATTTTTATAATTAAAAGTTATTATGCTTTAATCAGATAATTTAATTAAAAAAATGATCTGACCAATTTTTAATCTTCAATCAGAGTGAGTAGAAAATATCCCACTTTTGCATTGTTCAGATGGCTCTACAAACAGATATTTAGGGCGTTTCCATTTTGAGAAGTATAACATCATGGAATCGGGGGACGATTTTATCGCACACAATTCATAATTATTTCTACGCGTTCTTTATAATGATAACACGGAATAATTATATTTCATGGAAGAATTCAAGAAACGGAATTTGCCAAATGCGCCCCGCATAAGTGATAATATCATTTATCCACTCCAAAATAAAATTCGGAAGCTATCCGGAAACAAAATTCTTCTCGTTCGTTGGATTTCTTTTTTGTCTACCATAGACATTTCTCTGATATTTAGTAGTTTTCCATTCTTAAAATGGACTTTTTCTGTAACTGGTCTTAGAGGGGCTCATCATCGAAGATCGTGTTTTCTGATAGGTTTTATTTCTTTGCTTATTTTATATATGACACTACATTTTATTTTTGCATAGGATGAACTTTTCCCGATTAAGTTATTGGATTTTTTTTCAGTTAAAATGTCTATCTGTTTTCGAAATTTTGTTTATTTACAGTTTTCGGATTCTTTTAATGACGGCTAGTTTTATCAGCGGGAAATTTGTGGAGATAAAGTGTTTTTTCGATTTATAAAAATTTTAAAATAAATAAAATAAAATTGTGTAAAAGTTGGACAAAGTCGTAATATAGTTAAAGCGAATGGATTTACCTTAAATTTATGAACTTTTTTGAAAATGAAAACCAAGGTGATCTACGATGTTTTTCCTCGTTGAAAGATCTGGAAAATCAGATTTTTTTCGAAAGTCTAAAAAATCGATCAAAATCCGCAAAAGATCTGGAAAATCAGTTTTTTTACGAAAGTCTAAAAAATCGATCAAAACCCGCGAAAGATCTGGAAAATCAGTTTTTTTTTATGAAAGTCTAAAAAATCGATCAAAACCCGCGAAAGATCTGGAAAATCAGTTTTTTTTTACGAAAGTCTAAAAAATCGATCAAAACCCGCGAAAGATCTGGAAAATCAGTTTTTTTTTACGAAAGTCTAAAAAATCGATCAAACCCCGCGAAAGATCTGGAAAATCAGTTTTTTTTTTACGAAAGTCTAAAAAATCGATCAAAACCCGCGAAAGATCTGGAAAATCAGTTTTTTTTTACGAAAGTCTAAAAAATCGATCAAAACCCGCGAAAGATCTGGAAAATCAGTTTTTTTTTACGAAAGTCTAAAAAATCGATCAAACCCCGCGAAAGATCTGGAAAATCAGTTTTTTTTTACGAAAGTCTAAAAAATCGATCAAAACCCGCGAAAGATCTGGAAAATCAGTTTTTTTTACGAAAGTCTAAAAAATCGATCAAAACCCGCGAAAGATCTGGAAAATCAGTTTTTTTTTACGAAAGTCTAAAAAATCGATCAAAACCCGCGAAAGATCTGGAAAATCAGTTTTTTTTTACGAAAGTCTAAAAAATCGATCAAAACCCGCGAAAGATCTGGAAAATCAGCTTTTTTTTACTTAAGTCTAAAAAATCGATCAAAACCCGCGAAAGATCTGGAAAATCAGTTTTTTTTACGAAAGTCTAAAAAATCGATCAAAACCCGCGAAAGATCTGGAAAATCAGTTTTTTTTACGAAAGTCTAAAAAATCGATCAAAACCCGCGAAAGATCTGGAAAATCAGTTTTTTTTACGAAAGTCTAAAAAATCGATCAAAACCCACGAAAGATCTGGAAAATCAGTTTTTTTTTAACGAAAGTCTAAAAAATCGATCAAAACCCGCGAAAGATCTGGAAAATCAGTTTTTTTTTACGAAAGTCTAAAAAATCGATCAAAACCCGCGAAAGATCTGGAAAATCAGTTTTTTTTTTACGAAAGTCTAAAAAATCGATCAAAACCCGCGAAAGATCTGGAAAATCAGTTTTTTTTACGAAAGTCTAAAAAATCGATCAAAACCCGCGAAAGATCTGGAAAATCAGTTTTTTTTTACGAAAGTCTAAAAAATCGATCAAAACCCGCGAAAGATCTGGAAAATCAGTTTTTTTTTTTACGAAAGTCTAAAAAATCGATCAAAACCCGCGAAAGATCTGGAAAATCAGTTTTTTTTACGAAAGTCTAAAAAATCGATCAAAACCCGCGAAAGATCTGGAAAATCAGTTTTTTTTTACGAAAGTCTAAAAAATCGATCAAAACCCGCGAAAGATCTGGAAAATCAGTTTTTTTTTTACGAAAGTCTAAAAAATCGATCAAAACCCGCGAAAGATCTGGAAAATCAGTTTTTTTTACGAAAGTCTAAAAAATCGATCAAAACCCGCGAAAGATCTGGAAAATCAGTTTTTTTTACGAAAGTCTAAAAAATCGATCAAAACCCGCGAAAGATCTGGAAAATCAGTTTTTTTTTACGAAAGTCTAAAAAATCGATCAAAACCCGCGAAAGATCTGGAAAATCAGTTTTTTTTTTACGAAAGTCTAAAAAATCGATCAAAACCCGCGAAAGATCTGGAAAATCAGTTTTTTTTACGAAAGTCTAAAAAATCGATCAAAACCCGCGAAAGATCTGGAAAATCAGTTTTTTTTACGAAAGTCTAAAAAATCGATCAAAACCCGCGAAAGATCTGGAAAATCAGTTTTTTTTTTACGAAAGTCTAAAAAATCGATCAAAACCCGCGAAAGATCTGGAAAATCAGTTTTTTTTTTACGAAAGTCTAAAAAATCGATCAAAACCCGCGAAAGATCTGGAAAATCAGTTTTTTTTTACGAAAGTCTAAAAAATCGATCAAAACCCGCGAAAGATCTGGAAAATCAGCTTTTTTTTACGAAAGTCTAAAAAATCGATCAAAACCCGCGAAAGATCTGGAAAATCAGTTTTTTTTACGAAAGTCTAAAAAATCGATCAAAACCCGCGAAAGATCTGGAAAATCAGTTTTTTTTTTTACGAAAGTCTAAAAAATCGATCAAAACCGCGAAAGATCTGGAAAATCAGTTTTTTTTACAAAAGTCTAAAAAATCGATCAAAACCGCGAAAGATCTGGAAAATCAGTTTTTTTTACAAAAGTCTAAAAAATCGATCAAAACCCGCTAAAGATCTGGAAAATCAGTTTTTTTTTTACGAAAGTCTAAAAAATCGATCAAAACCCGCGAAAGATCTGGAAAATCAGTTTTTTTTTACGAAAGTCTAAAAAATCGATCAAAACCCGCGAAAGATCTGGAAAATCAGTTTTTTTTTACGAAAGTCTAAAAAATCGATCAATACCCGCGAAAGATCTGGAAAATCAGCTTTTTTTTACGAAAGTCTAAAAAATCGATCAAAACCCGCGAAAGATCTGGAAAATCAGTTTTTTTTACGAAAGTCTAAAAAATCGATTGCAAACACAGATAAACGGCAATACACTGGAAACTAAATATACTTATATTATGAATTTGACTAGATTCCTAAAAACACTAGATTTAAAGCTTCGAAGACGTCAATTCGCGATTTATTTGTTTAGTAAAAATATTGGTATAAAAGGACTCGCAAAGAACGGACAGGAATGTTAGACTAAACTAAGAAGGTTTCATCAAAAAGTGCTTCCAACTAGAGGACAGCGCCGCCGATCAAACGCCGCCGCCACCGATTATTTTGATAACGCCGAAACGCCGCCGCCGATAAATTTAATAATAATTGCGTATTTAGTTCGAAATTATATTGGTAGTGCTACGATTTCCAAAAGATCTGGCACCACTGCACCGCGCACACAAACAATTTTCTGCACCAGAAAGCTGGGATCGGAGAGAGAGAAACGAAAACGGCTTTGGAGTTGCCTCGCCTCGTACAGAAACGTATCAGCTCTATTCAGCAATAACTAGTCTATTATATTTTTAAAATTTCTTTGATACAAAGATAAAACAATTTGTGATAATAGACGCGCCTTCCCAATCGACCGCCATGACCTTACAGTCTACGGGGAGTGTGATGGAAAAACCGGTTTTGGAGGGATAAAATTACTGCGGTAGAGGGCTGGCTTATTGGTTGTCTGTACGATAACGGCGGCGAACAGTAAACGTTTCTAAAAAGAGTGAATAGTGAAATGGTAGTAAATAAGTATGTTATTACTAGCATGAATGTTTTAGTTTAATAGTATCATATGTAACATAGTTACTCATAAGTGTGCCTCTGTTTAACATGAGGGGTCGGACACTTGCCATTATTTTGTACGGGATTTCGGGATTTCGTAGAGATTTTGGCGATTTTATCATTATTTTTGAAGTGATTTTGGGATTTCAATGTTAATTTACCATAGAGAGAGTTAAAAGATTTTGCGATTTTAGACCAAGTGTACGGGATTTTGGTAAATGTCCGACCCCTCGGTTTAACATCTCTGTATTAAAAATTTAAATGATTCATTATCTCAAGCAAACGATCTGAGCGGAGCCACTTAAATTAATCGAACCATATTCAGACCGGTAAGTGTAATATGAAATCTCATAGAAAGCCAATCGAAATAAACAGAAATTAAAATTTAGAAAGTAATCGAAAACTGTGAGGCATCTGAAATCTACTCACCTTCTGTCAGTCGATTTACAATGATTTCGGATTAGTTTACGTCTTTAAACATAGGAGCAACAAACCCAGCGCCACACACAAGAAGAACACATTTTCTCGCGTACATTTTTCATTGGCTAGACGATTTAGCACCTGCTGCCGTCGGAAGGGGAAAATTCGGAAATTGTCTTCCCCCTTTCCGTAAAACGCTCAGCGTAAAGGCTCGTCCAATTAAATTTGTACGCAACACTGCGTTAGCGTGTTTAAAGACTAACTGCGTTCCCCTTGTGTTTGTTGCTCCTAGTTTAAACTGTCTAGTTTGCATTTTAACTCGTATCAACTGATCTGATAAAATCTGAGCGTAAATGCGAATAACCTGATATATATTTTTTTAAAAAAACGCTAGCGTTTGGGAACCACTTATCTAGGTGATCAAAATTTAAATTATATACAGGGTCTTTTTTTTTGCTCGGAAAAGTGTTTTTTTTCAAAAACTATTTATAGTACCGATTTCAAATTTGGAAGGTCAATTCTCTATACCGGGGGACATCAGTTTGAGAAATTTGAGCGTTTTCGGTAATGTTTTTCACCAATTTTGAAAAATTATTTTTCGACCACTAGGTGCGAGATAAAAAATTTCTATTATAAAAATGTAGGCCGTCATCGAAAACCCTTAAAAATTGTTCACTCGACGAAAAACAATTTATTTATCAGTGAAAATTCGAGCTTGAAAAATTTACAAGTTGGTGAAGCCAAATTACGATTGTTTGAAACGATAATTGAAACCGAATTACCTAATCCAGTTGAAACTTTGGTTAAAAAAACGACCGGATTTAAAACACACGAGGCTATAGGTCAATCCTAAACATGCATTGGGTATTTAAAGGAAAACTTTGGGAGATTATTATCAGTGTTTGATAATATTTCGAACAATACCTCGTTATTCAGTAGCTGAGCGTACCGAGATAGTTGCCATTTACTATGGAGAAGCAGCGCAAAACCTTAGAAGAGTGACTGAAATCTTCGCAGAAAGACATCCAAATGGAGCACCATCTGTAAATACAGTAAGACGAGCAATTCACGATTTCAATCAATTTGGTCACTTGCAACCTAGGTTTCGCGGATTGGGTCAACCGGATTTAGACTTCGAGAACAATGTACTCGCGTACTTTGTGGCATATCCTCGTCACAGTTGCGCTAACGCCGCTGCTGATTTGGGTTGTTCTGCAAATCGTGTGTGGAAAATTCTTCGTAAGAATCGCTATCACCCATACAGAGCTACGCTCCACCAAGGACTAATTGACGGAGACCATCAAAGACGTTATGAATTTAGCAACTGGTTACTAAATGCTGTCCAAGAAGATAGACAATTTTTGCGCCATGTTTTGTTCTCCGACGAAGCGTCATTTTCTAGAGATGGGCCCTTTAATCATCAAAACAGCCATCTTTGGTCTGACATCAACCCACATTGGGGTTTTGAATATCATCACCAGGTTCAATTTGAACGGGTCAATGTTTGGGTTGGACTTGTTGGAAACCGTTTGATTGGTCCCTTTTTCCTGCCGACGAACCTCAACGGCCAAAGGTATTTACATTTTCTACAGAACGAACTGAGTGACGCAATCGACGACCTTCCATTGGCTGAAAGACGTCAGTTGTGGTTTCAGCAAGATGGCGCCCCTCCGCATTTTCCCCGGCAAGTAACTGAGCACCTCAACAACGAGTTTCCTGAAAGGTGGATAGGGGGAAATGGTCCAGTGCATTGGCCAGCAAGGTCACCTGACCTAACACCGCTGGATTATTTTCTCTGGGGATTCGTTAAAGCAAAGGTATACGCCACGCCCATTGAAACTAGGGAGGAACTCATTAGACGAATAATCAGTGCTTGCCGAGACGTCACACCAGAAATGGTATAGAAAGCGTTTGAGAACTTAATTGTCCGCGCACAAACCTGTGTTGCAGCCAATGGTGATATTATTGAAAATGTTTTGTAAAAATTTATGTGAATAAAATATCTGCATTTAAAAACCAAACGTGTACATTTTTTCAAGTGTGAAAACTCTACTACGTTTGTATTAGACTTGTTCCCTTTTCAATTATCGTTTCAAACAATCGTAATTTGGCTTCACCAACTTGTAAATTTTTCAAGCTCGAATTTTCACTGATAAATAAATTGTTTTTCGTCGAGTGAACAATTTTTAAGGGTTTTCGATGACGGCCTACAACTTTATAATAGAAATTTTTTATCTCGCACCTAGTGGTCGAAAAATAATTTTTCAAAATTGGTGAAAAACATTACCGAAAACGCTCAAATTTCTCAAACTGATGTCCCCCGGTATAGAGAATTGACCTTCCAAATTTGAAATCGGTACTATAAATAGTTTTTGAAAAAAAACACTTTTCCGAGCAAAAAAAAAGACCCTGTATATTTGAAAATAATCTACTTTTGAGGTGTTTTAAAAGTCTTACGTAACTTAAGCCGAAACTATCTCGATATAGCGTTAGCATTACGAGTAATGTCGGGTTTCGGATATCGTCGTAAAAGTGAAAATGAAGACGAATCGGGCCGTCATAACGGCAGCTACCGGACGGAGCCTTCGGTTGAGAATCACTGGCTTACAGCGGATAGAACTGACGTTGCTCGTTAACTGTTATCGATGACCTTAAGCTTATAGTTTTTATACTAGCGGTCGTAATAATGTTTTTTTTTTGCACGCGCTTAAAAACATTGTGCCAGAGCTGAAGAAACTAGTCGATATAGTGGAAACCAAGCTTAGCACCGGGATATCTGACATTGGCGAATGCATCGCCATGGTGATTTATACCATACGTCACCGCTTCCTTCGTAATACATACGCAACTAGAATAGAGTCCTGTTCACACTAGCGATACTTTTTCTATTAATTTGTGGTAGGGTTGTTAATTTTCCGGAAAAATATGATGCGGAAAAATTTCCGGAAATCGGAAAAATAAAAAATTTAAACATTTTTTACTTTTTTAGGGATTTTTTTCTAGACTAGTTTTACTTTTGGATTAAAAAAATTAAGTTAGAATGTCGCGAAATTTAAATTAATAATAATCAGCTAGGCTAATACCCAAGGCACCACTTAGGGCTAAGTCATCGAGCGAATTTTAAAGCCTTTAAATCACGTGGCCGGGTTACAATGCGAAGGAGGGTGGTGGCAAGCCCTGCAAGCCACGCGAGCCAACAGCTCCCTACACTAACTTAGGACAACAATATTAGGCTAATCATGGAATGAAAAACCTTTTTCGCTTTTTTCGGAAAAATACAGAAGATTTTCCGGGAAAAGGACTTGGTCATTTTCCACGTAAAATGTTCCGACTTACAACTCTAATTCCAGCGTTGCCATACGTACTCTACTTATGGTACAAATACCATAATTTTGCCTCATATTATAAATGGTAATATTATTTTGAGAGCGTACTATATAGTACCAAAATGTACCATATTTAAACCTATTGTACTACAATGGTACTATTTTTATATTTACATTATTTCTACTACTAAAATAATAAGAATTTCTTATTAACTATAGATAACATTGTTGCCTGAAAGCGATAACCACGTATTTTTATATTATTTAAAAGTATAGTTAAAGTTACGTAGTTTTTGCTTTAAAGCGACGAAATATTAAGCCCGCGTTCAAGTGTTGCCAGATCACTCGATAGTCGATACCATAGAAATCGTAATTTCTAATCGGCGCGCGGAAAAATTTCAAAAATCGTTCTAGTTAGTAATTCCGATTTCTGTGGTCGATATTGACTACATCCACTCCCAAAAAAGAAACGACACCCGAGAACAGTTATCCGCATGTTTTGCAACAAACACTTTAAATTAAAAGTAATTCATACTATTTTATATTGGTACCATAATGCCGTAATTTTTATTGTTGTACTATAATTTTTTACCCTTGTACAACAATTCGGTAATTTTTCGCTATTCGTGGCTTACTCGTGGGAATAGCATTATAACCCGGCCACCTGAATTAATGGTTTCAAATAGTCGCTTGATGATTTAGGCCTAAAGCCCCATTTTCATGCTCGCTGGTAGCGGGTAAAAATCGACAAAATCCGCTTCCGCTATACACTTTTTCACTTTCCGCGTTGATCTGATTCAAACAGATATTTTAGCTTTATTTTCACGCTTGCGAGTGGCGGAAGCGAATGTTGACGATTTTTATCCGCTACCAGCGAGCATGAAAATGGGCCTTAAGGTGGTGCCTTGGGTATTAGCATAGCTGATAATTTGTTTGTTTTTGTTTTGTTTAGTTGCAATGGTAAAGAATTGAATGATGTTCGCCAGGACATTAGGAGGCCCATGGTGGTCACCTGATTATTTCGAGGAATCGTGTGGTGTTTTGCTTCGTGATGTCATGACAGCCGTTTCAAGGCGAGACTTAGCATGCCCGACAAGAGCGGAAACCGGTTGAAAAATTAAGACAAAGGTGATGTAGGTCAGTGTTTACCAAAGGCGTTATACTTTCCCCGAATAAATATTTTTATCTCCCGCAGAAACTGCTCTCTTGGGGCCCCGGAATAATTATTTTACCGGGGCCGAGAGTCTTAGCTACGACGTACGTCTATGACGCTACGAACAACCACAAAATTCTTCGTAAAAGAGTGTAAATGCAGCTACGGTATCTTTAGAGACTATCTTGGAATAATAAACGTCGTGGGCCAATTTACACTCGCGGTAAATAGGTTTCCTCATCTGGTTTTTCCAAAAGTGCCGCTAATAGGCTTTTGCCAAAGTAAATATGGATCGTAAAGCTACTTTAGCCACGTTCATACTAGAGCCTAAAACCCAGTTTAGGTCAGTTTGTATGCCAGTTTTGACCGCCTACGATAATTCTTAGTTCACACGTGCGAAATCGCTTCACCCCGGTTCGCTTATAGCCAAGGCTTAACGCCATTTCAAATTATGACTAGAATTTTGAAAATACTAAAATGTATCCCAAAACAATTAGATAATCACGCTTACTATACATATAGTAATATTTATTTAGAATTTTATCCCCATTATTTTTGAAAATACGAGCAATTTGACTTCCCCGCCTTGTCGTTTTGAAAGCGATTCCCAGCGAACCGACTTGGACGAGTTGCTTCCCGAACCAACACGAAGCGATTTCTCACGTTGGTTTTAAAAACAAGTTATCTAAACGAAGCGAATTTAGGGGTAAGTGTGAACGTAGCTTTTGTTACGCCAGCTCCAGTTTCGCGTCGTCCGTTCTCTGGGAAAGCGAACGTTATTTCGTCGGGGAAGTATAGCGTCGGTACTTCTGGTCAGCTGGTGGCCAGCGCTGAAATAATTCAGCGAGGCAAAGTAGGTAGTGCCGCATTTGATGTTTGAGGGGGCCAGCAAGAGAGACGCTCTCGGAGTATATAGTCCGAGAAGCGAAGAGATGAATTATCCGCTTATCCGAATCAAGGCAAAGAGAACGGTTGCCGCGTTTGCTGGATGGAGGAATATTTGCCGTTTCGGCCACCAGGGGAGTCATCGATTTGGCCGCCGTATCTTTCACCCTTCTGGTCCGGGGGGCGAAACTGGCCGGCCTTTCCCCCCCCTTATCTCTCTCGTTTACTCATTTCTTTCGCTTTTCTTTCGGGGGGGCTCGCTTCTCGACTTTTCGGGCATTCGCGCGGGGCCGAGAATGTAAACTTATTCCCCCGTTTAAGGCTGACACCATTTTCGGAATCGCGTAAGAACTTCTCAGCCTCTATAGCTTTATTACGATTCGCTCCATATTCTCGGTCTTTGGCCGATGTGGGCTGTTTTTGGGTCCAATCCATCGCTGGAGATCGATTAGTTGTCGATTTTTGACCCGCTCGTATTTCTATTGTCGTTTCGGTTGACCGGTTTTTATGACCGTTTCTATTAACGTTTATTAGTTTTGATTCGAGGAATTTATTTATACGTATAATTATCTATTTTCACGCCAGAGGTCGCTCGTGCGCAATTAGCGTGGATCGAGGATATTTGGAGTGAAATTAATTACTCTTTTAATAGACGCTTCCATGGTTAGAGATACAGTGCCCTCCCAAAAAAATCAACAAGAAGTAATATTTCCAAGAACCAGGACCTGCAAGTCACTGTTTATATAGTGCTTGTTAAAATGATGGAATCTTTTCACCTTTACGGCAGCAACAAGCGTTCCCTTTTAACCAGGTAGCTTTTTTGACATATTAAGGCTTGGCAAAAACACGACGTTCTGTTGGCAGGTGAAAAGTTTCCATTATTTCCACAAGCACTATATAAACAATACCTTGCGGGTCCCCTGGCTCTCGAAAATATTACTTCTTGGCGATTTCCTTGGAGGATGATTTATTTAAGCGCCTTTTGTCTTTAGCTACAACAAATTAGTCTTACAGCGAGTGCAACCTCCGAAAAAAACACTCGGATGCTTTTCCGTATTACACCAAAACGATTGAGTAAAATATCGACCCATATCGTAGCGGCAACGCAAAATATTTCAATTTCATCACCCGACGAAAATCTCCGGCGATTTCTTAGTTAAACTAGTAGAGAAATTGACTCGTAACTCTTTAAAAATTACTTAATCTACTACAATCTCTGTTGATAAACGTTTTCAAATTTTAACTTCGAAAATATTTTTATTATAATTTACGGAAAACAAATTTACGCTAAGCCTCGGTCATCAAATTTACGTGTGAAATTCGAGAGACATAGTAATTGATCATGCATGCCCCGTTGCAAATACACTGCAGTTATTTAGACACTGTTCGTAAATTTTGGGAAACCTCAACTAATCGGTCCTAATACACTAGTTTCTAAGAGATTCCGAAAACGACATATATCGTATTCGATCAAGTTTTCATCCGCCTATTTACCGCTTATGTTATTCGTTTGGAACATCTTCACCGGGTCTCGTTGGTTCCTCAAAATACGTTTCGGGAAAATAAATCGGCGAAATACCTTCGGTCTGCTCCGAAAGTCGACGCGTGTCCTGGGGGGGTTATATTTAGATTATAAGACTTGCTTTTTATTTAAAATTTTCTACCAAAATTGCCACCCCAAAATACGCTTCTTAAAAACCTAACTTTTCTCATTAGGAAATTGGTTTCGCGTAATAAATGACGTCCTTGCCTGCCCCCTGGCGCTACCACCGGTAAATGCTAAACCGTGATGCGGTGTATCCTTCCGCGATTTGGCGGGAAATTCTGGAATATGTAAATCCGCTTATAGCCTGCGAAGACACACGTTTCATTTTTAATATTTTCGATTTATACGTCTCTCGTAAAAAAATATGTTATTTAATTTAATATTTAATTTAATTATTTAATAGTGTTAGCTTTTTAACTTCATCCGAGTATGCATTTGAATTCTATTCTTAAGATCATTTTATAGTAATATTTTATTTCTCAAATTTCCTTTAATTTTTTTCGTCTCGATCTCTTCTTTGGCATTTATGAAAATCTTGCGTGCGGTGACCATAAATGGTTGTTTGGCTGGTTTGTATAAAAAGCGAGTGTTGCTTCGAGTGCTTCTGACATTACGTAAACACACGAAAAGCGCTTTCGAAGTTTCCCGGTAACACATACATATTAATAATTGAATTTTTCCAGAAACCCTATAAAAGCTCAAGCGCGTAAAATCCATATTTATTATTCACCACTTCGATTTGGTTTCGGGCAGAAACGACTTAAGACTGGCCCTGTTTTAACTACATCCCTCAACCGCCGCTCACTTATTCATTTACTTATAAATCATTGAAGCCGAGGGAATTCTCGAAGACGCGTGCCATGAGCTAACAACCCCGTTTCGTGGTTGCTCCAGACAAACGACTGGTCGGCTTCAGACGTCGACACACAAACCCGCACTTTGAGAGCAGTCAATTAGAGTAAGTTTCAGTATTTTAGGCATATTTGTAATGAGACCAACCTTTTCTCTGCAGACGAAAACGAATTATGGGCATAAGGTACCTTTATTCCGCTTATTTTTATCTACTTTGTTGCCAAGTTACCTCGTGTGTCATAGCTGTCTTCTGATAAGTTCCAAGTTCTTAATGCTGTTCAACATTAGTTTCCTTTTCAATATCTTGATATCTCGACGCGCTTAGCCTGATAATGCAATTTCTAGTTTTGACTGTACTAATGAGATTACGGTAATATCTAGAGTCTGTACCTTTATCAGTAACCAGTGTACAGGCCATCTGACAGTGGTTGGCCTCTCGGGAAATGAGGAAAATAAGAAAAGAAAAGGAAGGTCCAAAGGAACCCCATGACGTAGGTATATAAATGTAAGATTTTCTATCATTTCTTTTAATCTGAAGAAGACCTTTGCGGTCGAAAGCTCATTCCAGCAGGGCTCCGTACACCCTCTCTTGTTTACATAAAACTATATTTCATTTTTAATCCATGTTTGTTTCTTCTATATTTAAAATTGAATGATACTTGTTTTCATTCGTCTCCTCAGATAACCAGGGACTAGTATTCGTACGGGGACCCCGACTCCGAAAACCCCCGCCATTTTCACCGACCCCGACCCTGGTACCGAAGATAAAAAATAAAGTCGGGGTGTTATGTTTCGGGGTTAATTTTCGGGAATGTATGTTTGAAGTTTGAAAGAGCTTATTTATTTGGTCATTTTTTTTACTATAAACCTTCTTCCACGACATTATTTGGTTCTTTTAGTTAAAAATAAGTTACTAATTTTTTTCGGGGATAACTTAACCCCGACCCCGACTTAATTTTGACCCCGTACCGACACTACCAGGGACTATTTAGAAATAACCAATAGGTTAAACGCGTCTTCTCAATTCAGTTTCAGACGTATAATTACGCGAAAATAACTCAAAATTCGAAGAATCAGGATATCTTTGAAGGTCACGACTCCTTTGGACATACTTCCTTTTCGCTCTTCACGTTTGAAGGTAACGCGGGGATCAGAAAACATCACCTATTCAACAACGCGTTAGCGAAGACGCTGTTTGGGTTTGCCCTTATCTCGGTATTCCTTCGCTTCTCCGAACGGAGCTGAAGGATTGCTGAAGACTGAACTGGCTCTCTTAATCGCGGCCCGGACCCTCTGTTTTTGCTTCTCGGCGGTGCCCAGGGCGTCCCTTTCCCAGACACGGCCATTTGGCCAGTCTGCTTTGCTCCGCGAAATCTATACGGCGTGCGGGGACAATTTGATTAGGACCCGAAACCGCCGACTCTATCAATTTGAATCCGCGTTGGGAACCGTATCCAATCTTAACGATTGAAACGCGTCCAGTGTCTGTTGAAGCACCGCAGGCTCGTGAGACGGGGTCTTTCTCGGATGCACTCTGGGACAATCGAATGGGCCGCTCCAACTATAGCGTATACGGCCGAGCTTTGATTTATTGATGTCCGGAATTTAATTATTCGTAGAAGCGCGTTGGTGGAAGGAGTGCAGCGTCTCAGGATGGCATGGATGCTTCAGTTCGCTTTATCGCGCCGGAATTGGTGTCATTGCGCTCGTTGTCGACGAATATATCCGGTTGTTTGTTGGAAATGATACCGGGTTTTTTCGATCATTTAGTGGGTTAAATTTAATTTGAAAATGCGCGATGAACCTTCGTTCAGGGGCGGACCGTTACATTTGGGGGCCCTGGAATAACAATAACTTGGGGTCAGTTGCGGCGACTCCTTCGTCATATGGTCCAAAACGTATCTTTTACCCCTTTTTAATTTTTAATTTAAATTATTTCTATTTATTTTTGACCGCGAAGGGGGCCCTTTGATTGTACGGGGCCCGGGGCTGTGGCCCATAAAGACCATGCCTAAATCCGCCCCTGCCTTCGTTTCGGAGGTATTAACCCAAAACCAATGTTAGTAAGCCGTTTTAAACTTCATTTGGACTTATTAGGTGGGAACAAATCATTACTAGGAAACTATCGAGCTATTTAAAAGGAACTTAAAAGGGCGTCTGGAAAATGAAAGATAGAATGAGCTTCGTGCCTGGTATATTCATTTCCACAACTAGAACCCTAAAGCGGGAGTCCAGCGCGACGTGCAGTCCGCGGGTCCGACCAACAATTGATTTTCCGCGGAAACAAAGGCGAAGATGGAACTCATCCTGGCGCTCGCATTTGGCCAGAGAGAGCATCCGACGCGCTCCTCGCAGCCGCTCCCATCCTCTCCTCCTCATCCGCTCCTGGCCATCTTTCGCGGTTGGAGCCTCTTTTAGTTGAGCGCTCGCTCTGTTCGGCGGCTAGTCGGACTCCGCTATTCTCCGCGAAACATCCCAAAAAACGCGAGGACCAAATTTTTAAATTTCTCAAAACCGAAATCAATTCTCCAATTTCGTTTCGAAAGAAAAGCAAAAAAAAAAAACCGGCTCGAAATTAAAAAATCCGACGGATAGTTTGATCGTGACGTCCACGTGTTTAGTCCGTTTCGTGAGTTTTCGTGAGTATATAGTTTGTCGTTGTTCGTTTAGCTCGTTGCGAGGAAAACCAGAAGACGATAACCTGATACAGTACAAGAATTCGATACTTTTTTCGATCGGATTTCTATAGTTCGTAGTTTAATATAAGGATATCAATTATTCCCAAGTTGTTCGCACTCTGGTTATAATTAACGGAGCCCTGAAAAGTACGAATTACCGCAAATATATTTCATACACCGAACGACATTTTTTAACACCGACAAATACGTTTTTTCATCGTCGTTGTCTTTGTCCTAATCGCGAAAAAGTGAAACTGAAGTCAACTTTTCTATATGTTAAAGTCGGTGCAACTCGCCAGCGCTACAGCCCTGGATTTGCTTAAGGTGGGTGACTTTCGTTAAGTGCTTTTTTTTCGGGAGCTTAATTTTGACTCGCGATAAAAATTGAAGAGCCTCTCCCGAAATGTCTGCTTAGTAAGAAAAATAACTAAATCTGATTATGAAATTTTGAAAGGTTTACCCTGTTTTCAGGGACGTCATTCGGGTGAGAATTTTTACTAGCTAAAAAAGTTCACGAAGAAATTTTTCCTGTTTTGGCTTAAATGTTATTATTTATTTAGTTCTTGAGTCGCTTGATGACTTAGGCCTATGGTGGTGCCTTGGGTATTAGCCTAGCTGATTATTATTATTATTAAACGTGGCTTTGCCCTTAATAACTTTTCTGCTACAATATATTCAATTTGACTCCTTTATGCCCTTAAAAAAAAACGTTTTCCGGAGGTCATGTTTTGCCCCCTGTTGAAAAATCCTGAAATGACGTGCCTGCCTGTTTTCCATGTACATGTATGTTAGATTAGTTATATGTTTTAATATAATAGATAGGTATATTATATTAGTATATTAGGGGGAAAATAGGTCTTTGAACTATTGAGGAAGTACTTGTTAGCTATGTAGCTGTATTTGTTGGGGTAGATTTCTGTGTTTATAACACTACGCCCTGTTTTTAGCTAACTTTAAGTGTATGATTTAAATTGCTTCCAAGGTACCCAACGGTGTGTGTTTGTTTTGGGGTTTTTGTAAGGTTAACGTGTTATTCTAAATTTCGTAGGTGATGTTTTATTTCAAATTAAAGTTGTTTCTAACTTTTAGAATAAATTCTTTTTTTCGAGCCAAAACGTCATGGCCGCCATTTCTCCTAACTATGTCCGCCATTGTCTATCACCGATAATTGTCGGTTTTTTTTAAAATTCCCTCTCCTGCTAAAGATATTCGCTCGAAACCTATTCCATCGTAGGCTCCCTGCTGATTTTTCGAAGGAAACATTGCGCGGACCGAAATTCAACATATAGCTATAGTTTTGAAAATATTACAAAAGGGAAAATTATTTATTAATACATGTTTCTATAAAATAAAATTAATAAAGTAAAAAAAATACTAAATAGCTTGATTAGAATATCCTTCGCACGCGCTATAAAAACCTATACTCCTCTGGCTACTGTAACTCTAAGAGACTGTGACCTAAGAGCCACATTTAAACAAGGTCACATTCCTTTATGAAAATAACTATTAGTACATATTGCTGTAGAGTGTAATTTTAGGAATAGTATACGCGCTGGAAATGAATACTTCTCACGTTAGAGGTATATTATAAACTTCTGATATCACCCATTTATCGGTGACATTTTTAAGAAACCATTTGATACAGTGAAATAATTGATTAAGTGTAAATATTATAAATTATATATTATATATTATATAATATTCCTATTATACATATAATACGTACAAAATTCGATTTCCTGGCTGGCAATTAGAAAAATTGTCTACATAAAAAATGGAAATATGATATTTTTGCAAAGATTGCCTTTAAACAAACTAATATGAGAATAGTGTTGACAGTCGCGGTTTCTTCAAAATAGAGGCGCATATGTTTTGGCGCGAAAAAGTCTATACATTAAAGGACCACACCAGCGTTTGAATTTCAGCGGACCCTTAATTTTTTTTTAAATTTTGATGATTATAAACCTATATTTCGGAGTAAAATGACGTCTTAGCTTTACTCTACTTAGCCTACTCCGAAATCCCGGAACAAGCGAAAAGAAACCACATAGTACATCATGAGTTTGAAATTTTAAATAATTTATCTATCGAAAATGATCAAATGTACATCAGCTAGCTAGGCTAATATCCAAGACACCACCTTTGGCCCAGGTCATCTAGCGACTAATAATGCTTTTAAACAGGTGGCCGGGTTACAATGCGTAGGAGGGTGGTGGAAAATCCTTCATGCACCCTACACCAACTATTACCGTTATGGAATTGTGCATTTTGTATCGAACGTTACACAAAGGCCTTAAGGTTCCGGGATTTCAGAGTAGGGTAAGAAGGGTAATTCTACGTTGTAATTTTACTCCGATTCTGTGGTGGCGAATAGTTTGAGTAAAAACGTTTTTCCAAAATGGCTGCCTGTGGCCCTTTTAGCAGATAAATTATGGCTAGCAGACAACAAAATCCGATATACTCTCTTTACACCTCCTTTTCAGAAGGAGTAAAAAGAGTAGCCCTAATACTCCGGAACAAGCGAATAGTTTATGGGGCGGAGTAATTATCATCCCCGGAACAGGCGAATAAAACGTTTTAGGGTAAACAGAGTACACTTTTGGTCCGAGAACAGGTGAAAAGAAACCACCTAGCTGAAGCCACTTAATCTGAGCCCCCCGTCCAGACTAAAAACACGCGAACCGAGAAAGCTTATATTTCAATTTAATTTATTCAACTTTGAGCAACTTCGTAAGCAGATTAAACCCGCAATCAGAACCTAAAAACTATCAAAAGTTACAAAACTCAAAACCAGAGCATTTTGAGGGCATCTCGAAGAAAGGCCCAAATCCCCGGTTTCAAATAGTGACGCGAAGCAGAGTGGCGCTTCTCGGCAGATAGGCGTCATAAACGAACGGGAAACACGGACGATTTACAACAATTCCGCCCTATAACGTAAGTTTACGCGAAGCTAAATTTTTCACGAGAAAACAGGGTACTCTCCGCGTATGAAGGCTCAATTACGTCCTGAATTTCGCGCCCCAGTAGCGCCATCTAGCGCACCAAGTTGAATCTATTAATTCGCGAAGACAAACGTTCATTTCGCTCCGTAATGGGCGGCTGCCACTCCGTGAGACGCGTTAACCGGTGCCCCGTCACCTCGCACTTTATTCAAAGTGGAAGATAGCGTCGGATGTTATCAACCTTAAGCGCTAGATGAAGTTCCGTAATGTAAGCCTCGGCGAAGCTAGGTGGCGGTTGATGCTGTTCGCCTAATGATCATTCCGAGTCGACTCGCTCTGAGCGAATGTATATGCCGAAATTTGCATCGCCGCAGTTAAACGTGGCCCTGTCGGTAATTATACGTAATTTGGGCAGAACCCACGCCAAGGCCCACCAAAAGTTCCAAATTTGTAACTAGGCCTTTGACTATCGTTGTCTGGCCCTCGTTCTTCGCCTATCTCGGCGCTATCTCCGTTTCGAAAGTTCACTCGCGAATCTGAGACGAGTTTTGTTTCTAATTTTCCAGGCACCGTTGTGAAGTTTAGAAAGGGAATATACCTACAATTAAAAGTTGTATTATGTAGATCGTAGAGGTTTTGGCGAAAGTTTTGGATTTTATAGATTGTTAGCTTGTAGTCCATGGCTTGTATAACGTTTCTTGTTTTCGTATCGCCGTTTCCGGTTCAGTCTAGCACGCCTCTGTTCGCGATGAAATCAGCTTTCCTGGAATTTTGTTTAGAAACTTTTCACCTCCACGCCGGGTTGCCAGACGTACGAAAATTATCGTACCACGTCGATAATTCCGACCCTTTTTTGTGCTAATTTTCAAAATTAAGAGTTCGATAATGTACGATAACTAACAAATTTAGCGGAAAACTGGTTAAAACTGTAACTTATAACGTTTGTATCACGTTTTAGTTAAGATTTTTTACGAAACACATTTTAATTTTAGCTCATTTGTTTTCTCATAAATCTCAATATTCCGACGATATTAAAATCTAAAGCTAACCTTCAAAAAGTAAATTGTTTTCTGAAATCGATATTTTATTGGCCTTGGTATTATAAATCCATTTCTAGGATCTGACAACCAGCGCCGTAGAAAATGTAAAATTTCTTTAATCCTGTTTCCTGTACTAGAAATTTTACTTTAGATTTTCATATACAATGAAATTAATATTATTTTCTTCTGTTTCGTCTTCGATATTGATAATTTTGAACAATATTATACATACTTTTATTGTAATTGTTGGGTAAGTATGGTTGTTGTATATGCTAGTTGTAATTTATGGAATCAAGAGAAACTTCGTTAAATTTGCATATGGTATGAAATCCATAGATTACGTTTTTGAGTTGTAAAATCATTTTATTGCAGTAGAGATTTTTGGTTTTTCTAGATGCGATACTCCAATACGCCGATGTCCGCCTGTAGTTAGTGCCGCCATCTCTAAATTCATTACTGAACTATTAATTGGCCAACCTCTCGACGCTTTAAAAACTGTAGTCTGCTAAATAGTGGTTCAGCAACGAAACTAGAGATGGCGATAGTTTAATTACAAAAATTCGCCAGAGATTTACAGCAGGTCGAACCTCGAGTATATTCTTTCCAGCCTAGCTTAGTTTTTCCAATTTAATTTGAACCGTTTTTAAATTTGATCGCGTTCTCTTTGCAGGTGTCTTTGGGCGCGGGGTGCAAGCGGTGACCCGCATGGAGCCCACGTACCCGTCTCGAGGGGGCTACACGGTGGGCGGAGGAGTATGCTTGAGCGGCTGTCAGCCCGTGCCGATGCGCGGAGCCGGCGGAAGGTCCATGTCCCTGGCCGGAGGGGCCCTGGGCGGAATGGGCATCATGGGCATCGGAGAGGTCATCCCCGACCAGGACACTCCACTCCGCCGCGAAGGACAACTCACCCTCGAGGAGAAAAAGTTCCTGCTGTCCGTCGAAAGAGGCGACTTGGCATCTGTGCGCAGGTCAGTCACTCTTACCACTAAGAACCATAAGTCTACAATTATGTTGATAAGTCTACAAGTGCCTCGGTTAGTCAAAACGTACGCGACGTAATCAGTCGTAAGTATGACATGACGTAAATTACGGCCTTTCCAACTCGGTAACGAAAAAAGCTACACCAGGGACTCGCCAAAATTCTAAGAATTCTCCCCGTGAAAGTGATAACTCTTACTTCTCAGAATTTGGACGGTCCTTCTCGGAGGACGTGATGTAATATCTTCTTACGAGTTCTCTTGAGAAGAGTGAGAACGACTCTGAGCGTTCTCACTTACGACGTTAGTTCGAAGGCTCCCCTTCATCTTCCATTTGATACTTTTTAGCGAGTTCTCACGGGGAGCAACATTATCCTGAGAAACTCTTCTCAAGAGTAGAACTCCTTCTTAGAATTTTTAATAAGTAAAGTGGATTTTAAAAACTTGCGTAATTTCTGTCACGTTTCTCGAGATTGAGATATTGTGTTTCCATGGTAACCTTTTCAGGATGCCAGAATTTTCCATTTACGTTCCACTAATTGTTGAAACAAGGTCCTATTGATATTTTTTCTATGAATGAATTATACAAGATGTCCACTAAAAAACGAAAAATTATAAATAACTGAAAAACGTTTTTTCTTAAAAAATTTCTATGGAACATTCCTCTTGCAGGGAGACGTATACTAGTGTAAAATTGAATGACCTTGAACCATGTATTTAAGGTCATTCAAAACCTATCTCGAGAACCATTGGGTTTACGGATTTGGTTCAAATTAGAAAGTTGTTGCTCGCCATATTATTAGTTCAAACTAAATGTAACCAATCAGAAGCCGATAAATTTAAGTTTTGAATAGTTAATGCCTTCCGTGACATTACAATTGAAATGTTGAACAACTATGAACTCCGTCGTTAAACGACCTCAAGCCTGTATCGTAGCTGACAGTGGCATAATTGAACCGTTGTAAACTATTCAGTATTAGTCACATTAAAACTAATCAGATTATTTTATTATCATTTATCAAACACTGAATTCATTAACTTTCAATTTATCGGCTTCTAATTGTTCAAATTTGGTCAAATCAAAGTTATTTGAACTAATAATATGGCGAGCAACAACTATCTAATTGGAACCAAATTCGTAAGCCCAACGGTTCTCAAAACAGATTTTGAATGACCTTGAACCATGTCTTCAAGGTCATTCAAGTTTACAATTGTTAATGTCCCCCTGCACCAGGAATGTTCCATAAAAATTTGAAGTTAAAAAAAAAACGCTTTTTATTTTATTTATCATTTTTCGTTTTTAGTGGACACCCTGTATAAATGGGTAATTAAATACTAATAAGTTATTATTTTGCATATGGTGGCTACTTTATTACTTAGCCGATTTTCCGGAATTTTAAAAGTCCCGTTGTTGGAAAAAGTAACAAATTATGACAACACTAAATATATAATTTATATAGGGCTGTAGTTCCATGTGTTATGTTAATAATAATAAAAGAAAACTTTGTTATATTTACACATGTATAAAACTTTTAATTAAAAAGCCGAGGCTTAAAAAGTTGATCCGACTTGTTTCGTTCATCTTGGCCAGAACATCATCAGGGATTTGCCCGCAATATATACAGAGTGTCTACATTTGATCGGCCGAGGCATTTTTCTCAAAAACTATACTTTCTAGAAATGTGAAATTTTCAGTATATACTCTCTCGGCTGAGATCGTTGTTATCTGTAAATTTCAGAACGCTACGTGGTAGACGAAAAGTTTCAATTTTGTTTGTTTTTCATGACCAAATATTTCAGTGACGAAATGTCCGATTTCCACAATACCAATTCCATTAAAGGTTTTCGAGTATGCTCTACAACTTGCTTATTGAAACTTTTCGTATTGTTTTTGAGAAAAATGCCTGGGCCGATCAAATAAAGACACCCGGTATAACATCGGTTGACCCAAAGTTCCACTCAAAAAAAAATACCAAATGTAGTCATAGTTAGGTCAAAAAATTTAAAATAAAAATACAATAAACTAGTCACGTCAGCCACCATGGAGCAAGTGAAACAACAATGCTGCACTGCCCTAAGTTTCAGAAACGCATTATCTCCAAAAATGGCATTTCGAGATAAATCGATTTTTGTAATTCTTATGAAAAATAACAATAATACCATATTTAGGTAACTGAAAACTAGCTGTTCGGGGTTTCTTTTAGTCCGCAATCTAAATATGACAACGACTGTCGCCAAAATTAAGTAAATCTCAGAATAATTTGACATGCGTTTTGTACGTTTATATTTGGCTAAAACCCTGGGCAGAAACGCACTCTGTGGTATAATAATACTGAGTAACGGCCATAGTGACTGGTTACCCTGGGAATGCAGCTGAAGAAATTATACGAAATGAAGACTCTTATTGGTTAATAACGACTATATGCGTTTCTGAAAATTTCCCACGGTCGTTAATGCGTTTCTGCGGAGTGTTTTCGAAACTTTTCGATTTTAATACGTTTTTGCATTTTCAAATCTCGTAAACTAGACCAGATAGAGAAAAACGGACACCAAATTTAGAATAAGCGCCCTATTATTAGTATAAGGAGCATTCAAACTCAAAGAGTCAAAAATGGTCGATAAATTCTGAAACGGAAAAAATCGAATCCCTTTCCAAATAGTTCAATTTTGTTCAGTTTAGTTTAGTTCAGTTCTACTTTAGCTTTTTTTTTAAATATATAAACGGGGGAAAAAGTGGACAACGTAATTCGTAATTATTGATATAACGAGTTCCTGCTAATGGAGAGAGGAAACGAATTTAACACTTTGAAAGTTTTATAAAGTTTAAAGTCTAGACAGACAAATGTCCCTATAGAAAATGGACGTACATTATTTCATACATTATAAGCGAGTTTCGACACTTTGCTTGGCAACAATATAACAAATCTCCAACTAGGAAAAGCGAAACCAAACGGTAGTGGCGTCGAATTAAACTTGTAAAAAGCGCGTATCATCGTGTGGCGGGTTTTCGCATATTTAATAGCGCGTCTGGCCGTTTAATTTAGTATTACTTAAATTATTTCCACCTTGATGAGTCCGAGGCGGGACACGAAATTTGGTTAACCATCCTCGATTAGCCGAGGCTTAGCGCGGCGCGGACGAGGTAGCCGCGCGACCAATTTTCCGCCCCGATATTTCAAATATTCTAATTAAGTTTTAAAAATTTATCGCTCCTTTCCGGTTCAGCTCGCTGATATATTCAAAATGTCCCCGGCGCTCCCCCGCTGGGATTTTAGCCTGTCGTTAAACGCCATTAATAACCCGTCTGCTATTGATAATTATCCCCTATATTCTCGATATATCTTGGTAGCGGAACGGCTCCTTTAATGGTTCATCTTCTAGCACCCTCCTTAATTGATTTTACCGCCATCTAACGGGCTCAATTGGCGGCTCCCTCCCACCTCTCTGACGCGAATTTACATACATTACCGACCCAAATTTTTGGTTCTTATACGAGGGTGTATTTAGAAAGGCCTAAGCCGGGAAATTTCCTTGTATATTTTTGGCGGTTTTCTTTGAAATATTTCCGGCTCTAAAAAAAGTAAAAATGAACGTTATTAAAGGAGAGTACCCGAGGTGTTTATTGCCGATTTTGTTCAAAGTCGGGCGTAATGTAGACCTAAATGAGATATGAAATTTCCCAAAAGGAGACGTTGCACTACCCATTCGGTTTGCTATGGCAACCGAAAATGTTTTTGACCACTTAAAACCAAAAAAATTTCCATTTAAAAAAGCATGGGATTTTTTCAGTTTTACAGGATCCTACCTTAGAAAATTTTTTAAAAAAATTGAAAATCACGAAATGGGTAATTTGAACCACATTTAGGTAAATTTCATCAAGTTTGGGTAGGAACATTTTTGGTTTAAAGTTGTGACAATGTTTGGGTAAAATAAGGGAAAATCTAATTTTTGTTCCAAGTGGTCAAAAACATTTTCGGTTGCCATGGCAAATCGAATGGGTAGTGCAACGTCTCCTTTTGGGAAATTTCATATCTCATACATATAGGTCTACATTACGCCCGACTTTGAACAAAATCGGCAATAAACACCTCGGGTACTCTCCTTTGCGTAAAATTAATATCATCGGCGTGTTTGATATACCTAATTAGCCCTAATTGGCGTTAGATCATAAGTAACCAATTTTTTTAACGAGTTCCCTGACGAAAGCGTTCCGTACACAACTTAACTAACCCTAACAAACGGATAGGGGGCATTTTGTACGAGTGGTAGCTCTTACGTCTACACTCCTACAAACCGCCTGTAGACGTTTGCAAGCGCGGACTTCACCCGTCTAGTGAGGGTATTTGTTTTAATGATATGACGTAAATTACGTCACTTCCAACTCGGTGATGAAAAACGCGTCATCAACTTTATAGATGCCTTTGACAATCTGTAGTTTCCATGATAATCTTTTCAATACAAGAATTTTAAATTAACGGTGAAAAATTCAAGGTCCAATTTAATACTTAAAAGTTAATATTTTGAATATGGTCGAAATAATGAACGATGGCCGTGCGTGTCTAGACGTTATTAGTTTATTACAAAGGCCCGTGCGAAGGAAACGTCTTCAATTAATTTCTGCTTTAGGCGCTTCAATAAATGCCGCTCTCTTTTCATTGCCCTCCCCTACGCGCATGCGCGAGTCACTGAATAAAATAGTCACGTGTTTCCCTTAGTTTTATTTGTAAGGCTAAAGTTGATAACGCGCGCGCATTTTTTTCTTTCAGGAGGCGCGTGCGAAATTGAACGAGCCTAGCTTCTACATTGAAATTTTAAGCAGTGCGCGCTTTAAAATATAACGCTTTTACAAGTACGTTCTGGCTCTCTGTATTACTACTTCTAGGCAAATCGCTGAACAGGTTTTATTTAAGCATTCTTCAAAAATGCGTACAATCTGCGGGAAAAAAATTGATAATAGAAATCTTGAAATGAACTTGAGCGAAAATAAGTTCTAAACTCTCGAAAACGGAATAAAAAACATTGGAAATTCGCACGAAAATGGAACTCTTAAATCTCAAAACCTCAGGATGGGATTTTGGTAATCACTTTGAAATTTAAAATCTTGTGCCCGAAATTTGCCGAGATGGTTTGGGCTCTCAATTGAATTCCTTTGCGGTTTCTTAGACGCGTGACGGGTGAAAGCATCCATTGATTTTTAGGCTTGACTAATCCTATTTGAAAGAGCGAAAAAAACAGTTCTTGTTCCGGGTGGAAAAATTGGTAGAAAATACGAAAATTGAGACGGAGCTCCGTTGTAATCGAAACAAAATTTAACACGAATGAAATTTGGCACGGGATCTAATCGTATAAAATCCTTTGTAGTCGGGGGCGTGTCTTAGAGGGGGGTCGGGTGCCTAGTGACGTCATCAATACTTCGTTTCATCATCCGAACACGAAAGAGGCGGGCCTCCATCGCGGGGGGCGTAGAACGAGGCCCACACGCTCCCCAAGTTTCGTTCGGCTGGAGTTTGTTCTTTCTCGAGTTTCTGGCGGCAGCTTCTTCTGGTTCTTTTTCATCCGCGTGTGTGTATCCGGAGAAAGCCAAAACCCCAAACGCCTTCCTCGTGATTTATCGTCATTTCATCGAAATCTGGGTAGCCCTTCCTCGTGATTTATCGTCATTTCATCGAAATCTGGGTAGCCCTCTTTCCTCCTCCTCCTTTTTGGACTCGTTCTTTCGTTTTCTTCCGCAGACCGCGTCTCTATTCGCATCGACGAGGACGCTTCCGACCAATTTCATTGACCAACGCGGTTTTTGTTAGTCGCTTATAATCTGTAAAGAAAAATGGATTTATGTTGTAGTCATTTACGGGCAATTAAGTCGCCGACTCAATTTCTTATTCCTCAAACGTAAGGCGAACGTCCTAAAATCAAAACTCATTTTTTCGTAAAAGGATAGGAACTACTTTTTCATTTGGAATTTTTTTGTCGCTTATCACTTCGCGGTAGTTTGAACTAGTTCCTATGACATAACTGCTATATGTCGTATAACCATAAGTAACGTAATAATTATAAGTATGACACTTCCTATTGCTTTAATGCTAATTTTCTAACCGAACCTTTTTTCGGCACTGATACTCTCTTCAAGCTGTGACTTGGACTGGCGACTTTCCGTTTTGGATGACTACTTTTTGATAAAAATTTAAGCCTAATATCGGAGAGCACGTTCTGGAGTCGCGAGGGGCTTTGGCTTTGTTTTGAAGCCCGCGCGTGAATCACGCGTGATAAAAAACATCAGCTCGTGGCACCCGGAAAAACTTTTTTAATTTTTATCATTTTAGCCTTATATTCCGCCTACCTTTCGGAAACCAGATATTTCGGCTTAGCGGAAGTCTCGTATATTTTAGACACTAGAGGGCTCTGTGCTGAGAAAACATCTTGATTACGCAATAGCTATGAAAATCTGTTTGGTTGTAAATCTCGTTAATTGTCATACTTATTGTTATTATTTTACTTATGGTATAAATAAATCAAAAAACGTTTATTGAGAAATGGTCTAAATATAAAGTTACTTCGAATAACCTTAATAAGGTCGTGATGAGTTTTAGACAAACGTCGTTAGTAGAGCAGAATTGCGAACTTCATCAGGGAATCAACCTGATAAATGAGCCAGGGAATTTGGTAAAGATTGAGCCAAATTAAAAACGCGTTCGCCTGATGCGAATGGGCCTTCAGTTCGATCCGGCCTTTTTCGGCGAAACCCCATCGACAAACGGCCTTTAGCCGATATCCCCCTGGACGCTTTTAGCTGGCAATTTAGGCCTAATTAGTTCGGTGTAAACTGTACCCCTTTATCCGGCTTTTAGGCGTGGTATTAGTTGACCCTCGAGGTGGAGTGAAAAAGCTTTCCAATTAATATCTCGGCTGTGGCGGAATCGTTTACGGGCCGAGACGCGTTTCTCCAGAATGAAAAAGGGATTCGTTTTTGTTCCCGATAAAGAGGCGGATGCGGAGCTGCCTAATTCGAATATGATCGACGCTGATTTATGCGACTTATTATCGACGCGTTTGCTTCATTCACTTCCTGATATAATTAGCCTTTTCGATCTCCATTTTATAATTATATACAGGGTGTTTCAAAAGGTATGCAAAAATTTGAAGGAGTTGTATGGGGTGAGTTGAGAAGTACGCCTGTTTTTCGCCCATTTTCCTACAATGAGTTAAAAGAGCGTCAGAGAGCTTCAAAGTGTGGTCTAATAGTCCCTGGAAGTAGGCTGCAACGAGCGCAAAACCAAGCAGTAGGGAAACGCGAACATTAAGGTTTGGGTTCGTGTGATAGGTGAAAAAGGACTTTTTAAACAAATCGAGGTAACCAGCGTAAAAAAGTTAACTTAAACAGCATTTAAAGTCCCTGCTGCTTGGTTTTGCGCTGGTTGCAGACTACTTCCAGGTGCTAGTAGGCCACACTTTGAAGCTCTCTGGCGCTCTTTTAACTCATCGTAGGAAAAGGTGGGAAAAACAGGCATACTTCTCAACTCTCCCCCTACAACTCCTTAAAGTTTTGCATAACCATTTGAAACACCCTGTATAAACCTAATTGAAATTTCGACGGTAGTCTTTAGCGGTAGTTCATCAAGATAGGAGTTTTTCCACTCGGAGCTGTGTCTATGGGATTTGCTGACGCGTGATGTCATCGATTAAGATGGAAAACTATGCAAATAAGGAGGCTGATAATCTAAAAAGAATCAAGCTAGTGGCCGCGAGTGACTAGTTTCAGTTCTGCCCCTTTGGGTTTATCGGTGAAGTAATTTAAAATCCTTACAGCTCTGACTTGTTCATTTCTTATACCCAGAGTTGCAAGAACCAGCCAGACTGGTTTAAATCAACGAAAAAAATCTGTGGTTAAAACCACTTTTTTGTTATTAAAAAAAATATTGAGAAATAAATTAGAAATATTGAAAATTTTAAATACTATTTATTTCAAATAAAAAATGCAGAATATAATATTCTACATTTTTTATTCCAAAACAAACTGAAACATATAGCGTTTTCCATTTGACTGCTTTCGAGCGCTCTAGATCGCTGTGATCAACATTTTATGTTCCATTTGCGTGCTCGGATCTGCTCCGGTCAAGTTTCGCGTGTTCCATTTCACGCTCTCGGGTTCTCCGAAATCGCCCAAAACCGATCTGCCGATTTCGACAGATCAACGGATCGAGATCGAAATCGGAGCAAATTTTTGCGTGTTCCTTCTAGATGTTTTGGCAAAATGGAAGACCAAGACGCGAAAATTCAAATTACTAGCAGACGAAAAACAACAAAGCGCTGGAATACGTTAGTGGCATGTTCCATTTGCGGTTTTACTCTAGTCGATCGGGGCGAGATCTATGACGTCAGAGACAGATTCGGAGTGGATCTCGAGCAATCAAATGGAAAACGCTAGTAACCTTCACTTTTTATCGTCTGCTACTTCGTCTCACGAAGTAATGAGGGCTAGATATAAGCAATTGGGGGATCTTAAAATTCCTTTTGCACGTGAAAATACGTTGACATGTTAGGATTAAACCACTGGTTACAAATGGTAACCATACTGGATTTTTTAATTTAAAAAAGCCAGTTTTCTCCAACCCTGCTTATACCACAAATAACGTAATTGCAATATAAGTATGACCATTAGCAAAAGTTATCACCGAACTGATTTTCAATGTTTAATTCAGAACAGAGCCCCCTAGTGTCTAAGTATGTCCAAGGCTAAATATACTACTAGCAACGACTATAATATACTACTCACAAGGAGACGACCAGAGGTGATTTTCACCGATTTTGTTTAAATTCGGGAGATAAGTAGACCGTTATGTTACTTGAAATTTCCCTAAAGGAAAAGATTCGACGGGCTTTAGTTTTGTCATTGCAAACACAAACCTACTTTTATGAATGGAAATTAACATGTAAAAATCGCAGATTTTAGTGGTCCCCCCTTTAAAAAAATTTTAAATATTAAAAAATAAATTATGTTTAAAAAAATTGTACATTGGGTAATTTCAAGTTAATTCGGATAAACGCGTGTACAATTGGGTAAATACAAGTAAATTTGGGTTATATTATTTAAAATTTGACCAATATAATGGCATTTACCTAAGCCACTTTACTTGAGTTTACCTTTTATCCAATTTAATGGCATTTACCAATTTTACTTCCATAACCAAAATGTAGTCAATTTTACTTCCATAACCAAAATGTAGTCAATTTTACTTCCATAACCAAAATGTAGTCAATTTTACTTGCATTTACCTAATTTACACATTTTACTAATATTTACCGAAATGTACACGCGATTTGTCTATGTTAATTTCCATAGGGTAAAGAAGATTTTAAGTAATCAAAAACATTTTTGGTTGCCATGGCAAAACTAAACCCCGTCGAAACTTTCCCTTTGGGAAATTTCAAGTTACCTAAAGGTCTACTTATCCAATGAATTTAAACAAAATCGATGAAAATCACCTCGGGTCGTCTCCTTTGTTAGTTCAGTTGTACAATAGCAGGTTTAATCCTGATATCTCCTTTGCTTATATTAATGTTAATTTAGGTAGCGGAATGGCAAAGAGTGGATTGTTAATTGAATTTTAGCTTCACAGGAATCGCACCAATTTACATGACATTGCCCGGCTGCATAAGTTTGTTTACGACGAAACGGCAGGTCTCTGCTATACGTACTTTCTATTTGGCGGTGGATAAATTTGGTCAACTGGCGCCTGTAGAAGTGTTTGACACGCGTCACACCAGTGTTCAGGGAGAAGTTACTTACCAGGATTTTTAACTCACTATGGTGGAATGGCATGGTGCTATTTCTAAGAACTTATTTACGTTCGTAAATCATAATATTTTGGACTAAAACTAAAGCTTTGTTTTTCATTTCCTACTAACATAAGTACTAATCAGAAGTATGTCAAGGGTTTAATTATTTAATAATCTTATTTGAATCATCTTGGTGTTATTTCGAGCTTAGTTTCCACTAGCGGGTGTAATAAAATGTATTGTGATTTATAACAAACTAAACTCTTTCTCACTGAATACTTTTAATCATAAAAACGTCTTTTCGATAGCTGAAAACTATTCGTGAGTTCTGAACCGTTCAACCAGTCCCCATGCGCACTATTCGGCAAAAAAATTCTAGAACTACCCAAATGCAAACTATTCGCAGACAAGAACCTCTTGTTGAACCGTTCGGAACCGTTCTAAATGGTACCTGCTCAAGAGCAAGTACTGGTCGGAACTCAAGGTTGAAATCTCTAAAATTCGTCTGCACATCGGGCTGCGTACGTCAAATCGTACGAATCACAACTATTAGTACAAAAGTGCTGAACTATCCAGAACTTTTGCGTGACGTTACAGCTCAGTCCTAGGCCGTTCTCTTAACGGTTCAGAACTCACGTATAGTTTTCAGCTTCTTTCAAACCCTAAATATAACTCTCAAATTCAAAACATAAAACACGCGCTCTTTTTTATACTTGGCACATTTTAAAACGCTATAACTATATCTTCCGCGTGCAGCTTCAAATATCCATTATTTCTTACAATTTTGATGATAAGACCTAAACATTATTTTACACGGGTCTAATAATTTATTTTTGGCTTATGTTGAAACGATTTAAGGAGAAAAATAATCAATTAAGTTAGGAACAAAAGAAAAAGCGTTTAATTGTGTTATGTCTTAACTTCGTTTGAAATAACTCAAAACTATCACACAAGTTAAAGTAAGAACATAATAAAGTTTAATAACTGAAGAGATAACAACAATGTAGTGAATCATTGTTCCCGTGCCGTCTGCCTGCCTACCTCCACCATCTAGCGCCCTCATGCGACCAATTGATCAACTATAGCTATACAGTGCTTACATATACAACAATTTGTTAGAATACAAAGGGCAGGACTGCCAGAAAAAACAAAAATATATTTTCTAAGAGGTGAAGCTACCACTGTCACCACTCCTCAGATCTATAGAGTGCGTTCATAATATCCTTTAAAACCAGTTTTCATTGGTCAAAACTAGCATTCAAATCATTTAATCTGGGTTTTAAGCTCTAGTGTGACCGTGGCTATGTTTGGATCGATCTGACGTCCTTTTGTTTTGTGCAGGGTGAATTACTCCTCGCTTGTCGATATGCACGGAAATCGAGTCATTGCTAATCTACCTTACCCGATATATTTCAAAAGATTTCAAAGCTTTGTCCGTTCAACATGCCCAACTCTTGGCAGCTCCTTCTCGTTTTATCACGTATTCCAAGGCGAGTCTTTAAACTTCAGCTAGAGATTCTTGGCACCGTTCAAGTAACGCGAGATATAGGTTTCAAGCCTTTCCAATGTTTGGTAGATGGTTTGTGATTAAGCTGGTTCATGTCGGGTGTGTGTGGCCAGGTATAAAAGGCTTCCAATTACCCGTGGGTATATGACTACTCTCAGCACATCTAGTTCTTAGGAATTTGATACCTAAGTATATCTAGGAGTAACAACGGGTTCTGAGAATCTCATACCCATCTCCTTTAGTAGTCAATAAGAACAACGTAGTCATTTGTTCGGCGGATTCTTATAGATAAAACGTCCTTAGCGTTTCCCAAGTCTTTTACATCAAAATGTTCTTACAACGCGTTATTTAAAGCATTAATAGCTTCAAGAGTGCCATAAAGTACTAAGTCGTCGTCATATGTAGTCGCAATTAGATGTCCTTTTGGATAATAATAATCACAACGGTCAGATCTCGAACTTTTGAGTATTTTTGATCATCACAATGAGTTCCGGTGTCTGTTCCATAAAAGTCTAGAATCGTGAACACCAAAAAATGGTTTCACGCAGTCTCCAAGCATAGTCTTTTTCTGTAGGAGTATCAAAAATTATTTCATTAACTCTTCATTGAGATCTGGAAACCCATCAGAAATCTCGAGATATCTTCATTGTCTAGTTCGGCCTTTACGTACGCCGCAGTTATATCCAAATGTTCTACATGACAGTTATTTTCAACAGCAATTCCAAATAATATTCAAGCAGTCTTCGTCTGAACGACCGGTGAATATGTTTGGTCATAGTTCATTCGATTGATTCGGTGTGTTGCTAGTTTGCCTTCTTCGCCATACTCTGTTTTGAATCTCCATTTGACCTTGACTGTTTATCCGTTTCTTGGTCTTTCGACCAATTCAAATGTGTAATTTCTTCGGTTCTTCAACCATTACTTTTCGCCAATGTACGCTGTCTTCTCAATTTCAAGCTTCTCTGCTAGTTTGAGTATGTTCTCTATTTTCATTGGCGTCATCTTCATTACATTTAAGATCATTGTTCATTTGTTCATTACGTAATCGTTGATCCACTTTGGGGATACAAACGCTCTTTCGCTTCTTATTCCGCATCAGCAAAATTATTATTTTCATTTCCGCCTTCAGAGCTTACGAAATATAGCGCCATCTGCCTTAATATCCGTTAACTAAATATGTGAAGAAATAGCAGACATCTTTTGAATTTCTAGGTTTTCAGGTTGAACTTTCAGCTTTTACGCAAAGAGAATTTTGAACGAGCAGACAGCTTTCATATACTTAATTTAAAACTTGGTTGGTAGGCGGCGATACCTATGACCAAAATTTAAAGTTATACTTGGACCGTGGGGCTTTATCAGAGTTTTGGCGCCCCTAGAAAAATTCCGCAATAGGCACGTGCCTAGTCTGCCTAATGGTTAATACGCCCCTGGGTGTCTAGCTAATTTACCTGATCCATTTCTTCAGGTATCAGTATATTCAAACTGCACCATAATGCATCTTCTAAAGATTTGAATTTCATAGTTATTTCATCACTCTTTATTTTCATTTTTCATTGGGAAGGTATTGTCATCAAACTTGACTTAACGGCCTATAAACTCTTCATCAAGTACTTGGCCTTCTTGTTCGATTGGGAGAGCAATTACTTAACTATCACGGACTGAAACATGATAGCTAGGGTGGATTTAAACCAGAAGTTGATTATAACGAAAACAGAATCAACCTTCTTGGTTGAGGACGAGAAATGAGACTGACCGTTTTGGTTTAGGGCCGAATTGCTGGGAAACCGCGTGAATATTTCCGCAACCCGGTCCTACTAGGGAATGCGATACAATATTTCAAAGATGCTGAAATCTCATTTATTTTTCTACCACCTAAACTTAACCATATGCTAAAAATACATTTGAAAATTACACTTGTTTTGGCCACACCGTTTTACTCCCGTTTAAATATAAAGACAGGTTTTTGTACGTTTTGGATAAGGTAGGACTGATGACGAAATACATTTAACGGCAAGATATTACTCATTTTATTAAAAGTGTGTTTTTTTCCCACATCCTAACGGGACCGGGGTTAATAGGTGCTTTGGGACAGGGGTTAATAGGGGCTTTAGGAGAGGTGATCATCCTCCTATAGCAAGCGCTTCCTAAAGAGTATATGGTTCAAGAAGACGTAGATAATATGTTAGACGCGGGCATAGTCTGACCCTCGAAAGTTTGGGTGGGTACAAAATATATTCTATAGGGTTATTTAGAGAAACATTAGGGCTTTTAGGGTAAAATTCATTTTTTACTAGAGAAAAGTCTGTATTTATCTCAACATACATTGTACTAACGCGTAAAAAAATACCGTATTATGCGTGATAGCCAAGAAAGAACCAAACACCTAGAGTTTGTTTGATAAAAATGATTTTTTGAGGAACCATTGAGTGCTATATAAATTGCAGCTCATTCGTAATGTCGAAATATCGCCTTATAGGCAGTGGCGAAGCTGAGAACTCAGAGCCCCCCCCCCCCCCCGCGCCCCACAAAAATCTCTATGAGGCCCCCCTTTTTAGTTTTTTTTTTGTGAAGCCCGTTAGGATGTTGGAATAAAACGTACTTTAAAAAAGTTAGTAATAGGCCAAAACTATTCGCTCGCTTTGGGACGAAAAGAGTACACCTTTTACCCAAAACTACCAACTTCTTCCATACAATAACAGCCAAACTGTATTTTGAAGTTGCTCGCTATTTCCTAAAAAATTACTCCAAAACTAGCGAATAGTTTCCGCCTAATATCTTGCAGTTAAATATATTTCGCCATCATTCTTACCTTATCCTAAACGTCAACAAATCTCGAAATATGTTGTATTTTCCGAGATAAAAATCGCTGGGGAGTAACAATTTTTATATTTATCACATCTTTTTAAATTATAAACTGCGACTAAAACGTTTTCGTTACTCTTACAGTAATCCTTGACGAATAATAAACCGAAAAAAAACAAAGGGTGCTATTCTTCAAAAATCTCCCATAATATCTTTTAAAATCGTGTAAAATACTAATAGTTATCACTTTATAGCTTAAATCACACTGTTCAGGTTTGAACGTTTTTACGTATCCAAGGTCGACAGCGGGCCAGCGTAACTTGGCGTCAAAATGTCATCGTTCACGTTATCAAAACTTAGGCCTTTGCTACTTAAATTTATAACTTGTACTGTTTAAACTTTGTCCTTTTTTCTTTTCCAATCTTTTGTTACGTTCAGGACCCATATCGCAGTTATTGTTGAAACGAGTTAAAAAAGTAAAACATACAAATAAGTTATATGCATTTTTGAAATTGCGTTTAATAGTTAGAATCGAGAATACAAAGGGCAGGACTGCCAGAAATGCAAAAATATATTTCCTACGACGCGGCTACCACTGACATTTTTTTCGAGTTTTAAAATTAAGAAACGTAATGGATTCCGCTATAATAAGACGTAAGTTTGATATTTTACTTAAGAAATTATTATCAAAAGTACCGTGATTACTTCAGCGCCAAAACGGGTACTCCGCGAACTAATCCCATAAAATGCTTTTTGACTCCTGATCGTAAATTTCGGTAAAATAAATTGAGATTAATTTTTGGGGAGTTCTTTCTGAACAAAACTGCCCAATCGAAAGGCATACGAAAGTTTCTTCGCAGCGGCGTTCTCTTCAAATTGTACGAGTGTACATGTCTTGGAGAAAATTCCCGCAAAGTTAGCGCGCGTAAAATAATAAATACTCGGCGCGGGGAAACGAGACGGGTACTAGGGTACTAGTATAGGAAACTAGGAATGGCTTTAATGAGGCGAAGGACACGGTTTAGCGGGCAGACTACACACGCAGCCGGAAACTGTACTACTCGAGCAGGCCGGAAGAGGGAGCGCCGGAGAATATTCGCCTTTGTTAGTATCACCGCTCGCCGTGGATTTCTCAGACGAATTACGCTCCGCAACTTACGCGAATATTTGCGCCACCGTATGGACTAGCCGATAGTCGAGTGGAAGGTACGTAAAAGGGTGAAGACTGCCTGTCGAGAGGAGGTTGACTTTTGGGCCCTTTAAGGCCAGCGCGGAGGACTCGTTAGCCTTTAGAGTTTCTCCGCTTTGAAGCGTTGCCAACAATTAGACGCTCCCAGAACGCAATCGCTGCTTGGCTTTGGAACGCGCCCTTAATAGCGTCTCATTCCGTATATCCATTTGCTTGGCAAACCCCGCGAAGGTATCTTCGCTGTAAATTAATATTTGGGTCTGCCCCAAATCGTCCGGTGCTACGCCACTGCCAACTTCGATACCCCAAGCTCCATTCGGAATCAGTAATAGAGTAAACTGGATTTTGGGGAAGGCGAAAAGTATAATCAGCTCGCGTCAAATTTCAGTCGTAATTAGACCTTTTATTTCTATCTACATATACATATTGGTTTATATATCATCGGATAATTTCAGTGTCCGAATATTATATTCCTTATTATTCATAAGGAAAATAATAATTTGAAATTTACTGTGGTAATTTCGATGGTATTAGGTCACTTAAGTCAGTGCCTCCAAATCCAATAATTAGTTCAGATTAACTCTGTCAAAATTAGTCCTGATCGTATAGAAGTTTCGAAAGGGTTATTAACCCTTTAATGGCTTACGCGAGTCATTTATCTCGAACTAACAATTTTCTGTTTTAAAATTAATTATTACGAACATCGTTACTGTACGTAATAGTGAATTTTCAATATTCTCTGGCCAGTTAGGCTAAATGTACGAAATCGCGCGATTAAAGAGGATATTTGATGACGTCACCGGTTTACGTCATCTTTGGCTGCGTTCGGAAACGCTAACCGGTGTGTCCGCTGAGTCACCGCTGACACCGGTATTTCACTGAACGGCATGTTAATTTCGGGTATTGACGTCACGGTATGTTCCCATTTATTCCAATTTTACCTTCTCCCAAAGTTATCAGTTCTCCCAAAAACATGTTGTCCCATTTGTCCCAATTCCATTTCTCCCAGCGCTGTCAGATTTTAAAACGGAAATTATGGTATCGACGGTAAAAAATTATTGAAATCTTGGCAAAATTATTGCACCTCCCATTTCTGACGTATTTAGCTAGTTTGGCGGGAATTTCAAATCTAAAAGTAATGCTGTAGTCGTTTTAAGTGTTTTCCTCAAAGATTTACATGTTCTTGAAATACTTGACCTGTCATTCGACCATAGTAAATAACTTTTATAAATAACTGCCGGCAACAGTGACAGACCACGCGACGCTACGGACGCTTGAACGCAAGGTTCATATAATTGGCTTGAACGCTCCTCTGTGCTCGCTGCCAGATCAGTGTTTTATTCTACGACCAAGTCTGAGATTGCCGTAGGTTGAAAGAGAAGACTCAAGAGCAGGCTTGGAAATAAGCGGTGGTCACTGGGTCAAAGACCAGTTTATTAATTGCTCGGACCAGTTTTTTTATTCAAAAACTAGAGGTTCACTGGTCCAGTGTTCAGTTTAGTAATTCAAAATTATCTACCGTATTATTAACCAACTGGTCTACGTGACCACTTAAATAATTCAAGAGTTGGGAGTCACTGGTCAAATAGACCAGTTTAGAAATAAACCTTATTTCCAAGCCTGCTCAAGAGAGGACTAAGTTGCAAACCTGCCTGACGCAGTGCTACCGCAGCCGTTACGAGAAAGCAGGGCTGAGCACGGTGTTCAGAACACCAGAAAGTGAAAGCGTGCAATGATTTTTTTGAGAATATGATACTATTTAAAAAAATATTGAAATTATAGTACAGCCTATCAAAATTATTGTAAATAAGCGTACCATATGGTACATCGCTAAAATTATGGTACAACCCAAATTTCTACCTAAAATTATTGATTTGTACCATAATTATGGTACGCCTAACAGCGCTGATTTCTCCGAACCGAAGTTCATTTAACCCAAAAATATGTATTCCCATTTTCCCCAACGATCAAGTTTCCCAAAAAAATTGATTCCCATTTCTCCCAACGATCAATATTCCCAAAAATATGGATTCCCCTTTCTCCCAATCATTATTTTCCAAATATATGGTAATTGCGCGGTTTTAGATCTCATCTAAACAAAGTAAGTTTACCGTTTTGTGAATATGTGAATTGACTTGGCGTTAGGTTAGGTTAGCTTAGGTTAGGTTAGCTTAGGTTAGGTTAGCTTAGGTTAGGTTAGGTTAGGTTAGGTTAGATTAGGTTAGTAGGCATATCCTAATTGTAGTAATATAAAGAATTACTTGGACTTATTTCATGTAATATATATTTTTATGGTAGGTTAAAATAAAACTTAGATTCATGTTTATACCAAGTGTAATTTTTTGACAAATGGGATTTGGGATAACTATTTTGGGACAAATGGGATTTGGGATAACTATTTTGGGACAAATGGGATTGGGAGAAATGGGATTGGGAGACATGGGAATTGGGAGAAATGGGATTGGGAGAAATTGGAATTGGGAGAACTATTTTGGGCGAAATGGGGGTAAACCGACGTCACGATTGTCATCAGTGAGGCACCGAAGTCACCGAAAGAGATAGTCGGTTTTTCCGATGACTGACGTCATTACTGACGTAAAACTACTATTAATGCTATTAATACTATTATTTTAAAAAACGCCGATGACTGAATAAAAGCGTTTAGCAACTTACGACGTCATTATGACGAAAAAGCTCATCGGTGGAAAATATCAAATCCATCGGGTTTTTTTCCGTTGACTGTTTCTGAACGTACCCTTTATTTCAAAAGCAAGGTCAGAAGGTTTACATTTTCACCATTCTAGAAAAAAAAAACGAAATATTTCGTTTTTTAAAAGTTTTCAATTGGCATCGAAATTAAAATTATGCAAAATGGCCAGAGTCAAAAACTAACAAATTCTTTTGACTCGAAATGCAAATTCTGTATTCAATGATAAGCGAAAAAGGAATCCCTTGAAGTTCGTTTTAATATCAAATATAAAATTGTGACCATAAAGAAAGGCAATTTGTTTTAAACCAAAAGTTGAATTGCCAATTTTCTGACTAACGTGAATTGAAGGCTCGAATATTATAAAGAATGTAAAATACATCTACAATTTATTTAATGAGAACGTGATTTAATTAGCGGCGAAACCTTTTAACAACGGGTGGAAAGGAAATTTTTACTTCCCTTACGGCGATACGTACGAAAACTAACTAACAATCATAATTTTTTTGTCGGTTTAAATAAGGCTTATATGGTTGCGAGTTGATTACGAAATTAAAAACGACTTCCTTACATTTGCATATTTAATAAGAGATGAAAATATTTACAAAGAGAGTAGTCGGTTTAAATGTGAAAAGTATTGGTAATAACCAAAGTGTTTACGTTCCAAATCCAATCCACGCAAAAGCCATGGTCAGAAATCCGGTTTTGTCCCTTTGACTCGTAAAATTCGCCCAATTAAGCCAGCTCACGTCCGCCAAACTTAGTCGAACGATGGTCTATGTAGAATTGACCGGGCTTTCTCGGGCAAACGTTAACCAAGGCCTAAACGCTGTTTAGCCAAAGTTAATGGGGCTGGTTCCCCTTTCCCAACAGATACGTATCGAAATTACCCGCTGTTTGAATGGAAACCGAGTAGATGGTAAAGTCTATACTTTACCCTTTACATCCGAACCGTCAGTTAAGCGTTCTTCTGGGATGGCTCTAAGATTAGCCCGTTCGTTTTAATTAAAGACGCGGAGAAGGGGCGTAAACAGGGGGTCACCAGTGGCGTCTCTATAGCGAAATTGCCATGTACACGTAATTACTTGTTAAGGCGCTGATGGAAAGGCTTCGGAGTTGGATCCCTCCCCTTTCGAGCCAGCCAGAAAAAGTCTTCGGACGGTCAATGGTCGATCGAGGCCTCCGGAAACCTCCTACGAAGCACGTACTGCTACAGATACATCCCAATTTCTCAGACGCGAGATGAGTCGAGTTCCGCTTCGATGAGGTGATAAAAGTTAGTTTCGTTGGAAATTGCCCTATACGTTCGTTTTATCGTTATTTTTAACGTTTCATTTTTAGTTTGATTTAATGATTATTACTGGTTGACTATTCTACAGAGGTTACTTAATTTGGTATGATACTTTTTTTATTGGCCTATGCTAAGAATCAAAACGAATTACTCTGAAGGAAATGAAATTGAATTTATTTGAAATACTCATACAGTTATCTAAACCAATTACATTACCCACAATGGTCCAACACGCTGCTCCTTAATTTAGAAATTACCAAATTAATTACGCTTAAATTGGCGCCTACAAATTAAAATTTGGACGGTTTATCTGATAAAACCTGAATTTCGTAGATTTCCGTCTATTGAAGAGATGGAAAAAGTATTTGGATTAGTTATTTCTCAGCGAAAAGGTGATTAAATATATTTAAAATGAGACTGGAAAATAGGCTTAAATCACAATATTATACTGGCTATTCGAATTTAGCTACATAATAAGTGACACCTTGTATAGGCAAGAGTTTCGTCGCGTTCAACCGCCTTAAACACGAGTAATAATAATATGTAAAATAGGACCTTAAACAGACAGGCGGTAATCGCCGTGGTCTAGGGAGCGCCCATGCTCATGCCCATTCGACCGTTTGGGGGCCGGGTTATATCGCCTAAGCAAGCACTTACTATTACCGTTAACTTCAACAAGTTTTTATGGACACTGAAAAACTTAAAACGTCTGGGAGATAATTTGCAAACTCTACGCCTAAGGTGTCTCGCACTAATATTAGTTTTATATTATGTTTATAATTATTATTATTGTAACTGTTTTAAGACGATTTTAGAGCAAATTTTGCTTGTTTGTCAAATATTGATTATTTTCCCATCTTTTGGCTGTTAGGCACCTGGTAATTGATTTTTAAGCGGATTTGGTAATGAATTATCCCGTGGTGTGGTTTTGACCTTTGTCTAGTTTTAGGTTTTTGACTTTTGGTAGGGTTCTTTTGTTTTTTTTTGGACGGTTAGTTAACTTACGATACAATTTGCAAAAACACAAACACACGATCGGACACGAATTCTAGATATTTCAGTTTAGGGAAACGTCATAGTTGCATTTCAAACTCATTTCATTCCAGACGCGATAATTGGCCAGTTCGGTACTGACCCAAGACGGTCGATATTTGTCATAAAAGCGTTGTTTTCTGCTTAGGCATTTATTATTTTTGTTTACCCGTTGGTACACCAAACCTGAAGAAACTTCAGGTTAACGGTAATATTTAGTGTAGGCTAGGAGCAACAAACACAGCAACCCGTCAAAAGTCGTGCGTTTTCTTGCGTGCAGTTTTCATTGGTTAGTCGCTTTAGCGCCTGCTGCATGGTGCCGTCGGAAGGGGAAAATTTGGAAATTGTCTTCCCCCCCTGCACGCAAAACGTTCAGCGTAAAGGTTCGTCCAATTAAATTTGAACACAACACTGCGTTAGCGTGTTTAAAGGCTAGCTGCGTTCTCCTTGTGTTTGTTGCTCCTCGCTGAACACCTGAGTTAGGGCTCCTTGTAAACCAAACTTGGTAAACGTTACGACAGAAACTGAGAAAAGCGTTGAAAATAAAATTGATTTTATTTTCACTCGTGAGCATTTTATTTTTATTTGAATGGTGCTTCTTGGTGTTTTCTGGGTCATTTGAGAGATGGCGCCATCGCTCCCACCCCCGTCCCAAACACTGTTTTGGAAATGCACAACCGACAGCCAAGAAGAAACCAAAAAAATGGGGAATGGTTTCGGTCCTTTTGGGAAAAATAAGAGTTGCGCTGAGAGTAAAGAAAAGGAAACGACCTAAAAAAATGTGGCTCGTACCTAATGGTTTTAGAAACTTGACAATGGCTGGCCGTTTTTACATCATTTATTTTAATGCTTTTCGCCGCGACTCTGCCCTTAAAAAATTATTGGCCACCAGCCTTGGCTAAAACTCTAGTTTTAGGCCTACCTCTTTTCTTTTTCCGGGACATTTTTCAAAGTATTTTTTCGTCGGCGCTAAGCTTTTCCAGTTGAATTTTGTAAAATTCATTCGTAAAAATGTCGCGTATCTCATTAGGTTCGTCTTATTTGTTTCTCTAACCGGATGTTCCGACATTTTCTTTCGTTGGATTAAAATTTAATTTGACGTGTTTTTTTATTGGGAGGACGAGATGACGTGGGGTCGGCGAAAATGGCTTGTTCATCGAGTACTCCGCGTCTGTTAACGGAAGTAATTGAACTTAAGTGCGTCAACTTAATATCGTCTACTACCTTACTAGACCTATAGATCGCGATGAGCATCAGTGGCGACGGAATATGGGGGGTGCAGGGGTACATTGTACCCTCCTAAATTTCAGGCGGACCCCCAAATTGCCTTTCCAAAAATTTCATAAATATGATTTTGATTTATAATTTTCCAAAACCATCAGAAATAATTATTACGTTTTATACATAATGTAATAATATATTCATATAATTATACAAATTAAGAAAGTTATTTAATTAAATACTTAATTAGACTCGTTATTTGCTAAACACTGCTCTATTTTGGTGATAATCACTAGCAAATATGCCATAGAAAAACTAATTTCATCAGCGTTTTTGGCTTAACAGAAAAACTAATAACTCGGGCGTAACTAAATATCCGTAGTTTTCTATCTAATTTTTAATTTTCTTACATTTTTTCATGGAACTTATTAATCAAGCGTTTTTAAGATTATATATATTATCAAAAGTAGCATAGGACCCAAAAGTGTGTCAGAACGGTATAGTAGTTAATGAGAGTTTGTCGCAAAGTAAAAAGGGGAAAGGAGGGGGGTTGAAAATACGTCATCAAAACCGAGGTACTCCAGCGCCGCCGAGTGAGGCGTTTTAGAACGTATGTCTACGGGCGAGTAAATCGAAGAGAGAAAATCGTGCCAGACTATAGACTATATATAATGTTGCTAGTACTATTCCAACTAATAGGTTATGTAGTCTATAGTGCGACTAGGTCTCACTAGAAATTTTAATAGGCGCGAAGGTACAGCTGACACACTTTTGGGTCTTACGCTACTTTTGATATTATGTATATTTTTCATCTCGTTCGAGACTAGTTTCGTAATCCTTCGAATGATGAGTCCGTCCATGGCTTTATCGAGTGTGTTCTAGTTGAATTTTTTTTAACAATTTTTAGTGATGAAAATGGTTGAATTTTTTTTAACAATTTTTAGTGATGAAAATGACTGCCGTTAATCGGCTGCCCCATGGCAAAACCTTCTAACCAACAAATTTGTGAAAAATTAGATTTTTACGCATCAGTATTACTAAGGCATGTACAAAAGTACTGTAAAAGTTTCAGGTAAAAGTCATAAATATTTAACTATTTATGACTTAAAAAATGGTTTTGGATTTTCTAATTTTCGCATTAAAAACCACGTTAAAATCTTATAACTTAGGTTTTGAAAATGTCAAATATCTCAAATTTACGATCGTGTTAGTTAAAAGGTTTTGCCATGGGACAGCCGTAATGGTATCTTAAATTTTAACCTTTTAACAAAATTGATCTTGTTAGCTGACGTTTCGAAACTGATTTTGAGCCAGACAACACTCTTCCGAATTTATGTTTGAATTCTTTAAAACTTCCCGTCTACTCTAAAATGCATCATTCCGTAATCGCCATTTGAAGTTCCTTCTGGCAAGTGGCAAATTTAGAAGAAGGAAATGAAGAGCTGAAAATCGGAAATCAGCCGAGAGAGTATAATTGGCGTCTCCAGAAGGCAACTGTCAAGGAAGAACATCTTGCTCCCTCTACATTACATTTCGCGTTTCGCCCTTTCAAATCTCTCCCCCGTTTCGTACAGCCTAGTCGAGCCTTCGCGGAAACTTCACTCAAGAAGACGCGAAAATTGCGAATCCCTGTCCGCGATAAAAAGAATCCGTACCACGATTTATTTTCACCAGAGGAAGTTGGCCCGGGGTGTAAAATAAACAGATATCAGGAATGTTTTAAAAAGGCTTTTGAAGAAATCAAAGGGCGAAAGTGGGGTTCCCGAATCGAGTGAAAAATCCCGTCCATTCAATTATTTCCCTCTCTCTCTCTCTGTTGGGTTTGGAGCTTTAGGCCGTCCATTCTTTGTTGGAGGAAACTTGGCTCGTTATTTGGTCCGTGTCCGACGGGGAGAACGAGCTCGGATAATCAGTTAGCGAAAGAGACTCTCGTTAAACATTTTTTACGAAACTAAACACTTCTTTTCTCGATTCTTTATTTCACAAGTGTTTTCCCCGCTCAAAATCTGACCACTGCCAATTGTTTTTGAAGTCGACTCTTTTTCGAGTTGTTTGGCACTTTATTAAATTACCCGTACTATACTACATCTAAAACCGTATTTAAAAATTGTAAATAGTGCCAAAAAAATTTAAAGGCTTGAAATATTTTGCCAACAGAATTAATGGATGTTTTAGTCAGTCAAATGCCATATCCGCGATGGCAGGAATCCATACCTCTACTTGGAATGCTTATCCTGGCGTATCGCGTATGGTAAGATCACTCTGACGGCTTTGGCCCCGCCTACGAGAGAAAAAAAACCCTCTGCGCGCGCTCCCCTTTCACGTTGTTGTTTGTTAAGTTAACATAGTGACGTCAAAAAAACCGTCAGCCACATCGAGACGAAAATCTTCCGCGATAAGCATTCCAAGTAGAGGTATGGATTCCTGGCGATGGTCAATATTCACGCGTGTACCGTGGAGAAGCGTTACTTCCGACTTCGAAAAGGAGCCCTTGGAATGATTGTTATTTGGCGATATCACCGGGAAATAGATTTACATAGCTCTAGTAGAAATAGTTTGGCAAATATTCTCCCTCGTAATTTGTTCTCCGATATATCCGGGGCGAACGAAAACCGTTCGTTGTACGTGCGCGTTTGATCAAAGGCAATAATGCTTCATAGACAGCTGGTTATTTTCAAGGTCTGTTTCTCTTTCCAGTCACTCTTTCTCGTTCCTTCTTCTTCCGGTAAAATATATCTCCAATCGATCGTTCCTCGAAAAGTTTACATTCCCTAATGGCCTATGTTCGTACCAACGTTTCTAATTATAGAATATTATGACTCGTACAATAACTGGCCGCCGCAATCTCCGACAACCGCCAAACACTCTTCATCTTACTAACCTCATTAAGAGCTTTCGAACGGGTACTCGCAACCCGCATTTCACCGCGTTCAATTAGTAGCGAATTTAGCGACCCCTAGCGTTTATATATATAAACAACGAACAATGTATGTCAAGTAGGTACTCGTTTGAAAGGAAATTTCGAGACGAGTATAATGGTTTAGTCCGGTTCGCCCTATCTGGAAGGATATATTCTAAATACGCGTTTGTCACTAGATAAACTTGCAAAGCGCCCTCTACGAGCTTGTTTTAGGTAATCGTTCGAAACCAAATTCAGACAGGAATATGACGCCGTGTCGGTCCGAGCTCCAATCTCTAACTAGGGACTCCAAATCCTCCATTTTAAGTATTTTTCCAATTACCACCGAGGTAAAGGAAGGATTATTTTATTGACGGCGCTACGAAGGAAGGTCTAATAAGTTTCCGGGCGACTGGAAAAATGCGAATTACTCTAGGCAGCATCGATCCGGTCGGGGACATTACCGGGCTTCTCATTTCGAGAGTTTTAGAAATAAATCTGTTTAGGAATATACAGTCGCTACGCCCCGAAAATGTAAATGGGAATTCCCTCGGCAAACGAAAATAGCGAATATATTTTTTTCTTTCTCGGCGACACTCGGCACATGCTTGTCCGCTGGGATTACTGAATAATATTCCCGTAGCTACGGAGCGTTAGCTCGATTCCCCCGAAACGCCGAGGCTTAGACTAAGGCCTAGGACAGCTCGGTCTACCGACACCGTCACTTTCATCTGATTTATTTGAAGAGATTCCCCGACGAACGTTTTAATTACGCGACCTTCTATAAACAATAATATTTAGTTTAAAAAGACTGTTTTCTCTCGTGCCAAATGAAAACGTGGCGTCTGCGCTTCTCGAGCTTAAAGTATCGGCGAAATAATATTATAAGTAACGACATTTTACGAAACGGAAACTTTTATTGGAACGGAATTTATTTTTCGCAGTTTTATTTTCGAGAAGTTTGTCAACTTTCTTTTTGCTTTTTGAGTAACGACTGCGTGGACGAAAATATTTAGTAACCCTACTTTACATATTACGAATCCTTCCTTATAAACTGTTTACAGGAAAAACTAGATTTAAATATAAATTGTAAACTTAGCAAGATGGGGGAGGGGTATAAAAAACACGGTAAAGTTTTCCTCAAAATTAGATTTTCGAATCCCCGCAACCGGTTATTTTTAAGCAGTTTTTTAATCCTAACGCCGCGCCGTCGAGTCAACAGCGTTAGTGTAAGGAGTTCGTTATATAGCTAGGCTAATACCCTTGGCACCATGCACTTTAGGCCTAAGTCATCTAGTGACTTTTAAAGCCATTAATTCAGGCAATTGGGTTACAATGCGTAGGAGGGTGGTGGCAAACCGTTCATGCCACGCGAGCCAACAGCTCCCTACACTAACTATTGCCGTTAACCTCGACCAGTTTTTATGGAAAGGGGAAACCGAAGAGCTCGAGGGAAACCCCTTAAACCAGTGGGGAGAGAACTTGCAAACTCAACGCAGAAGGAGTTGTTCCGAGTTAATCAAGCGGCCATTTTTATTCGCCATTTCGAAAGCGAGTCCCGAGGGCCAACTAGCAGCCTCGGAATAACCGCCCCTTTACCTCCCAAAATAACCTCTTTCCAAAGTTGATCTTTCACCCCCTTCTTATGGAGAAAATGGACTGAAGACCCCTCCCCCGTGACGGGGTCATCAGGCTTCCGCGGCGAGGACCCGCGGAATCCGTTCGAACCTGATCCCTCGGTTGGCTGTCCTTCCCGCATAAAGCGACGTCGAGCTGGAAGTCTCGCGAGAATTCCCGACGCGGATGAGCCGTATAAGCTAAAGTTACGGTCTCTTCTTGGGGAGCGAGAATGAGATCCGCAGCGCCCGGATCGTTTCCCGATTCGAATAAAAGAACAGAATTGCAGCCACTGACTTATACTGGAATCGCGGGAATAATAAATTGGATCTGACAAGAGTTTCCCGTTTTAAACCCCCCCAAAAAAAAGGTCCCGAATGAAATTTCAACTAACGTTTCTCCGTCTCTCTGTCCATTTTAATGCCTCGAGTGACATTAATGCGGTTGGGCCTATTGTGTTCCGCGTTGATTCGATTGTATTCGAGCTCCGTACCCTGCCGCGAGAGGATGGGGCCGAGCGAGGACCGTGTAGATGCCAACTTCGATGAGATCGCGGGAATTGGGAGTTTACCGCAAATTGACCAACACCGCGAATGGTCGGTCCGTGTGGAGGTCGCTGGCCTTCGTTGATGAAACTGAACGGGCCCTATATATTTCCAGGATTCTTTATTTTTTCAAATTTCGTTTTAGTTTCAGATATTTCGGCGTAAATCAATTGGGAAATTTAGTTCGATAGCTTACTATTTTTGGTGGTGTTGGTCCATTTGATCGAAAAATATTTGATCGACAGTCGATCATTATACGTTGCAATTGATCGAAATTCCATTTGATCGAATCCCATTTGTCATTTGTTTCATAAGATCGAACCTTCAAATGATCGAATACTATTTGATCGAATTCAAAAGTATTTATAGTACCAGTTGGTATGTTTTTATTTTACCGAATGTCAATATGAAGTGCCGAAGGAATAATGATGGAATAATTCATTGCTTTAACTGTATTAAGCCACAAAGATGAAGAGATTTTTACTTTATACACTATATGATGGAATTTTTTATAACTTCGACGATAATGGCCCGTTGTTTTTGATATATATAAATAGGGTCAGGTTAGGTTAGGTTAGGTTAGATTGATGTACGCGCGCCGTAGGCGCATATGCACCGTTGCCTTTTCGATTTACTCCCAAAAACTAGTAGTTTTACCCTACAGTATAGCTTTCGATCAAATTTCGTTCGATCAAATGCCATTCGATCAAATGCAATTCCATCAAATGGAAATTCGATCAAATAGGACTCGTTCGATCATTGGGAATCGATCAAATAGACTCAAACCTTCTCGGTTATCATTTGATTTGTTTTACTGTTTTTTTTACGTAGTTGATCACGGAATATTTCGTAAAATTGGTTTCAAAGCAATTTATTTTCAAATCCCATAGAATTCGCGACTGGATGGGTGGGTTATTAGCATACGCTAGCCAGTAGTGTAAGGACCGAGGGGTCGGCGGTACTAACTAAAAAATATAATATTCAACAAATTCGCTCCTAATTTAAAAAATGTATGCAGATTTTAAGGCGAAAATCGCCAAAAAACCACTATAATGGAAAAATGATTAACTTCTTGAGCTTTTAGACCTAATTGTTGAAGAGTGATGTGGAATACGGCGGCGGCGGCATCGGCTACACCGTACGTGAGCCCAGTACACACAAATCCCCGAGGGATTGTCTGTAAAAAGCAGAAATAAACGCGAAAATTGCGCTCTGAAATATAAAAATCAGTTTCTAATTTCGAAAATCACTTTGAGATTCAAAATCCCGTACGCAAAATTTGTAAATGTGGGAACCCTCGGTAAATACTTTTTACGGTTATGATGAAAGTAATATGCTATTTGAAATTTTTAAAATTTTACACTTTTGCGCGTTTTCACCATGAATTCCACAAGAAAGAGCTTTGGAAATTCTTAAGAATACTTAAGAAGAGGAATTTTATTGAGTTTACCATTTTAAAGAAATAAATTTTGAAAGAAGCCGAAAACAGGATTACTGTTGTCCATAATTAACGTATTGCAAATTAGTCAGAATATAAACAAATTCGCAATGACGATAAATTCCCGAACACCAAAATCCGAATCAAGTAATTAATTTATACGTGACGCTCGTGCTTGCGAAATAAATTCGAGCGCGCCTCGTCCTTCGCGACCCTTTCGATAATTCCGTTGCCCAGAGCACTCTCTTTATAGGTCATTTTTCAAAACGTCTCCCTAACGTAGAGGTAAGTCGGGTCACGGGTGAAAGGTCAAAGTATTCCATTCAAAGAATATACCTATAGCGACATCTCCGAAAGCGGGTTCTGTCATTCTCGGACACGGGGGCGGAGGGAGGTGAGAGAGGGACAGCAGAGAGAGAGGATGGACACAATTCGATTCTTCATTCGGCTACTTTGAGCCTGGCGGGCTGCTGACGCGCAGTTCCCAGGACTCCTTCCGCAGTCGCCACGAAATCAAATGTTTTCTCGCCTGCCACAACCAACACACGAGGTCCCGAGCTCCAACCGAATATATATATTACGGCTTTCTCTGTGGGCTTTCCTTCGATAAAACCCCGCGAAGAGAAAGGTCGTGGTTATACCTTCTAGCGAGCCAGAGAGAGAAAAAGTGTGGGCATGCATCGTCGTATTCCCACAGGGGGACTGCCCGCCGCTATGCCTCGTCAGGTGTTTTAGCTAACCATTCACATTCCTACTTGACTAGTCGCTTTCAAAGGTAGTTCCCCCTTTCTGGCTTCGGACGTTTCGTTCGCACCAGTTCGCGCTTTACTGGTAACTCGACCTTGGTTTGTCTAGCGTCCTTTTTACGCGTATTAGTTTCGCCATACGTGTATAATATTGTTACATAAGTGTGACACTTCCTATTCTTCACGCGCAAAAGTTTTACCGAGAGCTATTCACGAAACAGACTGCATTACGGGCTTCGTCGCCGTTTCGCATCCGCTCGCTAACGCGTCGCACGTAGATTTTCTTCTTGTGATGACGTCACTTCGTTACTAGCTCTCAGTAAATATTCCCCAAAGTGACAAACTTACGGTTTCGCTTACCACCGCCGACTTATGGTACGTCACTTCTCCGCCGTTATAAAATTACTCGACGGTATTAATTTCGGCGATCGGAGGCCGTAACTCGAGCGGTACAAATGCTTCCAAATGATTTTCGGCGTTACCTGAACCGAGAATCTAATTAGGATAGATCAGATATCAGTTTGTCTGTATTTATCTTAAAATATTATCACGTCGCGTCGGTGGATATGGGTCGAAATGCGGGCAGATAATTTAAGCACGAAACTAATCCGAATTCATTGTAATCGACAGACAGAATGTCTGCACATTTAGGAAGCCTTACAGTTGTCGAAATTACGTATCGCGTTCTTAAATTCCTTTCGAAAATTTAAATAAATTCATTCGCTGGCAAAAAATAATTCCTTTTCATTTTGACTTGCTTTTCACAAGATTTTATCATAGATATAAGAAATGTATATAAAGGTCTATATAAATTTCGGGGCGTCTAAGCCTAATATAAAATACGGAATTGACACCTAGCAGACACCGAGGAAGGCACGTGACCAAGAGCGCGAGCTCTCTTAGCATTTTAGTACTAAGTGCTTGACCTTTCCGCAGGCCGTAGTCCTTAGACACCATCTGTTGGTGACTTTTAGTATAATTTTTAAGCAGGAGACAATGGCTCTCGCGACGATAGCACGAGCTTTCTTACCGATAGATAGCGCCTTATAAGGATAGCCTGCAGAAATTACGCGTTTCTGCTAGCTGTCACCTCCGTATTCACTCAATTTGAAATATTTTATCTAGACCTTTATATACGTTTCCTATAGCTATGGATTTTATACTACCTGTATAATTTAGATAATTGTTCAGGTAACAGAATCAGTTCAGAGCGCTTAATAAAAATAATGATTCACTGGGTGACCATTCTTCCTTTATTTTATAATTTTTCCTATATTTCAATGCTTTCCTTTATTTTCCTGTAATTTAACCATTTTTCCTATATTTTCCTATCATTAGGTATTATTTTGTATTTCCCTGGGTTTTTTCGAATCTAGTTCACTTTTCGTAATACAGATGGCGCTCAATGTACTAAATCCTTTTGATAAAATGTAAACTGGTTCTCCAAAGAACTGCACTGAACGGAATTAAGAATATCTTCGTCTGCTTAAAAGAAGTTCCTTTTATATTAAAACAAATTTAAAGTTTATTTATTGCAAATTTTCCTATAGGTTTCTATATTATCAAATAAAATACACCTTTTTGGGGTTTTTCAGTGGTATTAGTTACCATTTGCGTTCAGATTGCTAGGTGCTGGACAGTGTCCACTTTTATGATTTCACTGTATTCTTCATAACTCTGCAACAGATAAGGTTATGTGTCGGTGGCGTGGTGGAGTGGTTAGCACTTTCGCCTCGCAGCAAGAGGGGCCAGGTTCGATCCCAGCTTGTGGCACTGGGTGAAAACTCGGAACAACTCCGTCCGCGTAGAGTTTGCAAGTTCACTCCCCACTGGTTTATTGATTATTATTATTATTACAGTTCTTAAACTATCTGATTTCAAACTAAGTTAATCTTAATGATGTAAGAATGCCACTGTCGATTCTCCCGACGCTATTTTCTTAATGACAGTCTGGTTAACCAATGACCATAAAAACTTGTTGAGGTTAACGGTAATAGTTAGTGTAGGGAACTGTTGGCTCGCGTGGTATGAAGGGCTTGCCATCACCCTCGTACGCATTGTAACCCGGCCGCCTGAATCAGAAGTCGCTTGATGACTTAGGGCTAAGGTGGTGCCTAGCTGATTATTATTATTATTAGTGGTACAGCAATCGATTCGAAAGGTCAAAACCCTTTCTGGCCCATTTTTGAGCATTTTTTATCTTTGCCTAGAAATTTACATACATTTTTTTAAATTTAAGTTCGATTTCATTCAAAATGATATTTTTAATTAGGTTTTCTTTGCGCGGGTAGTCAAATGTCTCTGACATCTTGTTGAACGTTACTGACAAGGTAAATATCCCTCTATTGTTGTACTAAGCTCTGCGAAATGACAATATTTAAATTAGACAGGTTAAGCCAGCGCTCGAAAACGTGTATAGGCGGAACTTGTGGAAGTGTAGACGTACCTTCGTAAGGACCGCCTGCATCGGCTGCAATTTCCTCCTGCTGGCTTCACCTGTCTATTGTTTCTGAGCACGACATTTTTCATTAATTCAACAAATATTTGAACTTGTAAGATCACACTTAGTGCTCGGAATTGTTTATTCATTATCCACAAAATTTCCGATTTATTTAACAAAAGTTGGTAAAAAGAATATCATTTTAACTTATTTAATTATGTTTTTTACGCAACCAAGTATTTATTTGAATAAAATGGCATTTATTTAAATAATTGTTTGTTTTGTTTAAATAATAGGCTTATCCACTTTCAATTATTTAAACATTTTACAATTATTATTCAACAATTGGTTATTTAAATAAATATTATTTAAACATCGCCGAGCTTATTTCATCCACGGATAAAAGTTAACCGAACGCCGACCTCTAATCACACTTCTCAAATTTAACGGGATATCGTAACTTTTGCGGAAAATTCAAATGAACGTTACCGGAAATGAATATACCAATATGGCGGAACTTCCGGAAAACAAATATAAGAGATAGGTGGCAGCTAGAAGCAACAAACACAAAGAAAAACGAGGCTAGCCTTTGAACACGTTAATGCAGGGTTGTGTACAAATTTCATTGGACGAGAATTTACGCTGAACGTTTTACGGAAAGGGGAAAGACAATTTCAGAATTGTACCCTTCCGACGGCAGCAGGCGCTAAAGCTTCTAGCCAATGAAAAATGTACACAAAAAATATACGATTTTTGACGGGATGCGTTCTCCTTGTGTGGGGTGCTGTGACGTGGCAGTATTCGAATTGCGCCTCGAAATAGCGCGAACAAAACCTCCGCTTGTCCAACTCCATTCCAAGTTTTCCGAAACTCTAGTTCCCTTTCGAAGTATATAGCTACTGTCGTCTGCTCTCGGATCGAAGTCTAATTCTTTCGTTGTCTGACAGTCTTACTAATTGCTTCCCCAATTCAATTAGCGCCTGAAAACACTGCGTCTGCCTTTTTTCTGCCAAATAAAACTAGATTAATATTTTTCTTCCTTCGCTGCCGGTGAAAGTCGCCTGGTGGGACGCTTAGCCCCGAAGCATTGTTGAAGGAACATTTTTACAAGCGTACATCTAATTTTAGTATATTTATTTTAACATTTTGAGCTTCATTTTTCTTTTGTATCACGTCTCGCGTCGAGAGGACAATGCCAAATTTCGCATCGTTCTTTTAAATATCGGGAGGATCTTTAACATTTCGAGACTAACCTATAACAAATTAACAACGGACGATAAAATCTGATGGTTTTTGACTCAACGCCTGGTCTGTCTTTCCCTGGAAGCTGGCTCGCTGCGAGACACGCGGGCTGTGCAAAGCAGCCAACTTCCAATGAAAGACAAGGTAAGCCGTATAACTACGTAAGTTGTGCGATTAGTGGTTTTAGGCAATCGAGTCGTTAATCGAGTATCAAATTTTTATTTTATTCGAGTCGAGTAATATTGAAGTCGAGTCGAGTAATCGAGTACTTGATTAAGGGGAAACTTTCTCTTATTCGAGTCGAGTAACTAAAAAACCCCTAGTAAATTTTTAACGAGTCGGGTTATCAAGTACTTGATTAGGAGCTGGTTTTATTCAAGAAATTATTAAATTGAATTTAAGAGTATAAAGTAACTTTCAATGCCGAAAATATTCGGTAAGTACCGTTTATTACCCCCCAAAAAGTGGTAAAAACCCCTCTTTGAACTTTGAAGCAACGAGAATCAGTGGCGGCGCTAGGGGGTAGGCCAGGTAGGCCACTGCCTACCTTCAAATTTCAAGGGGACCCCAAATCATCCTATAAATTGATCTAGAAGGGGCCTCAAAATTATCCCAAGTGAAAAAATTCGCTAAAAGAGGCAATAGGCGAATCTCATTAATTTCTTATATAAAATGTATAATGAAATAGTGATATTTGAGTCTTTCATTGTAAATTTTATTCCAGGAACCAAGTATATTAAAAGGTTTTAATCGTTATTTTTTATTCAAGCATTTCGTTGAAAAAAGGGGTCGGGGGCCCATTTATTTGGTTTGCCTACCCTGGTGAAAATTCCTGGCGCCGCCACTGACGAGGATAGAAAAAACAAATACTCGACGAGTTTAGAGAGCAGCTTATTCGAGTAATCGGGTACCCGAATATGTAATTCTTTGGTACTCGGTAATCGACGAGTATTCTCCAATTACTTATTCGAAGTCTCGTTGATGTTCGAGTACTCGCACAGGCCAATATTTAACTACTTTATCCTTTACTAAAAAAAGTAAATAATCAGATACGGCGTTAGCTTTTACGCGAGAATCCGAGAAAGAACCATTTGATCCGACTGAGGCAGTTTCCCGGCATTAAATCTATTTTTTAAGTGGCCATATACAAAAAAAACACGGCTTTTGCGTTTGTAATAGGTCGTTTCCACGGCAAAACACGGCTGAATGCCGGGCAAAATGCAAATCGTAAATCCCCCCGTCCTAGTTTACCATTACGGCTATTGTATAAAATTACCTCGCTCGTTTTTTCTCGTTTCACTCGTTTAAGTGGCGCTCTCGTGAGCGTCTCGAAGTCCAATTTCCTTATTTCAGAGAGAAAGCGATAGTATGATTCCGGAATATGAGGCGCGTAACTCATCTCGAGTTTTCTCGTTCTCGGTCGGCCAAAAACGTGATTTCGCGAGACTGGTAATAAGCTCCGCCTATCTCGCCTTCAACCCCCATCCCCGCCCGCCGCACTCTCCTGCGAAGTCCTTCTTTATTCACTGCGAAATCAAATTAACTCGCTAGGCCTCGTCTAGGCCTGCCCCTGGTTCCTAGACGCCGCTTTCACCTCGAGCCACTTCTCCTCCACCCGTTCTCTTCATTTTGCTTAGGTCTTATTTTCCTTGAACATTGATGCGAGCTAGCTAACAACGTTGTTGCGCGGATCCAGGTATATGGCTCCCGTATCTACACTTTTTATCATTGGGAAATTTCCGGGTAATTTTTTCATCGCGGTACTTTCTTTGACATAGTTTCGTGCTTGTTTTTTAGCCTCGGTTTGCTTTTACGAAACCTAGGATAGCTTTTCGCGATACAAACTGATATGGAACGCGGATTTTTGGATGGAGTTTTTGCGTCTTATTTTCAACTTTCTTCCATTTGTCGTTTCTTGTCGATGCTGTTACTCTACAGTCCAACACGATCGCAAATCGAGCTGCTCCCTGCGCGTGGAACAAAACATTTCCGAAATGTGTTGGCCACGCAAACGCTTTTGTTAGTTTCAAATATTTAAATATAATAATTTTCGTACATATCAATTTTATTTCGCCAAACTAAATTAATTAATTAATACACTTTTATAAATGGACATATTTCGTAGTATAAAATTGACTTCTTTTAAGAATTACCAACGAAATTACGCTCACCAACAAAGTTGTGCAAAAATGTTGACTCGTGGGAATAGTGTTCCGTTCGTCCTCTATTCCACGGCCAACTTTGATCTCCCGCAATAGCGTACAACCCATACGTCGAAATTCCGCGAAAAAGGATTTTCCCACTATAAACTATCGGCGTTCAGCACCACGCTCGTTGGCTTCAATTCTAAAAATAATATTCCGCTAAGGACGCTCAACTCCGAGATATCTTTCGTTCGTAGGTTAACGTAGAAACTTCAACGAATAGGTTGGCCGCTATAGCGCGAGATCAAAGTTGCCCGTGTCTATTCAAATGTGCTTGTTCAGTGTGGATATTTGAGGTGGATATGGGTCTATTACTTGGTGTTCAGACATCAAAAATTATTTTATTCCTAATCTGGACTGAAGAATTTGATAATCTTAATTGGTCTTCTTGAATTTTCAAGCAAATACTCAGTTACTAGAATATTTCTTTTAATTTTAACCAAATATTTTATAAAACTTGAGATTGGAAAGACATTGTCGCACTTTTGCCTTTAAAATCGAATATTTAAGGTAATTACCGGTGCCCATTAACATAAATGTGGGGCCACTCTGAAACATACACGTAAAACTGACGTTAAAATGTGTACATACTTTGTTACTTAAATAATATTCATTGTTTTTACTTGGTACAGTTATAATAACACATAGATTGAAATAAAATAAGTAATTAACTCTACTAATTGCCATTAAAGCGCACACTATCGCTATATGTATATTTGAACTCTGTTATAATGTTTATATATAATTTCGAGAATTTTGGGTGCCGCGTGGAAAACGTTTGGCAACCAATAGTCCATACTCCTAAGACTAGACCGTCCATGATATTCTAAAATGCTCTTGCCAGTTCTGATAATGTATTCAAATTTATTGGTCCAATATCGCGACTAAATGTATTCATTGACCGCCGAAGCCCGAAGATGATTGAATTCTATTGTCCCAGCTTATGGTCCAAATAATCAAGAACTTATTTAGGTTACTGAATAAATGCGAGATACCTTCCAGGTTTGCTAACATGATCTACTAGGGCTGTTCACAAATTACGTCACGCGAAAAATAGACTTTATTAAGGGAAAAACAACTTAAAATTCAGACAACCCAAAATAATTTAATAATTGTCAAACCGTACTACTTTGATATTACTTTACCAGCGGTGATTGACAGTAACGAGATAATAACGTAGCGTAGTTTCTACTGTCTACCCAAAAACCTAATCGCAACCCAATTGTATCATTGAACGAAGGTCCGTTGACAGTACTTAAAACGCTACGAATGGAGTTTGCAGTGTCAACGTTGATTAATTATCTTATAAAATCGCGTGCGTATTTATTTTACAACATAGAAACAGATAGAAGTAGAGAATCTGGATAATGTTTAAAATTAACACAACTCCTTTTGGCTCAGACAAGAAGAGGTTTTTAGCTAAGTGTCATAGCAAAAAGGGTTTTTGTAAGAGTTACCTTTACTCTAATTGACATTTTAAATACAGTTTAGAGCTTGGTATTGGTAGGTCCATTTTTAACCCGCTCAGTGTCAGCTTTTTTCTCTATCCATGTTCATTTCATTAAACATGATCAATTATTACAAAAAGATCTTAAATTAATTGGTTATTGCAAATTGAACACCTTGGTTAATAAAGTAAAATGTATAATGAGGTTATTTGGGGTTATTTTGGGTACCTGAATTAAAGGCGCTGGTTCACTTAAGCTTAAGGTGGTGCCTTGAGTATTAGCCGAGCACAATGTTGTCAAATAAACATTTTAATGTAAGCACCTCATCGAAGAACATTTGTGATCGAACTTAGCTAATTTCTTGAAGAGTGGCTGGTAGCACATCCAACACATTTTTATCGGCCACGCAACGAAACGACGCTAGTTCGATTCCGTCTTCTTTTCAAATTTACAACCAATTCGATGATACGCCATCAATGAAACAACTTGTTTAGATATAGCAGAGCACTCCGCATCAAAGATGGGCGCTCTCCTCTCACGATGTAGTGAAATGAGTATTTTGAAAGAAACCGCTCACTTTTTTTCACTATTGTTGCGTTTCACACCTGGGGCGTGATTCTACTCTTATCGTTAGGAGTTAACGAAAGAAAATTTTCGTTGGCTCCATTGAAATTATATTAGCTAACGAATAATTATTTTCGTTAAGTAGCTAACGATAAGAGTAGAATCACGCCCCAGCAGAGACTCGTGAACGAAAAATAGACAATTCCACAAATCTACATTTTCAAGTGTCCGTGTTAATCCCCAATTATGAATTTGTCTTTCCGATACTACTAGAAAGTGTCATGTTAAATTTTTGATATTCATCTAATCTTCTAAGTTCGAATAGTATTATACTCACAAGGAGACATCCCGAAGTGTAACCCACCGATTTTGTTCAAACTCGGGGGATTGGTAGCCCTTCATGTATCATGAAAAATCCTAAAGGGAATTTATTCAATGGGCAACCATTTTGCCATGGCAACGAAAAATGTTTTTGACTACACACAATATTAAATTTTCCCATTGAAAATAACATGGGATTTTGACCTCAAATTGATCAAAAGTTGATCAGTTTTGATGTTTTTTTTGGTCAATTTTTATCTAATTTTTCTATTTTTGGCATTTTTGAATTTTGGAAATTTGTTAATCGGTCTGAATCCCATGCTATTTTCAATGGGAAAAAAACATTTGTTGTCAAAAATATTTTTCGTTGCCATGGCAAAACGGTTGCCCATTGAATAAATTCCCTTTAAGATTTTTCATGATACATGAAGGTCTACCAATCCCCCGAGTTTGAACAAAATCGGTGGGTTACACTTCGGGATGTCTCCTTGTCAGAATTTCAAGACAAATATAAATATTTTCAAATTCGTGTACGTAAAATTATAAAAGGGGTCGAAAACTTAGTATAATGAAAGCTATGGCCAAGGGGGCGTAACACGTAAACCCCCTTTCTACGCCACAATGTATATATGCTACTAGGTCACTGGAGTGAATGTCTTCTAAAATGAGATGCGTTAAATAGAATGAGTGTCTTAAAATAAAACGCAAGTTGGAGTGATAGCGAGAGATGATCGGACCATAGTTCTCAAAATAAGCAAGAGTGAGTGTTATAAAATAGAATGTGAGCGTAATTTATATATTTTGAAAGTGAGATTAGTGGGTATGAGCGGAAATTTTCTTGACAGCCGATCGGACAGTCGACTAAGTAAATGTTTATGGGCCCCATTACTGGGGTGGGCCCCAATGCAACGCATTGGCTGCATTGGCGTATTTACGCCACTGGTGGAGTGGTTAGCACTTTCGCCTCGCAGCTAGTGGAGCCTGGTTCGATTCCAGCTTGTGGCACTGGGTGAAAACTCTGAACCACTCCTGCCGTGTTGAGGTTGCACCACTTCGACTGAAACGCGGGCCCCGTTTTCTCTGAATTTTCCCAGAGTCATAAATAGGACTTGGTTTCGCTCGGGGCTCAATATTATTGTAAATGCTAATTCTGCAAAAATTTCCGGCGTTTTATTCGTTAACCTTTCTGAAGCTTCTAATACCGTGTATTATATCTTATTCTGATGTTAATACATGTTAACTCACGAGTTAGAATAATACTGGAAAATCAACTACCGCATTTCGTGAATCCACTCAAAAAGCCACTTTATTTTCGCTCTCAACTGGTAACACTGTATATTATAGATTGTTGATGGAGACGCTATCGCCATCTTTGTATATTTGAATTAACTAATATTTAATACATAACACCGTGAATCCTGAAAAACTTCTATTAAATGTTCCTATATGTGATACAGTTAAATGGTTTTACTCATACCATTCTGGCCGAACACAGTGTGTTTCGGTAAATGATAAAGTCTCAACCTCAAAATCGGTTAAACTAGGGGTTCCCCAGGGTAATGTCTTGGGTTACCTCTTGTTTTCGATTTATGTAAATAATTTTTCGGAAGCTCTTGAGTATTAAAAAACTGGCGAAGATAATCTATGTAAAGTAATGGAAAAATTGGATGCTGAATCTAAAATTTGTGCAAAATTATTTATAGACAATCATATGTCAATAAACGCGAGTAAATCGGAATTCATCCTTTTGGACCCAAAACAAATTAAAATTGCGAATGTAAACTGTTCACCAACTACTGGTATCAAAAGAGTAAAAGAAAAAATATTTGGCTTCCTTTTGAATGAAGCTTTAACAGGGATACCACCTTTTGAAAGTAAAATCAACAAGCTTTAACAGGGCACGGCCCACTGCGCATGCGCTCGCGTTCACTCGCCCCATAGCAAAGACTATATAACGCTTCGCTTACTAGACAGGCGTGTTCCTAGGAAAAACCTGTTAACACCTCTGTAGCACTGTAAAAGCTGGGGTAATATTTGGACCCGCGGCTAGAGGCGCCACTAGTAACACAGCTCAAGCTAGGGGAAATTTTGGGCCAGCGTCGAGATGGAGCCACAATCGGTATGCAAGTTGAGCCATAGAACACGCCTGTCTAGTAAGCGAAGCGTTATATAGTCTTTGCCCCATAGCGACCCGCTCAAATTTTAGCGATTAGTGTCATCGTCGTCCGCCGAGAGCGCTTCGTCCCGACCCTAAAAACGCGTCTTTTTACCACCGATTTAACATCATACTCTATGGTGGGAAACTCAACAACTGTACCTAAAAAGTACCTAAATATTCTTAAAGCGAATTTTTTTCATTTTTAAATTGTAATTGAAAGTTACGTTTCCATTTATAACTTAAAAAAATAGGTTTCAATTCAGTTTTTTTCAAATTGTTTAGCAAGAAAGTTAACCCTAGATAGTTTTATTTACAACTTTTACCTTGTCTTGTAGCCATTTTTCCATATATATAACCATATGTAACATAATCACTCATAAGTATGCCATAAAAGCATTTTCGTTAATGAAACCTTGTTCACGGGATATGACGTAAATTACGTCACTTACAACTCCGTGACGAAATACGCGTCATCAGCTTTACTGATGGGAAACGGAAGTTGCTGGCTTTGCCCATGTCAAGTTTAGCTCGTGCCTCGCGATCACATGATTTCATTTCCATGGTAACCTTTTCAATAGCGCAAGGATTATAAGCATTTTTGCATTTTTGGGTCCGCTCAATGTATGTTCCGCGTGAAACAAGGTCTCATTGAATTTTTTTCAATGGAAATGTTATACAGAGGCATACTTATGAGTAATTATGTTACATATGATATAACTATATAAACTTCATTATCTTCTGAAGAAAATAAAATGTTTATTTAGGTGGAATTTGTTAATTTTTATTATAAACATGTTCTAAGATTTACATTGATAAAATACGCGAAAAAGTAGATAAGACCATAATAAAAAGGGATAATATAGCTAAATCCTAAACAAATTTGATCATCCTTTTCGCGTATTTTATCATCCTTCTCACAGTCCATAGGAGCTTTCTCCTAACCTAAGATTTACATGGTTTGAAACCCTTTTAAGAATAGGTTCCAACATATATTTATATGGTTTTGAATTTCATTTTTCAAGAAGTCAATGGATTCACTAGATTATACAAACTATTGAAGCGTAATAATACAGTTTACAGGTAATTGGAAATTAAATAGTTGTTCTTCGACAATTTAGTTACCCTTATTTAATAAGATTAAAATGCTTTTATGTTGCGTTCCTTATTGCAAATCTAAAAAATTGATGAAACTCTGCGAGAAAGATGGCTGAAAATCATATCACGTGATAGTTACAAAATAAATGACACATCAGCATCAAGTGTAGTATTCAGTTTACACTTTAGTGACACAGATTATCGTAAAGGTACAGAATTCATCTTTAAATGACAATTGTAGGGCTTGACATTTTCAAAGAACCTGTAAGCAATTTTCTTGCCTCTTAAAAATCAAGTAACCAAATTCAAACAAATAATATTAGATTTATTGATAAACGAATCAAATTTCGAAATGGGATTTACTTTTCTCCACTCCTTGATTTAATTTAACTATCAGACAGAGGTGGTTTAAAATACCCAAAGCAGACGTTTGTCATTATTATCACTTTCAGAGAGGGAGCGATTCCATATATACGAGAAACTCCTGGAATTTGTAACAAAATGGAATATTACCTATTGCCGAAACTTTCTAAATGTCCTCTTTTACAGTGTGATTTCAATGACACTCATGCTTCAATTTCTGCAAAATTTATCTGTGATAAAATAATTCCACCTTTAGTTTATAATAAACCGGATAATTTCAGCTAACTCACAAGGAGAGTACCCGAGGTGTTTATTGTCGATTTAGTTCAAAGTCGGCCGTAATGTGGACCTATATGAGATATGAAATTTCCCAAAAGGAGACGTTGCACTACCCATTCGATATGCCATGGAAACCGAAAATGTTTTTGACCACTTACAACCAAAATAAGATTTTTCCCTTATTTTACCCAAAATTTGTTACAAATTTACCCTAAAAATGTTTCAATTTGCCCAAACTTGATGAAATTTACCTAAATGTGGTCCAAATTACACATTTCGTGATTTTCAAAATTTTTCAAAATTTTCGTAAACGAGAAAATCCCATGCTTTTTTAAATGGAGATTTTATTGTTTTAAGTGATCAAAAACATTTTCGGTTGCCATAGCAAATCGAATGGGTAGTGCAACGTCTCCTTTTGGGAAATTTCATACCTCATATAGGTCTACATTACGCCCGACTTTGAACAAAATCGGCAATAAACACCTCGGGTACTCTCCTTGTCAGTAGCGATAATTTTTTTCTGGGAACCTTGAGTAGCGAGAGCCGCTGACATCTTGGTTTTTAAAATATTATTTTTGGCGGGAAAAACAAAAGTAAAAATGTTTAAAAAGGGATTATAACGTATAAAAAGAGTTGATTTACCTTTCATTTCCTTGAAAATGCCGATTAATTCTCAATCATTTTCATAATGAATAAAAAACCAACATATCTCCGTAGGATTCAATGTTAAAGAGGGGTCAGATTATAGCGCCACAGCCTACATAGCGGCCACAAACGGATTTCACTATTTTGGGCTGATTGAGCGGGCCGCTATGGGGTGAGAGAACGCGAGCGCATGCGCAGTGGGCCGTGAACAGGGATACCACCTTTTGAAAGTAAAACCAACAAGCTTTAACAGGGATACCACCTTTTGAAAGTAAAACCAACAAGCTTTAACAGGGATACCACCTTTTGAAAGTAAAATCAACAAGCTTTAACACGGATATCACCTTTTGAAAGTAAAATCAACAAGCTTTAACAGGGATACCACCTTTTGAAAGTAAAATCAACAAGCTTTAACAGGGATACCACCTTTTGAAAGTAAAATCAACAAGCTTTACAAGGGATACCACCTTTTGAAAGTACAATCAACAAGCTTTAACAGGGATACCACCTTTTGAAAGTAAAATCAACAAGCTTTAACAGGGATACCACCTTTTGAAAGTACCATCAACAAGCTTTAACAGGGATACCACCTTTTGAATGTAAAATCAACAAGCTTTAACAGGGATACCACCTTTTGAAAGTAAAATCAACAAGCTTTAACAAGGGTACCACCTTTTGAAAGTAAAATCAACAAGCTTTAACAGGGATACCACCTTTTGAAAGTACAATCAACAAGCTTTAACAGGGATACCACCTTTTGAAAGTAAAATCAACAAGCTTTAACAGGGATACCACCTTTTGAAAGTAAAATCAACAAGCTTTAACAGGGATACCACCTTTTGAAAGTACAATCAACAAGCTTTAACAGGGATACCACCTTTTGAAAGTAAAATCAAGAAGCTTTAACAGTGATACCACCTTTTGAAAGTACAATCAACAAGCTTTAACAGGGATACCACCTTTTGAAAGTAAAATCAACAAGCTTTAACAGGGATACCACCTTTTGAAAGTAAAATCAACAAGCTTTAACAGGGATACCACCTTTTGAAAGTACAATCAACAAGCTTTAACAGGGATACCACCTTTTGAATGTAAAATCAACAAGCTTTAACAGGGATACCACCTTTTGAAAGTAAAATCAACAAGCTTTAACAGGGATACCACCTTTTGAAAGTACAATCAACAAGCTTTAACAGGGATACCACCTTTTGAAAGTAAAATCAACAAGCTTTAACAGGGATACCACCTTTTGAAAGTACAATCAACAAGCTTTAACAGGGATACCACCTTTTGAAAGTAAAATCAACAAGCTTTAACAGGGATACCATCTTTTGAAAGTAAAATCAACAAGCTTTAACAGGGATACCACCTTTTGAAAGTACAATCAACAAGCTTTAACAGGGATACCACCTTTTGAAAGTAAAATCAACAAGCTTTAACAGTGATACCACCTTTTGAAAGTACAATCAACAAGCTTTAACAGGGATACCACCTTTTGAAAGTACAATCAACAAGCTTTAACAGGGATCCCACCTTTTGAAAGTAAAATCAACAAGCTTTAACAGGGATCCCACCTTTTGAAAGTAAAATCAACAAGCTTTAACAGGGATCCCACCTTTTGAAAGTAAAATCAACAAGCTTTAACAGGGATCCCACCTTTTGAAAGTAAAATCAACAAGCTTTAACAGGGATACCACCTTTTGAAAGTAAAATCAACAAGCTTTAACAGGGATCCCACCTTTTGAAAGTAAAATCAACAAGCTTTAACAGGGATACCACCTTTTGAAAGTAAAATCAACAAGCTTTAACAGGGATACCACCTTTTGAAAGTACAATCAACAAGCTTTAACAGGGATACCACCTTTTGAAAGTAAAATCAACAAGCTTTAACGGGGATACCACCTTTTGAAAGTACAATCAACAAGCTTTAACAGGGATACCACCTTTTGAAAGTAAAATCAACAAGCTTTAACAGGGATACCACCTTTTGAAAGTAAAATCAACAAGGTTTAACGGGGATACCACCTTTTGAAAGTACAATCAACAAGCTTTAACAGGGATACCACCTTTTGAAAGTAAAATCAACAAGCTTTAACAGGGATCCCACCTTTTGAAAGTAAAATCAACAAGCTTTAACAGGGATACCACCTTTTGAAAGTAAAATCAACAAGCTTTAACAGGGATACCACCTTTTGAAAGTAAAATCAACAAGCTTTAACAGGGATCCCACCTTTTGAAAGTAAAATCAACAAGCTTTAACAGGGATCCCACCTTTTGAAAGTAAAATCAACAAGCTTTAACAGGGATACCACCTTTTGAAAGTAAAATCAACAAGCTTTAACAGGGATCCCACCTTTTGAAAGTAAAATCAACAAGCTTTAACAGGGATACCACCTTTTGAAAGTAAAATCAACAAGCTTTAACAGGGATACCACCTTTTGAAAGTAAAATCAACAAGCTTTAACAGGGATCCCACCTTTTGAAAGTAAAATCAACAAGCTTTAACAGGGATCCCACCTTTTGAAAGTAAAATCAACAAGCTTTAACGGGGATACCACCTTTTGAAAGTACAATCAACAAGCTTTAACAGGGATACCACCTTTTGAAAGTAAAATCAACAAGCTTTAACAGGGATCCCACCTTTTGAAAGTAAAATCAACAAGCTTTAACAGGGATCCCACCTTTTGAAAGTAAAATCAACAAGCTTTAACAGGGATACCACCTTTTGAAAGTAAAATCAACAAGCTTTAACAGGGATCCCACCTTTTGAAAGTAAAATCAACAAGCTTTAACAGGGATCCCACCTTTTGAAAGTAAAATCAACAAGCTTTAACAGGGATCCCACCTTTTGAAAGTAAAATCAACAAGCTTTAACAGGGATCCCACCTTTTGAAAGTAAAATCAACAAGCTTTAACAGGGATACCACCTTTTGAAAGTAAAATCAACAAGCTTTAACAGGGATCCCACCTTTTGAAAGTAAAATCAACAAGCTTTAACAGGGATACCACCTTTTGAAAGTAAAATCAACAAGCTTTAACAGGGATACCACCTTTTGAAAGTACAATCAACAAGCTTTAACAGGGATACCACCTTTTGAAAGTAAAATCAACAAGCTTTAACGGGGATACCACCTTTTGAAAGTAAAATCAACAAGCTTTAACGGGGATACCACCTTTTGAAAGTACAATCAACAAGCTTTAACAGGGATACCACCTTTTGAAAGTAAAATCAACAAGCTTTAACAGGGATACCACCTTTTGAAAGTACAATCAACAAGCTTTAAAAGGGATACCACCTTTTGAAAGTAAAATCAACAAGCTTTAACAGGGATACCACCTTTTGAAAGTAAAATCAACAAGCTTTAACAGGGATACCACCTTTTGAAAGTAAAATCAACCAGCTTTAACAGGGATACCACCTTTTGAAAGTAAAATCAATAAGCTTTAACAGGGATACCACCTTTTGAAAGTAATATCAACAAGCTTTAACAGGGATACCACCTTTTGAAAGTAAAATCAACAAGCTTTAACAGGGATACCACCTTTTGAAAGTAAAATCAACAAGCTTTAACAGGGATACCACCTTTTGAAAGTAAAATCAACAAGCTTTAACAGGGATACCATCTTTTGAAAGTAAAATCAACCAGCTTTAACAGGGATACCATCTTTTGAAAGTACAATCAACAAGCTTTAACAGGGATACCACCTTTTGAAAGTAAAATCAACAAGCTTTAACAGTGATACCACCTTTTGAAAGTACAATCAACAAGCTTTAACAGGGATACCACCTTTTGAAAGTAAAATCAACAAGCTTTAACAGGGATCCCACCTTTTGAAAGTAAAATCAACAAGCTTTAACAGGGATACCACCTTTTGAAAGTAAAATCAACAAGCTTTAACAGGGATACCACCTTTTGAAAGTACAATCAACAAGCTTTAACAGGGATACCACCTTTTGAAAGTAAAATCAACAAGCTTTAACGGGGATACCACCTTTTGAAAGTACAATCAACAAGCTTTAACAGGGATACCACCTTTTGAAAGTAAAATCAACAAGCTTTAACAGGGATACCACCTTTTGAAAGTACAATCAACAAGCTTTAAAAGGGATACCACCTTTTGAAAGTAAAATCAACAAGCTTTAACAGGGATACCACCTTTTGAAAGTAAAATCAACAAGCTTTAACAGGGATACCAACTTTTGAAAGTAAAATCAACCAGCTTTAACAGGGATACCACCTTTTGAAAGTAAAATCAAAAAGCTTTAACAGGGATACCACCTTTTGAAAGTAATATCAACAAGCTTTAACAGGGATACCACCTTTTGAAAGTAAAATCAACAAGCTTTAACAGGGATACCACCTTTTGAAAGTAAAATCAACAAGCTTTAACAGGGATACCACCTTTTGAAAGTAAAATCAACCAGCTTTAACAGGGATACCACCTTTTGAAAGTAAAATCAATAAGCTTTAACAGGGATGCCACCTTTTGAAAGTAAAATCAACAAGCTTTAACAGGGATACCACCTTTTGAAAGTAAAATCAACAAGCTTTAACAGGGATACCACCTTTTGAAAGTAAAATCAACAAGCTTTAACAGGGATACCACCTTTTGAAAGTAAAATCAACAAGCTTTAACAGGGATACCACCTTTTGAAAGTAAAATCAACCAGCTTTAACAGGGATACCACCTTTTGAAAATAAAATCAACAAGCTTTAACAGGGATACCACCTTTTGAAAGTAAAATCAACAAGCTTTAACAGGGATACCACCTTTTGAAAGTAAAATCAACAAGCTTTAATAGGGATACCACCTTTTGAAAATCAACAATAAAAATCCAGAATTTATATACTGCGTATTATAAAACATTTGGTTACTTTGGTATAAATCCGCTGATTTAACAATATTTGATGTAATTTATCTCGGCTACAAAGCCTACAACTATTACGAAACATAATGGGAAAGTTTAGCCTTGGAGTCTAAAGGGGAACATTCACAAAAATTGCAACTTTAAGACTTTCTTAAGACACAAGCAGAAAGGTTCATATGGTTTCGTTGGTTTCTAAAATTAAAAAAAAACTGTATTAACTACTTAAAATCTCTTGAACAATTTAATTAGGTAAAAGAAATAAAATTGCTTTTATTTAAAAACGTTTATAAAATATTTTAAAATAACGCGAGCTTTCGGCCCTTTTCCAAGCGGCTACTCCGATGGGTTTGTAGTTATTTTAATATTGAATTAGGTATTTAAAATTGTGGTTGTAATCTTAAGGGGGAAGACTACAATGGCCATTGTCTACTTTCGCGCTATTTCAAGCTGAACTCTTCTAATTTTGTATTTTAACTTATAAAATTAATATTTAAGTGTAGAACAGCCTCTTGTTTAGTGCTTAAAATAATTTTGACAATTTCAAATTTAAAAATAATTAAGTTATTACGTTTTAATTCGGACCCCCCGGAGCTAAACAAGTTGGGCAAGCGCCCCAACTACCCTTTAGTTAGGACCTTATATCTCGTTAACTATTAATATTAGAATTATCAAAATTATTTTAAACACTAGAGGAAGGTTCAGCCTAATAAGAAAAAGATAATTCAATTATGTAATTGTTAAAACAGAAACGTTCAGCTTGAACGAAAAAGAGGCTTTTACTGTATTCTTCCCCCTTAAACAAATTTAACGAATGAGGACTGATATGTAAACTAGCTTTAGGCTAATATTGATATCCTCAATAAAGATAATTAGATAATTCGATGCATTTATTATTAATATTATTATTATTATTAAGGGAAAAGAAAATGCTTCACTCGCGTCGGAAGACAATGAAATAACGGGCTGATTTGAGATAATAAGGCTTAGCAAAAATACGACTTTCTGTTGTAGGTGAAAAGTTGCCATTATTTCAACAAGCACTATTCGCGTAGGGTTTTTCGTGGTTCAACAGTGTAGTGAGGTCACAACAAGTACGGCGCGAAAATTATATTAATACTCTTTAAACAGAATGGACTGATTGAATTACCGCTACGCCCCCTTTTGTTCGCCATTGAAACCTAGATAGGTAGCGGCTAAAGCAGACGCTATTAGTTTTTTCTCATCGTTATTCGTAAATTTGACTTTAAATATAATGATACTTGCATTTTAATGTAATATTTGCATCGTTCCGTTATATTTTGATATGTTTATTTAAGAAATAACGTTCTTATGACTTTTTAATTTGTCTGTGGCAGACGCTAGATCATAGGCGCTACCTTGGAAAAGCTAGCGCCGTTACGCCACCTAGACTATAGTTTCGGTCGCGGTATTGAAAGAAGACACTAGGTCCGGCGATACGTTGCGAAAAACGCAATCCTGTAAAATGGAAAGTAACTTAGTTACCGTTCGAAAAATAATGGCATTTGGTGGTTTAGATTTGGATCAGGCTCTTTTATTTTACGAAAATGGGAGGTAACCTCGATTTTAAAAGCGCCTAAAAAGCGTTGTCCGTCAGATATAACCGTTCGATCCCAGCCACATTTCGGTCCGCGTCAGCCAATCCCTTTTACGGAAATATTCCAGATTATCCGTTTCTTGATCGGCTGGAGTTTTTGGAAAGAAAATGTCCGCTTTTCCAAGTTTCTCTTCGACTTTATCTGGTTTTGTTCAATGGTCCGCGATTAAATTTTTCGCCGATTTTTGTGGCAATTTTGATTGGTCGAGCGGAATACACTGTTCCATTCTTTCGTTCGTCTCCGCGATTTTTAACAACGTCTACATTGATTTTATCGATTTTTCTCCAATTTTACAACCCCCCACCACCTCCCACGAATATTTCTAAAAAAGACAAAAGAACGTAATTTGAACTATTGGAATTTGTTTGGCGTGGCGTGCCAATTAGGGCTGTTCCGCGTTCCTTAGTCCGATTAGATTGTGGATCATTTTACTTCGAGGATTTGGTGCGCCGAAAAATAACTATCTGCTTGGGAAAATTTACACGCTATTTCGTTTGCGTAAAGAATAAATTTTAACGAGAAAATCTAAAGTTGTTTTGGTTGTTAGACACTCTTAGCGCAAAAATCGATTGAAGATTGTTTTTCGAAGGAATATTTCTAAGCGATGCCTGACGTGTATTTTTTAGACCTTTTTCCCTTGAAATTTGATATTTTCCGGGTTTAATTTTGGAAAATAACCTTGACAAGACCCGACGTGAAATAGTTGCCTACCATATCTAACCCAACCCAACCCAACCTGAACTAACCTAACCTAACCCAACCCAACCTAACCTAACCTAACCTAACCCAACCTAACCCAACCTAACCCAACCTGAACTAACCTACCCGAAGTGAAAACGAACCACATTTAAATTTCCCATTCAACTGAATCCCGCCATGTTGGGCTATAAACGAAAATACTTTTCGGTTCAATGGGATTCGGTCAAACGGGATTCGGTCCAATAGTATACAACCGTTCTTGAGGAGCAGAGGCGTAGCCCGTAGCAAGGCTGCACCCAGGATTTCATTTCGGCGGGGTTTAAACTGCGCATCCTCTTTTTGACCTAAGGCCCCCAAATGCCTCTGCTTTCAATACGCGGAGAGTCATTTCGTTTCCAGCGAGAGACGACAAGTAAATTGGGAAATGTAATTTCAATCGACCATCGCGTGACTGACAATGATTTTTCACTAACTCCATTATTATTAAGCTAAATTGCGAAAACCTGAACGGGGAGCTTCTAGTAGTGTAGATTGTACACAATGAAGCTACTTCTACAATCAGCTACAAGTTTCCCCTGCACGTTTTCGACGTTGGCTTCACCTGTTTAATGTGTGAAAAGTGTCTTTTATTGAGAACCACCTGATTAAAATTAGCTGTCACTCGTTCAACTTTCGTTCGCTTGATTACTGATTCCCGAAACCTTTCCACTTGAGATTTCCAGTAATTACTTTTCAGTTTGTAATTTTCAGTAATTACTTTTCAGTTTGTAATTTTCAGTAATTACTTTTCTGTTTGTAAGTTCCAGTAATTACTTTTCTGTTTGTAAGTTCCAGTAATTACTTTTCTGTTTGTAAGTTCCAGTAATTACTTTTCTGTTTGTAAGTTCCAGTAATTACTTTTCTGTTTGTAAGTTCCAGTAATTACTTTTCGGTTTGTAAGTTCCAGTAATTACTTTTCGGTTTGTAAGTTCCAGTAATTACTTTTCGGTTTCCAAGTTCCAGTAATTACTTTTCTGTTTTTAAGTTCCAGTAATTACTTTTCGGTTTGTAAGTTCCAGTAATTTCTTTTCTGTTTGTAAGTTCCAGTAATTACTTTTCGGTTTGTAAGTTCCAGTATTACTTCTCTGTTTGTAAGTTCCAGTAATTACTTTTCGGTTTGTAAGTTCCAGTAATTACTTTTCGGTTTCCAAGTTCCAGTAATTACTTTTCTGTTTGTAAGTTCCAGTAATTACTTTTCGGTTTGTAAGTTCCAGTAATTTCTTTTCTGTTTGTAAGTTCCAGTAATTACTTTTCGGTTTGTAAGTTCCAGTATTACTTTTCTGTTTGTAAGTTCCAGTAATTACTTTTCTGATTGTATTTTCCAGTAATTACTTTTCTGTTTGTAGGTTCCTAAGATATTCAACTGAAATTCCATTGTTTTCCACATGATTCGAACGCCTGATTAGCATAGTGATAAGCCTTTCGTTTTATTATAATACGCGAATGTGGCAAGTTTAGCCAAACAATTTATTTTTCTAGTGCCGAAACCGATATCGTGCAGTAGAAAACATCATCGACACTCGTCTTTTATCATTTGAAACTGGCTCTGTTAAGCATTAGAACTTTGTTGAACATATAATTTAGAAACACGTATTTGGTCGTAAAAATACATTACACTTTATAGAGAAAATGTTGTTTAGAAATCTTAAAATCAACTTGAAACTCCCGAAATCTATGCGAAAATTAGTTCCAAAATATCGAAATTACACTAAAAAAACCAGAAATCAACACGAAACAGTTTCTGATTTCTGAAATCACTCTGAGATTCAAAATCCCATACGCAAAATTGTCGGACGCCTCGTACTTGGCAGCTCCCACCTACCGGTAAAAAAATAAATTTTTCAAATTCACAAAATATTTTCCTATTTTATTAAAATAAAATTTTTCATTTAAAGAGATAGTGGCAGCTCGTACACATTTCAAATTTTGTGACTTATATAATTATTATATAATTATAATTTTATATAATATATTGAAAAACTATACAATTAAAGGGGAACGGCCAAGCTTTTCCAAATATGGCCTTATTTCCGTATCAAAAGATTAACAAGACGTTCAATATACTAACACGTACCTTTTTTTGTCTTGAAAAAATAGCTTTTGGCCCAAAACGTTGAAACGAAAAATAACGCCAGGTGTTTGGGTTTGAATTTTCGCCGCCATCTTAGGGGCTGCCGCTAGCGCCCCTAACCCCGTATGAGTGATTTGCGAACTATCCTAACTTTTAAAATCGCGCAATTTAGGCTTAGGTCTCGCATGACTGGAACGCGCCGCGCGTGCAAAACATTTTTCGCGTCTTCAGCAGCGCGCGCTTTTACGTTATTTTTCTGTCTCACCGACTTCTCACCAGGTGTCGCGGCGGACGCGCGCTTTTCGATTTCCCGAAATTTCTTTATTTTATTAAAAATTAACCACTCAATATTTTTTGATGCGGTTTTCGCCATAAATTTTCGTTTTTAATGGGCTATAGGGATATCTAGCTGGTTAAAGCTTGACCGTTCCCCTTTAAGTTTAGAAAAATGGATTTCCCATGTGTAATATAATAATTATATAATTATAACCTAATATATTCAATAAGTATACAATGAAGTCTAGCAAAATCTATTTTCCTTGTGTATACAGTAAAATTCTATATTCAAATATCAAATTTTGTGTTTTTATACGTGGCTGAACAGTTTGCGTTGGCAATTAGCTAGGTTTGCTTTATAAAAACTACCCACTACTCTGGAGGGTTAAAAAATTGTATTTTTTGCTAGGAACCACCGCTAGGAGTAGTTGCTATTCTCTCTCTGTCTTAAGTGCAGCAGCTTCCCGTAATTAGAATTGGAATGAAAACCATTTTTCTCCGGGCCTCCGAACTAACTTCTTTGGCTTTGCTTTTGGAGTGGCACGAGAGACACCTGATCCTAATTAAAATAGCGAAGAATTTCGCCCTTTTTTTATCTACCTCGGCCGGGAATACTGCGGAGATTCGCATCTCGAACTATGCAAGCCTCTGTTTCTTTTATTTTCGATTTTACTATTTTATTTTGGTAAATTGTCCGTTGATAGGCCAACTATAATGGTCTCCGGGGAAATTACCCTTTCATTCATCAACCTCAATGAAACCGGTATTTTGAACTCGAGGTTCAGGCTTTGTTTGGGCGAGAGTAAGGGCTAGTTTTCACTAGGCCAAAAACGTCACGACGGTTAGCTTCGACGCAAAAAAATCCCCGTTGGGCCTAATACAATATTTTTGCGTCCGCCCTCGCCATCGTCCTGTTTCTGTCCTAGTGAAAACCCGCCTTAACGCGTTTCGAGAAGTTTCGGTTGATTGGGCCTTTTTTTGTCGTTACAGGATTTTGGAGAGCCACCCGGACCCGAGTATCCTGAATGTGAACTGCATGGACCCTCTCGGGCGGTCGGCGCTGCTGATGGCCATCGACAACGAGAACCTGGAGATGATCGAACTGCTGATCGAGAACCGGGTTGAGACGAAGGACGCCCTCTTGCACGCCATCAACGAGGAGTACGTCGAGGCCGTCGAAGTGCTGCTCGACCACGAGGAAGCCATCCACACCCCTGGAGAACTGCACGTGAGTTGACCGCCTTCCTTCGTTGTTCGTTACTAGTTTCGTCGCATCGTTCTGACGAGCGAATTGACTGCATTGGATACTTCGGAAAAACTCGGGATATCGCAATGTGGAATATATTTTCGCCACCCATAGAACTACACAACCTCATGGGGCTTTAATCACAGCGCGCGACGCACGCAAAGTGTCACGTGTTAATTGGAACGTGTGACCGAGCGTGCGTCGCTTGCCATTATTAAATAAAAATTGTAGAGGTTAACGGTAATTGTTAGTGTAGGCTATAATCAGCTAGGCATAATGTCCTGGCGAACATCATTCAATTCTTTACCATTGCAACTAAACAAAACAAAAACAAACAAATTATCAGCTATGCTAATACCCAAGGCACACCCTTAGGCCTAAGTCATCAAGCGACTTTTAAAGCCATTAATCCAGGTGGCCGGGTTACAATGCGTAGGAGCCCTGCATGCCACACGAGCCAACAGCTCCCTACACTTACTATTACCGTTAACCTCCACAAGTTTTTACGGAAGGGGAAACCGAAGGACTCGGGGAAAACCTCTTAAACCAGTGTGGAGATAACTTGCAAACTCAACGCGGAAGGAGTTGCTCCGAGTCTTCACCCAGTGCCACAAACTGGGATCGAAACCGGCTCCTCTTGCTGCGAGGCGAAAGTGCTAACCACTCCGCCACCCCACTAGGAGCAACAAACGCAGCACCACAAACAAGGAGAAAGCAACCCGTCATAAGTCGTGCATTTTCTTGTGTACATTTTCCATTGGTTAGACGCTTTAGCGTCTGCTACCGTCGGTAGAGGAAAATTCGGAAATTTTCTTCCCCCTTTCCGTGAAACGTTCAGCGTAATGATTCGTCCAATGAAATTTGTACACAATACTGCGTTAGCGTGTTTAAAGGCCAGCTGCGTTCTCCTTGTGTTTGTTGCTCCTAGATGTAGGGAGCTGTTCGCTCGCGTGGCATAAAAAGCTTGATACCACCCTAATACGCATTGTAACCAGGCCACCTGCATTAATGACTTTAAAAGTCGCTAGCTGACTTGGGCCTAAGTTGGTGCCTTGGCTATTAGCCTAGCTGATTATTATTAATTAATGTTGTCTAGTAAAAATCTTTTTCATTGATGAATTCTTGACTAAGTTTAACGAAATTTTGGTTTGAGGGACTGCTAGGTAATAGGAGTTTTTATAAAATACGGGAGGTCATGTGACAATGTTTTGTCTACGTCACTTAGCCTTAGCTCTTGAAGGTAGAGAGCAGGACCCTTCGCAATCTGAAACCCGCGTGCAAAACTCGCGTGCGAGGAAAGCACCGAATTTTTATTGTTTTATTTTATAGAAACACCTATGGCGAAATGACCATATTTTCTCCAAAGTCAACTATAGTTTTAAATATAACCGTGTCCAGTTTTTATGATAAGGAATCTCCCAGAAAGTGAAACCACTTTGTGACTGTACAGCTAGGTAATTTCAATGTTTAGTACCAGTTTATTTTTACACTCTCATTAATTGCCATAAATCCTAGTTACCGGCAGCGTGTGTAAATATGCTTTTGGGCAGGACGTGGTAGAAAAGATAAAGCCTTAGAGAATAATACGTTACTCTTCCTCTCGCGCTGGAATTTGGGAAGGGAATACAATGGTTCGGCAAACTTCCAAGCGATGTTTGTTCTAACGGAAACGTCGTTATTCCTAAAGCATTTGTTCATTTAGTCAAGAATGAGGAAAATTTCTACTCCCTAGTTTGCCGAAGATGGCGCTAGGGGGCTTTCCCCCTTCTATTTAATAACGGAGCGCGACGCACGCTCGGTGAAGCGTTCTATTTAACACTCGCGTACGTCGCGCGCCGTTATGAAATGGAAGAGGGAAATCGCCCTAGTCTCGCGCAGCGCCATCTTCCGCGTAATCTGGGTACCAATTGTAGTTTGACTCAAAATTAATTTCTTTAAACGTATTTTCCTTTTTACCTCTCCGAGGGAACTTTGTACCCTAGGAGGGGTTATACAAACACCGTGCCTGTCTGTCAGGCCTGCGAACACGTTCGCAATTTCGGGGCAAAGGGTAATCACCGCGTACCCAGTTTCTTAGAATCAGGGAAAAGGTTTTTCCAAAAGCGCCCTCTTTTTGTCATTGGGTGTAGTATAATTTTTTAATCGGCTGGGATTTGAACCCGAGCCCCCTTGCACGACAGGTGAGCGTTCTACCGCAGAACCACGGATACGGTTACGCTTCACTGAAAATTAAAAACTCTTCCGAGGAGAGGTATATTTTGGCTTGCCAACTTGTTGTTTTTAGTTTTTATGTTAATAATTTATAAGTTGGTGTGATTTTTTAAAATAATTGTTTAAAACTATTATCTGTTAGACTTTTGATTGAATCCATTTATTCGCGCTCGGAGATGTTCGTACAAAGGAGTCGCTTTCGTAACGGTCGGTTAATTTTGTCGTCGAAACGTTCTACCGGTCGTTGTTGACTTTAAGCTTTTGCGGGTTACCTCTCTTAAACAGGGCCGTTTCTGTTGGCGAGCTGCTCTTCCCGACAAGCTCAATTGAACCCGAAGCGGGTTTCTTTTATTTCCCAACGAAGGAACCAAACGCGTCTTCTCTTTTATTATTTGGAAACGAACGGGCCGTCACTATTGTCGCGCTCCATTGTCTTTTGGCAGGCGCGTCTTTCCACTGGGGGAAATCGTTGGCCCGTTTTATCCGAAGCGACTAGCATCCCCCGCGCCGTGGCCCTACTTCGAGCCACGTCGAGCGCCTTTTCCAGTTTGCTATTGCTAAGCCACCGCAATTTATTATTATTTCTATTGCCCGCTAAGCCTCGTCCGTCTAGTAACGAGACCATTCGAACTTTCTCAACTCCCATATTCGCCATTCGCTAGAACCAAGAATGAATTGGCCTTAACAGAGAATACGTATAGCCATCACTATAGCCCGTGTCTCCAAGATGAGATCGTACGAGAATGTCTTACCTCGCCCCCAACCAGGAGAAAGCGGGAACTTATCACGAGGAAAGGTAGAGGGGCGTGAATTTTCTACATATTCTCCGTTCACTTCAATACGTTCTTGGTTCTGCTTGTACCCCCTCTTTACCAAATACCAAAAGTATTATCCGTAGGGCTGTGCTAGTACTCGTACATTTTAGGTACGTATTGTAACCCGGCCACCTGGATTAATGGCTTTAAAAGTCGCTTGATGACTTAGGCCTAAGGTGGTGCCAAGGGTATTAGCCTAGCTGATTATTCTTATTCTTATAAGTAATTGTAAAATACTCGTCGATTATCAAGTACCAAAAAATTGCATAGTCGGGTACTCGATCACTCGAATAAGCTGCTCTAAGTTCAAAGAGGGGTTTTTGCAACTTTTTGGGGTGGAAATTTGGGTTGTGAGAGTACTCGAACATCATCGATTACTCGACATTTTTTGAGGTCGAGAAAATTTCCCCTAATCAAATACTCGATTACTCTACTAGAATCAACGTTGCTCGTCTCGAATACTCGATGACCAAAACATTTCGTATTCGATACCCGACTCGTTTTTTTAAAACCTCTACTCGCACAGCCCTATTTATCCGTGATATTTATAGGCTTAATGCTTCCGCGTACAGATAATGCGGTGTAACTAAAATGTTGGGTCTAATCTCGTACGAGCAAGTCCATTAACCCTTCGTGTAGTTTTATTTAATCTCTATTTACAACTAAAAGGACTCGAAGAAATAATGCAGTATTTTTTTTAGCGGTCGGCTGGCAACGCGGGGGTCATTCCGTTGTATAACCTCGACCCCCAGCGAACCTCTATCGCAGCTAGCTGGTAATCCAATTTTCCTCTTAAACCTCGAGGAAGAAAAATTGCGGAAAGTAGATTTGAAAAATGTTTGAAATATGTTGAGGGTCGTTTATACGAGCTCGGACATCACCACCCCCTCCCCCTTCTAATCTTTAATCGAAAAAGAAACCCCCCCCCCCCCAACCTTCTCCTTTTACTTACAACATCCACTAAAATTCCTTTATATACTCAGGCTTGTGCCTTTGCTCTTAACGCGTAAGACGAAGCTGGTCGTCCCCCGCTGAAATGTTATTCCTTTGGCCTCACCACGAAACCTCGTGGCTGCCCTGCTTTATAGTGTCGTGATCTTTGGATGTCCGTATATTTGGACGCGTCTTATCGGAGTTTTTACAAACCTCCAGGGACTAATATTAGGGGTACGTTGCGTAACGTAAATTTGGGAAAAATCGGTTTTAACTTGATGGGCGCTTGTCGTCATAGTGACGTAGGAAGTTTCTAGTCAGCGCTGCTTTTAAAGATGGCGGCTATAAATGGGGCCTGAAAATCAGAGGAAGCGAAAAATATTATTTTCAATAATAAGTGAGTTTGTAAATGACGAATTTGTTGACGACAATATTCTTTATTGTCGCAACGATCAGTCTAGTATTAAGAAAGTAAATAGGTCATTGCAGTAGCTGAGGCATTCCAATTAAATGATAGCTCTTTGACCAAACCAGTAGAATTGTTGATTAAAACTACAATTGTATAATTTTAACCAGTGACGGCGATCCCGTGGGGGCTCTAGGGCTCGAGCCTCCACAGGGAAAAACAAACTAGGGCAGAGCCCTTAAATAAAATTGAGGAAAAATAGCAATCCGGGAAAAGTTTATAATCTCACTGCCTTTATTTGGGTCCGAATTCAGTCTTTTTACAGAAGTTATTTTGAGATGCGAGTAGCATTTAGATAATATAACCGTAAAATTGATTTCGATAAATTCGTCCAAACAGAAAATCGCCCCGTCGTGTACCCTATTTTACCTAAAATACCTTCGTAAAGTATGTGGCCAAGAAAGGCTTAATAGAGTAGTAGCACTCCGTAGCTTTGGCCATGGCCGCCATTTTGGTCGCAAATTTTTTATCTATAGGAAAGAGCATGGGTGACGTACTAGGACGTCACCTATTATCTAGCCATGTACACCGGTATTTTTCTAAAGATATCGACTTAACTTTTATTATCAATGTATTCATTGACAGATGAGATTTAAGAAAGAACGCTTTTAAAAAAATATATATTGTAATAAAAATTTAGAGCTGTACATTTTCGTGCTTAAGATTTAAGTATATGCATTTTTGGATAAAAAAATAATAGCCCGTGCCCCCACAGAAATGTTTTCCGATCGCCGCCGCTGATTTTAACTCCTACGCCAGCTAAACTGTAAACACCGACGCGTTTGACGTCAAGACATCAAAAAAACCTCCTCCCCGAGATGGTTTTTTTTAATGAGCATCGTGACGTCAAATCGGTAACGCGAAAAATCGTACGGTAACAAAATGTTGGCATCGATTACTCATCGATGTTTTTGATGAGCGTTATTGAACGTACCCAAGGATTTTTTAGAACTGCCCAAGTACAAACTGAACCCCCAAAACATAATTTCAATGAGCTTTCGAAGCGCCGAATTTAGAATTAGTAGCAGACGAATATTTTAACACAATTATGAGCGAAAAAAGGGCTGTAAATAAGTAACTTAGTTCAGCAAAATTGGCTGCGTTTGTCGAGATGTACCGGAGGTAATCAGCTATTTTACATTTGTCATCCTTTTTTTCAAGATAAATGGCACTGCCTAAAATTTAGACAGTGCTATTTATCGTGAAAAAAAAGGATTTGCGCCCCAAATTCGATTTTAGAACTGCCCAGAACTGCCCACTATTTTACGCCCTACAAGCCTTATGAGCGTTGTCAAAATTATAAGATCTTCTAGGTGTTTTTTTTTTTTGCCCAAAGGCAAGCGCGCGGTGCTACCTTGGATAAATAATAGTAGTTCCTACATGGATATATCACTCTATAGTTCCGCGTGCATTTGCTAAGTGTTTGTTACGGGTTCTGCCTTGTAGAAGGCTACGTGTTACGGGAGTTTCGGAAATTCTCCGCTAACTTCACCGAAGCGGCGCTGCTGTCGCAAAAGCCATTTGCTGGTCAGGTTGTTTTTCAAGTCATATATCCAGGTAGGAACTACTATTATTAATCCAAGGTGCTACTTGGTTGAACGAATTTAACCCTAATAAACAAGTTTTAATATTAGAACCGATTTCTATCGTTTGAAAAAAGAACTATTTTGAGATTCAATACGCGATTGACACCGGCTAAAGCACCCCCTGGGTGGATTCTATACAGAGAGCTTATTCGCCTGGCAGTTCTGGCGATCTATAATAATCAATAATCAGCTAGCAAGGCACCACCTTAGGCCTAAGTCATCAAGCGACTTTTAAAGCCATTAATTCAGGTGGCCGGGTTACGCTTAAAACTTATCTCAAAAACTATCATTTTTAACCGCAATATTCTTGCGGGGCTTCGACCAACTCAAAAGGCAACGCTTATTATTTTCAAATTTAGTTTCAAGCAGTTTTTTGACTTTATTGAGCTTCGATATTTAGACGATTGAAACGGCAGAGTAGAAGTTCATTTGAAATTGTTCGATTTATCTTTTTGAGTGGGTAGAATATTTTGAAGTGGTCGCTCCGAATATTTATAAGTCTCGCATTTCCACGAACGATTAATATTTCACCGTTGCCCCTTTTACCACTGATTTAACGCGACGTTTCAAATCGTTACATTTGGTCTTTAGCGACTCCTTCTTTCCCTCTTATCATCGGAGCGCCATCTATTAGAAACCGTAAAAGGCGCGCATTGTCTCGGTAAATGGAGAACCCTATTACGTTTCCCCCCTGACCCGACGCAAAAACCCGACGGTCACGCTGGACGCCGCCATTTGACAAATATTCGCGTCCCGTACCCTGGCGGCCACCTTACGAAGCTACTAGCGAGTGGAAAGAGACGCGAGGGAAAGAGACGCGTAAAGGGGCTAAATAACGGGCGTTGGGCAATATCTTATTTTACGATTCGCCACCGCGCGAGGCCGCCACCGTCAAAAATGACACGGACAGTGTGTCCTCTGATCATCTATTTTATCGCGAGACGGAGGGAAGGCGCGGACCTCTACCCCTAACGCCGAATAAAAGCGCCATCTACGTCGTTCCATAAATTTCGACGGTCCTCTCAGGCCTCTGGTCCCCGACCGCCACTAAAAAGGACGCGTTTTCTTCTAGACAATTTTACCCCGTGATTTGGTTAGGCCTAAAAACTTCGCTTCTATCATTTCTCCACTTCCTATATTTTGTTTAGGGTCGCGCGCTTATTTACGCGTCTTTCTCGGTTTTAACAGATGGCGCGACGATAGCGCCTTTAAACATTTACGGCCCTATTAAGACACCCCTGGGTCTCCCTCCTCCCCTTCTCGGTAACGTCACTTTTAACGGTCCTCTCGTTTTAAATATACCATTAATCGTGACGATTTATTAAGTTTTCGCCCGACTTTGAATAATGAATTGGCTTAGTTTTAAAACTGAACAATTTACCACTACGAAGATATGTTGGAGAAAAGTGTTGGTGGATCATGTAAAAATCAAGGATAATTTTACTTAACGATTAAGAAGCGAAATATTGTTGCTTTAATTATCACCAGTGCTACCACACATATAAATGTTGCCAAAGTTTGTTGTAGGGTCAATGGAGGTAAATGTGATCAAAATATTTATTTTGGGAGTTTACTTGAAATTACTTCTAAACTAAAAATAGCACCCGAATCGCTACCATTAATTTGACCACTTTATCTTACACAACTACGTAATTAAATTAAATTAAATTAAAGAGTTTCTCCAGATAAAATTTTGGAAAACTCAAATTATTAGCAAAAATACAAAATTTTCCCAGCAGGTAAAACGATAAGCAGACTACCAAATACCAAAATATGAAACCGGTTTTCCGATTAAGAAAAAGTTACAGAACTTTTCTTTTGGGCATAAAATCTCTTAACACAAGTAGATGCGTATAACGTTTTTTCAACTAAAAGTTTTAAAAACTAAATTTAATTTAAATTAATATGGAAAGTAAAAAAATGTGTATAATTAAGTATATTTCAATATCCATTCATCAAATATTTTATTATAATAATATTTGGGGAAATGATAGGGGGTGATAACACTTACCTCCGTTGACCATATTGTCATGATGCTAATCAAGAGTTGGTGCATGGAGGTCGCTAAGGTAACGTCCACGGGGTACCCGCCGATTGGTTGAACAACGGCACCCGACGAGGTCAGTTTGGCCCGCGTCCAGAATTTAAGGGTCATTCATTTTGCTAACGTTACAATATCCCATGGTTGGCACAATTTTGCCAAGGGTGGAAAAAACTAGATTTTTCCGCGGTTTTTTCCACCTATTGTTTTCCTCTTAAAACCGTGTGGAAAATCGTACTTCCATGGTTTTTTCCACCTCTAGTGGCTAAATTCAATAAAAATAAATAATAAAAGCAGTATATTCTTCTATTCTATTCACTCTTCTTCTGACTTTTTTCATCTCTCCTATTTGCAATGACCAAATTAGTCACTTAATAGATATATCAATGATTAATTTAGCATGGAAAGAGTTTTTTCCACTTTTTTCCGGTTTTTACCAGTTTTTCCCACATGTCCGGGCAAAAACCTGTTTTTTCCGGGTTTTTGCCAACCCTGCACGGTTCGAAAACAAAAAACCCAGTGGGTTATTTGGACCCACCCACCTCAGAAAAAAACCCATTTTCAAATCCAGGATTTTAAATGAAAAACCAACTTGTTAACTAACTTGTTAACTTGAAACTTAGAACTTGTTACTTCTGTCAGTCCTTTGGTTCAGCTTTGCAGTTGCTCTACACTTTTACAAATAAGGAAATTGTATATTAAATAAATAAAAAACCAGCCAAATGAAAAAACCCATTGAAAACCCACTGGGTTGGGCTTTTTGGACAAACCGTGGGTGACCAATGGAGGCCAATTTTTCGGAGGTCACGTGCCGGAAGTGGGTAAACGGTTCGTTACAAAACCGTCAATTAGAAAGCTCTCAGAATTCGAATCTAGGGTACGGAGCTCTATATTATCTTGGGTTTCAGCGTGATTCTAAACTAAATAAATACTTGGCTTTTTGCCAAATCAAATTTGTTTGGTCTGCAGTTCTTATTTTACAAAAATAAGAGAGCCAAGCCTAAAGTAGACTTCGGAGTATTCCTTTCCAGTTTAATAAAGTAACTAAGGGCGACTCTTAACGATAGTACGTGGAAGTCACTCTTTCAGGACCAACTCATTAAAGTGTGTCGTTTGATTTAACCTTTTGTCCAACTTCAACTTTTTGGAAACAAAAGAACATCGAGGTCTCGCCTCTTAATTCAATTATTCTCGCCAGTCTAGCGTGACTTTTAGGCTTCCTTTTTTCCACCGAGAAAAGGGAAAAACTACAATGGAGAGACACACAGAGAGAGAGAGAGAGAGAGAGAGAGAGAGAGAGAGAGAGAGAGAGAGAGAGAAGACTCTCGCCTTGGAATGGCCTGCAGCGAGCATCGGAGAGTTTTAAATCAATATCCCGAGAAGAAAACGGAAGCCAAACTGCACCCTTTTAACAGATCAAATATGCTTTGGGAATTTTGCTTCCCACGGATCCTAAATACATACCTACTCGCTTCCGTTACCCAGTTGGCGATGGGAAACCTTTTTTTACCTTCAAAAATTTTAAATTTCGCCCGAGTTTTCATGTAAGAATATTCTTCGTAAAAGAATTCGGGGTAGACCAAAAAAATTGCTCTACGTGTTTTATCCTTTGGCGATGTTTCTTCTGGCGGACAAAGTTTGACGCGTTATTATTAGCGATTTGACGGCTTCTCTGACGGTTGACTCGTGACCCCGTTCCAGGGATGCTGCACGCTTTCAAGTGCCGATTGCTAGACGCTATATTGACGGCTAGTTATCCTTAAAGAAACATATTTAACAAAACAAGATATTTTAGACGCCATCAACGATAGTTATCTTTTCAATGCATTTTAAACTGTTTTTCTTTCAAATCGCAAACTTTTCAAGGTCAATCGAAGGCCTCTAATTTCGCCGCGTTACACAAGCTTAAAAGTAAGAGTAGTTTTGTTAATTTTCCGGAAAAATAAAAAATTGAAACGTAAATATTTTTTTAAGGGTTTTTAATGTTTTTTACTTTTTATCGATATAAAATGTCTAATATCTTTAAACATACTACAAAACTTTAATAGTGTTACATTGTTAATTAGTTTAAACTAGTCTAGAGGTTTAGTTTTACTTTCAGATTCGAAAAAATGAGGCGAAAATTCCGCTTTATTTAAATTTGCAAACAATATATTAGACTAATCATGGAATTAAAACTTTTTTATTTGTTTCGGAACAATACGTAAAATTTACCGGAAAAAATGTCTCGGTCATTTTCCGGAAAATTTCCCGAGCTTACAGCACTAGTAAAGAGATATCATAAACTCAGTTTTTCATTTTCCTTAATTATGTTCAACGCCACCGTTTAATGTATCCAATATATTAAAAGGCGGTCGATTAAATTAAAACACGTACATTTAATATTTACAATAAGTTTACAGCATTCGACACACGGTTACGGGCCTTTCCTTTTTAATAATCGTCTGCTCTCCCTTGAGAACAGGGTATGACATATAAGGATAGATCATTGCAGGAACAGGGTATAGAATAAAGGACAGAACATTACAAAGGGGATCCTTACGAATTGTTAGCCACGCCCTTTCACTTCCGGATTTTAGTTTTAGTTGTCAGTGACGATAGCAAACGCGCTAAGACTGGTTCACACGGGCAGTGTTTTCCTGGTTTTCTTTATTTTCTCGTTGTACCGCCTTTTGTCGTTGTTCTGGCGCAAGGGAAAACGACTGTACACACGGACAAAATTTCCCGGATTTTACCGCCGCGAGCGCTACCGGTAAACGAGAAACCAAATAAAAATTGAAATATCTCTACTTTATTTTCTCGGTTTTTTTTAAGCACTTTGAGCTCGACCAATCAGCGAGCTTTACGCTGTCACGTGATATAAGGAGCGATTTCTAAAGTCTTAAGAAGTATTCATACGAATTTTTGCGTCTTTCATGTGACGGCATAACGCTCGCTGATTGGTCGAGCCCAACGCGCCTCAAAAAGGCCCTCCGTTTTCTCGTAAAATCCGGCAAATTTTGTCCATGTACAGTCGTTTTCCCGTGCGCCAGAACAAAGGGAAAAGGTGGTAATCACAATCAGCTAGGCTAATACCCAAGGCACCACCTTAGCCCCAAGTCATCTAGTGATTTATAATGCCTTTAAAATGGTAGCCCTTCATGCCACGCGAGACAATAGCTCAATACACTCACTATTACCGTTAACTTCGACAAGTTTTTATGGAAAGAGGAAACCGATCAGCACGGGAGAAAACCCCTTGCAAACTCAACACGGAAGGAGTAGTTCCGAGTTTTTACCAAGTGCCACCAATTGGGGTCGAACCAGGCTGCTCTTGCTACGATGCGAAAGCGCTAACCACTCCGCCACCCCACCTAGAAACTAGAGAATACCAAGAAAACCCTGCCCGTGTGAACCAGCCTCTATCCTTTGACCCGGCGTATATTATTCTGCTTAAGAAATCGGCGCGGTTTTTGTTATTTCGCGAGTGTGTAGGACGAACCAGCGGTGACTTATTGATCGGAAGGGAAGGCCTGGTTTGTTTAAGATGGAAGGAGTTGGTGGCTGCCTTATGCCGCGCTTCTAGAACGTCCCTTTAATATTAAACAGTCTCGCCCCCTCCCTCCCTTCTTTTGATAAAAGCCATTTAGCAGCTCGCTCAATCCGCTCTCTCGCAGTTTGAAAGGGCCCACTGGGGCCCCGCCGGACCCTCCCCCTTGCGCTCGCTTCCCTGGATAAGTAGATAAACAAAAGGGGACACTTTTTAGCCATCGCGTCGGAAGCTGTCTCGTCTGCCCGTATCAGTTTTAGTTTTAGTTTTTGTTGCCGTTCTTTTTAATTACTTCTAGCTGTTGGGAATGTTTTCCTCGCTATCTCGTCTATCGATTGTTTCGTGGGAAAAGTCTAAATACCGAACATTTTTGGTCTTTTGTTGGCGATATTCGTAAGCTAAGCGTCCATTTCGCCTAAATGTCGACTTCTCCTAGAACACCGATGTATCGCGTGTGGAACACTTTTACAGGCGTTAGTAGGTCAAAAATAGAACAAGTGATAAATGTCTATTTTAAGCGTTACGAAGTTAAATGAAAAAAAACCTAATTATCATTATCTAAAGTACCGCGTTACCCTTTTTTTTGAAGATAATAATAAGTATAGATTCTGAAATGTAAAAAGTAGAAATTTAAAATTTAAAGGGTGAAGTATAAAATTGAATTATAATTATTTTCGGAGAAATGTACTTCAAAATCCAATGTATAAGAAAAAATGGGTCATTTTATGATAGAAGATAGAAAGCTAGTTGATAAGGTCGTCGTAACTGACTATTCCGGGGGAAAAATTATCCGCACTTGAACATTGGCGGTGTTCTCCCGAAGGCAGACTCCCGTGTATATCTCCGGAACATCCTGAAAAATAATTTTCCGGCCCTTAACTACGCGCCACTCTATGTAGTTATAGGCGACAACCATTTGTTAAGGTTCTACCAAAAATCGCGGGCCCCGCGTTATCGATAAATTTAAATGAAGGAAATCATTACGCACCGAGAAAAAAGAGTCGCCCCCTGGCGGCGGAAATTTCCCACCCACCTCCTCGCGGAGGACATCCCCAATGAACCTTCATAACGTCGTAACTCTGAATATTCAGAGTGCTCTTCGAACTGAACCTAGGTAGAGAAGATAATAAAAAAGCAAGGGGAAGTTAGGGGGGCTTGACTTTTGATATCCCGGGCATCACATCCGGGGAAATTCCTGCACCCCCCCCCCTACCCCCCCCCCTCCCTTCGCTAAAATGGATTTTCTATTAAAGTTCTTCGTCGGTTTTTTTATCTCTAACGACCGCGTAAAAAAACGCTTACGCCGCTGTAGTCATTTTTAAAAGATCAGATTTTATTCCGGGATTTTTCATTTTGGGTGCTTCTCCGGATTGCACGTCTCGCGGGTGCTTTTGTTTTAGTCAGCTATAAAGGCTCGACTTTTTCTCTCTCTCTCTCTTCTAATCTTAACACCTCTCGCGGCACCGCAACCCCACGGACATTCAAGCCACTGTTATCTTTATCTGGTGCCGGGTATCGTACGTAACAATCTCTCCAAACGTTGTATTTATTTCAAGTTTAAACGTTATCGTTTCTCCAGCGACGATTTCGAGTTTTCACTGTAGCGAATTTCGGACTCGCGGGGCTTAAAGTCCTTAAACTATAGCGAGTTGATGTGGCATTGTTGGGAGAGCTTTAATTTACGATAACCTCCCAAAACTCATTTATGATGACTGCTTGGAAATGTTAACTACGCCATCTGGTTAACGATATCGTCTTTTTGGCACGATATTTACAAGAGAATAATTTCTACACCTATTAAAAACGTATTTAAAGCAAGTGACGGCTCCTGTCTAGTTGCATTCTCTCGCACTAGATGTCGTTAGCGTATTAATCAAAACAAGTTGAGTAAGCATCAAAATCTAGCCTAAAATGTGTGGCAAAGTAGGAGCTTCTCGCGTTGATTGGCTTTTCGGAATCACGTGATTATTATCTTATTAAACCAAGGATTAAACACGTGGTTTCGGAAAGCGAATAGATGGCAGTCAACTCGCCTTTCGCTTTAAGTCCCGGAAGGTGCTGCCACCTAGAAGCGCTTTTAGAAACAATTTTTTGTAAATTATTTTTACTTTTTTGCTGTTACTTCGAAGTTCGACCAGCGATCATGTTATTAACGATTAGAAAAATTTCCCATCTGCATCTACAAATTTGGACACCCCTCAAGTCTTTCGTGGTTCAAAATCTGAAATTTATTAAAATTTATGTATTCTAAAACTAAAAAGGATTTTACTCTTATATATCTTTTATATCTATAGCTATAATGTTAATTGCATTTAGGCGGCTACAAAACAAGTCTCTAATTTAGTAGCCATAGAGTGGAAGGTTATCAGCGAAACTGGTTAACACTTTTCGTACACAACGTCTTGTTTTCGAGGTGTAAAATAAACCAGTTGGCCTAAAGGTAATGTACAATATCTAGATAAAAAGTAAATTTATACTCTAAAAAAATGTAACAACAACACCATCGCTCTTCGGACTATAGTTATTCACGCCTCTAAAACAAGTTAGCCCGTTCGGATTAATATTTCATGCGCTTCCATAGGGCCTTCCACTCTCTGCGAGTGGGTTACTCTATGTTAGTAGCTGTGTAATAAAAAATAACTCAAATCTATTATGAATGTAATGCACTCGGGCTACCCTGGTGTAGTACTAGTGATCCACGAACTTATTAAAACAAAAATGCTTTTACAAAAGCAGTTTAAAGACAGATATAAAGGCGACTAAGTTCAGATCTGCCGAGGACCAGATATAAATTATATGGGTTCTAGATTTAGAGATATTGTTTGGGGTATTTTAAAAAATTATTAATATTTTAGTTTACTTCATAAATGTTTGAAAATAATTGTAGTCAATTTTATCCACCTATTCATATCTATCAGATGGAAATGTATATATTTTAAAAGAACTTAAATTTGAGCCTAGTAAATTGTTAAAATATAAAATTGTATTAATTGTGTACGTCCACGGTTTATATTTTGTACAAACTATTCAAATTCAGTTTTTAGCTAGCGATCTTGTATACCAACAAGTTGGCAAGCCAAAATATACCTCTCCTCGGAAGAATTGTCCCTAGTGGTATTAATCTCTCGAGATGACCCTTAAAGATATCTCCGCAATTCAGAGTTTTTACGAAAGCGGTTCAAACCCTGCCCGGTATAAAATTTTAATTTTAATTTAAATAATTGAGACGAAACAATCGAGTTTAATTTATTCAGAATATTATAAATTAAGTAGTTACAACAGCGAGTTAGACTTACTAAAACAATGCACAATTGAATTTAACCCTATTTACAGAACAAGTTTATCAGTTAAATATAATACGAAGCAAATTTTAATGAAAGAAATATCTACAGAGGGTATTTGTATTTTTCTCGCTTACGAAATACTTGCCGCTACTTTAACGCTCATAATATTTCAACACTCGCCTTTGATGAAGATACCGCAGAATAGCTATATTCGATATCTGGTAGTGGACGACTCGTAGACTTCCTGTTGACGTTGTGACACATACCGCATGAAAAAGACCAATACCATCCAATTTCCAATATCATATAATAACTCGCACCTACAACCGTCATAACATAAGCTCAACATTCGCACCCTACACATAAACCTTACAATAACGAAATATCCAATCAAACTGAGTTAAAACCTTCACGACGGTGAGCGTTAACGAAAAAACACCATCCAAACCAAACTCAACCGCAAATTTATCCGTTAACGCTCACCATCGCACGGTGGTTTTGCCAACCCTTCGACAGACCTAGCAACTGCGAACGCAGAAATTTCGAGAAACTGCGTACGCATTGATTAACCTTTGCACGGAAAATGCGAACGCGTTCGCAGGACAGACACACAGACAGACAGACACACAGACAGACGGACGGACAGACAGACGGACGGACGGACAGACAGACAGACAGACAGACAGACAGACATACGGACGGACGGACAGACAGACAGACAGACACGGTGATTGTATAACCCCTCCTAGGGGACTTTGTCCCCTCGGAGAGGTAAAAACTATCCGTACGCCCTCTTTTAGTGGTCTTTGAAAACTAGATAAGTAGCATTTAAGCATATTACTATAGTACAATACAATTAAAATTATTATATTGAAATATTTCATACAAAATGAAGAATATTTATTTACGGTTTTACCTATAGAAAACCAATCATACTATTGTACTAATTAGAGAAAACCAGCAGTAAATTGCGACTGTTAATTAGAATAATTGATCATTTAGGTTCCTGTATAAAGGAAGTAACATAATAATTAGCTAGGCTAATACCCAAGGCATCACCTTAGGCCTAAGTCATCAAGCTACTTTTAAAGTTATTAATTCAGGTGACCGGGTTACACCCTAGTGGTAAGCCCTACATGACACGCGAGCTACAGCTCCCTAACTATTACCGTTAACCTCGACAAGTTTTTATGGAATGGGAAAACCCCTTAAACCAGCGGGGAGAGAACTTGCAAACTCAACGCAGAAGGAGTTGTTCCGAGTTTTCACACAGTGCCATGACCCCTCAGTGCGTGACCCCTCAGTGCCATGACCCCTCAGTGCGTGACCCCTCAGAATACCTATTAAGTCGCTGAAAGGCTTCGGCTAAATTCCCACGAACAGTCATCTGTTATACAATATTTCGAACTTTCCGCTTTTGACTGTCAGATCGGAGCAACAAACACAAGGAGAACGCAGCTAGCCTTAAAACACGATAACGCAGTGTTGTGTACAAATTTCATTGGACGAACCTTTACGCTGAACGTTTTACGGAAATCGGAAAGACAATTTCAGAATTGTCCCCTTCCGACGGCAGCAGGTGCTAAAGCGTCTAACCAATGAAAAATGTACACGAGAAAATCCACGACTTTTGACGCGTTGCGTTCTCCTTGTGTGGAGTGCTGTGTTTGTTGCTCCTAGCTGTCAGGATCTATGGACAGACAACACGGTGTGTAAATAGTAATTCGGCCAAGTTTCAAGAGATGGCGCTTGTGGAATTACGAAATTTTGATTGCAATTCCAATACGTAACTTAATAGACATGGAGGAATAAGTAAGACATGATTATTTCGCGAAATTCGAATAGTAATTCGGTCGAACTATTTAAACGCGCGCTTAGCATACTCCGGAATTACTCCGAGATGAACCGCGCCGTTAATCAACTGATTTTGCACTCGACTAAACTACGTTGTACCTCAACGTGCATTCCGGAAGTGTTTCGCTTAATGATGTTAGTCTTTCACTCCGCGTAAAGTGCTCTTCTTTCTAATTAGAGACTTCTCGTTAATAGCGAACCCATTAACCGGTTGCTAGAATGACGCCGCCCGAAACCGAAAAATAAAGAATCTGATCGCGACAAAATAATGGAGAGATTCAGAAGAGACCACTCGACCGAAACAAACAAAAAATCCATGAATTTCTGTTTGCCGAATGGTTATATCGTAATTATTTTCTCTTTGAACATTGTTCGAGTCCTTATTAAGGTTCGAGGGGTAAGACACTCTGCGAACTCGGTGTACACTGCCGTACCTTTGACAGTGCTAAATGGAACTCGTGAACTCTTGAAAATATGTACATTTAACAGTGCTACAGATTATCTGAGACTGTCTTACCCCTCATTAAGGTTATCCGAAAATTATTTCACTCTAAAAACTAAATGGCAGAACATTAGAGATTTATTTACGGGGAATAATTAGCTGCTCATCAGGGCGTTCTCCGACGTTCATTTCGAGCATTCTCAATTGCAGTCGAATTTAAATGAACGCGTCTATTAACGGTTGAAATTTAGGGATATTAAACGGGCTGACACTTCAGAACGAATTCGGCCAATGGACGCGAGCGCCTCACTTAATACTGAATCCAAATTGTCCGTTCGTCATCCAACCCGCGTCCTTTGCCCTTGGACCTATGGAATAACGGTGACCTTATAGTTAGACAACCCTTAATACTTAATAGATTAGGGTGCTTGTAAGTTCGTTTGGCCCTAAGCTCGCCTTACAACGAATTAGTTTTAGCTTTTGACGAAACGTTTCGTCGATAATCTCGGCTGTCAAGAACAGCGCTCGATACGAAGCGAAACGGTTCGAGGGAATATTATTAAACCACGGCGTTTTCTCCGTTTGGCCGAGATACGTTATTTACATCGACTTTCGTCCTTTCAATAATAAATGGTTAATAGAGGCTCCGATGTTTCGAGCCAAATGATGAAGTATAGCCCCCGCGTATCGTGAAATGCCTTATTGCCTTTGAAAAATAGGCTGGCGTTATTAAGGGTCCGTCGCGTACAGATACTAATCGCGCGTAATGGATGAGACTTCCCAGATATTTAGCTAGCCGCGCTAGTTCGCGCCTCCACCCACTTCACTTACCAACGCTTCGATTACGCCCCGAATTCGTTGCAAATTACGTGACTTCTAAAGTTTGACCTATTTCGACGTATAGAGCGTACGGATAATGTTACAACAGCTTTACGCCGGTGCTCGATATTAACTAAATCGCGAAATTTGGTGCACTATAGAAGTCTAGTCTGTTCCAGATAATCAACACCGACGTTCACCAAGAACTTGGTGACGTTGAAGCATTTGAACGCGGTACGATATTTGCTTTAATTATGGGGGTGCTCATGAAGCTTAACTGAAATTTTAAAAAACCACCTAACCTTAGGTTTACAGAGTTTTTTCAACTAAAGTTGACTAGAGAAATCAGTCCAGGGACGGCGAGAAAAAAGTAGACGCAGAGCCCTCACTGAAAAATATTTGTGCAGAAAGCCCCGAGACTAGTTTTAAATTATTGTTTTTAATTTATTAAAATATATTAATTTGTTATTACTAAAGAAGGGTACACAAATAGAAATAAGCATAAGTTTTAGTCCTGTAAAATGTTAAACCCAAAATTTATACGTCGCATACATAGCTTTATCAAAATATTTGAATTATCCGAAGACAACGACTTTGAATTAACTATTATGAATTCATTGACGTTTCAGATATCAGAAAAACACCTTTTTAGAAATTAAACATTAATATTATTTTAGTTTGATGTAAATAATTTTTATATGAAAAAATCAGCCGAGCCCCCACCATAATTTTTGCAATCGCCGCCGCTGAATCAGTCTAGCAGATTCCATTTCTTCAAAACAATCGACCGCATCCCATTAGACCGAATATTTCTGGAAACAATTTCAAAACATAGCCAACTCGCGATTTTCGGTTGAATGAGAGTTTTGAAATTATAAAGCTTCTTTTATATTAAATTATTTACTTATTAATAAAATATATATAATAAGATGGATCTTAGGGTAAATTTCGTCACACCGTAGGTTAGGTTAATAAACTTCATTCTTTAATGCATGTACTACTAATGGAATTAATGTAAAAAAGTAAATAAAAAATGGTTAACCTGTATAAAAATGTATATTTATTGAATAAAAAAGGGTTTGATTGAATGAGATTCAGTCGAATGGGATGGTACTAAAAAAGGTTCGGTCGAATGGGATGGTATTAAAAAAAGGTTCGGTTGAATGGGATTCGATCGAATAGGACGGTATTAAAAAAGGGTTAGGTTGAATGGAATTCAGTCGAATGGGATGGTACTAAAAAAAGGTTCGGTTGAATGGGATGGTACTAAAAAAGGTTCGGTTGAATGGGATGGTACTAAAAAAGGTTCGGTTGAATGGGATGGTATTAAAAAAAGGTTCGGTTGAATGGGATGGTATTAAAAAAAGGTTCGGTTGAATGGGATGGTATTAAAAAAAGGTTCGGTCGAATGGGATGGTATTAAAAAAAGGTTCGGTTGAATGGGATGGTATTAAAAAAAGGTTCGGTTGAATGGGATTCGATCGAATAGGACGGTATTAAAAAAGGTTAGGTTGAATGGGATTCAGTCGAATGGGATGGTACTAAAAAAAGGTTCGGTTGAATGGGATGGTACATAAAAAGGTTCGGTTGAATGGGATGGTACTAAAAAAGGTTCGGTTGAATGGGATGGTACTAAAAAAGGTTCGGTTGAATGGGATTCGGTCGAATAGGACGGTATTAAAATATGTTCAGTTGAATGAGATTCAGTCGAATGTCCCGGGACGGTATTAAAAAGGTTCGGTCGAATGGGACGGTATTAAATAAAATTCGGTCGAATGGGACTCAAGCCTCTTTGGATACCATAGAAAACGAAAGCGTTCTAACGTAACCTGCTATTTCACCAGAAGTATACGGTATGGAATTGCCCAACTGCATGGCGGCCATGATTTAAATTAAATTCGTTCACCTGTACATTCACGTTTCTAATTCCACTTCTTATGTTTCCTCCCTCTGATACAATCGCGCAAAGTTTCTAGCTAAGACTATTTCGCGACGTATGTTGGGAATGTCTTTATTATGGGAAGTGGTTTTCCTGCTCTACGAAAAAGTTTATTTTTTTTTGCAGAAATGTTTTTCAAAAGGGAAAACGTGATTTTCTGGGGTTTGTTTAGAATCCTTTCATTTCCGAGTTTTCCCTTCACGGGGGATATCTTTGGCGCGTTTCTCATCGCATCCTTAGTATGAGAGCCTTACTATTCTTTCTTCTCCAATTTGCGGCTGGTTGACGGCTCAAAAAGAGTGGAATAGACAAAAGACAAGTTGGCAAGCCAAAATATATCTCTCCTCGGAACCGTTTCTAATTTTCAGTGAAGCGTAACGTGTATCCGTAGTTCTGTGGTAGAACGCTCGCCCAGCGTGTAGGAGAGCTCGGGTTCGAATTCCGACCGATACTAAATTAAATTGAAAAAAAGTTATACTACACCCAATGACAAAAAGATGGTTCTTTTGGACAAAACATTTTCCCTAATTCCAAAAAACTGCGTACACGATGATTACACTTTGCTCCGAAAATGCGAACGCGTTCGCAGCCCAGACAGACACACACACCGACAGACGCGGTGATTGTAAAGCCCCTCGGAGAGGTAACAAGTTGGCAAGCCAAAATATACCTCTCCTCGGAAGAATTGTCCATAGTGGCATTAATTTCTCGAGATAACCCTTAAAGATATATCTCCGCAATTTAGAGTTATTTGTCCCCCTCGGAGAGGTAAAAATGACTGCAGTTGGGTCTTTTCTAAAACCTAGTTTTTGAAGCAAAATTACGGAACGTAGTTAATAAAAAATAATATTAGAAAAGTATACAAAATATAAAAAAAAAATATTCCAAATGAATGAGATCTATGACCAGGCCCGATCAGAGAAGGGTGAAGCCGGTACAAATTACTGGGGCCCGTGCAGCCCAGGGCCCCGGATTTGAGCAAACAATGAGAGTTTGCGTCCAAGACACGAGGTGTTACATTCAACTGTAATTTAGGTTACTGAAAAGGAAGCGAGGTTGGCGAGACACTGGTTGATCGTTAGAGGATCTGACCCAAGGATCACTACGCGACTCGCTGTCGAGATGGACAGTGTGTCAGAATTTATAGCCCGGTGTACCTAGTAACAGAGACCATACCACCGGAGGACTATCATCATAGTGCCCTACGCCAGCGTCCACCTAGCCCAGACAGGTGACAAATCCAGCATGGGTAGCAGAACCCTACTACTGATGGTCTCACCTTTGACGCAAGCCACTCAACCCAACAGAAGGTGCAGCAATGGGTGGACCAATCCCCACTTCGCACACAGCAGTGGGATTTAGAATGGATGCTATAGCAACTCCAGCCGACACCCTACCTACGTAGGTAAGGAGCCAAACCCTTTGGAGAGAGCTCCTAAAGGGGAACGACGAGCACACAGCAGCCCAAGTAACCCGGCACAGCTGGCACCGGAGATCCCGGTGGGCCCCAAAAGGCCGGGAAACAGAACCGCCGTGCCCGCATATGGAGGCCCGCCGCCCCACAGCAGGCTACCCAATCAGCCGAGGCGGCCAGCTTGCCTGGACCCTCTCCGATAGCCTGAACCGAAGTTCAGTATCCAGCCCAAACCTGACCGAAGTCGGAGGTGGAGATAGGACCATTTGATCAGAGCTAACATCTCCCAGTGCGCCACCGCCCTTATGGGTTACAAGAGCCGGACCCCGACTCCCCGTTAAAGCCACCAGTTATTGCACACTCTAACCCATTTAGGGCCGGTCGAGATGGACAGAATTAACAGTGGTTAAAATTCATACTGATAGCGTCGAAGGTTTCGGGGAAAGTATGAATGCTCACTTGAATTATATTCACCTTCGCCGATGATGAAAAGTCTAGACGGCGATCGAGAGAGCCAGTCTGCCGTGCAAAGCACAAAAGCATTAACGACCAAAACCAAAATATGGAGAATACCCGCGAAATTCAAACTTTCTTTGCCTTAAGATACCCCAACTTACTTCTTTCAAGTTTATATAGTAGACATGGATTTTTCAACTCAAATTATATTATGGTACTAAACAATTTATAGGCCAAACGATATTTCAGAAATATCATTAAAAAAATGCTTTTTACCACGTATTTGTTGGACTATTTATGTCTTAAAACGCGAAAAAAAATGCGTCTTGATTTGACTTTTAAAGAAAATAAACACATTAATGCGTTTTTGGTTTGAAAATAATGCAAAAACCTAAAATAATGCGTTTTGCAACAAGTCATTTCTCTAAGAACAAAAATTTTAAATTCTAAAATTAGTTCAAAATTGAATTTAACGTATAAAATAAGGTGAAATAAAACTAAAATCTGTAAATCTAAAATTTGGTCGTTAATGCTTTTGTGCTTTGCACGGCAGCAGTGACCATCTGGGTCTAGGAGGTCTGAAAGGCGGGTAAGCCTTGGGTTATTCTGGATACAGGGAACGTCATTATTCAGGCTCGAGCCGTCAATGGTTTTGAAAAAGGGGGAAACATTTAAAAAAGTTTCACGAGATGAAAGCCCGAATTGGCTCGTGTGGTTAGATTGCAGTCGGAAGGCAAGGTTCGAAAAACTAGAAAATGGTACTAGCGAGCTTGATGGTAGAGGCATCGTGGTCGACAGAGCACATTGACCAGTCGGAAGTGAGCTGGAGGGTATAAGCCCGTTGCAAGTCGATTAGGCGGTATTGCCTTTGGCGCAATATGATTTTCAGTTGGGGAACTAGGATGGAAGTTAGACGCGAATTAGTGTATAACGAAAGCTTCCGTAGCGCAGCCAGCGCTCAAGAACCCGGAGAGTTTTCCACGTCATCTTTGAAAAACTCTCCACCCACAACATTTGATGGGAAAAGACCATCGATATTGGGTGTGTTGAGACACCACTCACCGCGCCAGACAAAGAAGGACATGTCGTAGTTGACAATATCCCTGGAAGCGGAAGTTCCCCCAATAGAACTATTAAGATCCGTAGTGGAGCTAGCGTCAGTGGCGTATCCAAAAATGAAATGACGGGGTTGGTGGCGTAAAAAATGTAATTTCGTGCGTTATGGATTGGGCCCAGGGCCCCACAGGGTAGCGTTAGCGATGTCGAACGGGCCTCTGTAAAGAATGGCGCGAAGAACGCGAGAATGGATGAAGTTATTCAGGGAGGTTTGTCCCTGATGTTTTGGACGCGTCAGAGAGAGGAAAGAGCTAACAAAAAAGGGCTCGCCTTTACGTTTTAATTAAAAAGGGATTTTTCTAAAGACCTCTTACTTTAGCGACGCCATCTCTTGGCCATCTTCCAGAAGACAACGGCTTCTTTTTTCCTTAAGGGATTCTCTTTTATACGTCAGCATCGGGGGGGGGGGGGGGATTGACAACGAAATGATCTAGTGAGTAAACAGAGTATACCCTTCAAAACGTTATTGCAGTTTGGGGAACTTTGCCTCGATCGCGTTTTATAGAAAGACGCTTTTAAGATACCCATTGTTACTCAAAGGCGCGTGGAATATTGAGAAAACATTGTTATTTTTTTAATTAATTTTCTTATAATTATATTGCTTTTTAATATTATATAACAAAGTAATATTAAACGTGGCGTTACAAAATAGCCATCGTTTATTTTTTTGGTGGTCGAATTTCATTCTGTTTAAAGGGAATATAACCTGCAAAGCCATCTTTATGGAAGACCCCTTCAATATTTCAAATTTCCCTGCACAGTGGCGCCAAACATTTCTAATGCCAAAGGCAAGAGCGGCCAAAGCTGCAAGCGTTGGTGTACCACACCAAATACCTGAGGTTATATTCCCTTTAAGATCTGAGTAGGTATATCAGGGGTGCCCAAATGTAAAAAGTAAATGCTTATCTCGGAAATATACCAAAAGCTTATAATAAAAATAGTTACTATAAACAGGACGGTTTTGACCTAAGGTAATCTTCCTAAATATTAAATTGCGTAGATAGCTTCCTCTCAATACCCTATCCGTGAGGCTGGTTTCCATAGCGAATAGGAATGTATATTCGTAAGATGGTCTCAACTTGTTGGCCAAGCAATCCACTTAGTTCCGGTCCCTCTTCGTCCATCGAGGGTGCGATAGCGTCATCCACTGGGAAAGCCTCTTCGACGACACCACCCACTAACATCCGGGAGACGTTTACCAGGTGTTGGTGCTGAGTTGGAAATAATTTTGATGACCTGAAAAGTATCTTAAAGTGTTGGTTGCACGAAAAATCGATAGCAATAAAAACGAATGAATGTGGGCTTGTTTTGAAGCCCTGGACGTTCTCTATCCAAAAATGTGAATGTCGAAACAAATTTCCAAGCCTATGTGTACTAATTTTGAGTCCGAAACTGACCTTTTTCGCTCCCCAAAATCCTGAAATTTTCGGTCAGTTCTCTCCTCCGTAGCACGAGCAATTTGGGGCAAATCGAAGCTGTAGTTTTATTCCTAAAATAGAAGGAACTGAAGTGGAGCGATTCTGTTTACCTGTAGAAGTTTTCAAACCAGAGATTTTTAATCGTAATATTAGGTTTATTATCGAAATAAAAAAATAAAGCCTAGAAATTATCTTTTCAAATCACGCGGCGCATACATGTATAAAAAGTGTTATTATTTGGAGAGCGCGCTTCCTAATATTTCCGTGTAGAGGGTCTCGTGCGTTTTCGCGCGAGCTCAACAAAAACAAAAATATGCGCGTGCTCTCCAACTTTAACTGCACGATGAATCAAATTGCTCGACTCTACGGCGCACCGTGCGCCGCGCACGGAGCACGAGCACCGTATAAAAAATTCTGTTAGTAGAATCCCATGGTTCAATAGGGTTTTTTTGGTTTTCGTCTACGGAATTAGTAGCACTATAGTGGCACCAAGAATTTGTATGCAAGCCTAAACTCTATGTTGGGTAAAGCGACCAATGAGATAACTCGTTGTCAATGACGTCAATGACCACGGCAAAATTCAAAAAAAAAAATTTCCCGTTCTTTTAATTATAACTAATTATCTAAGAAACGTGAAGCAACGAAACTTTATATTCGGGTATTTTAAACGTAATTTCTTCGTTTAAAAGTAATATTAAGGCGGTAACGAATAATTTGCAACTTGCTCTTTAAAGAAGAATTCGGCTTCTTGGAAATTTGGTTCGGTTTTTATTGGCAAAAATAACTTTATTCTAGCATTTATGATAATTGAGGTTGTTTTAGATCAGCGGCGTCACTTTCATTTCTTCATCTCGGTGGGCATTTCGTGTTCCATTTCAAATAGGGCTGCGTTCAGTAAGTCAGCGCTGACCTCAACGGTCAGCTCTTCTTTCACGTTTCCAGTTTTGACGTCACGTTGCCCGTCCGTTGGGCAACGAAGTGATCAGCTGTAAGAGCACGTTTTTCTGTTGCTCAACGGTCACGTGACGTCGCAGGATGGAGTAAAGCCAGCTGCAGACGCGTAAAAAACGTTCAACAACGGTCTCGACGAAAATAATTTTTCAGATACTTCGTTGAGAGTTACCGAACGCAGCCTAGGTGTTTTTATAAATTAACATGACCTTCTTGTTTGAATACAGCTACTACGTCACAACTTTAACTTTGGTAATATTAAGAGCGCGCGCGTAGGGCACGAGAAACCTCGGATTTCCACGTGCTCGTGCGAACCGCGCGTATCAAAACTATTCTAATAAAGGCTGCGTTCAACAACTATCAACGGAGAAAAACCGTTGAGTTATCGTTGAGTTCTTTTAATCAACGCTAGGTCACAAAAATCTAAAAGTTGTTGTACGATTTATAGTTCGCTGACTTAACGAACAAAATATCGTCTGCTACCCCTCCTTTAACTTTGTCGAATGACGTCACGACACCGATGAGTGACGGAAAAACCATCTCGCTCAGCCGATGTTTCCGCTGAGTCTCCGATGATCAACGTGACGTCAAAACCGGAAGTCAAAAAAACCGCTGACCGTTGAGCTCAGCGCTGAGTCCCGCTGAACGTAGCCTTGGAAGCTATGACATCGTGACGTAAAAGCAGCATTAAAACAAGTTCGGCAAGCGTAGCTGAATTTATAAAAAGAACTATTCGTAGTAGTCGTAAATATCTCGTAAATATTGTCATTGGCGATAGCACGAATTTTGAAAACACTACGCTCTACATCTACGTCTACCAACAAAGACCAATACGCCCATTATGAGCAGTCCGCTTTCCTGATTTCTTTAGTCATTGTCGTAAACTTCTCGTCTAATTAATGGAAATTTTGTAAATTTTTCATATATTTGGTTCCCATACAGCGCGACAATTTCTTTATTATTTTTAATCCCATTTGAAACAAATTGTCTTGAGTTGACTGTTTCTTTATTGTCATCAAAGCGGAACGGGTCGCTGATCTCGAGCGTCTTTTAAACATCTTTCTCTTTATAATAAACGTTTGATTTCGTCGTTTATCGCGCGGAAGATTACGGACTCTCCCCGAGGACTCAAAACTCGTTCATTATGGCGCCAAAGAAAGGTTTTACTGGTTCTTGTTTCTTTCAAGACGTCTTTTATGAATTTTCACCGCGGAATGAATTTGTCAACGAGGGAAGGGTGGTTTCAGCCATTTTTCTTGATAGTAATTCCGGGTCGTTTGTGCCGCGGGCGCCCCCTATTTTGAAAGGCTTTCATCAAGACCCCTCGGCGTTTGTTTGGCCGCGAATCAGCCTTTTACGAGAAATTTGCATACGACGTGTTTAGAAAATTTATTTTCGTGAGTTGATTCTTTGTCTTATCTTTTATTTGTCGTATCCCCGCGGCTTCTTTGTTTTAAATTAAAGATTACTCGGAAATTTTATTCAAAATTATTTTACGTTTTTTTAAGAAGAATGCTCGAATTCCTAGCGGAAGGGTACCCACATTTTGAAGGTCAACTTCACCATTTTCAAGGTCTAAATCGTCGTGTTTAAATTACTAGTTTTTGAGTCCAATTAGTGCTCGGAATTGTTTATTCATTATCCACAAAATTTCCGCTTTATTTAACAAAAGTTGGTAAAAAGAATATCATTTTAACTTATTTAATTATGTTTTTACGCAACCAAGCATTTATTTGAATTAAAATGGCATTTATTTAAATAATTGTTTGTTTTGTTTAAATAATAGGCTTATCCTTTTTCGATTTTTTAAACATTTTACAATTATTATTCAAATATTGGTTATTTAAATAAATATTATTTAAATATCGCCGAACGTATTTTATCCATGGATAAAAGTTAATCGAACGCCGACCTCTAAGTCCAATATAGCGGAATGTTCGTACGTTAGTAAATTAGTTACCGCCTTAGACGTAGTAAAAGCTAACCGATTTAAAATGCAATTTTGGCCATAGCTAGACTTATCCAAAACCCTTGTCCCGACGAAGCCCAAATTTTAAAATTTGTGACGTCAATTTAGAGAAATTGAAACTTAAAATATTAACGTGCAAAAATAGGTTTCTTAAACCTACGAGCAAAAAAAATGTACTAGGTTTAAGCTAGGAGAAACAGCACCCCACACAAGGAGAACGCAACCCGTCGAAAGTCGTACATTTTCTTGTATACAATTTTCATTGGTTAGACGCTTTAGCGCCTGCTGCCGTCGGAAGGGAATATTCGGAAATTGTCTTCCCCCCACCGCCAGTAAAACTTGCAGCGTAAAGGCTCGTCCAATGAAATTTGTACACAACCCTGCGTTAGCGTGTTTAAAGGCTAGCTGGGTTCTCCTTGTGTTTGTTGCTCCTAGCTTAAACCTAGGAGCAACAAACACAACACCCCACACAAGGAGAACGCAATCCGTCAAAAGTCATGAAGTTTCTGGAGTACGTTTTTCATTGGCTAGACGCTTTAGCACCTGCTGCCGTCGGAAGGGGAAAATTCAGAAATTGTCTTCCCCCCCCCGCCCGTAAAACGTTCAGCGTAAAGGCTCGTGACGCTCGTCCAATGAAATTTGTACACAACCCTGCGTTAGCGAGTTTAAAGGCTAGCTGCGTTCTCCTTGTATTTGTTGTTCCTAGCTTTAAAGGGAATATAACCTCAGGTATTTGGTGTGGAACACCAACGTTTGCAGCTCTGGCCACTCATGCCTTTGGCTTTAAAAATGTTTGGCGCCACTGTACAGGATAATTTTAAAAATTGAAGGGGTCTTCCATAAAGATTGCTTTGCAGGTTATATTCCCTTTAACGATGTAGCTGCTGTAAACGCTAAAAAAAATTATTCACGTGAAAATAAAAAAACTGAAAATAGGAAGGATTTTTTCGACGCACGTGTAATTTCATTCATTCTGATAATAAAATCGAATCACGATGGCTTAGCAATATTTATCTGCATTTCTCTTAGCTAATAGGATTATCCCTTCCGAGCCAGCGCGCTCCTATTTATACAATGTGATCGTTGAAGGTTTTCAGATCAATTCATCTATTCATTCCAAGTGCCGTAAAATAAAATAAAATCACATTTTATTTACTTGGTACATTTAGAGCGTCCAATAATAGATTCTGCATTTAAGCCTACGAATATATATATATATATATATGTGTGTGTGTGTTATAAATTTCTTCTAAAACATAAAATTGAGATTTATTTTAGCGAACTTCAGCCTGATTGTCTTTTTGGTGGTTCTATAGAGTTGGGAGGCTATCGACCGAGACAACGCCACCTTCACTCCGGACATCACCCCGCTGATTCTGGCCGCCCACCGGGACAACTACGAGATCATCAAGATCCTGCTGGACCGGGGCGCCACTCTGCCCTCCCCGCACGACGTCCGCTGCGTCTGCCCCGATTGCGTCCAGTCCAAGGTCGAGGACAGCCTGCGCCACTCGCGCTCCCGCATCAACGCCTACCGCGCCCTGGCCTCGCCCTCCCTCATGGCCATCTCCAGCAAGGACCCCATCCTCACCGCCTTCGAACTCAGCTGGGAACTCCGCCGGCTCAGCTTCGTCGAGCACGCCTTCAAGACCGAATACCAGGTCAGCTCTCTTCTTAGTTTCTTATCGCGATCGCTTTCGGAGTATACCGCGATACCGTTGTCGATATCTTTCAATCGACCATTTATCATTTGATTATCGATACGATATACCAGTTTTCGATTATGTTAATGTCTTCCCGTATCGCAGGGCTCCCAGAGTTCCTATAAATTCCTATAATTTCAATATGCTCCTATAATTTCCTATTTTCTCAAAATTGTTCCTATAAATTCCTATTTTTTCGAAATTTTCTAGTTTTTCTATAGCTATATCCCGAAATTCCTATAATTTTAAAAATAATGTATTAGAAAACAGCCTTAACGTTTGGGAAAAATTTGCCTTCTAAATAGAGCTTCGCTCTGGCTTAGGTCCGGTGTTCCCGAAAACATCAACGGTTGGGCTCCCAGAGTTCCTATAAATTCCTATAATTTCAATATGCTCCTATAATTTCCTATTTTCTCAAAATTGTTCCTATAAATTCCTATTTTTTCGAAATTTTCTAGTTTTTCTATAGCTATATCCCGAAATTCCTATAATTTTAAAAATAATGTATTAGAAAACAGCCTTAACGTTTGGGAAAAATTTGCCTTCTAAATAGAGCTTCGCTCTGGCTTAGGTCCGGTGTTCCCGAAAACATCAACGGTTGGGCTCCCAGAGTTCCTATAAATTCCTATAATTTCAATATGCTCCTATAATTTCCTATTTTCTCAAAATTGTTCCTATAAATTCCTATTTTTTCGAAATTTTCTAGTTTTTCTATAGCTATATCCCGAAATTCCTATAATTTTAAAAATAATGTATTAGAAAACAGCCTTAACGTTTGGGAAAAATTTGCCTTCTAAATAGAGCTTCGCTCTGGCTTAGGTCCGGTGTTCCCGAAAACATCAACGGTTGGGCTCCCAGAGTTCCTATAAATTCCTATAATTTCAATATGCTCCTATAATTTCCTATTTTCTCAAAATTGTTCCTATAAATTCCTATTTTTTCGAAATTTTCTAGTTTTTCTATAGCTATATCCCGAAATTCCTATAATTTTAAAAATAATGTATTAGAAAACAGCCTTAACGTTTGGGAAAAATTTGCCTTCTAAATAGAGCTTCGCTCTGGCTTAGGTCCGGTGTTCCCGAAAACATCAACGGTTGGGCTCCCAGAGTTCCTATCAATTCCTATAATTTCAATATACTCCTATAATTTCCTATGTTTTCAAAATTGTTCGTATAAATTCCTATTTTTAGCTAAAATGATCCTATAAATTCCTATTTTTTGGCTAAAAATGTTAATATAAATTCCTATATTTTCTATGAAATTTCCTATAATTCCTATAATATTTAAAAAAAAATCGCTGGGAGCCCTGGTATCGTTATCGATAGAATTTATCGAATCCTTCAATCGTTATAAATGCTAAGTAAGAAGGTTTCTCGTGACCGAGTTACGCTCCTTTGCCCGTGTTTCAAATAGTATTAAATCGTCTGGTAACACTGAGCAGCTCTGAAATCTCGAGAATCCCGCCAGATAGGGAAGCTCTCTTAAACTGTCTCCTTCGTAAAATATAACAATTGCCAAAGATATAGGAAAATTTATAAACCAACAATTAAATTTCGAGATAAAATGTCTTTGAAACTTGAATTCGCTTTGATCGTAAAAGGGTCTAAACATCGTAAAAGAATTTTCAATTGTCGATGGAAAATGGCGTGGCACTTTCAAAGTGACCAGGGGACATTTGCGCCAAAAGTGGTGGCCAAGGCGACGGTACAAGGCAGATATATATCGTCTGATTATTCCGGGCTTTCAAGCAGCGCGCTAACCCCTATATTTGTCGCGAAAGGGGGCGTCCCACTCAGTCTCTGCTTGTTTTTGAGTTGCGGAGCTGGACGAAGCCTATAAAAGGAAGATGTTCGGGAAAACCAAGAATAAAAGTTCGTCCAAGGTTTAATCATAGGCTGCTGGCGCCGTTGTACGAAATTCCTCGCCGTATGGTCGCTTAACCTTAAAATCTTAAGTCCTTCTGGGCTACCGTTAACTGATACCTGGGTGGGGAAAAGGCTAAATTACTAAATATATTCACTTCAAAATCGAAAATGAACCTTAAAGCTATTCGACGATTGATTTGTACAATTTGTACGCGAAACAGCGCAGTGAAATTTGTCAGAGTAAACTTGGAGACATTGGTTCGCGTTGTTGGGAACGGGGTTTCGGAGTCGCGAGTACCTCGGAAGGCTTTAGTATCTCTGGTGAGGGAAAAGTTTCTCCAAGTACAAGTACGTTGGGCCGGACTGGCTGTAACATCTTGACTTTATGGGCAGCGAGACGATGTTATCTTTGTTTCCGACACTTTTCTCTCGCGGACATAATAGCGCTTCGGAGCAGTGCCGTCTTTCCCATTGGGCAAATAGGGCACTGCCCTAGGGCCCCAAGATTCTGGAGGGCCCCATTTTCAACTTTTGTAAGGCAAATTATTAAAATTATTTAACTATCTAAAACATGTCTTTTCGTGATATTTTTTATTTGAACCAATATTTGTAAATTAGGGCAACGATGAGCTTCGCATTGGAGGTTAAGAAATTGTCTGGAATTATTAGGGGCCCCGCTTATCACTTTGCCCTGGGGCCCCCAATCATCTAAAGACGGCCCTGCTTCGGAGCCGATAATATATCCTCTCTCTGTACGTTTATGGAGCTTTGGCCCCTTTTACTTTTCGTCTCTTGAACGACTCTGTTGGGGCCCAGCATACGGCGGACTATGCCTGCTTCAGAATTTAGGATTAAAATTGTAATATTTAAATGGCAATGTTTTGCTCAGATTAAAAGCCACGCGGAAAAAGGGCTCTTCTTGTCCAGTGGCGGCGCTAGGGGGTAGGCCAGGTAGGCCACTGCCTACCTTCAAATTTCAAGGGGGCCCCAAAATCATCCTATAAATTGATCTAGAAAGGGCCTCAAAATTCTCCCAAGAGATAAAATTCGCTAAAAGAGGCAATAGGCGAATCTCATTAATTTCTTATATAAAATGTATAATGAAAAAGTGATATTTGAGTCTTTCATTGTAAAATTTATTCCAGTAACCAAGCATATTAAAAGGTTTTAATCGTAATTTTTTATTCAAGCATTTCGTTGAAAAGGGGGGGGGGCGAGTAGGGGGCCCATTTATTTGGTTTGCTTACCCTGGTGAAAATTCCTGGCGCCGCCACTGTTCTTGTATTCAGTGTTTGCAAAAAAAATGGCTTTTTCTTTAAATTTAAAATCCAGTATGGTTAAAACCGGTGTAACCGGTGATTTCAGATGGTTAAAACCATTAATAAAAAAATGCTCAAATTGCCTGATTTCAAAATTACGTTTTTGCGCGTGACAGTACCTTTACATTGTGAGGTATAGCAGACTTATTTACCCGCTTTTATACCCTAACATGGCGGCGTATTTTCACGCGCAAAATGAATTTTTAGATCCCCCAATTGCTTATATCTAGCTCTCATTACTTACGACAAAAAGTGAAGGTTAAGTTTTAGTTTTTTTCTAATTCATTTCTCAATTATTTTTTTAATAAAAAAAATTGGTTTTAGCAATGGGTTTTATTCGGTGGTTAAAACTGGTTAAAACCAGGTCGGATTTATACAGTCGGGCTGGCTCTTTCCAACCCTGCTTGTCTCTGATACCAGTAACGGTTATTTGCTAATATCATAAGTAACGTAATAACAATAAGTACGTAAATTATGAAAAATTACCACCGAACTGATTTTCAGAGCTTTTTCGCAATCTAGATTTAGTTCTCAGCGCAGAACTTCCTAGTGTATAAATATGCCTAAGGTAGAGCTCGGGAAAACGGATAAATTAACCGCCAAAATTTCAATTAATCGTATAAAATTCGATTAACTGTTTATTTATGGATATTATTCACGACGATGATGCGATTTGATATGCAACAAATAAGTATTTATTCGGATAATTTTGGGTTATGGATGTAAAAGAAATGAACGGAAAATTTCTTATCCGAACACCGAGCCCTAGCCTATGGCGAAATATACTACTGGATGATAAAATTAGCGAATAAGTAGAACCCTAATCAAATTTGAAGAAATTTAAAAAAACTTACTAATAGCTCTCGCAAACAAAAAGACGCAAAACTCGGACCAAATAGATCTTCGAGTGAAAAACGGAAATTTGTTTAGGGTTTAGCTTTATTATCCCTTTTCTAATGGACTATTCTACTTATTCGCTAATTTTATCATCCATTGCAATGCAGTCCATAGGTGGTTCCTTTTAACGAAATATACTACTACCATGGACGATAATACGCTAAGTACTCAGCTCGAGTGTCAGTCCAAGTCGAAGCTTGGCCAGAATGTCAGTGTCGGAAAAAGGTTCTAGGGAAAGATTGCTAGATTAGGGTATGTTTAACGTATTGGATCGAAAATGGTTCTTCTTAATGTAGAGTAATTTATTAATTAATGGTTCAATTTCGTCTCGATCATTCGGAACGCTAGCCATATTGGATCGGAAGCTTCGCCTAATTACCGCGTCTGACCATTACCATCGTTTCAAATTGCTAATAGAGGTTTTCGTACAATCCGATTGCAGGAGCTGCGACGCCAATGTCAGAACTTCGCGACGGCTCTGTTGGACCACACCCGGAGCTCTTACGAACTGGAGGTCCTCTTGAACTACGACCCCACGGGTCCGGCCTTCGAGCACGGCGACCGAATGCACCTCAGTAGATTGGTCCTAGCCATCAAGTACAAACAGAAGAAAGTAAGTTTGATCATTTTATTATTTTCTCTAAAGACCGCCGGTAGTGTCTCAAAGAAAATGTTCTGGTCTTCGGCGAGCAGTTTTGCGCGCATTCGAACGTGCAGCAACTGTTGGCTTCGATCTGGTACGAGGGTCTTCCGGGGTTCCGCCGCAAGATCATTTTCCTGCAAGCCCTGCACATCATCCGTATCGGCATCCTGTTTCCGGTCTATTCCATCGCGTACATCATCGGGCCGCATTCGCACTACGGACGCATCCTGCGCCGCCCGTTCATCAAGTTCATCTGCCACTCCGCCTCTTACGTCACCTTTTTGTGTAAGTCAAAATCGTTCATTTTACAACGCGAGACCGAGTGACGACGTCAACAATGTTTTAAGTCACGTGCTACCATTACACTTTTCGCAAAATCCAAACAAAATTTCGTCCTAAGACGATAATAGATCGATTTGGAATATCGGTGGGTTCAAATGTCACCTTCTATCTTGGGAAGACTCCAAGCTTAAACTTTTTGAGGGGCACAAATTATTTTTGAGGGGACCCGGCCCCTTCAGGCCCCCACGCTGGCTACGGGCCTGAGTTTAAAGGAAGATGGAAAACAGGACTGTTTAATCGTATCGGGCAGTGACTCTTTGCGACGAATTTGCACCCTCTAACTCGCCGAAATCGATCTATTCGTTCAAATATTCCCGCAGCAGAACGCTAACTGTCTCTCGAGGTGCATCAGCAAATTTGCTTTTCTCGGAGATTTCCAATAGCGCCACGGCTATGGCCAAGTGCTCACTGCTCTTCGTAACGTCTCCGTACTACCTTCCACAAGCCTTTGCTTCGTAACGGAGACAATGCCTTGTGGAAGGCAGGACGGATACGAAACGGAGAGCCAGTGGGCGCCTACCCTACGGCGCGGCAATCTTACTTGCCTTTTTACTATCTCAATTATACTCATTGCGTTTTGATATTCTTCTAATACTTTGGTCAAGAAAGGGTGTGGAAAATAAAATAAATAGCAGACGACTTCCTATTATGAGCTTCTCACGTTCACCGCTACGTGGCTTTATGTAAATTGAAAAGGCTAGTTGCTGTACAAAGGTGAAACAAATTACTAACCGGAATTCCTATACTTAATTTTGCCTTTGTACACCCGTCTTAAGTACCATTCAGACTATGCAATTTTCTTGTTGTTAAATGTCCGATGTACGAATTAATTGGTCGCCCTACGCTGTTTAAACCTTTCCACCAAAACTGGGTTTATCTTTAATTCTTGTGGGTAACAATTTAGTACGACCATTGTCCACACGAGGGCTCACGATTTGGGTTCCTCCAAAGGGATTATTTGTATTTTTTATTATCGTCTGCTATACTGTTTTATCTATGAAATTTTGAAATTAAAATAGCCTGTCAAAATTATTTATGTCTGTTGTTTTGACGATAGCAATATTAGATAGTAAGCAGACGATGAGTTAAAGGTATCCACGGAATAGCTTAATTTCATTGGTTGAATTTCAAATAGTTGTATATCTCAAACAAATTGTCAGTGTTGGGTAAATAAAAATGTTATAAATATTGTTGAAAGTATTTAATTTCTTAAATACTACAAAATAGTATTATTTAATAAAATACTAAATACATTTTCAAAAACATATTTAAAGTAAAATTCTAAATACTGAAAATGTATTTTAAATACTACCCAACACTGCAAATTTATACCCAAAAATCGGTCACCTACCCGAAACAATTTGGCTGTTGGTCTCCAAAAATAATGTACCAAAATGTGCTGTTCACGCTTCTTAATTAACTGCCAATTAGTTGTACCAATTTGGCGGCCAAATAAATTGGCCTTTAAAGGTTCTACAGTCGGAACGCCCTTCAAAACGCTTAAGGGCATGGACCAAGAATTTAAGGGGACTGTTCCCGATATTTTGACACGGTAGGCGTGGCCTAAATCGGAAGGCTTACTGAGGTACACCAGCCGCTTTGGAGCACCTCAAGAATTCTGTTCCACTATATCACTGCGAGTTGGGGCTTATGAGACAGAACGTGCGAGAAAGTTAGGTTAGGCTTAGTTCATTAAATTTTTTAAATTTAGAAATGAAATGGATTCCAGTGAATTTGATTAAAAAACATTAGTCATATGTGGCTTACTGGTTATTTTTACTTAACATAATGGTTGATTACCATTACTTAAAATAAAATAAATAATATATTGTCGGGATACTTCATAAATAAGCCAACAAATACAAAAATGAAATGAGACTTCTGATCATTACATTAATTTTTTAATCTTATCTTAAGACTACCCCAATTTTTTATTTCAGTCGGCCATCTGTTCTGATTTAATCTAGCCCTATCTTTTATGTACGCTGATTCTTTAAAATTTCTTTTAGGCCAATTTATTTCTTTTGTTAATATTTCTGAATTATCCCACATTATTTTATGTCCATTATTATTGTTTAGCTACTTCATTTACAAGGTATCTTTTTTAACCTTATCTTTATGTTCTTCTAATCTTGTTTTAAAACGTCTCTTTGTTTGACCAACATAGTTCAAACCGCAATTACAAGGTACATTATAGACAATTCCAGTTTCATTTTCTTTTTTCATCTTTGGTTTGTTTTTTAACAAAATTGTTCCTAAACTCCCAAATTTGTTATTTATCAAGCTTATTTTATGACTAGCAAGTTGGCGACTCGTTTTTTCGCTTTTTCCTTTAATATACGATAGTACTAGTTTTGGATTTTCTCTTATTTGACTAGTTTTTAATTTTTTACAAACTGGTCATTTCTAACAATATTTGCCTCAAATATACTTTTTATACAATTTTTTGGGTAATGGAAATTCTTCAGTTTTACCATTAAATTTTTATCCTTAACAGGTTCGTCACTAATCGCTTCTATTTTACATTTTAAACTTTTTAATAGACCTATTTGTATCCCGTTCGGATGCGCAGAGGCATAATTTAAATTTTTTTTGCATATGTAGATTTATGATAAATTTTTGTCATAATATTTTAATTTTTTCTTTTTAATCCTAAATCTAAAAATGGCAACGACCCTTCTATTTCTGCTTCATATGGAAATTTAACATCATCATCTAATTTATTAATTTTATCTAAAATTAAACTACTTTCTCACTTTTTATCTTTAACAATAAACCTATTATATAATTTCATGTTTGGCCATATTTCCCGAAGGAAACGATTTTCTATTTCTTGTAAATATAAATTCGGCATCGCTCCTGAGATGCCAGGCCTTTACACTGTTTATAAAAATAATTCATTAAATACGAAATACGTATTTGTTAAACATAGGTTGGCTAAACTCATAATAGTATCCACACTTAGGTTAGTACGCTCTCTCAGATTTTTATCCTCTTTTAATTTAATCTTTAAAATCTCTCGCTCCTTTTTTATCGGGATAGATGGGTACATACTAATTACATCTAGACTCCCTAATTCATCATCTTCAGCGAGTTTTATATTTTTTATATTTTCATATAATAGATATGAATTTTTAATTGTTCTATTGTTTTGACCTATTAGCGGTTTTATAATTTTAAAAAGAATCTTTTCTGTTTTTGAAGTTATACTATTCATTGAAGCTACAATTAGACGTAATGGTTTTGACTCTTTACGTAATTTTATTAGTCCGTATATGTGAGGAACTTTTATAGCTTCACCATAAAAAGATTCATTACTTAAACTTTTAACGGCCCAATTTCAAAAATAAAAGGTCAAAAACTTACTAAGCCTAATCATTTAACCGACAACAACGGCGCCATTTTGTCCAAATTGAACGTGAACGCTCTAGCTTCTCTACGAAACTACGCCGGAAATCGACTTCAGCGACGCCAAGTTTGTCCACATTGAACTAAAATTTGCAGTGATTTTGCTTTACCCAGAATTAACGCGTGCTTTTTAAAGCCTAAACAGTGAGTCCCTTTAGATTCTTGGTCCATGCTAAGGGTTACTACTTCGCGTAAGACCCGCATTGGTGCTACTGATTTTATTGACATGGTCCCCTCATTAATAGCGTTTTCCATTTGACTGCTCTCGAGCACTCTACATCGCTCTGATCAACATTTTATGTTCCATTAGCGTGCTCGGATCTGCTCCGATCAAGTTTCGCGTGTTCCATTTCGCTCTCTCGGGTGCTCCTGGATCGCCCAAAACCGATCTGCCAATTTCAACAGATCAACGGATCGAGATCGAGATCGGAGAAAATTTTCGCGTGTTCCTTTTAGATGGCAGACCAAGACGCGAAAATTCAAATTACAAGCAGACGAAAAACAACAAAGCGCGGGAATATGTTCATAGAATATTCCATTTGCGGTTTTACTCTGGTCGATTGGGGCGAGATCTATGACGTCAGAGACAGATTCAGAGCGTATCTTGAGCAATCAAATGAAAAACGCTATAAGGATCTACAGAATCTTTGAAATATTCGGGCCAAATGTCTGGTAGCTCCTCCTTTTCCGTTACTTGACTGAGACATACCTTCCCACTTTCCAAAATACTTGATAATGTAGTCTCATCCTCAAAATTCAAATAATTGTGTAGACCTTGAAAAGCGATGGTAGAGCCTATTTCGCCCTACGCGACGTGTTTCGGAACAAGAAAAAAATATATATTTTTTTAGTCGATTGTGACGTGTGGGACAATTCAGTCCTCTCGTCCATTTGATTAATCAGGGCGAGATAGGTGTAACGGCCTCGCCAACGGGGGGGGGGGATAAGTGGGGACAGGGGTGAGGACACCCGTGGCGGAAGTATTCCGACCACCCGTTGGGGGATTGGTGGTCTTCCTCAAATGGCCATCCACAAACCTAGGAGGATTCAAGTACCGAGTTTTCATATTCCTAGCACAAACTCTGCTTCCCAGACGCTTGGGATTACAGTAGTACGCCACTACTCCCGGCAAAAAAAATTTATAATAAGAAAATGATGTCATTTTATGAGTCGACCAGCTTCCGGTAGCAGACGTACGACTGTTCCTACCGGCGCCCATCGACGGTACACTAGTGGCTAATAATAGTAGTTTTAAGCCTTTGCTCAAATGAAGAGATTAATAAAATTATAAACCTCACTAATTACTTTTTTCAAATTTAAATACGTTAATTAGTTTTTAACTATCCCAAATTTGCGAACACAATTTTAAAATCTCGGCGGGAATAATCGCCCTTCGTAATCGGTGAACAAACAAGTAACTTTAACTGTACTAAAGTCATTACGTAACTGATTACCAAATTAGCATTGCCGAAGGCTGTACTAAAACTAGCTATTGAAAACGGTTTCGATGCTAGTTTATTCGAAGAAGTTCACTCGGGCCTAACATAGCAACTAGTATGAATCTTTATTGTGGGCTTGTATTTTTTAATAAAGCAGGCTGTTCCGAGCGATTTCAGGAACGTACTTTCTCCAATCACAGATCGTATTTTCGAAGCATTTTTTGGGTAAAAACGATATTTTCTATTTTCCGCCTAATGCGCCATCTATGAAACAAATTTTATTCCTTTTTTAAATTTGAATCCGGCATTCCGGCATTGTAACTACCAGCGTTGCCATACCTACTATAATTATGGTATAAATAAATGGTACTATTATTTGGAGAGCGTACTATATAGTACCAATATGTACCATATTTCCAACTTATTGTATTATAATGGTACTATTTTTATATTTACATTATTTCTACTACTAAAATAATAAGAATTTTATGTGATCGATACTGACTACATCCACTCCCCATAAAGAAACGACACGCGAGAACAGTTATTTGCATGTTTGGCAACAAACACTTTAAATTAGAAGTAATTAATACTATTTTATATTGGTACCATAATTTCTATTGTGATACTACAATTTTTTACCCTTTGTACAATAATTCGGACAGAAAAATCTGGCAACGTTGGTAACTGCTGTCCAATAGTGCGGCTGACCAACAGTTCTACCAACCTTGACTGCTGTCAACAATTACAATGCCCTTGAAAACAGCGTGAATGTCGCTTTCAACAGAGGGCCGTACAAGAGGAATTCGGAGAAAGCCAGCTGCTTTTGTGGTGGAATTAGACCACATTCTATTTAGAAAACTTTCAACGAACTTCAAAAGGTTCAAACGTACTAAATATTTTTTTAAAAATATCAAAACGTATTTTCGTATCATAAATTTTTCCAAACATACTAAATACAATTAAATAAATTCAAAACGTATTTTAGTTTTAAAAATTTGAAATCGTATTAAAAAAGTACAAATGTACCGCTCGGAACAACACATGGCAACGAAGTATTAAAGCATATAGCCAGGCGCTGACTGCTCTTCGTAACGTCTCCGTCCTACCTTTCGCAAGCCTTTGCTTCGTAACGGAGACAATGCCTTAGGGAAGGCAGGACGGATACGAAACGGAGAGCCAGTTGGCGTCTAGCTATAGACTGCAGCGCAATGGGCCTTTTACCAGGTTGTAGTGTAGTCAAATCACTTCATGTACCTTGGTCTATCGCAAAAATGTAGCTCAGCGTTGCCAGTGTACGATAATTCGTACACGTCGCTAATTTCGTAATAATTTTTGCAACGTACGATATTTTCAATGTCGTACTATATAGTACGCATTTTTCGATAATTCAGCTCATGCGTACGATAATGTACGATAATTTTTTAATTGGCTGAAAACCAATTAAAACTGCGATTTTTAAACAAGTTTTCAATCGGTCAAACTTTAAATGTTATAAAAATTTGGATTTAAAAAGTTTAACGTCACTATTTCACACACAATTGAAATCTTCCACCAGTTTTCAGGCATACGATATTTTTTCTGAGATCGATAATTTTTTGGCAACGCTGATGTAGCCACAAAATTTACAACCGGTATCTTAGCTACTCGTTTAGAGCAGACGACGACTCAATTAGGTATTAAACTAGTTAGTTAGAGGGTTTTAGTTGTCGTGTGACCGTGGCTTCAGTTTCATATGTTCGTAATCATAGTACAGATTTTAATTAACTGGTTAGCCGTTAGAAATCGTCCAACAACTTCAGTGACTATCTAATATGGGTTTCTTAAATTCATTTTCTAAAGGCCTGTTCACACGAGCCAACATTCAAAGAAATATTTTCTACTACAAAATATGTCAGTTTTATATTCATAAAGATATTTAATATTAATATTAATATTTAGTTTCGTGTAAACAAATCGACAAGTACAAAAATTATAAGATTTAAATATTTGGAGCTAAGGTCGGAAATATCGTCAGTTTTTCAAAACATATGCTACTAAAGCGTTTGTGTGAGCAACACGTTTTGGAAATATTTTCTTAATTTACACGAAGTAACCTGGTTTGCAACTCGTGTTGACCAACACTGTTTCGAAAAAATGTTGGCTCATGTGAATAGGCCAACTTTGATCTCGCGCTATAGCGGCCAACACATTCGTTGAAGTTTCTATGTTAATCTACGAGCAAAATATAATAATAATAATAATAATCAGCTAGGCTAATACCAATGCACCACCTTAGGCCTAAGTCATCAAGCGACTTTTGAAGCCTTTTAATTCAGGTGGCCGGGTTACAATGCGTAGGAGGGTGGTGGCAAGCCCTGCATGCCACGCGAGCCAACAGCTCCCTACACTAACTATTACCGTTAACCTCATATCTATATGAGTTGAGCGCCCCTAGCGGAATATAATATTTTTAGAATAGTTATTGCATTTAAGTCAATATAAAAACTGTATGAGTTCAGCACCACGCTCGTTATAGCCGGAAAATCCTTGATCATGGAATTTCGGCAAATGGGTTGACCGCTATAGCGCGAGATCAAAGTTGGCCGTTAATTAAGTGTTTTCTTTTCAAGCCTACGTCGGCCTTTTTTCCATATATTGACTTATTTGACTCAAGGCGCCAAGTCTCCGGGGGCGCCTCAGTGGTAAAGAAAAATAAAGGAAACAAATATTTTTATATTAGGGGCCAGTAAGGGGGGCGCCATAATCAGATCTCGCTCCATCCTAAAACTTGCCTCGGGCCGGCATTGTCGGTGAGCATTGGCTAAAGACAAACATTTGTTTTCATGTACCCTGCTTTACTTTAAAGGGGAACGGCCAAGCTTTAACCAGTTAGATAGCCCTATCTTAGACCAATTTGGTCTAAGGCCCTATAGCCCATTAAAAACTAAAATTTATGGCGAAAATCGCATAAAAAAATATTGAGTGGTTAATTTTTAATAAAATAAAGAAATTTCGGGAAATCGAAAAGCGTGCGTCCCTCGCGACACCCGGTGAGAAGTCGGTGAGACAGAAAAACAATGTAAAAGCGCGCGCTGCTGAAGACGCGAAAAATATGTTTTTCACGCGCAGCGCGTTCCAGTTATAAGATACCTAAGCCAAAATTGCGCGATTTTAAAAGTTAGGATAGTTCGCAAATCGCTCATACGGGGTTAGGGGCGTTGGCGGCAGCCCCTAAGATGGCGGCGAAAATTCAAACCCAAACACCTGGCGTTATTTTTCGTTTCAACTTTTTGGGCTAAAAGTTTTCTTTTCAAGACAAAAAAGGTACGTGTTAGCATATTGAGCGTCTTGTTAATCTTTTGATACGGAAATAAGGCCATATTTGGAAAAGCTTGGCCGTTCCCCTTTAAATGCGTCTCCGTAGTCCGATACCCACGGCTTAGGAGAATTTCCATTTAAACCAGTATTTACGATTGCTGAAACGCACGTTGCTAGAAAAGTAACAACCAACCATAACTATCTCTCGATTTGTTGAACAGGAAAATTGTAATATGCAGTATTTTTATTTCAATGCTAAAGTTATTATACTACGTGTCACATTAGCTCGACCGAAACATGGCGTCGTCTTTAAGTTATAAAAAGGTTCCGACTCCGAAGTATAAATACGAAAAGAAAACCGTAGATAATGACACGGACAACTTTGATGACGCGCTGCCAACCCATTAGCCGAAATTCCGCGAGCAAGGATTTTCCCGCTATAACGAGCGTGGCGCTGAACTCATACATTTTTTTATATTGGCTTCAATGCAAAACGGGTGTTCAAATTGGGATAAAAGTCGTCTCCTGAATAAGTTTTCGTAATTTTTTTTATTAAACCAACGTAAAATAATTTTTATTGTTCTTAAATTAGCTATTATGTTTGATATATTTTTTTATTATATTTATATTTTAAACTAGCGAAACTAAAATTCAAGCGTAACCGCAAGATGTGGCAATAGATGCTATGGAATTGCTCAATATTTTAAATGATGAGAAACGCCGTAAATGTATGTGAGTGGATGATAGTTAAAAATGAAAATAAGTGTATGAAAGCTTAATTTAATTTGTGTACTTTCCAAGAAACTGGTTTGTATGTTAGTTCTTTAACTTTTGTAAGTACAAGAGATGTTATCTAGAACAGGCGGAATTAATTTTTTCAGATTAGTTTGGCGATTATTTTTACATGATTTTCATTATAGCAAGCAAATACTGGCCACATTTCAAGTTTTGGGTAAAACACGTGATTTAATTTCAGAGTATGTTTTATGTAAAGAAAAGCGTGCTCCACAAAAGTAACAATGGTCGAAACGACCAACGCAAATGCCTGACTTCGATAATGCGCTCGATCTAACTCTTTAATCAATTCGAGAAGAGGAGAACTACCACATGGTTGTGAAATGTTCTCAATGTAGAAGCTACAAATATATATTTGTTTCTAATTCCTTCAGAATATATCCTGTAACTTGCTAATTTCAAGGTAGAGCGTTGCTTTTCTGGGTAAACTAAAGGAGCATCTACAAATTTTAGACAACAAAATATGCTTGGCCAATGGCTTGAGGCCCAAAAAATGTTTCAATGTGGATTGTGGATTTGTCAATAAAAACTTGTTGAGGTTAACGGTAATAGTAAGTGTAGGGAGCTGTTGGCTCGCCTGGCATGAAGGGCTTGCCACCACCCTCCTACGCATTGTAACCCGGCCACCTGAATTAATGGCTTCAAAAGTGCTTGATGACTTAGGCCTAAGGTGGTGCCTTGGGTATTAGCCTAGCTGATTATTATTATTATTATTATTAAATAATTTGCGTGAAATAAAATTTGGAAACTTTAAAAAAATACTCAATAAATATATGAAATTTAATATCCAACTATAAATATTCAGAAATAGTTCAATAAAATAAAATAATATTTACTAGGCTGGGCTAAAGCCAGTATCCAGGAAACGTAAGCTGCAAACAACATCTGATGCGCTTTTAACATTTATGTCTTTTCGAGAAATATTTTTAAGCTATAACTCACCTACCGGAATCTCATGAAATGACAAGTGTTTGCTATTAATAATAATAATAATCAGCTAGGCTAATACCCAAGGCACCACCCCAGGCCTAAGTCATAGAGCGGCTTTTAAAGCCTTTAATTCAGGTGGCCGGTTTGCAATGCGTAGAAGGTGGTGGCAAGCCCTGCAATCCACGCGATCCAACAGCTCCCTACACTAACTATTACCGTTAACCTCAACAAGCTTGAGGGGGGGTATTTGATGTACACTAATACGCAAAAAAAAACCAACGTCAAATTAACAAGCATTATTAATCTTTAAAAAATAAGCTATCCTTACCTGAACGTAACGTAGTTTTAAAAACGCAACGTCTTTCGCCGAGCGAGGGAGCTCGTTGAATATTCATATCGTCAAATAAATTCACGATGTTATTTTTATAAGGAGGCTATTTATAAGCTCAAGTTGTTACATTCGAAAAGGCGTGTATTTTCCTGCTATTTTTTGGTCCCTTAGGATTAATTCTAATCCCGTACTTACGCCCTTACGTGTATTACATTTTCTTTAGAGTAGGAACTTGCGATCAGTTTACTATCGGTTATATTTGATCAGTACCGTGCAAGTAACTTAGTAGCTCATTTTACGATTTGCGCACCTTTGGCTAATAGCGCCCAACCTTGAAAGGTTCTTTTATAATTCGTGCAAAATTGGAAATAGATGGCTTTCGTTCAGTATTTTTACAAAACATTGTTTGTCAAAATTCGCTCGTCAAAATTTGTCAACACGAGCTTCTTGTGAATGGTGAAATTATTTCCACACTGTGTTGTACAAGTTTTAACGGCTGGTTTTTAGATTTAAGTATTTAAATACGACAATTTTGGGGCATATCTATTTGATTACACAAAAATAAATGCTAATTATAATGTTATACAGGGTGTCTTAATTTGAATTCTGGAATTCTACTATGTAAATTGTATTTTCTCTAAAAAATTATTTAAAATGATCTGGCTTAAAAAACGGTCCTTTTTTACCTTTACAAACATACGATCATTTCAAATTAGATAGGTTTCTCTTTCTTTTTCATGAGACGTAAACCTTTTTGGGTAGTACCAACTTGTTTTTTTTTCATGACGTATTAATTCAATGGAAAATTGTCCGTTTTTGACCTATCCAATTTCATTAACGGTTTTCGAGTACGCTCTACAACTTGTTGATTGAAATTTTCCGTCTACCACCTATCGTTCAAAAAATAAAAATTTCAAAACGGTGAAAGATTTCCCGATTTTTCTGAAAATTCCAAATGAAAAGGGTCCTCCCCGAGAGAGTATATCCTGATAATTTCACATTTCTAGCAACTATGGTTTTTGAGAAAAACGCCTGGGCCGATTAAATTAAGACACCCTGTATATCTTTATAAATATATTTTGGTCGAGTCTGTTCAAATGGTGAGCCAAAATCTAAAACTACGCTCAAATGTTGGCTCGTGTGAATATGCCTTCAGCATATGTAACATATTATGGGTTACATACTTATGAGTGATTATCAATTACTCGTATGCCACTGTACCTTTATTCCATACAAAAATCTTCACTAACGGTTTGTTTCACCACGAACCAGTAAAAAGGTGGACTACGTTAGATTTTAACCTTTTTATTCATCCTAGTAATTTTGGGAGTCACACTATTGGCTACTAACATATGTATTTAAGACAATGGAAAACCTCTAAATTGAGAAGGAATTTTTTTGTGTCGGAATTTTATTCAGCCTAATGTAGCTTTATTGAAATTCATAAACTCACTCGGTTTTGGAGGATGAAGTTAAATAATGAGTAGTTTAGAAAAAGAAAATGGAACAAGTCGTTGAAGTGGGATATTCCACCAGCGTTATTAAAACCCATACCAAGCCTAGCAGAGTTAGGCCTAGGCTCAGGCTCCAAACTTGTAGATGCCCTAGAAAAGCTCACCCTGAATTTCAACAATTTTTTTTCCAATAAACCTGCCACTTTTATCAGACAATGCAAATTTAAAACTTCATTAATTTGCAAATTAATTGCATTAACAGCATTTAACACTATATTGTAGTTCATTTTACCTCCTAAGCATTGGTTGTTCAAACAGGTTTGTTTAAATACTAAAATAATGGCCGTCGGTTTATCAGACGTAGAGCTAATTGTGCGACGGCAAACCGTTATTGAAGAAATAGAGCTAGTGGCATACTTATGAGTAATTATGTTACATATGCCTTTAGTGTACAGTCATTTGGATCAATTTTATTTGGCAGAGACGAGGAGAGGATTCTTTGCAGAAGTAGTTTCCGTCACTGACAAAAGATGGCATTCTTTAGTCTACTTCAGCGTTGCTGGAACTTCCAAGTTCCTACCATAGATATAGGAAACGTATATAAAGGTCTAGCAGAAACGCGTAATTTCAGCAGGCTATCCTTGTAAGGCGCTATCTATCGGTAAGAAAGCTCGTGCTATCGTCGCGAGAGCCATTGTCTCCTGCTTAAAAATTATACTAAAAGTCACCAACAGATGGTGTCTAAAGACTGCGGCCTGCGGAAAGGTCAAGCACTTAGTACTAAAATGCTAAGAGAGCTCACGCTCTTGGTCACGTGCCTTTGTCGGTGTCTGCTAGGTGTCAATTCCGTATTTTATGTTAGGCTTAGACGCCCCGAAATTCATCTAGACCTTTATATACATTTCTTATATCTATGGTTCCTACATGGCCCAGCGTTGCCAGGCGTACCATAATTATGGTACACTTCAATAATTTTACTTCGAAATCTTGGTCGTACCAAAATTTTAGCCGTGTACCATATAGTACGCTATTATGCAATAATTTCCTTAAGTTGTACCATATTTTCAATAATTTTATATAAATCGAATATTATGAGCCCCATACAAACAAAATTGCCTGGAACTGTAACTCACAACTTAAGTTAATAAACTCAGTTTGCGGCAGTTTGACAGTTCTGTTCTACTCAGCTCAAGCACGATAGCGCCATCTCTTATTTTTTACCCGAAACACAAAACCACCGACTTCCGCCTTAATATCTCTAAATTGGGTGGTTTTGACTCATGTTTCATCACGGCCAACTTTGATCACGCGCTGTTCGCGCTACAGCGGCCAACACATTCGTCGAAATTCCGCGAGCAAGGATTTTCCCCCTATAAACTGTACTAAAACGTGTAGGAGTTCAGCGCCACGCTCGGTTTTTATATTGTCTTCAATGTAAAAACTATACTAAAAATAATAATCCGCTAGGGGCGCTCAAGTCATACACATCTTTTGCTCATAGGTTAACACAGAAACGTCAACGAATGAGATGGCCGCTGTAGCGCGAGAGATCAAAGTTGGCCGTGGTTTCATAAAGAAAATAATATTAAAAATTTAAATAACTACAAGTTCTTTGAATACGGCCTATAAGAGGAAATGCAATAATTTTTCCAAGAATTCAATAATTTTCAGTTTTTGACCTGGCAACGCTGACATGGACTAATAATCTAAGGGGACTCACTGTTCAGGATTTAAAAAGCACGCGTTAATACTGCGAATAGGAAAATCACTGCTAATTTTAGTCCAATGTGGACAAACTTGGCGCGTCAATTTCCGACTTAGTTTCGTAGAGAAGCTCGAGTGTTCAAGTTCAATTTCGACAAAATGGTGCCGTTGTTGTTCGTTAAATGATTAGGCTTAGTAAATTATACACCTTTTATTTTTGAAATTGGTTCTTTAAAAGGTTAGGTAATGATAATTAACCATTGTGATAAGTAAAATTAACCAATAAGCCGCGTATGGTTTAGGTTTTTTAATCAAATTCAATGGAATCCATTTCATTTCTAAACTTAAAAAATGTAATGAACTAAGCCCAACCTAACTTTCTCACGCGTACTAAAGGCTGGTTCACACGGGCAGTGTTTTCCTGATTGTCTCTATTTTCTCGTTTTAGCACCTTTTCCCGTTGTTCTGGCGCACGGGAAAACGACTGTACACACGGAAAATATTTGACGGATTTTTCCGCCGTTAGCGCTGCCGGTAAACGAGAAAACGGAGTAAAAAATGTTGAAATATCTCTACTTTATTTTCCCGGTTTTTGAAGCTCTTTGAGTTCGACTAATCAGCGAGCGTTTCGCTGTCACGTGATATAAGGAGCGATTTTGGAAGTCTTTAAAAGTAGGCTTAAGAATTTTTGCGTCTACCACGTGACGACATAAAGCTCGCTGACTGGTCGAGCCCAACGCCCCTTAAAAAAAGGTTATCCGTTTTCTCGTTCCCCGGCAGCGCTCGCTGTGATAAAATCCGGCAAATTTTATTCCTGCGCGCCAGAACCACGGGGAAAGGTGGTAAAACTATAAAATATAGAAAACCAGGAAAACACTGCCCGTGTGAACCAGGCTTTAGCCCCGACTAAGATTCTCGTAGTGACAGTTGAACAAAATTCTTGAGGCGCTACAAAGCGGCTGATGTACCTCAGTAAGTCTTCTGATTTAGGCCAAGTGCACCTACCGTGTCCAAATATCGGGAACACTAGGTGGTTTCTTTTCGCTTGCTCCGGGAACAATCTCCGTTTAGACAAATTACGCTTTTTATTCGGAATAACTAACGCGGGGGGGGAGCACTTTCCTTTTCCTGAGAAGAAGCGAAAGAAGTTGATAAAGCGCTTTCAGCTATGATGGACGATCACCGAAAAACCCAGAGACACAGGCTTAATCCGTTCCCCCCGCATTTATCTTCAGCGTCAGCTAACCAGCGCGTCTCCGAAGTTGAAAAAATAAATTAAACCAATAAAGGATATTTGGGAAAATTCAATAGCTGGAGGAAAAAAATCTTTAAAAATCGAAGCGAAAAACTTTTCCAATTTTTTATTTTCAAACTTGAAGCAATTGAAAGCCTAGGCTTTTTTATATTTCTTTCCGCGTGTCTTCCATATCATCTTAGATAAGAATTGTTTTATTCGCTTTTCTCTTATACCCGAGTTTTTCGTTACGTTTTATTATTGTATATGGAAAGGGTGTTTTATTTTTTCCCTGGTATTTTTGGTATGGCTCAAATTGAAAGCGAGTTTCCTAAATTGAACCTAATTCGAAACTCCGCGCGGTTTGTATGTCTGGTTCCGAAAAGTCCTGGTTTAGCTCACTCATGGTTATTGTCAAATTAATTTTTATTACTGCTAATATAAAGTTCCAAGAATTTAAACATTGCCAAGCGTGTAAAACAATAGACCTCTGAATTTATTGGAACCTCCAAATTTGAAAGCTATTCGTCACTGGAATCTAGGAGCAACAAATACCAGGAGAACGCAGCTAGCCTTTAAACACGCTAACACAGTGTTGTGTACAAATTTCATTGGACGAACGTTTACGCTGCACGTTTTACGGGCGGGGGGAAGACAATTTCCGAATTTTTCCCTTCCGACGGCAGCAGGCGCGTCTAACCAATTAAAATTGTACGCGAGAAAATCCACGACTTTTGATGACGGGTTGCGTTCTCCTTGTGGGGGGTGCTGTGTTTTTTGCTCCTAGCTGAAATTGTTCTTTTTATATTTAAGTAACGTGGCTCTTACGCTACAGTCTCTTACTTTAACAAGTCTACGAGCGCGCGCTACAGTCGCCAGAGTAACATAGATAATTCTAGAGCGCGTGCGAAAAATATCTTGATAAAGATGCGTCTTGTGACGTAAGAGCAACAAATTATTTTTTTAAACTTTGTATTCATTTTATTTTATAGAAACATCTATTCGTGGCTGGTAAAACATTTTGTTTAATTACAAGAGGCACTTCAATAAATGCCGGTCTCTTTTTCATTGCCCTCCCCTACGCGCATGCGCGAGTCACTGAATAAAATATTCACGTATTTATGTTAGTTTTATTTGTGGGTAAACGAATTTTTTTTATTTCGGGAGGCGCGTGCGAAATTGAACGAGCATTTTTACATTGAAATATTAAGCAGCGCGAGCTTTAAAATATAACGCTTTTACAAGTATGTCCTGGCTGTCTGTATTACTACTTCTATACAAATCGCTGAACAGGTTTTATTTAAGCGTATATTGACGTTTCATTTAAAAAACTTGGCATTTTTCGAACAAATTAGCAAAGCCCCAATTTTCCAAGCTTGTATGAGAATCCAGTTTTCTCTGTGACGTATATGAAAGTTGACGTCGCTAAATGGACGATACTTTTCAGTAGTTAGTTCGCATTTTTAAATAGGTATTCAACAATATATCTACAATTTGTAACATAATTACTCATAAGTATGCCATAAAATAGTTTTCTTTAATGAAACCTTGTTCACGGGAAATGACGAAAATTAGTAAATTACGTCACTTCAAACTCCGTGACGGAAGATGCGTCATCAATTTTATAGATGGGAAACGGAAGTCGATAGGTGGTTTCTTTTCGTTTGTTCCGGGATTTCGGAGTATGGTAAGAAGAGTAAGGCTATGACCTCATTTTACTCCGATTCTGTGGTGGCGAATAGTTTGAGTCGGAGTAAAAACGTTTTTCCAAAATGGTTGCCTCTGGCCTTTTCAGCAGATAAATTCTGGCTAGCAGACGACAAAATCTGATTTACTCCTTTACACCTCCTTTTCAGAAGGAGTAAAAAGAGTAGCTCAAATACTCCGGAACAAGCGATTATATTATGGGGCGGAGTAATTATCATCCCCGGAACAGGCGAATCAAACGTTTTAGGATAAAAAGAGTACACTTTTAATCCGAGAACAGGCGAAAAGAAACCACCTATAGGTGCGGGTTTTGAAAAAGCGCAGAATTCCTCGCTAGTTTCTGGCAATCTACAGTTGAGTTCATGCCTCGCGATCACGAGTTTTCGTTTCCATAAAAACCTTTTCAATAGCCCAAGGATTATAAGAATTTTAGAATTTTTTGGTCCGCTTATTGTATGTTCCGTGTGAAAATGTTATACAGAGTCATACTTTAATAATAATAATAATAAAAAAAATAATAATCAGCTTAGGCCTAAGTCTTCAAGCGACTTTTAAGGCCAATAATTCAGGTTGCCGGGTTCCAATGGGTAGGAGGGTGGTGGCAAGCCCTGCAAGCCAACAGCTCCCTACACTAACTATAACCGTTAACCACCGTTAACCTCCACAAGTTTTTATGGAAAGGGAAACCGAAGAGCTCGGGGGAAAACCCCTTAAACCAGTGGGGAGAGAACTTGCAAACTCGACGAAGAAGGAGTTGTTCCGAGTTTTCACCCAGTGCCACAAGCTGGGATCGAACCTGGCTCCTCTTGCTTATGAGTAATTCTGGTTACATATGATCTACATATAGAAACAACAAATTTCATTTAATTCTGCCTTTAAAGGGAATATAACCTCAGGTATTTGGTGTGGAACACCAAAATTTGCAGCTTTAGCCGCTATTGCCTTTGGCTTTAAAAATGTTTGGCGCCACTTTACAGGTAAATTTGAAAAATTGAAGGGGTTTTCCATAAAGGCTGCTTCGCCGGTTATATTCCCTTAAATATAATAACAATATAATATAACAATAGATAAAAGAAAATCCACATCAGAATCTCCCCCTTCTAAGAAAATGAAGTTTTCAGTTATTTTGAAACATCTGTTTGAGGCAACTATTGAGCGGTTGTTTTGAGGCGAATGATGAGAGGTCAAAATCATAAGGAACCCCGGAGTGTTTTGGACTCCCGAACCAAAAAAAAAAGCTTTTCAGCAGGAAAGTATTTTTTTTTCCAAAATATCTTTGTAACCAATGAGGAAGCGCGTAAAATGCCCTTCCGAGGAAAGGGAACTATTTTTTTCCTCCGCCCGTACTTATCTTATATATTTTCTACTTCCTTTTCTTTTTATCGCGAATATTTGCTATTGTTGTTTGGCTAAAATCTGGGTTCGTTTGGCCCGATATTGATTCTGAGTTTGTGAAAATCTGTCAGATACGAATAAGAAGAAAAGAACGAGAGAGGCCGAGAGTAAAGATCTGAACTCTGATCTCTCTCTTTAGAGACACTGGGTTTTTTTTCTGTTGGCCCCGGGAATAGCTACGCGATTTTCTTCTGCTGGTCTGTACTTTCTATCTCTCGCATTGTTTGGCACGATTTCACTTTTTTAAGGTAAATGAAAACGAAATAAAAAATTTCGGGTAACCGATTTTTTTTTGAGTTTGATAAAGGTCTTATGAGGGTGAAGACGCTCATCAAGGCGGGCGTTTTAAATAAATGTTAATCTAACAATCAACGAACCTTTTCTTTTGAAAGGAATTAATTAACTCAATACTAGGGCTGTGCGAGTACTCGAACATCATCGAGTACTCGGCCTTGAATAAGTCATTGGAGAATACTCGTCGATTACCGAGCACCAAAAAATTGCATATTCGGGTACCCGATTACTCGAATAAGCTGCTCTCTAAACTCGTCGAGTTTTAGTTTTTTCTATCCTCGTTGCTTCAAAGTTCAAAGAGGGGTTTTTACCACTTTTTGGGGGCAATAAACGGTACCTAAAAAGTTGTGGAAACTGTGGTTCATTTAAATTAAAAGAATAATTTTCAGCATTGAAAGTTACTTTATACTCCTTTTAAATCTAATTTCATAATTTCTTGAATAAAACCAGCTTCTAATCAAGTACTCGATAACCCGACTCGTTAAAAATATTACTCGATGTTTTTTTTTAGTTACTCGACTCGAATAAGGGAAATTTTCCCCTTAATCAAGTACTCGATTACTCGACTCGACTTCAATATTACTCGACTCGAATAACTCGATGAAAAAGAATTTGGTTGTCGATACCCGACTCGATTGCCTGAAACCATTACTCGCACAGCCCTACTCAATAAAACGAACACTAATATTTACCGGGGGAATTAAGTTTTTATGAGAGGTGGAAATTAGGGTAGACTGTATTCAAGAAAATCACCCACGGATGACTGTGATAAACAATAAAAAAAATAAAATAATAGAATGTTAAACATTTTAGTACTTCATAGGTACGTGGACTTTTCATTCCAAAATCTTTATCAAGTCGAGCGCGTGCTGTCTATATTCGATAACTATAGCTCGTGACGTAGAAAAAAAAACATTTACACGTGATCTCCCGATTATTGAAAAACCTATACACTCTTTTACGAAGTCGGCCATTTCGTTACAGGCCTAATTTAAAATAGTACAGACAAGGGCGCCTGCACGTGCTGACCAGCTCGAGACGTCGCGTGCACTTGACCGCGTGCAGCGGCCTTGCATGCGCTATTTGAAAACAGACCTGTAATAAAATGGTAGCTCTCACAAATAAGGATATAAAAGAGTGTATTCTAACCAACAAACAGAATTTTACGGACGTTTAAAGGTTATGGCAGGTTATCTTGATGGTCCCTTGGCAAAACGCCTTAACAGATCTTCGCTACCCTAAATCTATTACTTTTGGGGAGTCGAAGAAGCGCTTTCCAAATCCTTTCGAGTTTCCTCCAAAATCCCTTTTTAAGGGTCTGTAAGTCTTTAATAATAAGAGGGGTTTCTAGAGGTTTCGGCAACTTCGCGCGACGTCTTGTTTGAGTATCGCTCTGTCCAGTCTTTTGTTGTTGGGTGTACGCCGAGGAAAGCCCGCCCCGCGTTTATTGAACCACGCCGATATTATAGATTCAAGTATGGTAATTTTTTATCCTTCGCTCGGCCGTGAAGGATAATCATTCTCGGAGCGAAAGAATGGTTTTGGCCTATTCATTAAGTTCCATTTTTGGAGCCCGCCTTCCCACGTGCATTTATGTAAATTTGCCCCCCCTCCTCCCCCAAATTCGCAATCGATAGCTGTGCCCGTGAATGAAATGGAAAGCTGGGTTTTTCCTCCCGTACTTAAGCCTTTGTCTACTTTTCCAGATCGATTGCAGCGCCACCTCTGATAATTTCTAGAAGGAAAATATCTTAGAGGGTAAACTTCTAAGACTCGGATAAGAAAAATTGTTTTGGCCTACTTTACTATCTGTTCCGTCACTTTAATATATAGAAACCAAAAGGTTCAGATCATCACCACGTTTTTTAAAATATTACATAAATTAAATCTTCTATAAAATAAAACAGGAATCCATACCTCTACTTGGAATGCTTATCCTGCCGTATCGCGTATGGTAAGATCACTCGGACGACTTTGGCCCCGCCTACTAGATAAAAAATCCCTTTTTGCACGCGCTCCCCTCTCACGTTGTTGTTTGTTAATTTAACATAGTGACGTGAAAAAAACCGTCAGCCACATCGAGACGAAAATCTGCCACTATAAGCATTCCAAGTAGAGGTATGAATTCCTGAATAAAATTAATACCTTAGTTTAAAAACATCGTAACTAGACATACATTAAAGCTAGAGTTGCGATTTTTTTTAACCTATAAGGCAACGAAAAGTATAAATCGACCCCTGAGAACAAAAATCACGTAAATCTTAAAAAGATACGATTTGATTTCCCTTAGGAACTTTATAAAAAATTGCACTTTCAGTCATAAATAAAATTATCTATAGAAGCCATTGAAACAAAGCGCTACTTGAACTCACCAACGAGGCTAGTGAAAAAGAGCGAAAGATTGTAAATCAGCGAAACTGGAATCGTATTCACTGTCGGAAAAGCCGATTGAATTCCATTAAAGGGAAAGTTTTTGGGCATTTTGGAAATTTCGCCTATCCTTAATTGGAAATAGTCAAAACTTCTTGTAAATATCTTTCCCGTCCATTACCCTCGCGGACATTCGCCAAGAAGCAGTTCTAAAGTTGCTCTTGAAAAATCTCCCATCGATTCTTTCCAAATCTCGAGTAGAGCAGCATCGCCCCTCTCCGGGGGGTACTCAGGGGGGCGCGTTTGAGAAGGCAGAGTTTCGATGGCCATTTATAAAAATGGCATTACAAAATGATCCCGGTTCTTTGGATGCCGGAGCTCGTACATGAATCAAAGTCCGATAAATTCTGGCAGGCGAGTGGGAAGTATGGAGGGGAAACTGATTCGTAGCCTCGAAACGAAAGGGTCAGTTTGGGTCAAATCTAGGGAAGCCAGGATCTGTCAGGCCGCGCCGCCCGCGTTATCCCGAAAAGGCGGACGATTCGAAGATGGACTGACCACTAATATTATTCGCCAGTGGTCATCAGCGTAGAGTCGCTTATGCCGGCTGTTTTTACGTTGTTCTAGAGTGGATGAGTTCACTGACCGAGGCTTATCTTGATATTATTAATACGTAATTCCAGTTAATGCCACAACGTGTTTATTACGGAGCTATTACAACTTACCATACCTTTCATAAGCACCATGAGGAGACAATTATACGCAGGGTGGCCAGACTCCTATATTTCCTATATTTCCCTATACTTTTAATGACTTCGTATAAATTCCTTTATTTTCACCTATTTTCCTATATTTTCCTATAAATTTACGCTCTTTTGAAAATGAAACAACTTATTTTGTACTTGTCATAGAACATCTAGTTCTAACACTGCCAATTTCGAACAAAATCTTGAAATGTACGGGCATTGTAAATCTGCTAAGTGATCCAATAAATTCAATAATGCAAGAAAGCAGTGTATTAAAAGTTATCAATATTCTAGGTGATTCGAGTCAAAGAATACAGATATGCAATAATTATTTTATTATTTTTCCGATATTTTCCTATTTAGTGTCCTATAATTTCATTTAATTCGCCGGTTTAGTTTCCTATATTTTCCTATAATTTGCCTTTAAAATTCCCATTTTTCCTATAAAACTTCCAAGCCTTTCCCTGGTCACCCTGTGATACGTTCAGCCATGGACAGTAAATTAAGAGGACAGGTTTTCGATACCCTTCCACAGTGCATTTTATTTCTCCCCGCGTATCAATCAGCTCGAGAGACTCCGAGGGAGTCTTGCAAGGTCGTTTGTAACACGTGATCTTAAAATTTCAAAATGACAATCTAATGCCCGGTTGATATTGTTACGTAATTTTTGCGCTTTATATTTTAGTAATTTTTAATTTTGGTTTTTTAATTCAATAAAAACTATCAACTGATATTTAGTATATCATATTTAATCTATAAAAACGTGAAAAAATACCTTTTGACGTAAAAATGTACTTCGTGTTTATCTTTTTTCTTTTTTCGAACAGTATCGTCCACTCTTATCGATTTTTTTTTCAAATAACCTTGGCCGACTCCCTTAGTTTGATTGGTTTACGGGGGCTAAAACCAGGCTTTTTACCGATCCTCCAAAATCTACTATCCATGGTTCAGCGTAGCGAAGAGTAAATAAATTTTACAAAGGGTGACGTTTAAGTTTAACGTAAACTCTCTGAAGAATACACAAAAGTGTAATTTTGTTGCATTAGCCAACCCATTCGTAGCTTGCTCGTGGGTGTGGCTTGTCTTCGCTGCCATGGTAACGCGTATAGGTCAGCCTGGACATTAAGACGCGCATGGCGGTCACGTGATTATTTCACGGGATCGTGTGGCGTGAAATTAATTACCTAGCATTTTGAAGGGTGTTAACCAAAAAACGATACATGGCCAATAACTTCAAATGTGTTTTAGCTTGGAATTAGACATTTTCAGGACACATAGAACGTGCAGGCGGTCACTTAAGTATGTCAATAAAATTTTGGTACTTAAGCATGAGTACTTGTCGAGTGATTAGCCCTTCTACCTGATCTCTGGTACATTATTTTCATCACGACCTTCTGGTTTTGTACAAAATCTTTGGACTTGTTATTGGTCAAATTTGGGATCACGTTTCTAATTCAAACAAACTTTTTATCTCTATGGTTCTCGAGATACATTTTTAATGACCTTGAAGACATGGAATGACCTTGAAGACTTTGTTCAAAATCATGGAAATTTCCGTTATCTCCCTGCACGTTCTATGTATCCTGAAAATTTCAAATTCCTATCTAAAACACGTTTTGAGTTATTGACCCTGTATCGTTTTTTAGTTAACAACCTGTATATACTTTAGCCAAGCTCATATCCGTGATTTTAGAAATTGATGCAAATTTTCATAGTTTTAATATATAGTTGGAACATTATTTCATCGGTCCGCGTGTAATCTGATTATCGGCCCGTCGATCTCTCGGCCGCCCTAGGGCCCCGATACTCTCGATGTTTGTGCTCCGAAATGAAGAGCGGAGTACTCGTTATTAGGTTATCGACCATCGTCGTCGGCAAAGAGTGTCACTTAAAATGTAAATGTTTGGGCGAAACAAACAGGCCCGGGAAATTAGAAAATTTAATCCGTAGCGGGAAAATAAGGGTGGCCCTCGGAGTGGGGCGTGTCGCTCTCGAAGCGACCTACTCGGGTGGGGTGGGGGGAAGGGGGTTGTTTTTGCGGGGACACGCGGAGCTTTTAATTCTATTGGATGTATAACGGGTGTTCAGTTTCTGCCGCAGTTCTGCTGATCTTGGCGTCCCAGAGTCGAGAGACGGTCATCGACGAGCAATTCGGTTCCGGGGACAAGTGCAAGAATCAGACGGACCTCGCCAACGCCACCACCAAGCGGGGAGCCCCGCCGTCTATCGTCGAGTGGATGATACTGGCCTGGGTCGCCGGTAAGAGATCCCACTCACTCTATCTACCTCTTTATACGTACCGTTGGCAATCGAGAGAACGGTAATTATCTAAAAGCCTCGAGCTAAAACACACTGGCCGATGGATTATTCAGCGGCAACCTAGTACGAGTTTAGTTGACAATGCGCCCGTAGAAATGCTAATATACGCTATCGCAATTTGTAAGAACAACTTACAAGTTAACAAACTTGAAATTCGCTGACGTTTCTTAGTAACTCGCTTTTTCCCCGTTTTCAAAAGTGGTCGCGATCCAACGCGAAAGCTTTGCTACACTTTAGACGTTGAATTCCCGTTCTAATCCGATAGAAATGATTTCTATAGCTACGTAAACCGTATATTTACGGCACTCTGAAATTAGAAACACTAATACAAACAGTTTCCATTAACCCGAAGTAATCTCCATTGTCTTTGGCGATAATCTTTTAAATTTCTGATCTTACAAAACTGTTAAAGCTCTTTCGGGGTATTTTTGCGTTGTAGGTCTAATATGGTTCGAAATCAAGCAGCTGTGGGATGTTGGCTTGACCGCCTACGTCAACGACATGTGGAACATCATTGACTTCATCACCAACTCTTTGTACGTCGCCACTGTGGCTCTTAGAATCGTCGCTTACTTTCAGGTAAATACCGAAGGATCAGAAGTGTATCTAAAAAAGGCCTTTTCATGTCCCGGGTCCTTCGAACTGAAATTTCCAAGTGGGGTGCTCGTGAAGTTCAAGGCGACTGGCCCCTATCGAACTAAGCCCCTAAAAAGCGTGTTTGTGGACCATTTTCCGTCGGGCCCCGGGGATCTTACGCCACCCGCATGGTCCTGAACCGTTTCAGGGGTACATCATTAAATAACTTTTTTATAGTAGACAATTTGTTCTTCAGTTTCCAAGATCTACTACGAGTTTTAATCGTGTAAGAAAGCCAATAATAATCCTAAGCCTTAAAATGGACTTTTCAAAAAAAAACGATTCAACGAAGTATTAATACAGTTTGTTTCAAAAGGTTATGCAAAAATTTCAAGGAGTTGCAGGGGATGAATTGAGAAGTATGCTTGTTGTTTCCCCATTTTCCTATACGATGAGTTAAAAAGCGCCAGAGAGCTTCAAAGTGTGGCCTACTAGCCCCTGGAAGTAGGCTGCAACAAGCGCCAAACCAAGCAGCAGGGACTTTAAATACGGTTTAAGTTTACTTTTTTACGCTGGTTACCTCGATTTGTTTACAAAGTCCTTTTTCACCTCTGCCGTGCAAAGCACAAAAGCATTAACGACCACATTTTCGATTTCAAGATTTTGGTTTTATTTCACCTTATTTTATACGTTAAATTCAATTTTGAACTAATTTTCGAATTTAAAATTTTTGTTCTTAGAGAAATGACTTGTTGCAAAACGCATTATTTTAGGTTTTTGCATTATTTTCAAACCAAAAACGCATTAATGTGTTTATTTTCTTTAAAAGTCAAATCAAGACGCATTTTTTCGCGTTTTAAGACATAAATAGTCCAACGTATACGTGGTAAAAAGCATTTTTTAATGATATTTCTGAATCATCGTTTGGCCTGTAAATTGTTTAGTACCAGAATATAATTTGAGTTGAAAAATCCAAGTCTACTATATAAACTTGAAAGAAGTAAGTTGGGGTATCTTAAGGCAAAGAAAGTTTGAATTTCGCGGGTTTTCTCCATATTTTGGTTTTGGTCGTTAATGCTTTTGTGCTTTGCACGGCAGACCTATCACACGAACCCAAACGTTAATGTTCGCATTTCCCTGCTGCTTGGTTTTGCGCTTGTTGCAGCCTACTTACAGGGGCTAGTAGGTCACACTTTGAAGCTCTCTGGCGCTCTTTTCACTCATCGTAGGAAAATGGGGGAAAAAACCGGCATACTTAACATTTTTGCATAACCTTTTGAAACATCCTGTATACACAGAGCCTGGACCTGCCAGGCTCTCTTTATTTGGTCTTTGCCACTTAATTGGGCTCAAAGCGGTGCCAAAAATAAGGACTGGTTTTCTAGTGTAGTGAACTGTTGGGTTGCGTGGCATGAAGGGCTCTCCACCACCCTGCTACCGTCCTACGCATTGTAATCCGGACCCCTAAATTAATTACTTTAAAAACGTCGCTAGATGACTTGGGCTTAAGGTGGTGCCTTGGGTATTAGCTTAGCTGATTATTATTATTATTACCTTTGAACCTAAAATATTTAACTTTGTCCAATTTTCAAATTGGTGTTTTTATAATTAACGTGGGCTTCTTGTTTGAATGTAGTTTATTCTTAACCGCTCACTACACCGCCGTTGAGATTTTACCACCGCGGAATTTATAGGCTATCGAGATTTTTTTATTCGGGATTTTAGTATCGGGGTTTTTTTTTTGTCGCGATTTTTTATGTCGAGATTCTGTCCAGTCACCGCTTCTACGACACAACTTTAACTTTGGTAATATCACGTGCGCGTGCAAGCCGCGCGTAGTCGTCGTAAATATCTTGTAAATATTGTCATTGGCGATAGCACGAATTTTGAAAACACTACGCTCTACATCTACGTCTACCAACAAAGACCAATACGCCATATTGAGCAGTCAGCTTTCCTGATTTCTTTAGTCATTGTCGTAAACTTATCGTCTAATTAATACCAAAAATGTGTCAATCGGACCTATTTCTAATGAATGTTACTAGCGAAATACAAGTTGGGAGGGGAGAAGGGAAAGCAGGGCCGGATTAAGACTTTATGGGGCCCTAGGCCCAAGTTAATTTTGGTGCCCCCTTTCAATAGCGAGCGAAGTGAGCTACACTCTTACTCAATTTATAATTGAGAAATGGATAGAAAATTCATTTTGCTGCCAGATTTAGTATGTCGTCAGGGGCTAGACGGCAGTCCGTCGGACAATGTGACGTTTTTGGTTCATAGGGGTGAACGCATTTACTAAAATTACTCCGGAAAATATTTTGTGAAAAGCAAATGATTAAAGTTTTGTACTTTCATTTTTTTCGAACCCTCTTGGTGCCCCTTGTCGGCTTGGTGCCCTAGGCCGTGGCCTATTCGGCCTATTGGTTAATCCGGCCCTGAGGGAAAGTATGCCTTGGGGAGGGAAGGAAGTTAAAACCAACAAATAACGCCTCGTAGTGAGGAACGGAGGAACTAAGTAGCACTGGTCAAAGTTGGTATATTTTTTGATTTTTCGTCGTTCTATGGAGATGCTATCGCCATATACCTACGATATAATACCATAGACTAAAAAAAGACCCAGAAAGGACAATAAATAGTCTTTTACGTGGTCGATCTCGAGTCGAGCATTCATTAAACCTTTAGCATACGAATGTACAGGGATTGTCACACTTTTGGTAATTATGTCACTTTTGTTAATACGTCTAAATACGACTGACTGACGAATTTTAATCGCGTGAAGCCGGCGTAAAATCCCTTTTAAACTTTATCGGCAGTCGCAAAACGCCAGCGGCAATAGCACATACGGAGCCTTAACCAAGGATCATATATGTTAGACATATAGGATCCTTGCCTTAACGAAATTAGCGCGAGTGTGCAGGGAAAAGAAAGAACTCGAGCGACCCCTTTTGCCGGTCGACGCTGTCTCGGGCCAGCGAACGCGCGAAAGGTCAGCCGAAGGGTCATGGCGCGTGTCATTCGATTTCAGTTCGTACGATTTCGCCTCTTAGTGTTTTCTTTACCCGCTAGAGGGGGTGTCGGCGACATCTCTACTTTCATCAGTGGCACTCTCCTTTACTCTTTCTTTCGCCCCTTGGCCAGGAAATGGAAAAGATAGAACGGCCGTACGTCATTTCCGCCTTTATCTTGGCCTCCATTCGCGTATTGTTTATTCTCATTCTTCTTGGAAGTCGTCATTCTAATGAGACCGATTTCCTAATACGACTTTAATGTCGCCAACCTCCCTTTATTTAGCGGCGCTGGAGTCAGTGGACTAAAATAGCGGACGTTAATGCGTCTTATTTATTGTATTTATTGATTTACGAGCGATATTTGCAATTTCAGTTGATAGGTGGCGCGGTTTTCACAAATGGCGGACGTCGATTTATTATTTTTCCGCGTATTACCAAGAATGTATTGAAGTTACTATGAATATTTCAGTATAGCATTAACCCCTGGTACCATCCTCACAGCTTTTGTGGAGAAAGTTCGTCCGCATTTAAGGCGCATTCAAGCTCATACCATATAGCAAACTGGAATGGGAAAGCAGAGGAATTTAAGCTACAAAGGCTGCGACGATGGGAATTAGAATCCTGTAGTCCAATATTCTAAGTAACTTCAATACATTCTTGGTATTACCGTCAGTATTTATCGAATTATTATTTATATATTTCCTTATTTTGGAATTTGTTTTCCTAGGTTCAAAAGGAAATCGCCATGAACACCGGAACGGCCAAATTCCCCAGACAAGATTGGGACGCCTGGGACCCCATTTTAATCGCGGAAGGCCTCTTCGCCACCGCCAATATCTTTAGGTTCGTACGACGTCGAATGCGGGTATCACTTTTTGGCCGTTCGTCGATTTTGATTCGTCTCCGTCTTGCAGTTCTTTGAAATTGGTGTACATATTTTCGGTAAACCCTCACTTGGGTCCGTTGCAAATATCTCTGGGTCGCATGGTGATCGATATCGTCAAGTTCTTTTTCGTGTACACCTTGGTGCTGTTCGCCTTCGCTTGCGGCATGAATCAGTTGTTGTGGTACTACGCCCACATGGAGCATCAAACCTGCCTTAGCGCCGATCCGGACGGGACGTCGCCCAGAAACGATAGTACTGGCGCTTGCCTCACCTGGAGGAGGTTTTCCAAGTAAGTTGCCTCATTTTCTACCTCACCCTCTTCCAGGGCCGGATTAACGCTATGGGGGGCCCTGTGCAAAGTAGAATTTGGGGCCCCTAAAAAATTCAGACCTTACTTTTTGACTTGAAATAATAATATTAAAAAAAATGAAAAAAACATTTATTTCGAAGATGGGGGCCCGTTAAACTCGGGGCCCCTGTGCCATGGCACACTTGGCATATGCCTTAATACGGCCCTGCCCTCTTCCCCTTCCTTTTATCATCAGCAACGTAATAAACATAAGTATGACATTGAATGATTTCGAAAAATTTTGATCATAGTCTTAGTCGATAGCTACGCCGCAAATTTTTCGTTTTGAAAACGAAACAATTTGAGAGAGTTGGCCGTTTTCGGTCTATCGAAATCTGTCAGCCTTGCCTACGTTCCGGCCTGTATCTCCATTCCGTAAATGGTCGACGATTACGCCGCCGCAAATATTTTACTAAACTGATCGGCGGCGTTTTTGACCGTTATTTTGAATTATCGACTAAGACTATTGAAAAAATTATTACCAGGCAAATGTGATGGTGATAAATTGGAGCGAAAACGTGAAATTCGAAAATAATAACTTTCAGAAACGAAGAGAATGTTTATAGAAATCAATTTTATGTTCCTATTCCATAATTGATCACCATTTTTCTAAGAAAACGTTATTTTTATTGATCCTTCAAATCGGATGTTGGTGCGATTTTTCGGCCACCGTTATCTACCATTTCCAAATACTAAACACAGATGTCGCTGGAAGTTCTCAGTAATTAGGCACATTTTTCAAAACGGACAATCTTTAAAAAAGATGGTATAAAGAAACTAGGATGTGTCATACCATAATTGTATAATATTGTTACATAAGTGTGACACTATTCTTCAGATGCAAAAGTAACTGTATTACGGGCTTCGTCACCGTTTTGCGTCCGCTTGATAACGCGTCACACGTAGCTTTTGACAGCGCCTCGCTAGGGGGAGAGTTTCTTTTTGTGATGACGTCACTCCGTTACTAGCTCTCAGTAAAATATTCCCCAAAGTAACAAACTTATGAAACAATATTACAGACTTAGGGTCATACTTATGTTCATTATGTGACTTATGATTTTACTAGCCAGATTATTAGAAAGAATTGTTCGTAGACGGTGAATAACGTTGGTAAACGAAGGATGGATTGAGCTGTTGTTCAAATAAACTTGAAAATCTCGAAATCAGTCCTAAAATGAAATGTCCAAATCAGATTCAGCTTTTCGAAATCACTCTAAACTTCAAAATCAGGTAGAGGTCCGTTCATAGGGGGTGGGGGGGGGGCGGAGCCGTAAAAGTTTATGTAAGCCCATGCATTTCGCCCAGGGACGCGAGACCTCAAACCACGGCCCTGATCAAGTAGACAAAATTTGCAAGTGTCCGACTCCGACCTTTGATTAAATTTCGACAAAATCAGCGATGACGATTGTAAGAGTTACTCAAAACCCCAATAACGTTTTATATCCTACACAAATCGGGCCCTATTTGGGCTACATTCCTTACAAATGGCGTAATTTATCTTCATATGGAATTTAGAAGAAACAGTAAAACGACTGCGCCTAAACTTAAAATTTTTTGTCATTAGTCCTTAAACGGTCCACCATTTTTATCCGTACGCCAAAAACATTCAAAAGATTGGCGAACGTAGATCGCCAGGGGTCGTCCTAATCGCGCTGCAGTGAGTCCCGCTTAAATTTCGATAAATAAATCACGTTAACCTAAAAACAGGACGCAAAAAAAGACCAAGGCTTAGAAAAATATTTCGTTTCGAGCGAAATAACCCTACAAGAAATATATTGTAAATATTAAAATAAGGCCTTGGCTTCCGAGAAAGAGTGATTTATGGAAAACCCTGTAACTGCGTTGTTTTGTCAGCCATTCTTACGCCTATCTAGGCCTCGGCTTTAGGCCTCGGTTTCTGGAAATACACCCGCCTCGAACGACCCGTTTTTTATTTTATGAAAATTCAATATTTTTATGTTATATTTTGGTTGGGGTCTTTTTATCGGCAAAAATTCATTTTGAATCTTCAAACAGTTGACAGGCTTCGAGTCACCGCTCTTCCAGTTTTTTTCCCCTTTCGTATCTGCCCCCCCCCCCTGTCCCCTCTTCTCGCTTTTGACATGTCTTTTAAACGCGTTTATTTGAAGTTAACTCTTTTAAAGATAAGTCTGAGAGGTTTCCCGCTCTTTCAAACGTTTTAGATGGTTTTATTGCTTTAGTGGCCCAATGAATAAAAGGTGCTTCCGTCATAGAGTGGTTCCGTTTCGTTTACTGGCCGCCGCCATCTTGTTTCGACCTGTGCCAAGGTTACGACATTTTGGCCTGCTCATTCGCCAACTTTAATTCCTTTCCATAGTTGCCAGTAATAAGAAAGTAGACCATTTACGCTGATTTCCATAAACTAAGATAGCCCCCTCGAGTGTAGGGAGCTTTTGGTTCGCGTGGGATGAAAGACTTACAACCATCCTCCTGCGCAGTACAACCAGGTCACCCGAAGTAATGGTATTAAAGATGACTTCGGCCTAAGATGGTGCCTTGGGTATTAGCCTACGTGATCATTATTATTCTTGTTAGATGTCCACTAGTCGAGGGGTCCAACATTCTTACAAATCCCGTGCACTCCAGAGAAAAAATGATTTTACCAATATTGAAATCAACTCTTGAAAATCTCGAAACCTGGACGAAAATCGATTCCAAAATCTCGAAATCAGCCTAAAATACCAGAAATGAACGCGAAAATTGTGCTCTTAAACCTCAAAATCAGTTTCTGATTTCTGAAATCACTTGGAGATTTAAAATCCCGCAAAATCTAGGAGCAACAAACACAAGGAGAACGCAGCTAGCCTTTAAACACGCTAACGAAGGGTTGTGTACGAATTTCATTAGACGAGTGTCACGAGCCTTTACGATGAACGTTTTACGGGCGGGGGAGAAGACAATTTCCGAATTTCCCCCTTCCGACGGCAGCCAATGAATACTGTACACAAGAAAATCCACGACTTTTGACGGGTTGCGTTCTCCTTGTGTGGGGTGTTGTGTTTGTTGCTCCTAGCTGCAAAATTGACAAATGTCGAACCACTAGCCACTAGTCAGTTACGTTTCAATAAAACCATATGTAAAATAATCACTCATAAGTATGCCATAAAAGCATTTTCGTTAATGAAACCTTGTTCACGGGATATGACGTAAATTACGTCACTTACAATTCCGTGACGAAATACGCGTCATCAACTTTACTGATGGGAAACGGAAGTTAGTGAGAATTCCTCGCGCGTTTCTGGCTTTGCCCATGTCAAGTTTAGTTCGTGCCTCGCGATCACATGATTTCATTTCCATGGTAAGCATTTTGGCATTTTTAAGTCTGCTTAATGTATGTTCCGCGTCACCCGCGTGAAACAAGGTCTCATTGAAATGTTTTCAATGGAAATGTTATACAGAGGCATATTTATGAGTAATTATGTTACATATGATAAAACGAAGCTCACCTTGAACTACGGTTCTCAAGGTCAGTAACTGTTCACTGTATAGGTTTTAAACAATACTCATTTGTTCATAAAATGCAAGGTTAATATTTTTAAGCCATTCTGCTCAAGGTGCTGTGTCTTTTTATTCGTCGCAGCCTTTTCGAATCATCGCAGACCTTGTTTTGGGCGAGTTTCGGCTTGATCGACTTGGACAATTTCGAGCTGAAAGGCATCAAAAGTTACACTCGTTTTTGGGGAATGCTCATGTTCGGCTCCTACTGCGTTATCAACGTCGTCGTCCTGCTCAATCTGCTCATTGCCATGATGAACCACTCCTACCAAATGATCTCTGTAAGTTTCTGCTCATCAACATTTCGAAAATTTATTTTTGTGATAAATGCCGGGAAACTAGTGTTGTTAATTTTCCGGAAAAATAAAATGCGGGAAAGTTTCCAGAAAATTTTCCGAAAATCGGAAAAATATAAAATGGAACACAAATTATTTTTTAAAGGTTTTTAATATTTTTAACTTTATCAATATAAAATGTCAAATATCAGTAAACATACTACAAAACATTAATAGTGTTACATTGTTAATCAGTTTAAAATAGTCTAGAGGTTTAGTTTTACTTTTAGATTCGAAAAAATGAGGCGATAATACCGCTTTATTTAAATTTGTCAACAATATATTAGACTAATCATGGAATGAAAACATTTTTATTGTTTTCGGAAAAATACGGAAAATTTTCCAGAAAAAAAGACCTCGGTCATTTTCCGGAAAATATTCCGACTTACAACACTACGGAAAGCTATACTAGCCAATCAATTTGGAAATACATGTTCTTACATTCGACGTAGATTAAATACAGTGCGAATGGAGCCTTAGACATTACAAATGTATACCTAAACACTTTATATCGCGATTTATGTGCAATTTTGAGGACGTTGTAGCAAAAACTGTTCGTGCGCGTCGGAAAACTTTGGTTTCCGTTTAGACGAAATCGTTCATCATACGCCGCCATCTGTCGTTTTCTTATTGATTGTTTACGTCAGAAATCTTTTTTATTTGGAACTTGACAGGCACGCGTTATCGACAGTTACTGGAAAATCTCTTCCAAGATATTCTGCACGATGGGAGTACCCCCTTTCTGTCTGAGGTGTGCGTTTATTTCTGTTATACTATTAAAATTTCCACCTTGACAACTGAACACCGATATGGCGTGTGACTAAACTTTTTCGAACTTTTATCAAATATTTCTAATAACGTAAATAAATAATATCAAAAGTAGGTAATATACCTCTTACGAGGGAAATCAGTCTCATAAGGCTGTTCCAATCGAAACGCTCAATGTCGATAGATGACCCACTGGAGGTAACTTCAAATTCCATTATGCACTCTCAAAATCGTAACTTTAGAAAATGGCGGCCATTTCAAGATGGCGTCCACGTGGTATCGGAAATGCGAAATATCTTCGGTATTGTTCTACAGGGTGTTTCGAAAGGTTTTGCAAAAATTTGAAGGAGTTGTAGGGGGTGAGTTGAGAAGTATGTCTGTTTTTTCCCCAATTTCCTTCGATGAGTTAAAAGAGCGCCAGAGAGCTTCAAAGTGTGGCCTACTAGCCCCTGGAAGTAGGCTGCAACCAGCGTAAAACCAAGTAGCAGGGAAACGCGAACATTAAGGTTTGGGTTCGTGTGATAGGTAAAAAAGGACTTTGTAAAAAAATCGAGGTAACCAGCGTAAAAAAGTAAACTTAAACCGTATTTAAAATCCCTGCTGCTTGGTTTTGCGCTTGTACCTATAAATTTTCTATCGACCTATAATCAGGACGGATCTATGAACTTTTACTCATCCCATACTAGTGCTCGGAATTGTTTATTCATTATCCACAAAATTTCCGCTTTATTTAACAAAAGTTGGTAAAAAGAATATCATTTTAACTTATTTAATTATGTTTTTTACGCAACCAAGCATTTATTTGAATTAAAATGGCATTTATTTAAATAATTGTTTGTTTTGTTTAAATAATAGGCTTATCCACTTTCGATTTTTTAAACATTTTACAATTATTATTCAAATATTGGTTATTTAAATAAATATTATTTAAATATCGCCGAACGTATTTTATCCATGGATAAAAGTTAATCGAACGCCGACCTCTATCCCATACTCAACTTTATAAAGTCTTACGCCGTATTAATAGTAAAACTAAAATTCAATTTTTCGGAAAACAATATACGTTTTCAAACACTAAATAAGCAATAGTTCCTTTTAGAAAGTAACATGACCTTCTGGTTTAAATGTTGCTCTTACGTCGCAGTCTCTGGTTTTTACAAGTCTACGAGCACGCTGCAGTCGCCAGAGGGAAATAGGTTTTTCTAGCGCGCGTGCAAATCACTCGTGCGAGGAATATACGAATAGAGCTGTGTCTTGTGACGCAAGGGTGACATTTTCGTCGATTACCGAGTACCAAAAAATTGCATATTCGGGTACCCGATTACTCGAATAAGCTGCTCGAAGTTCAAAGAGGGGTTTTTGCAAATTTTTGCGGTGGAAATAATAAACGGTACCTACAAGACGTTCAAACAACAAATTCTTTGAATGACCTTGGAGATGGATTACGGTTTTTAATACGTAGTGCGCCTGCGCGGTTTTTCTTCAAACCATATTAAAAAAATTTGGTTTTTGTCACTTCACGAGTTCGGATGTCGGCTGGTGTTAGAACTTGGGAGTCGTAACTTCCTAAGCAATATACGGACTAACGGTACATTCATAATTTAAAAAATGTATATTGTATTGTTATTTTACTGTCATCTACTATAATTAGGCTAGTAAGCTAGTACACTAGTCTTTTATATCCCACTAGTCAGTACAATGTTACTAAAGTTGTAGAAAATGTGGCTCATTTAAATTAAAGGGATATTTTTCCGCATTGAAAGTTAGTTTATACTCATTTGAAATTTAATTTCCTAATTGCACGAATAAAACCAGCTCCTAATCAAGTATATTCGATAACCCGACTCTAAAAATATTACTCGACTCGAATAAGATAAAATTTCCCCTTAATCAAGTACTCGATTACTCGACTCGACTTTAATATTACTCGACTCGAATAAGAGAAAATTTCCCCTTAATCAAGTACTTGATTACTCGACTCGACTTCAATATTACTCGACTCGAATAAGATAAAATTTCCCCTTAATCAAGTACTCGATTACTCGACTCGACTTCAATATTACTCGACTCGAATAAGATAAAATTTCCCCTTAATCAAGTACTCGATTACTCGACTCGACTTCAATATTACTCGACTCGAATAAGAGAAAATTTCCCCTTAATCAAGTACTCGATTACTCGACTCGACTTCAATATTACTCGACTCGAATAAGAGAAAATTTCTCCTTAATCAAGTACTCGATTACTCGACTCGACTTCAATATTACTCGACTCGAATAAGATAAAATTTCCCGTTAATCAAGTACTCGATTACTCGACTCGACTTCAATATTACTCGACTCGAATAAGAGAAAATTTCCCCTTAATCAAGTACTCGATTACTCGACTCGACTTCAATATTACTCGACTCGAATATAAATTGCCTAAAACCACAGCCTTATCTAATGGCTTAAAATGTACAGTCGCCGGTAAACTACACGATTGTTCAAATATGACAATTCTCGAAGAAACAATAGAAATCGATGCCAATGACGTAATGTAAGAAAACGTATATTTGTCCACGCAAATTAAAATTTTAATTGACTATTAATTATTAAAAGGTAAAGTGATTTTCAATTACATATATTTTACATGGTATTAACTCAGATAGTCACGAAATTTTATATGTATCCACTTGGAATGTTTAAGGAAGACTAAGGTGGCCCTGATGATTCCCAGAGAAAAGGGCGCCGTGTACACCATAATCAAGGAGATATCCCGAGGTGTTTCTCCCCGACTGTTTTCAAACTCGGACGTTGAGTAGACCTTCATGTACCTTGAAAAATCCTAAAGGAAAAAGATTCAATGGTCATTCGTTTTGCCATGCCAAACAAAAATGTTTTTCACAACACAAGTTTAAACTTTCTCTGCGTAAAATAGCATGGCTAAATCACGGATTGCCATTTTAAAAAAATTAAAAAAATACAATTTTGGCAAAACATTTGGGTAAAATCAGAAGTAAATGAACCGAAATGATCGAAATAGAGCTTAGAATCGGAAGGCGTTTTCCTTATGAAAATTATGAGAAAATAGAGTCAAATAAAAGCTAATTTCCATCCCTGTCTTTTGACGCGATAAATTGCACTTGGGAATTGTGGGTATATCTATTTCTATGTTTAAAAAATGGTTTCATAAAAACAAAAATGTTAGGAGTGCGCAGAATTTCAAATTCGGGGTCCAAATGGAACTTCATAAGGAAAACGCCTCCAACATGGGGAGTATAGCAGTCTGCCAGTGGCTTAACTATAAGAATTGGGGCCTCGACCAAAACACTTAAACCTACCCAGCCGTATACAAACCTAACCCGCCATAATTCAGGAATTTCAAGTGGAATCAGACCTTCATTTAATATTGAATTGTTTATAGATACGCATCGGTGTTTCATTCAGATGATAAGATAAAAATTGACAACGCGTTTTAAAACCAGTCTCGAACATAGATTAACCGAATTTATAAGCAAGGACACGTAGCCGAGACTCGCTATAAGATATTTATTATTTTAATTAATAAATTCTTTTATTAACAGCTTTATTTTATGTTTACAAATTTTGTTACGACGCACTTTGGCTTCGGTGAACGTTTTTACAATATGGTCAAGACTATATCGTAAGCTATTGGCGATTTCGTGTCGACGCGTCGGATATTCCAAGAAATCCCAGTGCCTTGGGTATTAGCCTAGCTGATTAAGTGTCGACGGGTTGGATATTCCAAGAAATCCCAGTGCCTTGGGTATTAGCCTAGCTGATTACGTGTTGACGGGTCGGATATTCCAAGAAATCCCAGTGCCTTGGGTATTAGCCTAGCTGATTACGTGTTGACGGGTCGGATATTCCAAGAAATCCCAGTGCCTTGGGTATTAGCCTAGCTGATTACGTGTTGACGGGTCGGATATTCCAAGAAATCCCAGTGCCTTTGGGTATTAGCCTAGCTGATTACGTGTTGACGGGTCGGATATTCCAAGAAATCCCAGTGCCTTGGGTATTAGCCTAGCTGATTACGTGTTGACGGGTCGGATATTCCAAGAAATCCCAGTGCCTTTGGGTATTAGCCTAGCTGATTACGTGTTGACGGGTCGGATATTCCAAGAAATCCCAGTGCCTTGGGTATTAGCCTAGCTGATTACGTGTTGACGGGTCGGATATTCCAAGAAATCCCAGTGCCTTGGGTATTAGCCTAGCTGATTACGTGTTGACGGGTCGGATATTCCAAGAAATCCCAGTGCCTTGGGTATTAGCCTAGCTGATTACGTGTTGACGGGTCGGATATTCCAAGAAATCCCAGTGCCTTGGGTATTAGCCTAGCTGATTACGTGTTGACGGGTCGGATATTCCAAGAAATCCCAGTGCCTTGGGTATTAGCCTAGCTGATTACGTGTTGACGGGTCGGATATTCCAAGAAATCCCAGTGCCTTGGGTATTAGCCTAGCTGATTACGTGTTGACGGGTCGGATATTCCAAGAAATCCCAGTGCCTTTGGGTATTAGCCTAGCTGATTACGTGTTGACGGGTCGGATATTCCAAGAAATCCCAGTGCCTTGGGTATTAGCCTAGCTGATTACGTGTTGACGGGTCGGATATTCCAAGAAATCCCAGTGCCTTGGGTATTAGCCTAGCTGATTACGTGTTGACGGGTCGGATATTCCAAGAAATCCCAGTGCCTTGGGTATTAGCCTAGCTGATTACGTGTTGACGGGTCGGATATTCCAAGAAATCCCAGTGCCTTGGGTATTAGCCTAGCTGATTACGTGTCGACGGGTCGGATATTCCAAGAAATCCCAGTGCCTTGGGTATTAGCCTAGCTGATTACGTGTCGACGGGTCGGATATTCCAAGAAATCCCAGTGCCTTGGGTATTAGCCTAGCTGATTACGTGTTGACGGGTCGGATATTCCAAGAAATCCCAGTGCCTTGGGTATTAGCCTAGCTGATTACGTGTTGACGGGTCAGATATTCCAAGAAATCCCAGTGCCTTGGGTATTAGCCTAGCTGATTACGTGTTGACGGGTCGGATATTCCAAGAAATCCCAGTGCCTTGGGTATTAGCCTAGCTGATTACGTGTTGACGGGTCAGATATTCCAAGAAATCCCAGTGCCTTGGGTATTAGCCTAGCTGATTACGTGTTGACGGGTCGGATATTCCAAGAAATCCCAGTGCCTTGGGTATTAGCCTAGCTGATTACGTGTTGACGGGTCGGATATTCCAAGAAATCCCAGTGCCTTGGGTATTAGCCTAGCTGATTACGTGTTGACGGGTCGGATATTCCAAGAAATCCCAGTGCCTTGGGTATTAGCCTAGCTGATTACGTGTTGACGGGTCGGATATTCCAAGAAATCCCAGTGCCTTTGGGTATTAGCCTAGCTGATTACGTGTTGACGGGTCGGATATTCCAAGAAATCCCAGTGCCTTGGGTATTAGCCTAGCTGATTACGTGTTGACGGGTCGGATATTCCAAGAAATCCCAGTGCCTTGGGTATTAGCCTAGCTGATTACGTGTTGACGGGTCGGATATTCCAAGAAATCCCAGTGCCTTGGGTATTAGCCTAGCTGATTACGTGTTGACGGGTCGGATATTCCAAGAAATCCCAGTGCCTTGGGTATTAGCCTAGCTGATTACGTGTTGACGGGTCGGATATTCCAAGAAATCCCAGTGCCTTGGGTATTAGCCTAGCTGATTACGTGTCGACGGGTCGGATATTCCAAGAAATCCCAGTGCCTTGGGTATTAGCCTAGCTGATTACGTGTTGACGGGTCGGATATTCCAAGAAATCCCAGTGCCTTGGGTATTAGCCTAGCTGATTACGTGTCGACGGGTCGGATATTCCAAGAAATCCCAGTGCCTTGGGTATTAGCCTAGCTGATTACGTGTTGACGGGTCGGATATTCCAAGAAATCCCAGTGCCTTGGGTATTAGCCTAGCTGATTACGTGTTGACGGGTCAGATATTCCAAGAAATCCCAGTGCCTTGGGTATTAGCCTAGCTGATTACGTGTTGACGGGTCGGATATTCCAAGAAATCCCAGTGCCTTGGGTATTAGCCTAGCTGATTACGTGTTGACGGGTCGGATATTCCAAGAAATCCCAGTGCCTTGGGTATTAGCCTAGCTGATTACGTGTTGACGGGTCGGATATTCCAAGAAATCCCAGTGCCTTGGGTATTAGCCTAGCTTATTACGTGTCGACGGGTCGGATATTCCAAGAAATCCCAGTGCCTTGGGTATTAGCCTAGCTGATTACGTGTTGACGGGTCGGATATTCCAAGAAATCCCAGTGCCTTGGGTATTAGCCTAGCTTATTACGTGTTGACGGGTTGGATATTCCAAGAAATCCCAGTGCCTTGGGTATTAGCCTAGCTGATTACGTGTTGACGGGTCGGATATTCCAAGAAATCCCAGTGCCTTGGGTATTAGCCTAGCTGATTACGTGTTGACGGGTCGGATATTCCAAGAAATCCCACTGCCTTTGGGTATTAGCCTAGCTGATTACGTGTTGACGGGTCGGATATTCCAAGAAATCCCAGATCCTTTGGGTATTAGCCTAGCTGATTACGTGTTGAGGATCGGATATTCCAAGAAATCCCAGTGCCTTTGGGTATTAGCCTAGCTGATTACTTGCCAAGAAACCCAAAAAATTGAAATTCGACGGGAAATCTCGAAATCAGGCAAGATAGCCCAAAATCCAACGAATACTCGAGTAATTGCACAATCGCGAAATTCGATGAGAAATCCCGCGTACACATTTTTGTCGAATGTTCAATTGGTAATAGACTTAAGCGGCTTAAGCATTCCTTGCGACAATCATTTTTAAATATTTTTAATTTGGAAAAAGACCGCTCTGCTGTAGCAACTGTGCTACACAGTACCGGCGGAAGTCGGTACTACTCACGTTACTTACGTGATCCGCTATCACGATCGACTGTGGCAGTAGCACCGTTCTATCGGTGGCTATTGAAATACCCAAACTCGGGAGCAACTTCATTTTGGTCAGTTAATCTCTTTTGGTGTAGAGTAGACCTCGCGACATTTTTAATATATTTGGATATTTGAACTACAGTTCTTAATGCATTTGTGTGACTACAGTCTTTAATTAAAAAAACACGTTTCGTGTACACACCGGTACCTAACATAGTTTTCCGACGAGTCCAGGACTCTTTCCTCTTTCTTCGCCCCCCCCCCCTCGTTTAAATTTATAAGTTCTTTAATATCGTTTATTCCCATTCGACCGAAATCCCATTCGACCGAAAGAATTTTAAAATGTAGCCCAATTGGCGGGGTGATTTGGTATTTTATTTATAAGGTATGTACTATCGAAGATCCATGTTTAGGTTAGGTTAGGTTAGGTTAGGTTGGAGTTGGTTAAGTTTACTATTTCAGTTTTGGTTCAGTTACGTTTCTTGACTAGGTGAAGATAAACATAGCAAAAGCCAATTTATATAGCAGCGTTCGGTCGAATGCGACACATAAAAGCGTTCGGTCGAATGGGACACATAAAAACCGCCTTCGGTCGAATGGGATTTCGGTCGAATGGGACTGAAGTCTTTAATATCTCTTTATTCCTCCATATTATATTCGAAAATAAATGGCACCTAACCAGGCAAAGCCTATAAAATTTTTTATTGTAATTATAGAAGAGACAGTCAGTAATTGAACTACAGCACCAAAGTTTACATATTGTCATATATAATCGTGATCGGGTAAATTAAAATGCTCGTAAATATTATCACAATTAATTTAACCATTAAAGTCTTCATTCCAAACCCATAGAGCTTAAATTTTTGTTTTCTACCTTTATTCATTTTAATAAAGCAAAATTTTTTTCTTCAATGGCACTGTATTATTACTGTGCCTAATGGAATACAGAGCAAGACTATTAATTATGGACTAATAATTTCCATAGTTCGTTAATCTTAGACTAACGAAGTATGGAAATTATTCCCCACACGGGCCACACCTGTTTAAGTTGAAAGAGATTTTTCCCTGGTAGGCCCAAGTTTTCCAAATTTTTCATTGGTCATTGTAAATTTCTATAGGCCTCACAGATAAGTAGATAGGGGAGCTCTAGCTCCGTGGAGTCCGTGGGGAGAACGCTGAAATAGTGGCGGTCAGTATACACAAGGGCCCCCACTCAAATCTTCACATTATTTATAGGAAAAATAGGATTATATTTCTAAAAATATAGGACTTTATAGGACTATTTTTTCAAATTATAGGATTTTATAGGACTAAATATGCTATTTCTTTTACTAACTTTATGCATTTAAAAAACAAAATCTATATTTAGTGAAATATATCTTTGATTTTCACTTGAAAAATAGAAACTATTGAATCATTTCATCACAAAAATATACTAGTAGCTAACCATTTTAACAATAACAAAACTATAGACTAGAGTGACTTTGTAGAGGAATTTATGCTATAGCTACATCTAGCAATTTAACAGAGTGGCGGGATTTGAAATGGGCAAAATATCAAAATTATAGGATTTTATAGGACTTTTTAGGGATTTTGCTAAAAACATAGGATGTTATAGGACATTTTTGAAAATATAGGATTTTATAGGAATTATAGGACCTCTGGGGGCCCTGTATACACTATACGAATGCCTCAAAGAGAAAAAAAATTCAACTTTTTATTTAATTCTCGAAATTTTTCCTCTTTTTACACAGCTAACAATATAATTTGAGCGAGTCCCGTGGACTCTTTACCCCCTTCTAAAGACATTTTTTTAGGAGTCCCGTGATTTTTTTCAGGGGTTTTTGACGCGTGGACTGCCGCTATTTACAAGTCTGACTCCACGTTACTTCAACGTTATTAGACCTAATCTACCGCGTTCTTTTTTCCAAATACTAATTTTGAACACCGATAGATGGCACTATTACGTAGGGGGTCAGAATAATGTAGATGGGAATTTTGTGTATATAGCTGAAAGCCCTCACACGATATGCGCCATATTTTACGTGTTAAACCAAATGTAAACGTTCCGAAATACAAGAAATGTCAGTCGACACAGGTTCTCACTCAGGGTTAGAGTTATGGACTAATGGCCTTTCGCAGAATGAATCAAGTGGCCTCAATCACACCGTGGCACCCGGCCTGGATCCCCGTTAGTACGCCAACCAATGTTTCGGGAAAACCCTTTTGATGTAAGGTAAATCTGGGTAGGTTCCGAGCACCTGCATTTGAAGGGCAGTCAAAAAGGATATGGGAGACATCCTCACGCGTGCCACACCGAATACAGGAGTTGGTGGGGCTCAGCCGAAAACGATGTAGCAAAGCCTTGGTAGGAAGTCTGCCGCAACCGAGCCTCGCTAGCAGGGTGTCATCCCGTCGCCTAAGATTAACGCGCGTAATAGCACGAGATTCGGGACTAAGCTTCGCATCGCGAAGAGGCCAGGGATCGGCTAGAGACAGCCAGTGCCGTGTCCATGCCGAGATAATAGCCCGTCCACACGCACTCTTTAACTCCGCTAGAGTAGAGGGAAGGAGGAAGTCAATCCGCCCAGGGCGCGGGGTCTTAGTAATCCCCGCGAGACTGTCCGCCAATTCGTTTCCCGGTATTCCCACGTGTGCCGGACACCACAACAGAGTTATGGAACTAGAGTACTCGTCACAGAGGGCATGAATTAGTTGAACCACTGGATCAGGATAAAGTTGAGTAAGGGCGTTTTTTGAATCCGAGCAGATTACTAGCGGCCCGTGGAGATGATACGACGCGTAGGAAAGAGCCATTTGGATAGCGAACAACTCAATCCTATTGATGGGGTGCCCGGAATCCAAGAATGATTTCGCAACGACTTTCAGTGCAGGAATCCTGAGTCAAGCGCGTTCTTGGAGTAAGGTTCGAGAGTCGCGAAGAAAAGCTGGCGGAGTGCTTCCGAACTGTGATCCTCTTTGGGAGCTGTGAGCCACCGCGGCACAACTGTCGCTGTTCGAGGTTCCCATGGCGGGGTTGACTTGAGGGGAATGTCCCGCCTGGTGGAGCTAGTGGAAGAGCCACGTTAGATTGTGAACCTGAGCCAATCGCCCGGAGAAGAAAGGGGAGCCTGTCCAGAGGAAAGTGGTGCTCCACGATCTCCACGGGAGCTACTGTCTTCCTCATGAGAGCTGGATAGAAATCCGGAGTATAGTGCATCCAAAAAAATATTTTCCAAATACTAATTTTGGTCACCGATAGATGGCACTAATACGTAACGCATCCAGAAAATATGGGTCTTCCGCTATCTGTTTCTTCCGTGCTCTTCCCACGGGCACTTTTCCAGCGTAAGGTATCTATGCTATTTCATATATCTATGGGTACGAGCGTATGGAATTTTAGCATTACAGATCAGCGGGCTTTCGTATTTCTATTAACGTCTAAGAGACTATAGGATCTCTGCTCTAGGCTCTACGTAAAAAATTGTTGTCTTCGTATTTTCAGTTTTAGCAGAATGAGTTTGACGAATTATCGTGTTATTTTGTAAAAGACTTCGCACTTCTTCTATGGGAAATGGCTTTCTATTGATTTATTTGAAATTGAAATATATTGTTAAGCCTGGTCAAAGGACCAAAATTGTCAATTAATTCAAAATTTAATTTATAGAACAAAGATTTTGATCATTCCTAGATTTTCCATTTTAGCCCCGCGAAACGTGTCTGACCAACCTCGCGGAAGTTACGCCACTGGGTTGATCTGAAATGACCTTGTCTTCAAGCCCGCCACGCAAAGCAATTGAAATCATAGGACACTGAATGAGCTTTCAATAGACGTATAGAACATCCCATTCTGAGAATGTGAACCGGAGATATGGCGCGTTTAGGATATCGCGTTTTGAGAATGCATAATGGAATATAGCCTATTCCATTGCATTATCTATTAGACTATCAACCTTCAAAGTTTCGTCCGGTATCATCACTTGTGAAACAGACCAATACACCGGGCTCATGAATGATATTGGAATATAATATACTCTAAACTACAGAAAATTATTGCAGGAAGTATCAGGGTTGTTCAAAATGCATTTTGAGTTAGAAAAAGGATTTTGCATTTTATATTTTGCATTTTTAGTTTCTAGGAAACTATTGTGCATTTTACATTTTGCATTTTGTGGGTTTGATATAAGGAAATACATTTTCAAAAGGTTTTTACTCTGGTACCATCATCGCAGCTCTTTTAGAGAAAGTTCGTCTGCTATTTCCTCCCAAGTAATCATTAGGTGGTTTCTTTCGAATATTCTCGGACTAAAAGTGTACTCTTTTTACCCTAAAACGTTTTATTCGCCTGTTCCGGGGATGAGAATTACTCCGGCCCATAACCTATTCACTTTTTCCGGAGTATTTGGGCTACTCTTTTTACTCCTTCTGAAAAGGAGGTGTAAAGGAGTTAATCGGATTTTGTCGTCTGCTAGCCACAGGCAGCCATTTTGGAAACACGATTTACTCAGACTCAAACTATTCGCCACCACAGAATCGGAGTAAAAAGATATTTTGCATTCTGAGTGATGGAGAAAGTATTTTGCATTTTGAAAAAAAAAGCATTTTGAACAACCCTGGGAAGCATAGAAATTTAAATTTTATATTACGAATCACCTTATTTTGCTAGCTTTAAGAAATACAAAAGGGCCCCAAAATCCTTCTAAAAGTAAAAAAGGGGTCCAATCCTACACTAGGTCTACCTACGAAATGAACGGGGACAGTGGCGGCGCCAGGGGTAGGCTACGCAGGCTACAGCCTACTTATATTTCGCTTGTTAGGGCCCCAAATCTAGATGAAGGGGCCCCGAATAGCCCCCTAAAATGATTTGCGAAACTAGAAATATCAAAATCCGAATTAAAAGCCTGCTGTTTTTAAGTTGCGAACACTGAACAGTGATTTCTAATATTTTTTCGAACGCAGCCTTGATTCGTTGTAGTTGCTAAACTAGCTACTTCAAAAAGTGTTGCATCGTTAGACAGACGATAAATTGCGCGGCTTTCCGACTCTCAGAGTCCCAATTTCCAAAATAAAGATAAAATAAAGAGTGGCAACTGGCAAATGTTTTTGCAACAATTGTAAGTGAAACTGGAGAATGCTGTTGGAGGATGTTGCCCATATGTGCATTGTTATGCTCATCGACTAAAAAAAATAACTTCCGAGTACATTTAAACAGTCATGTACATTTCTTTTGTAAATTATTAAAAATAAACCGGTTTTGTCACAGTTTTGTTTTGTTAGTGTACGTAAAGGGGGGGGGTCAAATTAAAGAATTAAGTAGCCTACCCATAGTAATATCCTGGCGCCGCCACTGAACGGGGAGATTTTAAAATTATATTCTACACACAAATTTCACATCTAATTTTAGCGCGGTGCAGCGAGCAGTTGAAAGTACCCCATTGAAGCGCTTAAAGGGAATATAACCAATCTTTGCGGAAGACCCCTTCAATTTTTCAAATTACCCTGTACAGTGGCGCCAAACATTTCTAAAGCCAAAGGCAAGAGCGGCCAGAGCTGCCAACGTTGGTGTTCCACACCAAATACCCGAGGTTATATTCCCTTTAAGCGTGAGAGGTACTATACCACGAGATTACTCACACAGTTAGCATTAAGTAGGGCGCCCCGGTTTCCCTTAATTACGGGCCCACGATAATAGAGGGCGCGACCAGTTTTTTTCTTAAAAAATGGTTTCATTTCGCTAGTTGGCGAGGGAGATCGGAAGAGGAAAAATGGGGAGATCTCTTCGATTTTAGGCCGATAATCTCCGACAGGGGGCGTCGATAGATTTGGAGCATCTCGAGAGGATGCGGGAGTTAGCCCTCTAGTTGCGAAAGCCCGTACAATGGTCGGTCTCCTTTTTTCCAGCCGGATGATCCCGGGTTCTCGGACGTTGATGGATCGTAGAAGCGGGACCACCCCCTCGACGAGTACCCGCTCTTCCGCCTTCCTCCGATCTTCCCCCTTTTAAAGAAAAGAGGCCCGGAAATGAGAGTCTTCTAAAACGGAAGTAGCTGGTCCCATCTTGAGGGTTTTTCTATTTATCTATCTAGGCCCATCGTCGTCTCTTTCAATTTGGGACTGAAGGCTCTGTTACGCGATGTCCAAGGGCTGACGCCAGGGTGTCAGTGGCTACAATCTTTGGGTTTGCGTTCATTTCGAGTTCTTAATCGGGACGGTGGCGAAGTTCGTTCGACTGTTTAGCTAAAGTTCTGGAAAATAAATGATTTAAAATGGGTTTTTTGTCAATTTTAACGTAATTTGGTTAAACAAAATCACTTGCCTTAAATCAAATTTATTTAAATCAGACAAGCCTGGTAAAATTCGGTATCAATAAAGTTTAAAATATTATTACTTTCAAATTAACGAATTTAATTGAAATTATCAACACGTTTTGGTACAACCCTTACAAAACCTTTCTATAGACATTTCTATAAAGCGGTTTTATAAAATATTAGTAGATAAATTGTGAAAAATGTCTTTAGAATATTAAGTAAAGATTTCATAGATTGTCTTTAGCAAATGGGTCATTTTTCTAAAATATGTTTTTAAAATATCTATAGAAAAGTTTGAAATGTCTCTATAGATTCCATAGAATAGTTTCTATAAAAATCTTGAAAATTTTCTTTAGTTCGTAAAGAAAACTTCTATAAACATTTAGATGATTTTCTTTAAACTTCTATATAATAGGTTTTTCTTAATTTCTAAATAAATTATTTCAAGGTTTCTTTAAGAATTTATCAGAATTTTTTCATTATTTTATTTCAAATTTAAGCTAATACTTAGTAAAAAAATTATACCGAGCTTTCTACCAGTTTTTCTATAGAACGCTATAGAATATCGAACGACTTCATAGAGATTAGATAAAAAGTTTTTTTATCTGGTCCATATCCATTCTCTTTATTTTGCCAAAATTCCTGAGCGATTCACGTGCCTTCGTGGCAATATAAGATTTAAATACTAAACCTAGCATTTAAAATTTTTATTGTTAGACTTAGCGTGATTTTAGTTTATTAAAAGTACAGTCTTTCAATTAAATTTTTCTTATATTTATTATATTTTGGTCTTAAAATCTTCCTAGTAAAATATACTTTTTTTTCTGGAGAGATTTCGTTAAAGGTTAAAAAGATGAAAGGTGTGAAAAATAGTTTACCATTTTGGTTCGTGAGACAAGATATATCATCCTATTAATGGTTGTGTACCCTGCTGCGATAAAATGATTATATGTCAATATTTTCTTTGGACGTTTGAAGTTTGTTAATTATCGTGAGACGGTACAGCTGAAGTGGGGTGGCGGAGTGGTTAGCACTTTCGCCTCGCGCTGTAATAGAAGCCGGGTTCGATCCCTGCTTGTGGCACTGGGTTGTTCCGCGTTGAGTTTGCCGCTGGTGAAAGCGATTTTTCTCCCGAGTTCTTCAGTTTCCCCTTCCATAAAAACTTGTGGAGTGTAGGGAGCTGTTGGTTCGCGTGGCATGAATGGCTTGCCGCCCAGCTTCTACGCATCGTTTCCCGGCCACCTGAATTAATGGCATTAAAAGTCGCTCTATGATTTGGGCCTAAGGTGGTGTCTTGGGTATTATTATCCTAGCTGAACTTTGCAATAAGCAAAGAAAAGTGTGGAGGGCAACTTTCTCTAACTATGCGTGTTTGTGTCCAGGAGCACGCCGATGTGGAGTGGAAATTCGCTCGCAGTAAATTATGGATGAGCTACTTCGAGGACGGCGGCACAGTCCCGCCTCCGTTCAACGTGATCCCGACGCCCAAGAGCTGCTATTACCTCTTCCGGTGGCTCGTCAGAAGGTTCTGCGGTCAATCCCGACTCGCCAAAAAGGAACACCTACGAACCATCAGGGTGAGTTACTTACCTACCCTTAAATGTTGTCTCTTGCGTTAGTCCCTGTTTCCAAATCAGATTTTAGACGAATAAAAATGTATTCATTTACGCGTGTTGGCCACTCCTACCGGGGTCAGTTTAATTCCCGTCAAACAGCTTTATGGGTTTCCGAATATGAAACGTTCTAAAAACGAGAGGCCAAATTGTAACAGTTGATAATATAGTCCTTTACTACAATGACTTCGTAAAATTTTGGATATAAGATTCATATTGGATCCAAACAAATCTGGATAGGATCAAATATTTGTGGATCAAACTTTGATACAAAATAGGGATTTAGCAAATTTGGAATCAAAATATTTTTATTTAGCGCGATTTGTTAAAATTTTTATCCAAAATATTGTAATCCCATAAGTTTTGTGCAAGATTATTCATATTTTTGCAAGAATTAATTTAATTGGTATTTTATCCCTATTTAAACTGTTCAATTTTGATCATATCTGGATCAAACTTTGATAAATCATACTGGAAACTAAGCCGTCCATAAATGTTAATTTCAACTTTACATATTGATCGGCCTTGCGAAGCCCCCATCAGCGCGAGGCCCCAAGCATTTGCCGAAACTGACTATGCATAAAAGCCACCTCTGCCGTCAAAGCCAAATATATTGTGTTTGCTGCCACGATTGGACTTAAAACCGGTTTTCAATAAAATAACAAAGTTGTTGTAAAAGGTCTGGCAGCAACGTTCAGCCGGGGGTGGGGGGGAGACAGTCTTAGATAATTTTATGGAAAGAAGTATGAAAATAACTCCTAAATGTTTACTTCTCCCGGAACATCGGTGTCGCGCGTATGGAACACATTTACAGGCGTTAGTAGGCAAAATTAGACCACATTGTTAATGAGGAATTGAAAAAAAATTTCGTCTCGAGACAAAAGAAAAACTTTCCTTCAATTTAGAGCGTAAAAACGTCCTGCAGACTTTATTGTCCTTTATTTATGACGCGGAGTGAAAGGGTGACCGCGGGCAGGCTCGTTTTCTCATAATTTGAAGGGATTCTGGTGGTACGAGTAATCTCCGGGCGAGATAGATGAGAGCAATAGTTCGGTCTATACTGGTTGGCGTGCATCATTGCTTTTTGGGGTTAAATATCTCCCGCATTCCCTCGCGTCTACATATATGAGGTCGATCAGTGACGTCGTCGAGACGTTCTCTACCGCCGCTCTGACTTTGTTTGGGGCCAAATTAATCATGGGAAGAGAGACTAGAGTCGAAGCCTTTAATCCCCCATTTTTATCCTTAATTACTTCGCATAATCCTTTAGAAAACTCGCCGTTTCTACGAGATAGAGTCGCCTTGTAAGCCGGGCAAATTTTTTTTTTCGTTAGTAAAAAATTGCCTTATTTCAGAGTACTTAAAATGCGTTTTTTGTGTGTTTTCGTAGAAAGTAACCATGTTTACGCGCAAAAAAGGCAATATTTAACATTTCATCATCTAATTAAAATTGTCACCAACTTCGTACTTTTATTATATACGGTACTCTGCGAAGGTAAATTGACTTCTTAAGCCTTTGGAGACGCGTTTTTCGTCGGGCTTTTCACGCGGGGGTAATCAAGATCGTCTACGCGTTAAAATCCCGGCATTTTAGTCATTAAGCGTGACGTTTCGAAGACTTAGAAAGAGAGAGAGGGCGAAGTTAGTCGGTAATGGCGACCAAAAATGCATTAGGGGATCGGAAAAAAGCTATCTCCCTTAGATATTTGCCGTTAAAGGCTCTCTCGGACCAGAAAGAGTGTCCGGCGCATCAGGGATAGCGGGGCCTTATTGTATTTAGGGCGATGGGGCTATTGCCGGGGAAATTTATATTTTCTTCGTTGTCGGCTCCGGGATATTGCAGCGAGGAATCGGGCCGTAACTAAAATGAACGCTCGGGGGAGAAAGCACTCAGACGAGCCGCTGTTGGATCGGAACTGGCCACCCCCCAATATCCGCCAGATAAAAAAGAAAGGCTTAAATTCAGCGAGATAGAGGCCCCGCACCAGCATAGCGACTCAAATGAAGCCTATTTATCCGCATCCATTTCTGGGTAGAGAGCTCATGCAATCGACATCAATTACGTTTGGCCATCTTGTTCGGGACGGTGATGTTCGATTGTGTATTAGTACGCAAATAAGGAAATATTGGATGTCGTAATAGATGGAACTAAGGGAGAAGGTCACGAACAAGCTCGAAGCCCACACTGTCTTCGTACAAGAAATATATGTCCTTCTTGTAGGACCTACGTTCCACGAATCTGTCAAGACCAGGAATTCTATTTTGTATCATTACGAAATGCATCGAAAATACGCGGTACCAAGACGGTATTCGGATTAATAGAGAATAGTGGGGTGACGGAGTGGTTAGAACTTTCGCCTCGCAGCCAGAGAAGCCGGGTTTGGTCCCAGTTTGTGGCACTGGGTGAAATCTCGCGTGGCATGCGGGGCTTGCCTCCACCCTCCTACGCGTTGTAACCCGGCCACCTGAATTAATGGCTTTAAAAGTCGCATGTTGAATTAGGCCTAAGGTGGTGCCTTTGGTATTAGCCTAGCTGATTATTATTATTATTATTATTATTATTAGATTCCCGGTAAAAACCACGCCCCACAGTCTTTCCTGGCGTAATCTTTCCCCTTTTACGAGGAGCTAACCACTTCCCGTAATCGGTGTACACCCTAACTGTAATCGGTTGTACTCATTCGTAATCCCGTATTCATTTGTAATCTTCGTACTCATCTGTAATCACCCGTAAGCATTATGAAATCACGCGTACTCATCTGCAATCACGTGTAATCATTTGCAATAGCGCGTAATCATCTGTAATCACGCGTACTCATTGGAATTCTCCCCTACTCAATTACTCATCTGTAACAATTTTAAAGTTTTGGGTTACTTGTGTACTCATCATAATCATTCTGTACTCATAGCGTAATCATGTGTACTCATCGTAATCATGTGTACTCATTGCGTAATCGTGTGTACTCATTGTCTAATTATGTGTAATCATTGCGTAATCGTGTGTACTCATTGCGTAATCATGGGTACTCATTGCGTAATCATGGGTACTCATTGCGTAATCATGGGTACTCATTGCGAAATCACGTGTACTCATTAATGATTACGTAGTCGGTGTACAGGCAAATTCTTACTGGTTAGCCCCTCGCCCTTTTATGCCTTTATTCTTTACGATTTTGAATGAATTCTTACCGATACCAGTGCCAGCGAGCAAGAATTATGTTTGTACGAGCAAAATGAATAGTAAAATATGCACCCTTCTCAGAAATAAGTCCTATGTAGGGCACTACGTTATACGCAGTGTGGTGAAACTTAGTTTCGCCTTGACGATCTTGTCAGTACAGTGCGGTAAAGGCAGTAGGGATGAATGCAGGCCCTGGGAGTCGTTTGGGCCATATATTTGTCGATTTGCCTTTCACCCTGCCCCCATACCCCCTCTCTCTCTGTTCCAATAAAGGAAGTTTCTCCATTTGCTCGAAGGAGTGCCAGAGACCCGTTGGGAGGCATTGCCGGGCGGACTTTCCTTTGGGGAAAAGTTGATCGTTTTTCTCTTCTTTATCGACGATTAGATTTTAATTTACCCCGTCTCTATTTCTACCAGGCCTATTAAAGTTCATCCGGTCGCTTTAAGTGCCTCGAAAATGCCTATTCTTTAACGGAAACATTGATTTCGATTACAGAGGAAGGCCAAACAAGCCAGCGAAAGAGATTTACGATATCAGGTTGGTACCGACTCGACTCTACTCCTTTATTTTTGTCGGTTTCATTTTCTTCCAGGAAACGGGAATACACTATCTGCTGTCAATTTTTATATCAATTTTAGAACGTTGAAATGAGATTTTTAGTAGCTTTCTATTATGAAAAATGTCTAGTTTGTTTCAAAACGAGAAATAGTTTCAACTTAGGTCTACCACATTGGGTATACTATCTCATGGTACCCTGATTGTGGTTTTCGGCGGTTACGGTTGCCAAAAACAACTTTAATTAATTTAATAATTAGGTATATCCGCTATATACAAGTACTAGACTTTGGTCTTAGAGAAAAGGCCGAGTTTCTTATTCGGAGTTTGGTCATTGGCGATTTTTTCTTTGTTATACCATGGATTAACAATTCGGCTGCCCCATGGCAAAACCTTATAACCACCAAATTTTTGAAAAATTATATTTTTACGCATCAGTTTTACTAAGGCATGTACAAAAGTACTGTAAAAGTTTCAGGTAAAAGTCATAAATATTGAACTATTTATGACTTAAAAAATGGTTTTGGATTTTATAATTTTCGCATTAAAAACCACGTTGAAATCTTATAATTTAGGTTTTGAAAAAGTCAAATATCTCAAAATTACGATCGTGGTGGTTAAAAGGTTTTGCCATGGGACAGCCGAATAACTCACAGGGATAGTTCTCTTCGAAAATAAGTTTGATTCAAACGCCATCGGTCCTAGCGGGTGAATTCAGAACTAGGCCTAAACGGAAACGATTCAATTCGGCGAGCAGACGGGCAGTTTTTTGGGGCCGCGAAATCTAATTAACTTTTTGCATCGCGTTTCTGTTTTTAGTTTTTTGAATGTTTTCATCAGGTACATTTTTTTTTAAATAATAATAATAATAGAATCCAATAACTGTTGAATTTGTATTGATGTAAAGCTAATTGCTATTTACCTATGCGATATAAAAAAAATTACGGCTTAAACAATGATAAATCCTATTAAATTCAGAATAAAATAATCTTCGGAATAATTTTACTGACAATCGCCATTTTTAAAAACCATATTAAAAAACCATAGTGTCGACTTCAGACACGAGATGGCGTAACTATATCCGGATTTGAATCGTTTTTGGGGAGGGTAGTGGGGAGGGTAGTGGGGAGTGTAGGACTGTAAGGGGGGAATAGTTTGTAGCAAACGTATTTTTGACTGGCAATGATAGTTCTATGTAAGTGAACTATCCCTGTGAGTTATTGTTAATCCATGGTTATACCCAGTTATACCCCAGCTAGTAACTAAATAAATATTAACTCAAATATAACTAAAAGGATTTGAAATACTCCGGGAAAGATTTTACTTTAAGGGGCGAAAAATAGTTTTTTAAGATTTCAAACGTAAACTATAGTCAGTTGCAGGCTAAGAAAGACAAAATATATAGTACAGTCGGCGCAAGGATACCTCAGACCATTACCGGCCAGTCGACCGCGCGTAATTTAAATTTGACCACTTTACGGTCAATTTCAAATTTCGTGAGTTTCATCGTTTTTTCGCGCCATCTAGGAACCAAAATTGGAATCTATTTTTTAATTTCATGTTGTCATGAGTTTAATTACTGAATGCAGCTAAAGAAGGTTCGATAATGGAAGCTCCAAATATTTTAAATAGCCCAAGAGGTTACTATAAAAAGCGTGATAAAGGTTTATTGTTAACAAGTAAAGAGAAAAATATAATTTTAAACGTCTATAGCTCATTAAGACAACGTTACCCCCAAGAAAGCGTGGTAACTATTTTAAAAGAAACTGCCGATTTAACTGGTAAGACGTAGAAATAAATTTACAAAAATAAATAATTATACATACTATTTTAAATTTAAGAATGATAGGAATGCCTTATCTTTTAAATTTGCTCGCCATCACAATTATGAAATTAAAAAATAAAGATTCCAATTTCGGTCTCTAGATGGCGCTAAAAGACGACAGAAAGAGCAAAATTCGAATTTGACCATAAAATGGCCAAATTCAAATTTCGCGCGGTGGAATGACTGGAAACGATCTGAGGCGTCCTTGCGCCGATTGTACTATATATTTTGTCTTTCTTAGCCTGCAACTCACTATACAGATACGGTATTTTTGAATAATCTTTCCGCTTCAGAGCGAATATTTTTTAGTTGGTGCCTTAACGAAATGGTATTTATTTTTGTCAGTCCATTATGAGGAATTTGGTCCGCCGCTACATCACGACGGAGCAGCGGAAGAGCGACGACCAGGGAGTGACGGAGGATGACGTCAACGAGATCAAGCAAGATATTTCCTCCTTCCGGTACGAGCTGATCGAAATTCTGAACAGCAGCGGCTTCAACACCTCCTCCGCCCGAGGACAGGCGCAAGGGAAAGGTATCAAGTTTTTCTTCCGAGTGGCACGCGCGCCTAGCCTGATATCAACGTACCAGCGCCTTCTATCGACGCCTTTTCGAGATAAAGAAAAAGCACAATTTCCTTTTTTATTTTAAATAGCGTTTTAAAGCTTTCTCTTTTTCGGCGCGTGGTTTACTAATAGAAACTTGGGAGTTTCGCGAGATGCATCGCGAGTGCGGACGGGATTTTGCCGAGCTGATAACAGAAATGACGTTTCTGTCCGTCCGAAATGTGCATTTTCCAATTTGGACATGTTCAGGGTGTTTCAAAAGGTTATGCAAACATTTAAAAGAGTTGTAGGGGGTGAGTTGAGAAGTATGCCTGTTTTTTCCCCATTTTCCTACGATGAGTTAAAAGAAAAAGAGTGCCAAAGTGTGGCCTACTAGCCCCTGGAAGTAGGCTGCAATAAGTGCTAAGCCAAGCAGCAGTAACTTTAAATACTGTTTAAGTTTACTTTTTTACGCTGGTTACCTCGATTTGTTTACAAAGTCCTTTTTTACCTATCACACGAACCCAAACCTTAATGTTCGCGTTTCCCTGCTGCTTGGTTTCGCGCTTGTTGCAGCCTACTTCCAGGGGCTAGTAGGCCGCACTTTGAAGCTCTATGGCGCTCTTTTCACTCATCGTAGGAAAATGGGAAAAAACAGGCATACTCCTTCAAATTTTGAAACACCATGTATTTAATCTAGCAATAATAGCTTAATTACTTATCGAGTTATAATGGCTTAGAAACCAGCGGCCATCTTCCAAGATGGCGGGGAAAGTTTTCTTTGAAATGTATTTTATTTCCACGAAATTTGCTTATTTTTATGTAGTCCTTAAGCGACTTAAGATTCAAAAACATTTTAACAATACCTTAAACCCGCTAAACGTCTCGGGGTCCATATAGAGTCGTATTCTAAAGGGTACAACCATAGGTAACATAATAACAATAAGTATGATAATTAACGAGATTTACAACCAAACTGATTTTCATAGTTATTGCGTAATCAAGATTTTTTCTCAGCACAGAGCCCTCTAGTGTCTAAAATATGCGAGACTCTCGCTAAGCCGAAATATCTGGTTTCCGATAGATAGGCGCCATATTAGGCTAAAATGATAAAAATTAAAAACGTTTTTCTCGGCGCCACGAGCTCATATTTTTATTATCACGCGTGGGCTGGCTTCAAAACAAAGCCAAAGCCCCTCGCGACTCCAGAACGTGGTCTCCGATATTAGGCTTAAATTTTTATCAAAAAGTAGTCATCCAAAACGGAAAGTCGCCAGTCCAAGTCACAGCTTGAAGAGAGTATCAGTGCTAAAAAAGGTTCGGTTAATAGGAAGTGTCATATTTTTTTGTTATTATGTTACTTATGGTGCAACGCAATTACTTGGTGGGTTGACGCGAATTTCAAATCTTATTTGTTTAGCAATGATGGGGAAAATTCTAAAGCCAAGTGTATATTTCGAAATTTGAAATTCCATTTAAAAGGTGAAATGTCTGCGGAATGTTTCGAGGGGCATTTCCTCCTCCAAACGTCGCGTCTTGTTTACCCTCTTCGGCGGGACGGGGGGATATCGCGTGGATCTGGCGAACTCGTTAGTTTCCGGTCGCGAGGTTGGAGGCGCGCAGTCACCACCCGAAAGAGCGAGGGTAGCCATTTTTTCCCGTTGTAAAAGGAAAAGTAATAATACAAAACCAGAGACACGTTTTCGTATTTGATCTATTTTACCTCGGCCGCTCTCCACGATTCCAATTTCTTCCAATGGCGAAAGTGGACGTGTTCTTTTTTTGTTGAACAGCGGCTCTTTTTTTGAAAAGCAATCCCGGGGATTTGATAAAACCTGAGATCGCTTTTAGCAGGCGTATATTTTTCCCGGCGTGAGCTCTAGAAACGTTTTGAGGACTCTCCTCTGTACAGCGCTTATATTGGATACGGAATGACGGGGATAAAGCCTATTGGTTGACGGCCCCCTCGATTCAAAGTGTTATTAGGGCTGAAGCATCGGGATACCAACGGAGATACAATCCTGCTAAACGCGCGATATTATATTTCGGATAGTTTTTCAAAATAAAATAGTTGATACATTGGTTAATCTTGTCAGCTAGGAGCAACAAAGACAAGGAGAATGCGGCTAGCCTTTAAAAACGCTAACGCAGTGTTGTGTACAAATTTCATTGGACGAGCCTTTACGGTCAGGTGGAAGACAATTTCCGAATTTTGCCCTTCCGACGGCAGCAGGCGCTAAAGCGTCTAACCAATGAAAATTGTACGCGAGAAAATGCACGACCTTTGACGGGTTGCGTTCTCCTCGTGTGGGGTGCTGTGCTTGTTGCTCCTAGCTGTCAGTGATATAATAATAGTCAGCTAGGCTAATACCCAAGGCACAACCTTAGGCCTAAGTCATCGATCGACTTTTAAACCCGCGACTTTCGTACTTACGGTTAGTTAGGCTATACCATAAGTCTATAATGTTGTTCCATAAGTTTGTCACTTTGGGGAATATTTTACTGAGAGCATGTAACGAAGTGACGTCATCACGAGAAGAAAATCTCCCCCTAGCTACGTGTGACGTGGGAGCGAGCGGACGCAAAACGGTGACGAAGCCCGTAATGCAGTCGGTCTTGTGAATAGCTATCAGTAAAACTTTTGCGTGTGAAGATTAGGAACTGTCACACTTATGGCTATGGCTATACTTATGAACTAGACTAAGATGAACATTTGGAACGATTGAGGCTTTTTCGGTTGATTTCAATGGTCCATTGTTTTTCAGGTATCGGTGGCAAGAAATGCAGGCAAAAGGAGAGGCGCTTGATGAAGGGTTTCAACATCGGCTTAATGGAGGGTTCCGTTCAAACCATCTCCGAAATCTCCTCCGAACCGTCTCGGAGGTCGCCCATTAGTAAATTGGCCAGGTTGGCCCGATTGGCCAGCAGCAAGAGACCCAGCAACAAGAGGGGCAAGTGGAAGAACTTGGTCGAAGCTACGCGGAGCGCCAAAGCAATCCTCACGAGGTCAGTAGAGAGCGGTCGAAATTTGATCGAATCAATGCCAACACCTCGCCTGTCCCCTTCAAGAATACGCTTCGTTAGAAATCAAATTTAAACGAAAATTTAAAGCTTACACGTACGAGGGGCATCTAGCCTTCGGTAGGAGAGACACTAGCGTAACTCTATGTCTTTTTCCCAATGGGACAGCCGATCTTAAGCCTGGCTCACGTGGGACCAAATATTCCCGATTTGCCTTCCGCCGTGCTTTCCCAAAGAGAGGAAATGCGGATAACGGGCAAATTGGTCCCGCGTGAAGCGGCTTGTACCGTTGGAATTGACGTCTTTAAGGTCATGACGCTTTGACTCGTAACGAACGCGACGTTATCGACGGCTAATACCCCAGTACTTTCAGAAGCAGAAGTGACGAATCCGCGTCCAGTTCCGAGCCAGCTAGCCAACGGTCATCGAGCGAGTCGACCGTTAGCGTGGACGTGGCTCCTCACTGGATTCGCGATCGCAAGCAAACGGCCAGCGCCACCGAAGTTCGGGCTATTCCCGACAAACGGACTTCCTTCGTCCGGCGACTGGGGACTCTGACGTTCAACGCTTCCCGGCTGCGCATGCGTTTCAACGACCACGACAAAGACTCGTCCCTGGAAACGGTGGTCGTGACCAAAGGCAAATCGACCACCTCTTTGAGTAAACCCACGGCCACTAGGACGGTTAGCGCCCCGGTGACCAAGAGTCGCTCTTTGGACCATCCGGACGAGAAAATGTCCAGCGTCCTCAGCCTGCCGCGGAACGGCCGGGGTCTCTCGCCCATCCCGAGCGGTTCCAGCTCGCACGCCCAATCGCCCAGAAACTCTTTTAACGGCAACTCGGCCTCCTCCGACCAGACCTTAGCCCAAGTGGTCAGTGCGGTGTCCGCCCCTAGTTTGAGACAAATCGAAACGCAACTCTCGCCCCTCGTGGTGTCTTCGAGTAATCTTCGCCGGCAGTCGGCCGTCGTTCGGGAACTTTCGGAGGGAAGTCGGGAAGATTCGGAGGAACGTTCCTTGGACGCCGAAGACGTTCTTTTAAACGAAACTGTCGATTTGAGAGACAATATTCCGTCGATCGAAATACGGGAAACTTCGGACGACGTTCGTCGCTTGTCGACTGACCTGATGGAGTCTTTAGATAGATACCGCAAACGATCGACGGTTGACACGTTGGATATTACGGGTTACGTTCAAAGGAGCTCGGCTGAATGTCGGGACTCTTCGGATCGGTCGCGAAGGGGGTCGGCCGATTACAGGGATACCGCGAGGAGGGGCTCGGATGACCGTCGCGACCCTTCGAGGAGGGGGTCGGCAGATCCTCGAGATTCGTCGGACCGGTCCCGCAGAAGTTCCGCCGATCATAGAGAATACGGGGATCGATCTCGGAGAAGCTCGGCCGATCATCGCGAGTGGTCTGATCGTTCTCGGAGAAGTTCGGCCGATCATCGCGAGTTGTCGGACAGATCTCGGAGAAGTTCGGCTGATAGGACCGCCAGAAATTCTTTGGAACATCGCGATTCTACAGAGCGCTCTCGGAAAGGGTCGGTGGACAATCGCGAGTCTTCGGAATGCGTTCGGAAAAGTTCGGTCGATCAGCGAGAAGGTGTTCTAAAATCTTCGATCGTCGAGCGGCGATTGTCGGAACGCTCCGACCGCGGCGGTTCGGAGGACGACGACGACGAAGAGTTCGAAGAAAGCCAAGCTTTTTACGAAGCGTCGACCAGCAGCCGGAGAGCGTCGGAGCTGCGTCGGAAGGATTCGGAAGAATCGCGGCCTTATTCGCCCGACACTCGTAGCGGAACGCCTTTGCCTTACGTCATCCAAATATCCGACGATCGGGCCAGCTCGGAAGATTTCGGAAACGAGTCGGTGACGAACACATCCCGAGACCCTCTGGTCAAGCCGTCGAACGGGGCGTTGGGTTTGACCTCCTTCGGCATTGAGCCTGTCGACAAAGAGATGACTTACGGATGGATTTAGGGATCAAGAGACGGTGACACTCGGTGCCTATACACTCTATTATGTATTATATATAATATATATACTACTGTCGCGCTCTCAAATATCGACCTCTTACCTCCCCTCTCCGCTAGTCAAGACCAGCCTCGAACGCCCTCGAGACATCTTCCGGGGAATGATGAACTAACGAATGGTAGTTTTAGGGCAACGATTACCAAATGATTCGAATTATTTCCTGGGAGTTACTAATACGTTAACATCGTTTAGCGAAAAATCATTTTGATAAAATAAAAGTAAGCTCGGTTTTAGCCATTTTTCCCAGGAAATACATTCCAATGGGTCTCTAGTCACGTTTACCAACCAGCTTAAATAGTTTTCCTCGTTAATCATGTTCGCGCGAGAGATTTTACAGCCATCACAAACCCTCTCGACAATTAGAAAAACGTTCAATCTCGCTATTTTGATGTACATAATAAAAGAAAAAACATGGCCGCGTTTTACTATTTAAGAAATGAAACACTTGGTGCTATCGTGGAAATCAAATATCACCGTTATGTGTCACGAATAAAGACCTTTATTCACATGTTTTATAACACGACTTTGTCCACTTTTTAATTTCTTGATTAACTCGGAACAATGTTTTTTTTAAACCATTTAGTTATTTTATTTCCAAAATTTTAAACTTGAAGAACCAACTCAAAGCCATACATTTTGAAAATTTTTAAATCAATTTTCTATGGGCATGACACCGGATAAAAATATGTGAGGTTTGTTTAATTTTGTGGAATATGTAATAAATTAAATCTAATAAGATTACCTTTACAATTTAGATCCTTAATATTTGTATAAATATTATTTAAAATTGGCGTTTTAAGTTACACTTTAGCCATCGTTCTAGATATTTATACATTATGTTTTATTAAAAGACGATGTCTTACTCGCCTCTGCCTAGTGACAATTTATTTGATCATTACCCCATCTGGTGGCAGAAAACGGTTCTAAATATTAACAGGCTTTTCCCCTTAAAGCAAGTGGCGACTCGAAAAAAAAACCCCGTGGATGCAATTTGTTATTACATCACAAGAACAGGTAAAGTATCTTCCCCTAGCGGCGATTTCTCAATTCAACCGGTGAACAAAATTCAGTGGCGTAGCTCCAGATTTTGGGCCCGCCTGCAACCGAAGACGACAGACCCCCTAAAGTGGGATTTAAAAAAAAATAGAATGTTCACAATCCACCGTTAGGCCTGGGCCCTAAATGGGTTAGAGTGTGCAATAACTGGTGGCTTTACCGGGGAGTCGGGGTCCGGCTCTTGTAACCCATAAGGGCGGTGGCGCACTGGGAGATGTTAGCTCTGATCAAATGGTCCTATCTCCACCTCCGACTTCGGTCAGGTTTTGGCTGGATACTGAGCTTCGGTTCAGGCTAACGGAGAGGGTCCAGGCAAACTGGCCACCTCGGCGGATTGGGGAGCCTGCTGTGGGGCGGCGAGCCTCCATATGCGGGCACGGCGGTCCTGTTTCCCGGCCTTTTGGGGTCGGGTTACTTGGGCTGCTGTGTGCTCGTCGTTCCCCTTTAGAAGCTCTCTCCAAAGACTCCTCACCTAAGTAGGTAGGGTGTCGGCTGGAGTTGCTATAGCATCCACTCTTAATCCCACTGCTGTGTGCGAAGTGGGAATTAGTCCACCCATTGCTGCACCTTCTGCTGGGTTGAGTGGCTTGCGTCTAAGGTGCGACCATCATTAGTAGGGTTCTGCTACCCATGCTGGATTTGTCACCTGTCCGGGCTTGGGGACGCTGGCGTAGGGCACTATGATGATAGGCCTCCGGTGGTATGGTCTTTGTTACTAGGTACACTGGGCTATAAATTCTGACACACACCGTTAGGCCTTGATTGGTTTCCCGTTTCGTCAGCCTCTACTATTACTGGTTCGGTTTCCTCAGATTGTATAGATACACCCGAATAAGCCGAATGAATGGTTCACTAACCGGTATGTCCTTAAAGCCAATGTTTAGAGAAAAATGTCGAATAGTTTTCAAATTTTTTGCAGATCTTGTTTAACGTTTTCATCTTTCTGTTTGTGAGTTTTTCGTTTTTATGCTCCACTTTTGGACTTCAACTTTGAGGTAATAGTATATTCTGACAGTACTGTATCTTCTATCTTCCATGTTTATTTATAGAACGCGCGCACTGTTATCTAAATAGACAATAAATTAAAAGCCAACGACTCGGAACATTTTTGGAAGTTGGAGGTAGCAAAAAAGGCTGTGTCCGAAAGAAAAAGCTGGGAGATCGAAATCAAACCCAAAGGGATAAATTCGCTCCGAATAAACACGCGTCGCTAGGGAAAGGAAGCCCGTTCAGCGGGGTTTCAACTTGTTTCTAGGCTAAGTAAATAACATTTTTAAAAAGGCCCCTTTCGGGTACGGGCTCTGCGGGCCCCTCGCTACGCCACTGACAAAATTACTCGTAATTCTTTAAAAAATACTTAATCTACAACAATCTCTGTTGACAAACATAATTCATGAAGTAGGTTGTACTTTTAAATATTTTAACTTATTTTTGTTCAATCACAAAGATGTTTATTATAATTAGCGAAATGAAATCTCAAGCAAATTATTCGTTACCGCCTCAATTTTGTTATTAAACGAAGCGCGTACGTTGAAAATAACAAAATATAAAGTTTCGATGCTTTCCGTCTCGTAGTTAATTAGAAGTAATTAGTAGAACGGCCAAACAATTTGAATTTTAGCGTATTGATTGACGTCATTGACTACACGTTATTTCTCATTGGCCGCTAAACAAAGAGTTTAGACTTGGATACAAAATGTAGATGCTACTGATTCCGTGGCCGAATCCGAATAATCTCCTACATAACCATGAGATTCTACTACGGAATTTTGTACGCGAGTGCTTACATGGTTTTAAAAACACGCGCGCTAAATAGGCGTCGCCATATCTACCAAGGATATTACAAGAATGATCTTGGTAAGATAGTGGGAACTATGTAATCTACCAGATACAGTGGGAAAAATTCTGAAAAAAACCCAAGCCAATGACGTCACAAACTAGGCGCGGTAAAATTATCGTTCAAAATAAAAGCCACAGCGGGGCGCTACACGTAAATTTCACTTAAATATTAAATAAACTTAACGACGGAATTTCATCAAGTGAGTTACATTTTCGGAAAGCCCATGGTAAAATGAACAATGAAAATATAAAGTAGTTAGGTTTCTATTCCGAAAATCTATTTGCTACTTACTCTTTAATACACGAACTGCCGGTAACGATCATCTGTCGTGCCATCCAAGAACTACGCTAGAGCAGCCACTTAATTGATTCAGTTTTCAATGCCCAAAGCAACTGCTCTGGCTGAGTGAATAAAAAACAAAGGAAGTAAAGTAACTTACTTATAATTAAAGGAAAATACTAATTTATGAGTAAATATATTTACTAAAATATAAATACATATATTTGTAAATCGGCAATTTCTCATGAAGAACGTTTAAAGCGCCATCTGTAGATACGGAGAAATGTTAAGGGATAATTTGAAAGAGTTGGTGTCACGATAATCCTAAAGAAATAAAAATTGATGACCATAGTTTATATTTTAGGGCTTTATAATTACCCGAAGCTAATAGTTCGTTAATAGTTGCTATGGATCGATTCCGAAAGTAAGAGGATGGAAATTCTGAGCGTTCGAGATCGCCCCAATCAACTTTTCATGTTATATTTGCGTGCCCGTATCTGCTCCGATCAACTTTTATTCTTCTATTTGCGTGCTCGTATCTGCTCCGATCAACTTTTATTCTTCTATTTGCGTGCCCGTATCTGCTCCGATCAAGTTTTATTGTTCTATTTGCGTGCTCGTATCTGCTCCGATCAACTTTTGTTGTTCTATTTGCGTGCCCGTATCTGCTCCGATCAACTTTTATTCTTCTATTTGCGTGCCCGTATCTGCTCCGATCAAGTTTTATAGTTCTATTTGCGTGCTCGTATCTGCTCCGATCAACTTTTATTCTTCTATTTGCGTACTCGTATCTGCTCCGATCAAGTTTTCTTGTTCTATTTGCGTGCTCGTATCTGCTCCGATCAACTTTTGTTGTTCTATTTGCGTGCCCGTATCTGCTCCGATCAACTTTTATTCTTCTATTTGCGTGCTCGTATCTGCTCCGATCAAGTTTTATTGTTCTATTTTCGTGCTCGTATCTGCTCCGATCAACTTTTGTTGTTCTATTTGCGTTCTCGGATCTGCTCCGATCAAGTTTTCTGGTTCTATTTGCGTGCTCGTATCTGCTCCGATCAACTTTTGTTGTTCTATTTGCGTGCCCGTATCTGCTCCGATCAAGTTTTCTTGTTCTATTTGCGTGCTCGTATCTGCTCCGATCAACTTTTGTTGTTCTATTTGCGTGCCCGTATCTGCTCCGATCAACTTTTATTCTTCTATTTGCGTGCTCGTATCTGCTCCGATCAAGTTTTATTGTTCTATTTGCGTGCTCGTATCTGCTCCGATCAACTTTTGTTGTTCTATTTGCGTACTCGTATCTGCTCCGATCAAGTTTTCTTGTTCTATTTGCGTGCTCGTATCTGCTCCGATCAACTTTTGTTGTTCTATTTGCGTGCCCGTATCTGCTCCGATCAACTTTTATTCTTCTATTTGCGTGCTCGTATCTGCTCCGATCAAGTTTTATTGTTCTATTTGCGTGCTCGTATCTGCTCCGATCAAGTTTTATTGTTCTATTTGCGTGCTCGTATCTGCTCCGATCAACTTTTGTTGTTCTTTTTGCGTTCTCGGATCTGCTTCGATAAATTTTGGGGTGTACCAATTACCGCTGTCAAGCGCTGCCAATTTGGACAGATCAACGGATCGATTTGGTTCTTGGAGCAAGTTTTTTGGGCGTTCTCGAATCTTCGGAAGATGTTTCGCTTCTCTCTCGATCAAAGTGAGATCCATTATATCAGCAACGAGTAGTCAAAAGGAAAGACCACGCAACATACGACTTCAGTATTTTTCACATACTGCAGTATGTATTGAAATATTCTTCATTTTAGACTCATTCACTTTCGATACAGAGGAGAAAGAGATTGTTATTTTCAATGCTGATGTTGACGGTGGTGGTGGTGGTGAATACACCGAGGCGCTAGCTCCAAATGGGTCCCTGCGAAACGGCTATTTCTCCTCCAGGGCACGTAGTAACCCAGGCAAATTAGATTAAAAATGTTCTGTATAGGGAACATTTTCCCATAAAGCTGAAAATTGGTACATAGGTGGTTTTTAGCGCGAACAAAATATACTAAATGTCCACCAAACAGCAGAATAAACCTACTTTTGGGCATTCACGGTTCTTAACACAGTTTCGGTTGCCGCCACAACTAATTAGGCTGAAAGGATTATCCGGTGCTGGTGGAAGTAAAGTTGGAATGGGATACAAGTTTCCATTAATATCTCGTTTCCCTCCCCAGTCTTCGGAAGCCAAATCGATTGCCGATTTTACAGCCAGCCGTGCTATCATTCTGTTGTACGCATACTATAGTACTTTTAGTAGTTCACAGAATCCTCAGTTTGTCCTCCGTAGAAAGCTACAAAAAACTTCTATCCCGCAGTTGCAATTTCTTCTCGTGTGCTATCAATGTTATTAAATATTGACATTGCCTTCATCAAATTTGGGTTACCTTTCAGAAGAAGAAAGTACCTGAGGTATTTATTGCCGATTTTGTTCGAAGTCAGGAGTAATGTAGACCTATATGAGATATGAAATTTCCCAAAATGAGACGTTGCACTACCCATTCGATTTGTCATGGCAACCGAAAATGTTTTTGACCATTTCCTTATTTTACCCAAAAGTTGTTACAATTTTACCCCAAAAATGTTCCAATTTACCCAAACCTAAATGTGGTCCAAACTACCCATTTCGCGATTAAAAACAAGTTGGCAAGCCAAAATATACCTCTCCTCGGAAGAATTGTCCCTAGTGGTATTATTTTCTCGAGATGACCCTTAAAGATATATCTCCGCAATTCAGAGTTATTTACTAAAAACGTAATCCCGGTTCAATCCCGCCCGGTATAAAATTTTAATTATAATTAAAATAATTGAGACGAAACAACCGAGTTTAATTTATTCAGAATATTATAAATTAAGTAGTTACAACAGTGAGTTTGAGTTGCGCGCCTTTTGGTTTACCAAGAATTGGATTTGTTTTTAAAAATTTTAATGAAAGCATAACATAATTTGAAAAATCTTTCGCTAATTAGAAATACAAATCGTTTTCCCAACAAAAATGTCCACCATCGTCGATGAACGTTTTTTTGCTACTATTTACTTTACAATAGTAAATAAAGCATAAAATTGCAGTGGATAGTACATCTTAGAGACGACGTTGTTTCCAATGTCATTGATGTAGATGATGAAGAGGAGAGGTCCCAGGACCGAGCCCTGTGGGGCCCCAGACGATGCTGGGAGCCAATCGGAAGTGGCACAGGGCAGAACAACCCGAAACTCCCTATTTTCAAGGTAAGCAGAGAGCCATTTTAGCGTGTGACCCCGGACCCCATAAGAGCGGAGCTTGGCCTTGAAAAGCTCGTGGGGACCGAATCAAATGCTTTGCGGAAGTCAAGGACACGGCCAGCCTGCTCAAGGCCAGAGGTCCAATCCTCGACGCAGCATAGGAGCTGGGTTTGGGTGCTGAAGTCACTCCTGAAGCCGTGTTGGAACGGGTTCATCATAGTCCAAGAGCCCATGCCAAAATAAGTAAGTGATAAGGTACACAGTGGATGATATAATTTTTGAAAAACCTTTCTGATGGTTACACAATATCTGCAAGTCTTACGGGCCAGAGTGGGGGCTTTTGGGAAATATAAGCTAAGTGACGTCACGTTCGGAGACCTATTAAGGCTAGTTCCCACTTAACGAAAAATGCAGTTTTCGCGAAGCGAATTGAGGCATGCGAATGAAAATTAGTGAAGCTCAAAGCTACGACGAAAATTAAATTCGTCGCTAAAGTCTCGAAAATTCGTCAAGTGGGAACTCGGCTAAGTGACGTCACATTTGGAGACCCATTAGGCAACCGATAAGGTACACGATCAAAACGAGGTCCATATATTAACCATTTGTATATACAAGGTGAAATTATTTAGTCTTATAAAGAAAGTGGGGCCATACGTCATATAAGACTGATGACGTCATCACCCAAAACCACCAATAAGCAACCTTTAAGGTACAAAGCTGAAAATAGCGCCATTCGATAGCTCTGAGCCTGTTCTTTCAGAAACATATCAGTCTTACGACATAAAAGGGCGTATAAGACTGATTTTGTCACACCCCACCCAATAAATTGAATTTAACGCTGATTACGAATATTTTGGTGTAAACACTCTAAATTGTGTTTTTGATTAGAAAATCGGCGTTTCAAAATGCTTGCAAAGAGTATTTTTTAACGAAAAGAGCTTTTGTAAAAGGTCTTTCTACAAATTAAAGTTGATCTTCTTGTTTCGATGTTGCAACCTTAGTAGTAACAGTAAAATAATGGGAATGATGTCGAGTCACTCTGTTTTTAGTTATAGAAAGACCTGGAAATAAGACTAAAATAACGTAAAGGAAAGACTTAGAAACTGAACTGAACTTCTATGTATTTTGTAACAAAAACAAGTTTGGCGAGCGTATAACAGTTGCAGGCCAAGAAAGACAAAATATATAGTACGGTTAGCGCAAGAATACCTCAGGTCATTGCCGTTGATACGTCCGCGCGAAATTTGAATTTGACCACTTTACTGTCAATTTTTCACATTCAGTGACACGATTTTCGTCGTCTCTTAGCGCCATCTAGAAACTGGAATCTTTTTTTTTTTTAAATTCATAAAAATGTGGTCACGGCAGTCACGTCTGATTAATTAAATTTTTTACACGTTGGATTTCAAAATTAAACAACACCGCGACCACATTATTAGTAAATTTTGAAATGAAGACTGAAATTTCGTATTCCAATTTTGCGCGGGGACTAGTGACCGGAAACTATCTAAGGCATTCTTGCGCTAGCCGTACCATATATTTGGTCTTTCTTATCCTGCAACTCACGAGGAGTGCACCCGAGGTGTAAATCACCGATTTTGATGAAACTCGGGGGGTATGTAGACCTTGGGGTAACATGAATTTTCACCGAGGGAAAAGTTACGCTGGGCTTCCGTTTTGCTATGGCAACCGAAAATGTTTTTGACAACTTAAAATGAAAAAATCTACATTTAAAAAGCTTGTGAAAATTTTTGAAAACCCAAAATTAAAATTCAAATTAAAATTTCAACTAAAATGCTAAATTTTAACAATTTTGGGTGAAATCCATCAAGTAGCCCCCCTGGGAAACCGAGAAAATCCCATGCTTTTTTAAATGTAGATTTTTTCATTTTAAGTTGTCAAAAACATTTTCGGTTGCCATAGCAAAACGGAAGCCCAGCGTAACTTTTCCCTCGGTGAAAATTCATGTTACCCCAAGGTCTACATACCCCCCGAGTTTCATCAAAATCGATGATTTACACCTCGGGTACACTCCTCGTCAGTGTAGCTTAATTTGAATAAGGATATTAATTTGGTGCATTAAGTAATTCATCTACAATCGCCAAAATATTACATTTTACGATAACTCCAAGTCGTTAGGCGCGTGCGCGCGCGACCGGGGAAATGTTTATGTTCAGCCCTCCTCGATAGGACGCATAATAGCCCGGGGAAATTACCTTTTAAAGTGAAACAAATTAGGAACAAGCTAATTCCAACGGATATTGTAAGTACTAGTGGTGCTTATTCTGGGAATTTTTTTTCCTAACTTCCGGTGGGGGGAATACCCCCAAAAATGGCGGCCATCTTGGAAATTTTAGTTTTTTACAGTTTACTCCAAAACGGTTGGTCGCACATACATCTTTCCAATTGACAAAATTACGCGACGACAATTACATATCTAACGATATTTGAACCATGGCAGTGCGCCATACGTTTCAAAAGTTACCGGTATTTTTCGAATGGGCGCCATCTCGGAAATTGTGTTTTTTTTTTCTTTTTACTCTACAACCGTTTATTGCAGTTGCAATATCTTAAGGTGCTTAATTTCGAACAGACGATTATCTACTCAACGGTATTTGAACCATCGCAGCGCACTACCTGGTTCAAAAGTTACCGGTATTTGTTGAACAACCGTCATCTTTGAAAATTATTCCTGATACTTCGAAATGGTTCGTCGGACTTAAAATCAGTTAAGGAAAGTAAGTAAGAACAGACGATTACCTACCTACCTAACAGTATTTGAACCACCTCCGTGCACAGTATGGTTCAAAAGTTACCGGTATTTCCTTCACTGAATATGTTCAAAACATGGATTTTGCTGTGAAAACCAAAACCAATTAAACGAGGTACCATTGCTTTAAAACTTTATTTAGCTGGTTAATCATCAAAAATATCGCTTATTTCTTCTTCACATACCTCTTTATAGTTATTTAAACAAGAAATCCCGTTACATTCAACGCACATAGCACTACATTTCATACCACATTTTCGTCCTCGACGTGAACACAAGACACTTTGTAACCAAATCTGGATGGTTCTTAAAGAGTTTCAGGACGATAAGTTTTCCTTTTTTTTGTAAATGGCGGAAGTTGTGTCGCAACCAGAAAACGCACGCACGAATAGTATAACGTCAGCTAAATTTCCTAATTCCTCTCTTAGTTTATATGTGTCTGTTAATTTATCGGCTTTGGATGACTTCCCTGGTCTCAACTTGAATATGTTCGTATTAGACGAGTGGTAGATAAGCAGTACCATTACATCGGTATCGTCTGCTACTACGACGACGCAACGGTTTTTAGTATTGTAGTTCTGAGCAGTTGATACAATCACCGCGTCTGCGTCACCTTTCGCTTTAACTACTAAAATTTTAGCGAGTTTTAATTTATCTGATAACTTCAAAATAAAAGATTTTTTATTAAAAACGTTGTTAAAGAAGTCGGCTTGACTGTGTTAACCATATCGTCCTGAAAAATAATATCTGGAGTATATTTCGATATTTTTAAGCTTCTTGTTTGCTCTTGGTACTTAGTCGAATATACATGTTCATCATAGCCGTCAAAAACCACAACGCAGTTAGCCCCGTAGTGATATTTGATATACAGTGATTTCAGTATCACGTGACACGACGTCACCTATGCTTTTTCCCATAGAGAAAAAATCCCGCACAAAATGGCGGCCATTGCCAAAGCTACGAACTGAAACTACTCTATAGTTGACATATTGGTTGTAGATTTCGCGGTAAGTAGATGGCCGCTGCCATACTACTTTATGTAGTAAATGCCCGCCGTCAATGACGTATACTTTATCTCCGACTGGAAGTGTTCAGTTCGCCGGGCAACTGAAATTGGGGGAACTGTTGTGATGTTTCCGAAAAAGTATAAAGAGTATGTGGTAAAATACCTAATGAGATCTTGTTTCATCAAATACTATAAAAAAAGATACAAACCAAATATTTACTACCCTCTCTTCTCTTTCGGCTCTGGCGAGTAGAGAAAATATCGAGTTCAGAACAATGAGAGAAGGTACGTTCCAAAACTATACAAGCTTTATTTATGTAATTTATCTTTCTGACACACAATTGGGTCTTATAAGTTTAGAATAATTCCGCGCACGGAGATGTTCAAAACCATTCTGGTAGATGAATCGCTTTTTATAATTTACTCTTTGACGGATTTTAAGTGCTACCAGCCGTTTGGGAGGAAATTAAAAAGAAATGTTCAAGATGGAAGCTATTTGAAAATCGCATGTAACTTTTGAACCATACATCACACGTAGATTGTTGAAATACCTTTAGGTAGATAGTTGTCTGCTCGTGGTTTCTTCTATTTACGACGTTTACGTGCAACCAACCGTTTTGGAGTAAAAAGAGAAAAACCACAATTTCCAAGATGGCGGCCATTCGAAAAATACCGGTAACCTTTGAACCGTATGGCGCACTGCCATGGTTCAAATATCGTTCGATAGGTAATCGTCGTCTCGTAGTTTTGTTTCTTTGCAAGATTTATGTGCGACCAACCGTTATGGAGTAAACAGGAAAAAACCAAAATTTCCAAGATGGCGGCCATTTTTGGGGGTGTTCCCCCAACCGGAAGTCAGGAAAATTTTCCCCCCACAATAAGCACCACTAGTACTTACAATATCCGTTGGAACTATAATACCATAGACTAAAAAAGATCCAGAAAGGCGACAATAGTCTTTTATGTGGTCGATCTCGAGTCGAGCATTCATTAAACCTTTAGCATACGAAAGTACAGGGATTGTCACACTTTTGTTAATTATGTCACTTTTGATGACACCATATTTGTCAATTTTGGTTAAGTAGGTTTGGAGTTAATTTGTTAATGATACAGAAATCGATAGCAATAATATCACACTCACGGTCGCTAGGTCAATTTGGGTAATCGGGTGCCATAAAATTGGGAATTTTATTTCTCTGAACCATTTGTAATGAATTTGTAAGTGATACAAGAATCGATAGGAAACATAGCACACCCGCGGCCGCGAAATCAATTTGGGTAATCAGGGGCCCTCAAAATTGGAAATTTATTTTTTCTGAATTAATTTAAATTAATACAGGAATCGATAGTAAATAGAGCACACTAGCGGGCTTAAAATCAATTTGGGTAATTGGGGCCTATAAAATTGGGAATTTGATTTACCTTAATTAAGCCGTTTGGGATCATTCTTAAAATATTCCTGCTAATGAAAACTTGCTGAGGTTAAAGGTAATAGTTAGTGTAGTGAGCTGTTGGTTCGCGTGGCATGAAGGGCTTGCCACCCCCCTCCTACGCATTATAACCTGGCCACCTGTACTAATGGCTTTAAAAGTCGCTTGCTGACTTAGGCCTAAGGTGGTGCCTTGGTTATTAGCCTAGCTGATTATTATTACAGACACTAATGAATTGAACATTGGGGCGCACTTAAATTGAAAGTATCTTTATCGAGGGAAGATAAGGAGAGGCAACCCAACTTCATTTTTGAAAAGTGTTTATAAAATTTTTTTATCCGCAAGTTATCGAGTTTTCATGTGTATTTTTCGTCTGCAGTCCAAAGTTTTTCACTAAAAGGCGTGTTCCGTTAAAAACCAACTAGGCATAAGTAGACTTTTACAATGAGCTCTTTTCCTCTGTATCTAGTAAATCTTAAATGTCTATTTGGTTTGATTGAATAAAAAACGTTTTCTGTGGTACACTGAATAGTGTTATGCTTATAACTTAATTTAGAAATGGCTCCGTTAAACCTATTTTAGGTAGTACCAGCTTGTTTTAGTTCATAACGTAATATCTAAGTGAAAATTGACCTATTTTGATGGATAAAATTTTATTTGTAGGTTCGAGAGTACGCTCTACAATTTTCTCATTGAAACGTTTTGTCTGATGCCTATCGTTTTTAAAAACAGCCTGTATATCAAAAACAATCACAATACACGCGGGTGGGAAATAATTTTTTATAATTTCTTTAGGTTGTTCAAAGAGGACACCAGCGAGTGAATAGGTCTTTCTATAAATTAACATTGGCCTTCTTGTTTAGAAAGAAAACTGTTTTTACAAGGATGATTTAAATTGACCTTGATATGTATTCTCCTTGGGTTTTATTCTCGCTGCTGTTCTCCTTGTGTCGTCTGCTTATTATTTTTTAAACTAAAATGTTTTGTAGTGCACCAAGGCTGCATTTTTCTTCTGAAACAATGGCAACTAATTCCTCAAACAGGTATATATTTAATGTTTATACTATGAAAATAGCAAATTCATGATTTATTATTAATTTTATTTTGACAGAATCGAACCAGTTATCTTTACATTACCAGTTGGAAACTGGACCAAACAGCTTCTTTTTCGTTCCGTTATGAATTTCTAAAACCAATATATTTTTCAGTCATACTTAGCTTTACATTCATTTAAATTTGACACATAAAGTAAGCGCTGACAAGTATATGCTAGGAATCAATGTTACATAACAGAAACGTATCAGATAAGCCTATATTTAGAATAGGCATTGAAACCAACAAAATAAATATATTTACCTATAAGTTTTCATGAAAACCTTTAAAATACGACCTTCTTATTAAATTTTTAAAAGAGAAATTAAACCTTAATCCACCTTCTGCACTTGTTAGGCCTAACAATAACTCGTAAAGTTTGCTCTTCACTGGATGTGGCTACCAAGAGGAAATAAAATAGTACTGCCAACTTTTATTGGTGAAGTTGGCGTTGCGTGACGTCGAAAAAACAGGAGACCGGCCGTTGAACATTTTATAGAAAGACCTATTCGTGGCTTGGACGTCATCACAGCCCGTTCACGTGTCGAAAAGACCCTGTGTTGACCCGTTTTTTGTGGGCCTCACATTATCCCGCTAGCATTAAATGACACTTTAAAAAAAGGTACGGCACGACTCCGCAACGTTTCTCCGTGTTGGCTATCTGTGATGCTGATAACAAAATACAAAGTTAAAAAGAAAAGTTAGGTCTAGTACTATCTTTGTGAACTCTTACGTTATCTTTTTAGGGTCTGTTGCTACCTTCGTGGACTTTCGTACTATCTTTTCAATGTCTAGCGCCTATGCACGATTTAAACAACCCTTGGTCTTGCGCTATCTTTTTCAATTTGGGCCATTGATAGATGGCGTTTTACAGGGATATCCCAAGAAAAAATTGCTCTGCTGCTAGTGGCCGTTATATCTCTAGTTCGCACACCGCTGTCTATTTACGGTGGAATTTTCTTCTAACATTGAGCGCTGTCATGAAACGAAACAGTTTGGAAGCGATAGTAATAGTGTTTTCCATTTGACTACTTTGCGTGCTGGAATATACTCCGATCAATTTCCGTATGTTCTATTTACTGCTCTAGAGCACTCTGAGATTGCATGAAACTGTTCCGCTGATTTCGACAGACTAACGGATTGAGAACGCTAACAAAACACGTGTTTCACTCTAGAGGTTATGTTGCACTTAAAGGAAAATTGCATCAGGAAAAGGCCTATAATTCAGCAAATATATCGTTCTGGTTCATTTATTTCTGATCTGACATTTTAAATATTATATTTTCTTAACTCACCGACAGATGGCATTTTAAACAAATTTCCCTCAATAAATATCGCCCAGGAGTAATGTTCCCGAGAGCCAGGACCTGAAAGGTACTGTTTATATAGTGCTTGTTGAAATAATGGAAACTTTTCACGTGTAAATAAAACGTCGTGTTTTTGCCGAGGGGTTAAAGGGAGTATAACCCTACGTATTTGGTAGGGTGCACTAAGCTTACTCAAAAATCCACACACACTATGGTGAAATAGTAGGATGATTTCCAGATAAAACCTCTATAGCACGCTGCTAATGACCTATACTTTACAGTAGAAATCTACTTTGATAATTGGGTTTAAGGTCATAACCCTACTGATTTCCCCGTTATATTTTTAAACAAAAGTATCGTAAGTAGTGAATTAACTATATCTCAATGATTACGTAAATATTCATAAACGTGCTATATTTGAAATATATTTTCTTCTTGTAGTTTTCCCTAACTATCTATTAAATATCGACTTGATCCGCATTCAGTAAGAATATTCGTGGTAAAAATTCTTACATATTATCCCAAAAGCACTCCTATGTTTTTTTATCTTAGGCGCCTGGGAGGAATGGAAAACTTTTCCCCCTAATTTCCGATAAAGGTTATACTCCCTTAAACTACTGCCTAGAGTTCTGTACACCTGACTCCTGATTGGTTAAAGTGATTACGTAACACGCAGAAAGGGACCGCCCATCTTAGAGCCCCCCAGATGGTAGAAAGAGTAATTAAATAGTTCAACATTCATGGGGGAAATGAATACATTAATGGTGTTGGTTCACCAAAAGGTTTATCAACGTTGGCTGTTCACACTGCTTAATTCACTTGGACAAGTTTGGTGAATGCCCCTAAGCACTCTAGGGCAGAAGGGATAAGCCCTCGGAAAAATCATCGTAAGTGGCTGAGGATAGCAGTACATCAAACATCACCGAAATGGCACTTTGGAGAATATATCATATCATTGGTGGCACCATCTGTCGCTTGCGGCTTGCGTCATACTTTTTTATGTGGTCTATGAAATAAGTGAATCCATTACTAGGTCTAGTTTTTCGCAGTATTTTGGTTAGTTTTGTCTAATCCTGCTACAATCGTTTATTAAGTAACGAACAGGATATTACGGTCCCGTATTTGCGACCCAAACGAATCTAGCCTCTAGGTGACGTAACGGCGCTAGCTACAGACAAATTTAAAAGTCATAAGAACGTTTTCCTTAAATAAACTTATCAAAATATAACTAAACGATGCAAAAATTGCATTAAAATGCAAGTACCATTATTTTTAAAGTCAAATTTACGAATAAAGATGAGGAAAAACTAATTGCGCCTGCTTTAGCCTCTACCGATCTAGGTTTCAATGGCGAACCAAAGGGGGTGTACCCGGTGTAACGATAGATTTCGGTCGCGAATAGTTTCTCTGTTTGGAGCAAAAACGTTTGCTAATGGAGCTTTAGCGGCAAGAAAGTGAAAACTATACCTGCGCATGTACGAAAAATGGTTCACAAATGCTTGTGCAGATGTAGTTTTTAACTTCCTTGCCGCTGGGCTAGAGCTCCATTAGCAAACGTTTTTGCGTTTTAGCTGAGGCGGAATATTTTGTGCGTTAATTAATACATGCTACAATCAATCTGCTGAGCATCGGGATAAAACGTTACTTTGCGGGCTTTCGGCACTTCTGGTTTTTACGTTATTCAAGAATTAGATTAGGAGAAGTCACTACAGAGCCTGAATTTCTGGAAGAGCAAATGCCTTACAAAAGCGTGAGAGTAAGTTCTTTTCTCGTTGAAAATCCCCCCCCCCCCCCCTCCAAAGGAGAGAAGATTCTCGAGGGACGCTGGGTAACGATACCGCCATCTAACGTGATCTAAAGAAATGAAAATATCGTCTGCTATATCGAATGTTTTACAAGGCTTATATTAAGTATGACATGGAAGGGTAGGACTAGGATGACAACTATTTACCTAAGTAACACTAATATATTTTAAAAAGATGTAAGTTTATTTGTTCAGTCAAGAACTGCGTTATTTAAAACAAATACTTCAATATCCTATACATTATTTATTTATCTTATAATGCCAAAATTCATAAATACAAATTTACTTACTTCATAATTTAATTCTACATGATAATAGGTGGAAACTATTGGCTGCACTAGCTCTACACTTTTAGTTAGCGTTACACTTAATTAAACCATTGGCGCGAAGTGTTACACCACAATTTTTACACTGAAACTATTCGTCAGTGTTTTCCGAAGGTGTAACACTAGATGTTACACTTTTTGGCCTTGATTCACCCATAGCCGTCTAATAAAATAACATGGTCAATCCAAATCGTCTAAAAGGGCTCGACGTTAGGTATTTCCATAAAATAAAATGGTCTATCCAAATCGTCTAAAAGGGCTCGTCATTAGGCATTTCCATAAAATAACGTGGTCAATCCAAATCGTCGAGCTCGACGTTAGGTATTTCCATAAAATAAAATGGTCAATCCAAATCGTCTAAAAGGGCTCGTCATTAGGTATTTCCATAAAAAAACATGGTCAATCCAAATCGTCGAGCTCGACGTTAGGTATTTCCATAAAAAAACATGGTCAATCCAAATCGTCGAGCTCGACGTTAGGTATTTCCATAAAAAAAACATGGTCAATCCAAATCGTCGAGCTCGACGTTAGGTATTTCCATAAAAAAAACATGGTCAATCCAAATCGTCTATAGCGTTTTCCATTGGGAACCTCCGAGCACTCCCGGAGTGCTCCAAAATCAAATCGTATTCCATTGGGAAAAAAGGGGCAACTCCGAGAGGGAGGATCGTCTTCCATTGACCAAGGTACTCCCTCCCGGAGTGCTCCCGGAGTGCTCCCAGCTGCCCCAACTCAAGAGTCGGAGGGAAACAAAAGAGTGCTCCGAAAACGTTTCGTATTTCATTGGGAGTTACCAGGGCGAATCCTTCGAGCGCCTCCTACAGCTAGAGAGCAGTGACGTCATTCAACAAATCCGGATCACACTCGGAGGTTCCCAATGGAAAACGCTAAGGGCTCAACGTTAGGCATTGTGACTCTTCTCGAGAGAGCTCGTGAGAAGGACCGTTAAAATTTTGGGAAGTGACTGGTGATAGTTCTCACTATCAACGGAAAATTCTTAAAATTTGGGTGCAGCCCAGATTTTTCCAGCAGTGACGTCACTAAGGTTGTTCGCCCCAGCCTAGACCATACTTAAGAGACCTTTAAACCGTATTAACTGAGCTCCGAAAGGAGCCGCTCTGTTCCAAAATAGGGTAGTGGCTACGGCAGCCAATAAACCCGTAGAAATCGGATAACAAACTACATGTAGAACGATTTTTGAAATTTTGTCGCGTGGTTCGATTAGAACTTTTAAACAAGTCGGCCCAGGCCGTAATATTAGTTCCACATCAGTGTATTAGAGTGGACAAATATATACACCCTTAGTAGACACAGGTAGGCAAACTAATACAAAAGCCAATGAGGCTACGTGATTTATTATCTTTTTATAAATAAATTGCCACCCTAAGTTAAAGAGTGGATTCCACCCACCATCAGCTGACATGGGTGGGCAAACTAATAAAAAATCTGTTGGGCCCATGTGATTTCCTATTGTTTGAAATAAAATTCACCATCCTATGTTAAAGAGTGGCCACCGCCCACCCTGATGAAATCAACTTTTTTTCCCGGTAACTCTCCCTTTAAGGGGGTTGGTCGGAGGGGGCGGAAATTAACGGCACTGCGTGCGCGTTAAAGAGTTCTATCGAATGAGACCAACTGTTTTTTTCGGTCACTCTCCCTTTAATAAGAAAGTGCCACACTTATTTATTACTTCTGACCATACACGGTTTCGATAAGAAAGTGCCACACTTATTTATTACTTCTGACCATACACGGTTTCGATAAGAAAGTGCCACACTTATTACTTCTGACCAAACACGGTTTCGATAAGAAAGTGCCACACTTATTACTTCTGACCAAACACGGTTTCGATAAGAAAGTGCCACACTTATTATCCCCAGTCCGACCCGCAGACCGCACCGTCAGCGGGGCCTCGCGATTCAGGGGCGAGGGAGAAAATTGACGGGCGAAAAAGCCTATGTGATACGAAAAGAGAACGGAATATGGCTGTCCGCAAATCCTCAGTCCGATCCGCAGACTGCACCATCAGCGGCGCGCTCTCCTGCCTTTACGGGCACTACTAGTTAACAATCTACTTGTCCCGCTTTCAAGTAAACGCAAAATTTCGTCCCGCCCCCAATGGAAGAAAAAAACTGTTCAACGGTAAAATTTCAAGCAAATGTTTATTGAAGACGGCGTGGCTAGGTTGGTAGGCCGTGGGGTTTATAGGAGTTTATACGGCGAGCGGCTGTCTGTGTTCGAGCCCCGGCCAGGCCAGCAATATAAATTATATTAATAAATTATTTTTCGCAGCTCCATCTTCCGTGTCATCGCTTTTCCACAACAAACACACAAACAACAACACTTAACGACAATCCGTCCATAGCAATAGTCCCACTTCGATATATATATCTCGATGTGGAACTAAAAACCGGGCCTTTGGCCCATGCTTTTCGTTTGGCTGTCAACGAAAGATACGACATCGGTTTACAAGAGCCGGACCCCGACTCCCCGGTAAAGCCACCAATTATTGCACACTCCGACCCCTTGAGGGCCAGACCTCAGAGCCATGTTGTCAGAATTTATAGCCCGGTGTACCGGTAAGAAAAGAACCACACCACCGGAGGCCTATCATCAGAATGCCCTACGCCAGCGTCCACAAGCCCGGACAGGTGACAAAACCAGCATGGGTAGCAGAACCCCACTACTGATGGTCGCACCCTAGACGCAAGCCGCTCAACCCAGCAGAAGGTGCAACAATGGGACGACCAGCCCGCCACTTCGCACACAGCAGTGGGATAGAGAACGGATGCTCTAGCAACTCCGGCCGACACCCCACCTACAAAGGCAGGGAGCCAAGCCCTTAGGAGAGAGCTCCTAAAGGGGAACGGCGGGCACACAGCAGCCCGCATAACCCGGCACAGCTGGCACCGGAGATCCCGGTGGGAGCCCAAAAGGCCGGGAGATGGGTCCGCCGTGCCCTCATACGGAGGCCCGCAGCCCCACAGCAGGCTACTCAATCCGCCGAGGCGGCCAGTTTGCCCGGCCCCTCTCCATTAGCCTGGGCCGAAGCCCAGTATCCAGCCCACACCTGACCGAAGTCGGAGGTCGGAGATAGGACCCTTTGGACGGAGCTAACATCTCCCAGTGCGCCACCGCCCTTACGGGTTACAAGAGCCGGACCCCGACTCCCCGGTACAGCCACCAGTTATTGCACACTCCGACCCCTTGAGGGCCGACCTCAGAGCCAGCAAGAATATACTTGGTTAATACCTTATATAATCCTTTAGCAAAGACAGTTTCTCTAAACAAAAGTACATCTAATTTCAACAGAAGCCAACTGAAAACCTACTATAAACTAACGACGTAAGTATTATCATAAGGACCACTTATGGTATTATAAATAGTAAGGCCTATGCGACCAAGGTAAAATTCCCAAACAAACAGAAAAGAAAAATTTAACTTTTGGGTATGAGCTAGCTAGGTAACATATAATTGCATAACATTAGCTTACAAGAGTGACAGAATTAGATAGCAAAGGCTAAGCCTAACTAGCCCTAAATACCGTAAACTATTTTTTTAATAATAAAGATAAGTTAGAACAATTATTCAAAAGATAATCTATCATCTCGTATAATAACAAAGAAATGCTGTATTTACCTTTCGAAAAATATTAATCCGAAAACCACATCTTGCTTTGTACTTACAGCTAAAACCGTTAAAGAAAGTGGAAAAGACTACTAATGAATCAACAACACCCGTAAATGGTTATTTGCATCAGTGCCTACGTTATTCCATGGAGAAAGGTACTAAGGTAGAGATGTTTTGTCGAACAAATCGCTATCCCGGCTCGTGATTTGATACTCCCACAAACGGGCGTTGGGGGTGGGTTGAAAACGTGGGGACCGCACGAGCCGGGACCGCATCCTGGTAAATTTCCGTCACGTGGGTGATTTCGTTAGTTCGCGCCATCTAGAATGAGGAAGCCGTAGCGGCGTCACCATCTGTCTTTTTCGAGAAAAAAATAAGTCGTAGCGGCGTGTTTTCTTAGGTTACCGAGATCATTAGAATCTAAACGAAAGAAGTATCGAGAAACGATCATCATATCATGTAGTGAGGCATTTACTTTCCAGATTATAATTGAATGATTTTTTTATCACTATTAAACTGTTTTTTTTTGCTGTAGTTATGGTCATTTAGCTCCATAAATTCGCTATTTAAAAAACTACTTAATAATAAAAAAGAGTGAAAAACCTAAACATTCGAAACACGTGTTGAGAACAAATATAATTTCGATAGAGTTTTTGGTCCGCGAGAGGGCGCCAGCCACGCCACACTATTAATTTTTACCAGGATGCCTTTTTTTTCATTCCCCCCATTCTCTCCCACTAATGGGAGTGAGGTATAACGGGTGGGGATCTTCGTGGGCATTCAAAACACCTCCTCTACCTTCCTCCATGGTTATTCACATAGTCGACCTGATCACTAGTTAAAATAAGCTTCGTGTGCGCGGTGTAGATGGTGCTACTGTCGTTTTAGCCAAGAATCTAATCTTTGGTCTGCACTCTGCCAGCCATTCGATTAAGCGTTCTAGTTTGTTATCCGATTTCTATGAATAAACCTGTTATAAAATAATGGATAATTTGTTATTACGAGAGTGTAATCCTTTTTGAGGGTGACACACATGCGCGAAAAACGGATCAAAACAGAATTCTTTCTCTTCCCTGAATCCCCTTGGGTGTGTTTTTCACGCATGCGTGTTTGGTCCTATCCGTTTGTTCGCCAATTTTCACCGATAGAGGGATAAAGACGGTTGTGCGCTACATTCATTTCTGTCAAAAGTGTATCTCTAATCATAGACAGTATATATCCCTAAGGGGACGAGAAATCGCCTACCTTCCACTGCATTAACGTCGCTGTTTCTCTCACTGACGCTCTGTTATTGAAAGAGGGGGGAACAAACGTAAGCTTCTAAGCGCTTCAAATAACCTTGAAAGTTCCCGTTTTTAAAGTACGGCCGTCTTTATTCGGTTGGGGCCCTAGCATCGACACGAACTCTTGCAGCTGGCCGCAAAGCGACTGTGGTGGGGGTCTAAAAATCAGAGCGTATTCTCGTCCCCTTAGGGATATATACTGTCTATGCTCTAATCCAGTTGTAAATGGGCCCTTTAATAAAACATCTTCAAGGAAATCGCCAAGAGGTAATATATCCGAGAGCAGGAATCCATACCTCTACTTGGAATGCTTATCCTGCCGTATCGCATGTGGTAAGATCACTCTGACGGCTTTGGCCCCGGCTACGAGAGAAAAAATCCCCTGTGCGCGCGCTGCACTCTCACGTTGTTGTTTGTTAAGTTAACATAGTGACGGAAAAAAAACCATCAGCCACATCGATACGAAAATCTGCCGAGATAAGCATTCCAAGTAGAGATATGGATTCCTGCAGAGAGCCATAACCTGCAATTTACTATTTATGTAATGATTGTTGAAATAATAGAAACTTTTCACCTGTATGGTATGCAACAAGTGTTTCCATTTAACCAGGTAGTTTTTTTGACATATTAAGGCTTAGCAAAAGCACGACGTTCTGTTTTCAGGTGAAAAGTTCTCATTATTTCAACAATCACCAAATAATTAGAAACTTGCAGGTCGTGGCTCTCGGATATTACTTCTTGGCGATTTAATTGAAGATGTTTTACTTTTATAGAACGGCCGTCTTCGTAGCCGGGAGTAGTGGATCATTCCTGTAATCCCAGGCGTCCGGGAGGCAGAGTTTGTGGAAGGCCATGTGAGGCCGACTACCAATCCCCCAACGGGTGGTCGGGATACTTCCGCCACGGGTGTCCCCACCCCTGTCCCCACGTATCCCCCCGTTGGCGTGGCCGTTACACATATCTCACCCTGATTAATCAGTTATTGTGTGTGTTCTCGGGTCGACACCGATATTGTGTATCTCAAAAAAAAAAAGGGCCGTCTTCGTGAGCTCATCTTAGATGTCGCCACCGGCTAATAATAATAATAATAAAGATGTCCGTCCGACGTCCAAACGTAATTTTCATCACCTGTCTTACAAAAAACTAATCATCCCGATTACCGAAGCGAAACGTTATATGTAATTCTAGTATAGTCCTATTCCCAACTCACTTGAGCTCAGTAAATATCTAATTTCGGACTGACTACCATGGATTTGGCTGAATTGTAGAGGCTAATAAAACAAACGTCATTTAAATATTTTGTATTATTTTCAACATTTGGGTAAATATGTTTCCAACATTTGACCTTTCCATAACTATGGTGTTGATTTTAATGGTAACCTTGTAAAGTAATTATGCAGTAGCTGTAGGAAAGATTGCCATTCTCTTTTGTTTGTCTCTTTACGTTTTAATTAAAATTATGTGCACTAGAATGTCAGGTTAAAAAAAATTTACTATTTTACCAATTCTTGTCTAACTTGTGGGGTAATAACATTTGCCAAAACAGGTTTACCTTTGCTAATTTAATTTTATGTAAAGATAGTCATAGTTTCTTAACCCATTGTCTTGCTTGTATACTCTCTTAGAACGTTTTTGTAGCTGAGATAAGGTAATACCAAAAGTGGATATATCCACTTTTGGTAATACTTTGCGATAGTGAATGTGGGATATGGGCACTGAAAATCATTACTAACTTGGTTCCCTAATTTGCTTATTTGTACCAGAGTATCAATTAAACACTTTCTCAGTGTGAGGAGCCGAAGACAATTTCGGATATGGCAAAACAGGTGGCTGGACCATCTTCAAGTCCTACGTCTGAAACATTAACTTCGAAGAGTCAGAATGTTCCAGAAAAAGCACAGTTGATCTCATCTTTGAAAAGTACAATATTCATTCTAAGCACCATACTCGTGGTGTTTGTTGCATTCCGTAACACTTTAACTTGGTATATCATTTGAAATTAATTACGAATATATATATGCAACTTTTACTGTTTATTAATTTTCTACTTAATTTATTTATTTAGGCATTTACAAAGATTTTGGGGAGCATCAGGAAACTTTTGGCAAAGCCAGTGGGAAATTATATATAATTTTTGCGGTCGAGATGATTTTACAGTCACAGTATGGGGTATAGCGTTAACTATTTTACTAATTCAGAATGTGATTTATAGTTATGCAAGAAGGTTATATTTTTACAGCTTCAAATATTGTTGCCTTTTTGGTGTATTGGGGAATTGGGGGTCTTTATACTATCATTGATCTGACTGGAAAGCCAGCTTTCTTTCTTAGATACAAAATTCAGGATACAACAAATTATCCTGTTAGTAAAATTTAGCTTGCTGATATCTAAGTTTTTATTAAAGTTTAAAGTTTAATTTATTGAATTTAGGTTGAGTTTAAGCGCCTTTGGAAAGTTGTTGGTCAAGTGCTTTTCAACCAAATATGCGTTGGTATTCCATTTGCCTTAATTGGCTATAAGTTTTTTAAATGGCGAGGTTACCATTGCGGAGAGCTTCCCACATTCCAATGGGTCCTTTTGGAGCTCAGCGTTTTCATATTGATAGAAGAAATTGGCTTCTATTATTCGCACAGGTTTTCTGATCATAAATACGTATTTTCTCTTACTGCATTCTTAACAAATGTTTCACGCAGGCTTTTGCACCATCCTCGTATTTACAAGCACATTCACAAACAACATCACGAATGGACTTCTCCAATTGCTATAACGGCCATTTATTGCCACCCATTGGAGCATACCCTGTCCAATTTACTCCCCCCATATATTGGGCCTCTCGTTATGGGATCTCATGCCGCAACAACTTGGCTATGGTTTACGTGGGTCATTTTCTCCACCCTCAACGCTCATTCCGGTTTTCATATGCCATTTTTCCCGTCACCGGAAGCGCATGACTATCATCACTTAAAGTAAGTCTTTAATTTCTATAAAGTTAATGTCATTTGAGAATGGCCCTTAAAGAATATCAAAAGGTTAAAGAAAAGAACCTAGCAATTAGACTTTCAGTTTACAGTCAATATCAAAAGTTCTTTAGCTGCTGGATTTTCATCTGCTAAGTAGGGATGCATCGGTATATCAACCAATTTTTCAAATATCGGTATCGGCCAATATTGGCTTAAGCGAAGCTGATATTGGCAGATACCGGTAAATTAGAAAAACATTTCAAAATAAGAAAATTCTCGATTAACTAACTAATTATAATTGATTGGCCGTGCCACGGATGCCAGACTTCAGAAGCTAGATCATACCTTATTTTAGCTAGGGGAGCTTGACAACTAGGTGACTCTGTTAATTTAAAAGGTTAATTAAGGTTCCCCACTAGGCAATCACAACTTAAGACCTAAGTTGACGCATAACAATAGCAGTGCTGCTTTACAATAAGTAAAATAACCGGGATTAAGATGTTGAGAATGAAAAGAAATGACTAGCACATTTTCTGAAGTTCTCCCTACAGCTAAAGTAGTTTATCAAATATTCGTTTAAAGCATTTTAAAAAGTTAAAATGGTTTTATAATTTTTATTGCTTACTTAAATTATTTATCGATGAGCGGCTAATTTTGAATTACATAATAAACATCTGTTATAAACAGAATTTAGAGTTTCAAAAAAGTTGTCTGAAAAATTGCGCAGCTCTTGTTCGTAAGATCAATAATATCCTCCTAAAGCAAAATATTTCAATTTGGTTTGTTTATTTTTATCATTAGATTCAATCAAAACTTTGGTGTTATGGGTGTTTTGGACCGCCTGCATGGAACGGACTCTGGTTTCCGCGCTAGTAGCGTCTACCAACGACACATTATGCTACTCAGTCTAGTTCCGTTGAAACAACTTTACCCTGATAATGTCAAAGAGAAGGCTCCTACTCAAAAAATGAAATAACTTATAAGAACTTATTTATTTTGATAAAATGGTATAACTATGCTGTATTCGTACAAAGATACTAGTATATATTTTTGGGGTTCTAGCATTTGATGCGTAACTATTAATCTTATTCATGATATTGTTTCTGATCAAATTGTTTTCAAAGATTAGAAATTAGATTTATCTTAACTTTTACTATTTGTACTATTATGAACTTCGTAAGTTTTCAACATGATTTTTAATGATAGCGAGATGGCTACGCTTAGTTTAAGCCATGGAAAACAAAACTAATGCTATCCAACTTCCATAGGTTTAGTCAAATAGGTTCAAAAGAATAATTGTATAGTAAGTTGAAAATGCTTGTAATAGTTTCATATAATTATAGGCATGTTTTACCTCACTTATTTAAGTAAGTTAAATAAATAGTATCAAAAAATCAAAGATTCAAAAAAATAAATGGGGAAAAAAGAGTTATCATCCTAAGTAACATGATAGACACAAGGATGACACACTGTTCTACCAACGATATTCAGTGATTTCAGTCTCACGTGACATGACGTCATTCATGCTTTTTCGAATAGAGAAAAAAACCCACAAAATGGCGACCATAGCCAAAACTACGAAGTGAAATTTCTATAATTAATCAATGGGTGTTCATCAAAGCTTAGTGAAAATTAAAGCACTTCCCATAATAACAATAATTAATCATAAAATTAGAACAAAAATTGACAATGATCTGGAAATTATATACACTTGGAATGTCTAAAAATGTGGTGACATTGACAATTCCAATAGGAATGGGCGTGGTTTACAGCGGAGATTTTCCGTTCAAGTTCAACATTAACCCTTACTGGCCTCATCATTTTGCTCTTTTTAATTAATGGTTAATTTCGAAAAGAATATTTTAAATTCTAGAACATCTTTTGATAAGTTTATTTATCTAGTGAATATTTTCCATTTTTACTGCAATGACTGCCAGCCAATGCATTTGCAATTAGTTTCAAGTCTTGCAATCAATGGTAGTGTAAGCCCCGCCTCTTTCTCTGGGTGCATTCGAGCACGATGACAATGAAGCCTTCACCACTTCGTTTTTCGTTTCCGAAGATAATTATATTCGAATTTGAGACGTAACTTTTTTTTGGTTTGTATTTACCGCCATCGAAATAACCTGCTGGTAAATTTTTCAACCAAAAGAGTAGCGCGTGCAGGGGGCCGTGGACAAGTTTCTACAATTCCAAAAAACCCTATTAGCAAAAGTGTATAATATATATTTTGCGAGAGAAGTATCCATAAAAATGAAACTTGTACCTTTGCAGTCTTGAAGCAGATACCATGGGTACAAAATTTCCCCCCAAGTTCCTGATGTGTACACCGCATAACGGCTCACAGTTTACCGCGCGTATTACTTTCCCCAAAAGTGGATATAAAACAGAAAGTCTGGGAGGACCCGGTAGCCCTGTTCCATCAAAAATGAGGATCCCCCAAGCTGCCCCTAGTTTGTGCCTACCCCCTTTGGCGGAGCATTACAAATGGCGCTTTACTCGCATGTACCTGCGTAAATCGGCTGATATATTATAGTTCTTCTTCAGTTCCTTATCCACCTGATTATATAGTCTTTGGGCTGGATTTGGTGCGTCTGCTCTTTGTGAAAATTCACATGTTTGGCAAGGCTTAGGTAGATAATTGATAAAAACATTTTTGTTTTGTTTGAATGGGGTGTGCGGCTTAAAGTGTTTAACGAATTTAAAAACAATGGAATTTTAAAAGAACTACTAGAAGATATGTATTCTCAACACGAGTTGTTACATTCGCATTACTCTGAAGAAAGAGGGGGATAGTGGCTTTCTGTACGCATGGAATAATTGGGTATACAATTTAGTACTTAATGAAGAAGGAATTGACCCAGTTATAATTTATGACCCAATATATGCAAATGAACTCTCCAATGTAGTACATTGGATAGCTTGGCAAAAAACCTCAATAAAATCCCTGTAGTTTTGAGGGGAATTAACAACGAAGGTTTATTTATTGCACATGATTCCCTAATGCCGTATGTGTCAACAGTTACAAAAATGGTTATCGGATCAGTTTCGCCTCTCATCTGGTAGAAATAATCCAGGGAAAACAATTAAAGAAACTACTTCAGTTGTGAAAAATGATTAAAATTTAAAGAAACATTTTTAACTATAATTCGAAAAGTCCCAGCGGTGATTGAGAAAAGTTTCAATATAAAATATTATACACGACAGGCGACATGGGACATTATCAACTGAAGTTAGTAATTTAATCAGGGTACAGTTATCCACTTTTTATTTCTTCAACAGTGTATTAGTTGTTAAACAATTAATTTCATCCCCCTTTTCTTGAGATACAATTGAACCCAAAATCTCAGTTTGCGATTCTGCATTATTACCTTGGTTATTACTATCATTGATTAAATAACCTTATAGGGTTATTTAATCCATGTTACTATACTAAAATTTGTCTGTACATCCCTATCTACTGGAATTTTAGTTAAGCCTTGGTTTAAATCTTCACTGGTTTGTATAGTACCAATTGAATACAAATCTTTTATAAATAAATTACACTGACTAAATTTATATTTCGGCTTTAAAGCTAACTCTTCTGGTGTATATTTCTTACGAGTTTGAGCCACGCTGAACTTAACAGAGGCAAAATTTTTGAAAAAGGAATAAATTAACCAATGTGACAACGTCTTCGGGAATTTTACCAAGGAATGCTTCTTGGTTTTACCGCTAGGTTAGCTAGCATCGCCCATCTGAACTATTTCCTCTGACCGTGACGTCATGAGACATAGGCCAAACGTAACAGAGTCGTTCCTGATTGGCTCAATCATTGTATAGGGGAAACAGCTCCTCATTTTTGAAGGAAACCACTGAGAAAGCTAACGAACCCTTTTCCTCCCAGACTTTCTGTTTTATATCCACTTTTGCTTTCCCTAACTAATAAACTCCCTTTTCTATAGAGACGTGGAGTAAAAGTAAGGAGTCTTTTAATAAAGCAATGTAATCGCGTCATTGTCTTAAGATTCAAGATTTGTTTATTGGCCCGTAAAAAAAATATACAACCTTTTTGTAACAGGGTGGCTCACCTTTATTTAAGGGAGCACAGCCATGCACGCGTTAGTTAAACACAAGCAGAATAAACGAAGATTTAAGGTCTTAATATGACTATTACGATATTTAAGGTTAGAGTTAGAAGTGGTTACAGTGGCGCCGATTCCACGGGGGCGGCGGGGCCGAAGCCCCCATTGGGACAAATCAGAGCCCCCATTGGTAAAACCGCCGATGTTAAAGGCCATTTACTTTTAAGTAAGAAAGTGTTGCCAGCAGCCTCATTCCAAGTTTATTAGTGAGCTTCGGCCCCCATTGGGAAAAAAAGCAATCGGCGCCACTGAGTGGTTATTGGGCAAGTTATTGAGAAGTCTCCAAGCATTCTTCGCGTTTTTTGGTCAAAATGACACGAAAAAGAATAAAGGAAAGGATAGGATAGGGGGACCATTAACTATGAAACCCAAGACAAAATCATTCGCACTCAAAGAAATTAATTTCCTTAGTCAAAGAATAGGTAAACGGATAGAATCCTTCACCTTCCCCTGAAACCTTTTGTTTATGACCTTGGGGTCAAACACCACTACAGATTGAAGTAGATTGTTTTCACCAGTTAATCCAGCCACACCGTGATCCAGCCGACCATCAATGACGTCATGCTTGGATAAATTCGAACAAAAGGCGAAATTTCTCAATTTTTTTTTATTTCTCAGTCAAACCCAATATATTTCACCCCTCTATGGCCATTATATAACGGTGCTTCCGCTTCCGGGTTCCTTTGAGTAAATTGTAAAGTTCAAGATTTCAATGGCATTTAATCGGATAAAACTAAACGTAGGCGTTGAATTGATGACATTTAATTCGTCGCTCCCCTTTGATAGCGTTGAAATGTCTAGGAACTAGTACTCTCACCTAACAGTAACACTCCCACGCGAGCGAACAAAATGCTTATCAGTTTTATTCCGCTACCGTAACAGTGCATCCAACCTGAGGTTAATCGAACTTTTTGACGAAAAATAAGTTGTGGTATACAAAATTCTTCTGCTCACCCTGTAACCACTGCGTCGAAACGAATTTGTTATTTTTCTGGGCAGTTATATATATTTTTAATTATTCGCAAATATTATATTATTGTAGTGGCGTATTCACGGGACGACGCATAGCCGTGATACACCACGTAGACACCTTTTTTGGGGTAATCTACGGTTATGGCGGCCTAGTATAGAGTGTTGTCGTCTGATACGATTTTGAAAACTTGTAATGTCACAGCTGTAGTGTTAATAGTGTTAACAGTTACCGTTTTTTATCAATAGGCAAATTACAATGGTGACGTCGCAGGGTTTCATGTTATGGGGGATTGAAGGTTCATTGAATACGTGCGTAAAAGAGTGTGTACAGACCACAGACTAGTAAACTAATTTACAAGCCATAAGTAGAGTCTCATAAGATTATCGCAAAAACGTACAAATGAAACGGTGGTTTTAGTAGATAGAAGACTTAATAGTTATAGGAACGTGGATTCATAACACCTTGGGATTTTTTTATTAAATTTCATTTAAAAAATCCCAATCTGAATAAATATAAAATCGTAGAAAATAAAAGTTGAAAATTGGGTTGCTAGATGGCGCCACAACTTCCATTTTTGACTAAAACCTCTATATTCTCAGAATGCATCGATAAGAATCAGCCATTTTGAGTTAGTCAGGGCGGAGAAATTTCGCGTAACCAATGAGGGATTCCTTGGGACGTAATTAGCCATTCGTTTGTTATATTTTCACCGCGTTATCTCGGATAAGTAACTATTAAAATGGATTCGTCGCGTTATTTAAATAGTAGCCTCCCATAAGTAGTCGAAAAACGAACCCAGCTACATGGGCTTCGTAAACGCGTAGAAAGGAAAAAAACATTTCCCCCATAACCCGGAATCCAAATGAGGACGACAAATCGTCTATCGTTCGTCCACTGAAAACACTGATTCTGTCGGATTGCCTTCTCTATTTTGACGTATCAAAGATAAATCCGCCATAGAGGTTTTGACGGCCTTGGTTCATTTGCAAATAAACAGGTTAGAGCATTTAATTTCTTGCCAGAAAATACGTCTACAACGCGTTCCTCAGTAAAATTTATACGAATTGAAAATCTTTTAAGGACCTTATTGCACCATAACCACGAGACCGAGGCTTACGTTCATAATTTTTTCCTTCACCCTTATTTCCTTAAGCAACCATAAATCATGTTTTAATACTGGCCTAAGCTTGTTTGGGGCGCATTGCGGAACCGTAAGAATTAGGTTTGTTTAACAAAATCGCTTCAACCTATCAAACGAGATAGTTATTTTAACGCAATATATTCACAAAGCCAAAGGTCAATTTGATAGTGCTGAATAAGCTGAAATTTATTAAAAGTCACGGTCAGGTAGTGAAATGATAATGCTAGTTTTGTTTATCGCTTACACCCGTATTATTATATGACATTGTATAGCTATTAGTTGGACTTTTGGGTTTGATGTTAAAATAGGTAAGGTAACTGTTTACCTTAATCTGAATTTTGATAGGCCTAGGCCATTTGTGTCTGTATGTTGGAGGAGACATAATGATAAGATACCAAACATAAAGATAAAGTTTTTTTATTTCTCATTCACAGGATTTGTTTCCTTCTAAAAGGGATAAAATTTGAAAAGTGAAAACCATTTTCTGGTTATTGGAAGAATGTGTTGACCCCGGTGTTCAATCTTTTGATCCTGGAGATCTGCTGGTGAAGGGGGTGACTCGACCCGTAAGAGCACCCCCTTTGGTGTGGATAGACTGGGCGGTCTTTTCAAAACAAGGATTATGATTGTGGATTAAACGTTATACAAAAGCAAAGCAGGAATAAGCGTGATTCGTCCATACGTTGACTGGTTGCGGTTATTTTGTGACGTCACAGTGGCGAACAAAAAGAAAACCAACATGGGTTCCAAGATACCCAGTGATAAGGTATTTACCATTTCTATTCGTATCATTAGTATTTTGGTAAACTTTTGCCGGATTACCTGATTAGCTTCTGAAAACTGGATCATTTAATGAGAAACTAATAGATGTTTTTGAGAAATATTCGTAACATTAGAGATAAAAATTACCAAAACATGATTTGGCCTAGTTTATGCGGACAAGGGTTTGATATAATTACGTTAGGTATTAAATTTAGCTAGTTACATCCACTATGGCTTTTTAGTAAATGTTTATACATTAGATTTTAGAAATATTGCCTTATGTTATACTCCATCTTTACTGAATTAGTCTATCAAATTTTATGGATTTTTACAGTATTTATATTATTGAATGATGAAACTTGATACGTTTTAAAGGAGTAATTGTTATTATGCCCATAATGATCACATTTCATTATATCATCATTTTAGAAGGATAAATTAAATAATTTTTATTACAATAGTAATTTTAGCTGGGAGGCGTTCATTTATTGCCATATAACCATGAGATAATGTTTGATCTCCATAACTTGGCCTTCTGTAGGGTTTAGTTGAATTTTCAATGCATAAAAGCTTTGAAGTTTTTAGTTTACCTGACTTGCCAAAGATTGACAGGGTTCGTACAGAACCTGGATATCTTGGGAAACCTGGATAAGTCAGGGATCAGTAAAATGGAGGAAAAATGTCAGGGATAAGTCAGGTATTTAAATAATTTAGTAGAAAGTCAGGGATTTTAGTTAGTCAACCAAACCACACATTAACAAAGACTTTTTGACCTGAAATAATTTAAAAAAATATCAAAAAATATAACCAAAAAGGTCAGGAATATTGGCAAAAATTGGTCAGGGATAACCTGGAAAAGTCAGGGATTTTAGATCAGAAATTTTCGTACGAATCCTGATTGATCTATTTTAATCGCAAGAAATCACAAATGCCTTTCTATTTTTATCTTATATTTAGTAATATTATTGAGTTCTAGCTGTAATCTGATTATATTTCCAAAATTTGGTTTGAGATGAAATGTAAAAATTTAAAATCTGTGACTGAAAGTTGACATAGCAAAAATTTTGGGGATTGATTATAAGTTTAAAATAGTTGTTAGAAATCTAGTATCGGAATGGAGATTGAAAATAGTTGTTCGCGAAATCTAGTATCGGAATGGAGATTGAAAATAGTTGTTTGCGAAATCTAGTATAATAATAATAATCAGCTAGGTTAATACCGTAGGCACCACCTTAGGCCTAAGTCATCAAGCGACTTTTGAAGCCTTTAATTCAGGTGGCTGGGTTACAATGCGTAGGAGGGTGGAGGCAAGCCCTGCATGCCACGCGATAGAGCCAACAGCTCCCTACACTAACTATCGGAGTGGAGATTGAAAGTAGTTGTTCACGAAATCTAGTATCGGAGTGGGAGATTGCAGCTAGTGCTCGCGAAATCTAGGAGTGGGAGATTGCAGCTAGTGCTCGCGAAATCTAGGAGTGGGAGATTGCAGCTAGTGCTCGCGAAATCTAGGAGTGGGAGATTGCAGCTAGTGCTCGCGAAATCTAGGAGTGGGAGATTGCAGCTAGTGCTCGCGAAATCTAGGAGTGGGAGATTGCAGCTAGTGCTCGCGAAATCTAGGAGTGGGAGATTGCAGCTAGTGCTCGCGAAATCTAGGAGTGGGAGATTGCAGCTAGTGCTCGCGAAATCTAGGAGTGGGAGATTGCAGCTAGTGCTCGCGAAATCTAGGAGTGGGAGATTGCAGCTAGTGCTCGCGAAATCTAGGAGTGGAAGATTGCAGCTAGTGTTCGCGAAATCTAGGAGTGGGAGATTGCAGCTAGTGTTCGCGAAATCTAGGAGTGGGAGATTGCAGCTAGTGTTCGCGAAATCTAGGAGTGGGAGATGGCAGCTAGTGTTCGCGAAATCTAGGAGTGGGAGATGGCAGCTAGTGTTCGCGAAATCTAGGAGTGGGAGATGGCAGCTAGTGTTCGCGAAATCTAGGAGTGGGAGATTGCAGCTAGTGTTCGCGAAATCTAGGAGTGGGAGATTGCAGCTAGTGTTCGCGAAATCTAGGAGTGGGAGATTGCAGCTAGTGTTCGCGAAATCTAGGAGTGGGAGATTGCAGCTAGTGTTCGCGAAATCTAGGAGTGGGAGATTGCAGCTAGTGTTCGCGAAATCTAGGAGTGGGAGATTGCAGCTAGTGTTCGCGAAATCTAGGAGTGGGAGATTGCAGCTAGTGTTCACGAAATCTAGGAGTGGGAGATTGACGAGTTTGAAACCCCACCGTGTTAAATATAAAATCATTGCTATATTTCAATCTGGAATTTTTCCATATTTCACATATTGAATTCGGTGGTGCCTCACCGCGGGGGGTAAGGTGTTGTGACACGGAGTAATATTTTTGTTTAGTAAATTTAAATTGATTGGCGGCTCTCCCGAATAAACGATTGTTTCGTAAATTGGATACTTTACGTAATTCAAGCGTATATTAACATTGCAAGGCCAACGGGTACCGCGCATTTCATGAAAATCCTAATACGTTCACGTGAGGGGCGAAACCAACCATTACAGCTGTTTTTTTTCCACCGAAGAAGCATTTTTGTTTGTTCTCGGTGCCATTCTTTTAATTAAAGCTCATTAAGACATTTGATACCCTTAGGAACCAGCGTTAAAAATTTCTTGGGAGCCCCCTAGCGACGAGTATTAATTTTTCGACAAAACGTTCTCGTTGGAAGCGCTTTATCGGGTTGGAAACAGCCACCGACGCGAAGTGAGCCGCGGTTTGTCCCCGGAAGGGGGCGCTTCCTAATCCTCGGTCTGGTTTGCGTCAATGTTAAGCCTCGGCAACTTAACATCGCTGCCTTTTTATTGTTTTATTTCGCCTCTAGGATATACCGGTAATGGGGTGGCGCTAGTGGCGCTCCAGCGTTTGACCCATCTATAGCCCGATATTTGCGGAATGTCCGGTATCCCTCCCACGCATCCAACGCCACTTTCATAATTCACAATCGCTGTCAAACTGAACCGAATAGCGTGTAGAACTCCGTGAATTATTGTTAGCGCTTTTAAATAAATATGAAGTTAAAATGGTTTGAGTAATGTTATTTCAGCCCTCATTTTTTATGTTTTTTATTTTATTTTTTAAGTTGCCTAAAATGTCGGGGAATTTAAAGTGGCCTAAAAACTTCGGGTAATATCAGCACGAAAAATCTGCAAGTGTACGAATTTATTTCTTAGGCCGAGTAAAATGCAAATGTGAAAATAAAAGTGATAAATTGTTAACTTATTGTTTATTTATCAACGCTCTTAAATTGTTTTACAAATTCGACTTGAAGCATTTTTGTCACTGACTTTTATACGCTTAGGGCATAATCAAACTTAATAAAATGTATTAAAATGGGTTAATTTAACCCCCCCCCCCCCAATCAATTTTGTATAAAAATTCAGAAAAACCTCCCAAATGTCAAAAAATTTGCTAAATTGGTTAAAAAAAAACACCGAAGCCGCTCAAAAGCCCAAAAATCAACGAAATGTTGAAAAAACCTAAACCTCCCAAATGGCAAAAGACACGCAAACCACCCAAGATTTAAAAAAATGGCCCTAGTATTTAAAGAAATTGTTGTTGCATCGTAAATTCAACTAAACCCTGTGATCCATGTAAAGATAAATAATTTAAGATTTTAGCTTCGTAGGTTTTTTCAATATTACAAAGTATTTCGATATTAAAACGGAATTGCATTTATAAACCTAATTTTTTCAGACAATCATGACGATAGATACAATTTCAAATACTACACGCGCTAAATTAATATAATTATTTCTTTGATAAGGATCATTAAATATCAACCTACATGAAGAAAAAAAAGGCATGTCGTACACGCGATTTTATGATTTACAATTTTATAAACAATTTCCCAATAGTAATTATGTCTTTTGTTCTTTAATTTGACTATCTAGTCAAAAATCGCTTTTATAAAAACAGTATAAACAATGAGAATTATCGTAGACGAGGAAATCGTCCATTTTTAACACGATAAAGACGCGTAGTTAAGCGAAATGTTTTAAGCAATTAGGTAATAACTGGCATTATCAAAATAAATGAATCGTATCAGCCTGAAATTCCAAAACAGTCGAGACATTTTTTTTTCTATTCAACTATCTAAAATGACTAAGCACAAAAACGGCGGTTTTTCGGTGGCCGAGAAGCGTGCGATCCCGTCAAAATGGTTTCTTCGATGTAGGCCAAGGCCCTCGGCTGCCGCTGTTGGCTCCGTCCAAAAAATGGACGAAAAGAAACTAAAATTTTGACCCTGTTTCCCCCTCCCCCGTCCTGCATCTCTTGTTTGGGGAAAAATCAATAAAGAACCCCCCTCCCTGTAATGAGTAAAGGAAGCTACTTCTAGCGTGCTCATCCTTCCAATCGATGGGTAGTGGTCCGTTTAGGCAAACGATAGCGGCCGTACCCCTCCTCTCCGCCTTGCACCGCGCTGTCTGGTCGTGTTCTAGTCTAGGGGGGAGCCAGGCACCTACGCCGATAAACTGGCGAAGGCTTCGCGAAAAAGTGGCGTCTTGGCTTCGTTTTTGCATAAAACATTAAGGATAATTAAATTATAAATTTAACGCTAGAGTTTTTGTTTATTCCTTAGGAATTAATTATTAACGATAAATTGCCGGTATCAGGCGCAGTTTTACACGCGGTTCATTATGATGCGGGGCTTAATTTAATTCGAAAATACGCTTTTGCTATGCGGCAGATTTTTTTACCTATAATTTATGATGAAAATCACTTGATTGGGCTTAATGAGATGCCCCTAATTTGTCAAATGTATCTAAATACGTAAAAGCAAATAATATCAGATTCTTCAAAAGTAGCTTATTTTTATTACTAAAAATGTATTTAAGACTTTTATGAAGCCAAGCTGAAATAAGAGTCTTAAGTAGTTTTTTGTTAAATTTTGAGGATACACTTTTTTGGTTAAAAATACATATCCTTCGACCACAGGAAAAAACGGGCTTCAATCCTTCATGGAACCAAATAAGTTCGTCTATTCAACTATTTAATAAAATTATATTCGGGGAAAGATAAGTTTAATATACCGATTAATTTCGAGGCAGCCAAGTCGATGAAATATCCGACGGGCAGGTCACTTCCTTGATTAACGACGCACCCCTCGAAAGATTAAATCCGATTTAATCGTGATTATTTTGATTAAATTCAATTTAATCACGATTAAGTTGATTAATTCATATTAAGAGAATGTTTAAATCTGATTTAATCATGATTAAATGATTAAATCCTGATTGTGAAACGATTAAATCGTGATTAGTATGATTATATAGCGATTAGAACAAGAATCAGAATGATTATATTGGTGAATGGAATGATAATAATTGTGCGTGATTAGAACGAGCTGTTTAGAATTATTTTGTATTTACCGCGCTCGTTAAAATCTCAATTCGACCGATTAAAATGTTTAAATCTAATTAAAAAGATTACATCCTGATTAAAAAGATTACATCCTGATTAAAAAGATTACATCCTGATTAAAAAGATTAGATCATGATGAGAATAATTAAATCTCGTTTAAATCGTGATTAGAGTGATTAGATTTTTTAATCTTGATTAACCTGATTTAATCATTTTACTATGATTAGACGCGCCCAAAATGGAAGTGATCTGCCCCTCGGAAATATCATCCAACCATCGAACTTGTTCGCTCCTAGCTCAGAACCGATTTCGGAGATATTTGAGAACTTGTCCGGGCTCGTCTTTTCAGACGGCGTCGTTTTACCACAAAAGTATCCAGAATTGGTAACAATTGGGTTTTAACTAACCCGGGGGGGGTTCTTTTGGCCATTGAAGGCCTTTCTCAAAGATCGCGTTGAACGATATTTTCGGTGATATTTTGGAATAAGCGCTCCGGTCACCCGCGGAGGGGGGGGGGGGGGGGCGATTTTATTTCAACTCCCAACCATGTCCCAACAGGGCGCTTCTCAAAGCCCTCTCTTCGGAAACATTTGACGGGCTAGAGAGTTTGTACCTGGCCGGCCAGCTTGGCTTTTCAAGAAATAAGATTTTTTTTATCTTTTCGGTTTTATGGCCAGTGCCGAAGGTTTATTGGCGGCCTCCACTTTTGTCATTTTTCCTACTTTCAAATGAATTGAAATCTCTTTATGGGGACTCTTTTGGCTTGTAGCATTTATGAAATAAGTCTTAACCTTTTATTTATTTATTTTTAGTCGTCATTTAGATTTATTTGAAGCCGAATAGTTGGAAACTAAATTTTTCAAACGACTTCTCAGCGCGTAAACCGGAACTGATGGTTTCATTTTAAATACGACAAATTGAAATAGAATCTTAGGGATAATATTAACCAATAATTTTTTATTTTTTAACCTAAGGTGTGTCTTGATCACGCGAATTGCAAATTAAGGAATCTAGATTTAAACTGTTCCATCTATCTTAAAATACCCAAACTAAAATTAATATTAGGTTACTCCCAAAATGGTTAAACGAATAGTGAAATGCAATGTTATATTTTCTATATCGATTCTTTTGTCACATTTTGCTCGAATGACAATAATGACGTTCATCCAAATTAGGGAGGGGGGTTTGTAAAATAAATTTTGTGATAAAATTATAGTACGGAAAAGGAGATCAAGCACCAAAAATCGCTGTAGTACACGAACAGGGTTAATGTTTGGGTTCTTTTAAATCATTGATTTTAATTTGCTCTTTTTAAATCATTGATTTTAATTTGCTCTTTTTAAATCATTGATTTTAATTTGCTTTTTTTAAATCATTGATTTTAATTTGCTTTTTTTAAATCATAAATCGTTGATTTTAATTTGCTTTTTTTAAATCATAAATCGTTGATTTTAATTTGCTTTTTTTAAATCATAAATCGTTGATTTTAATTTTCTTTTTTTAAAATCATAAATCGTTGATTTTAATTTGCTTTTTTTTTAATTGTTGATTTTAATTTGCTTTTTTTTAAATTGTTGATTTTAATTTGCTTTTTTTAAATTGTTTTTAATTTAATTTTTTTAAATCGTTTAATTTGTTTTTTTTTAAATCATTGTTTTTAATTTAATTTTTTTAAATCGTTTAATTTTTTTTTTTAAATCATTGTTTTTAATTTAATTTTTTTTAAATCATGGATTGTTTTTACACTAATTTTAATTTTTTTAAATCATTGATTGTTTTTACATTAATTTTAATTTTTTTAAATCATTGATTGTTTTTACATTAATTTTAATTTTTTTTTTTAAATCGGTGATTTTATTTTGGTTTTGGGTTTTTAAATCAATCGTGATTTCAAATCTCGCATTTATGAAAATGTACGAAAGTCATTTCTGTGGTAATGCCAATACAAAATACACTAAATGACAAACAGTAATTATATTTAACTAAAATTAATTTAAATTTCAGTTAACATTCCCTCTGCAAGTAAATTATTAATCAATTTTGGAGAACATATCTGAATAAAAATCATTAAAATCGATTTAAATCAAGTAATTAGATTAAAAAAAATTGACAACCATGAACACTGATTTCGTCAGACAATAGTTTTATAAAATGTCTTTACGCTTGCCCAACTTGTTGAAATGTTGCCCTGAAATAGTTCAGCCAATGCCTAAGAATGAGTTCATAAACTCCTTTAGTCGGAGAGAAAACGGATCCACAGCTGAACCGGGGAGGCAACATTTCAACAAGATGGCCAAGGTTATTTTATAGAAAGAACTATTCACACGAATAAAAAACCAAAATATTGATATTTGAAGTACTATCTACGCGTTCTATCTGCCCATTTTAGTGTTCGTACTTCATCTCTAAAAAAATATTTTCGACTCTTAAACCGCACCAGTCAAAAATATTTTTTTTTTAAAGTCGCTAAAATTATTTAGAAGTTTTTATTTTTTAAGTTACATCAAAGTTAGAGCGAACCTTTTTACCTTAATGACGGTAATTAAAACACTCGGGAGGGAGGGTGACACGCAAGTCGTATAATTTTAGTCGTATAATCTTCGCGCGACAAATCCAACATTTCCATTCTCAAGTCGAGACTGGATTAACCGGGTTAAGTTAGACGTCGCAGCGCGCGTTAATGATCTCGGTAAACGGGATCCGCGCCAAGGAACCTTACCTGGCGACGGAGGCCGAACGGGGGAGGGGCGGTACGAGCTGCGAGGACGGGACCATCTCGCAATCAGTCGGGGTCATCTTTCAAATTTGCCATTATAGCCAACACCCGAATTTAAAAAAAAAATCATGAAACGAGAAAACAGGATCGACAACTACCCCATTCAAGAAGATCGTTTTAGTAGGGTTTATAACACGGGGGGTTTCGGTGCCTCGTTAAATGTTGGAGGCCGATTTCATTCTGAGAACTATTTTAATACGGTTAGCGTCGTCGCCCGTGGCTCTCCTTCACTCCATACAGTCGCTATCATTATCGGGCCGTGTTGGAAGAGTGTACGTTCAATTGCCGGTTCCTTGACCCTGCCGCCGGCGTTCGCCCTTTGTCTTAGATTGAATAAATGTGCCTTATTAGATGACACATACCCCTCCCCCCTCGACATCAAGTCATATCGTCTCTCTCCGATCGTTAAATTGAATGATATTCGGGCATGTTTTGGCTTGTACATTTCATTGTGGCTACTGTATCGCCATCTGACGACTAGAGCTATTTACACGGTATTAGTCTTACAAAGGCAGATAAATTAAATTTAAAAATGGGCTTCAGAAATAATTTTAATAATTTGTAAAACGTTAGTGCATTCAGGGTGGGCTAATAAAAATCAAGATTTAAATAGTGGTTTTTAAAAAAAATCGTTGATTAAAATCACACAATGTATTTCAATGGGGGGAATAATAATTGGAAAAAATAGGTTCTTAAAAAATTAAAATACATAGAAAATCTGAGCAAACTAAAATATTTAATAATTAAATTTAATTCAAGATTAGCCAACTATTAAAAGTAAAATATCCGTTAATTATACAATGAAAGAGCCATAAATTGTATAATAATTAAATTCAATAAAATAAAACTGATTTTTATTAAAAAATAAAAAAATGCCACCCTGAGTGCATTTAAATTTATTGTGAACATGTTATGAGGATGGGTTAAACAAAACTAACGCTTGTAAACGTTCCAATAATTTTATTTAGTTAAAAATGTCACTATTATACTAAAATATAAGCTGAAGTAAAATTAATAATGAGGCGTAAAAAATATTTATATTCGTAATATAAATTAAACCGGGTTTTTTACGTCTAATTATTTTGTTTAGTCTCACAATGTGCTTTTCACTTGATCTCAGCTGCAGTAAACTCGTTACTTCTGATGAAAAGTAAAGTTCAAAATGGTCTAATTGTTGTAGACAAACGTTAAAAAAATTATTAAATCAAAAACATCAATTAAAATTATTAAATCAAAAACATCAATTAAAATTATTAAATCAAAAACATCAATTAAAATTATTAAATCAAAAACATCAATTAAAATTATTAAATCAAAAACATCAATTAAAATCTATTAAATCAAAAACATCAATTAAAATCTATTAAATCAAAAACATCAATTAAAATCTATTAAATCAAAAACATTAATTAAAATCAATAAAAAAAATTATAAAAAAATCATTAAATTTTGAATCTAAAAATTTGATAGGTACCCTGAAAAAAAACTTGTAAAACTTCCGATGTTAACGAATTAGTTTGCACTGAACAGCGCTGATATTTAATAATAATAATTATAATTATAATTAGCTAGGCTAATACCCAAGGCACCAGCTTAGGCCCAAGTCATCTAGCGACTTTTAATGCCTTTGATACAGGTGGCAATTTCGCGTAATGTTTTTAAAAGAAATCAAAACTGTACCTGTTCACCTTTATTTCAAAATCAAATGAACATATTTTCGCGTATTTGCTTTTACTGCGCAGTTTTTCGAAACGAAATTTAAAGCTCCGTTACGAAAAACTGGTTGATTTGTCACGAACGCCACCTAACGGAATATTGTTTTGTGGACCCATCTCCATGGTTACCAACCAATATATCGCTTGAAATCTACTTCCGCTAGGTCCAGCGTTGCCATGGGGATGGAAGGGGGGAAATTAAACAAAACGAAATTTATGGTTTGAGGTACATCCTTTACCGTTAATTGTTATATACAATAATAAATAACGTTTAAAAACATTAGAAACTTTGATATTTTAGTTATTTTTAGAATTTGATTGGTGTTCTGAAAAATATTTGGGAATTTTGGTCGACTGGTATTTGTTATTAGGAATTTGGTCCAAGACCCGTGTACTTGGAGGGTAACGAGGATTCATAGGGACCTAAAAATATCAGGGAATTAGATTGAAGTCAGGGAAATTCCTATTTCGTAAAAATCAGGGAAATTCATGAGGGTTTAGAATTTTTGCCTTAAAGAGTACAAAATCACATCAAGAAGTGTTTTTATTCATTATTTGATTTTATTACTAACAAATTTAGCTGAAATGTCATTCATGAAATAGTTATTCCGTAACTCAATGAGACAGGAATCCATACCTCTACTTGGGTTGCTTATCCTGCCGTATCGCGTATTGTAAGATCACTCTGACGGCTTTGGCCCCGCCTACCTGAGAAAAAAATCACCTTCGGCCACATCAAGACGAAAATCTGCCGCGATAATCATTCCAAGTAGATGTATGGATTCCTGATTGAGGTTAACTTTGCACCTGTAAAAATCAATAAATATCAGTGTGAAAAACTTGAAAATATCATGGAAATCTGTTTGTCAATAGTTCTATGAACTCTGATTTAGTTATTTGCAGAGTTGTATCACGAGTTGTTCGTTTACTAGAGTTCTATTCGCTTGTTTGCTAAAATTAAAATTAAACGTTTACTGACGAAACAACTCCACCCCCAATACGACATAGCGGGAAAATATGTGGTGGCGGTCACGCAAACACCGCTGGCACGCGTGGGGATCTTAATTCGGAAATTCATTTACTCAATTAGACTACCCGAGGTGTTACACACCGATTTTGTTCAAACTCGGGACATTGGTAGACCTTCATGTAACTTGAAAAATCCTAAAGGGATTTTATTCAATGGGCAACGGGTTTGCCTTGGCAACAAAAAATGTTTTTGACAACATAAAATAACATGGGATTTTGAGAGATTTCCCTGTGAAAAATTTAAACAATTGATAAAAATGTGACCAATTTTGATTTTTTTCGTCAATTTTTATCAATTTTTTTATAATTTTGGTATTTTAAATTGTTTTAAATTTTTTAAAATTCTTAACAGTCCAAATCCCATGTTATTTTCAATGGGAAAATTTCCATTTTAGGTTGTCAAATCACTTTTCTTTGCCATGGCAAAACCGTTGCCCATTGAATAAAATCCCTTTAGGATTTTTCAAGTTACATGAAGATCTACCAATCCCCCGAGTTTGAACAAAATCGGTGGGTTACACTTCGGGTAGTCTCCTTGTCAGTCTGAAAACACCATTTTCGCCAAATAGAAATTGGTCTATATCCTACGAGGGGCTAACCACTGTCAGATGGCCTGTACACCGATTACGCCTACTCAACACTGATAAAGGTACAGACTCTATAGATTACCCGTAATCTCATTAGTACAGTCAACGGAACGACAGGGTTGCCACACGTCAGGGAAATCGGGGAATTTCTAAAATGGGCCTAAAAGTCGGGATTTTAAGAATTTGTAAGAAGCAGGGTGACCAGACTTATTATAATATCGGCTGCCCCATGGCAAAACCTTTTAACCAACAATTTTTTTAAAAATTAGATTTTTACGCATAAGTATTACTAAGGCATGTACAAAAGTACTGTAAAAGTTTCAGGTAAAAGTCATAGTGAGAGCGCATGGTGATAAATTGTTCGAAATTGGTATACAGCTCTGAAAATTAATATACACGTGCCTTGAACAATACTCTCGACTACCTTAATTTGTTTTTCAAAAAACCGACTGGAAAAACTTTTATAAGCAAAAAAACGCCCTTGTTGCCGAGGACTCGCGCATCTTAGTTTATTGGTGTTTTTAAAATACTTTCTTCTAAGTTGCACCGCATCTCCGCAATTTTAGGAATAAAAAATGGTAAATCGCGTGTAGTTCACGTGGTAAAGGTGGTAAAGTTATGAAATTTTTTATGGTGATACGTGTCATAGTACTACTTAAAACCTGATATGCCATTTTTCCCTATGGAGAAAAACGAAAAATCGTTAAAAACGTAAGTAAAAAAAATATCTCTATGTGGTTCCATATCAGGTTTTAAGTAGTACTGTGACACGTATCACCATAAAAAATTTCATAACTTTTCCACCTTTACCACCCGAGTTACACGCGATTTACCATTTTTCCCTATGGAGAAAAATGAAAAATGGTAAAAAACGTCAAGTAAAAAAAGTACCTCGATGTGGTTCCATATCAGGTTTTAAGAAGCACTGTGACACGTATTACCATAAAAAATTCATAACTTTACCACCTTTAACACGCGAGTTACACTTGATTTACCATTTTTTATTCCAAAAGTTGCGGAGATGCGGTGCAACTTAGAACATGTCATTTTCAAAACACAATTAAACTAAGACGCGCGCGTCCTCGGCAACAAGGGCGTTTTTTGCTTATAAAAGTTTTTCCAGTCGGTTTTTTTGAAAAATAAAATTTAGGTAGTCGAGAGTATAGTTCAAGGCACGTGTATATCAATTTTCAGAGCTGTATACCAATTTCGAACAATTAGGGTATATTTTGTAACCATGCGCTCTCACTATCATAAATATTTAACTATTTATGACTTAAAAAATGGTTTTGGATTTTCTAATTTTCGCATTAAAAACCACGTTAAAATCTTATAACTTAGGTTTTGAAAAAGTCAAATATCTCAAAATTACGATCGTGTTGCTTAAAAGGTTTTGCCATGGGACAGCCGAATATTTCCTATATTTTTAATGCCTTCCTATAAATTACTTTATTTTCACCTATTTTCCTATAATTTCACGATCTTTTGAAAATTAGATAATTTTTTAAGTACGCGTGATAAAACTGCCCCTTTCGAACTCGATCTTGAAGTCCGCTAAGTGATCCAATAATGCAATAAAAAAGTGTACAAACCATTATCAATATTCAAGGTGATTCGAGTCGTCAAAGTATACCGATTTGCAGTAATTACCTTATTTTCCTATTTAGTTTCCTTTATTTTCCTATAATTCGCTTATTTATATTCCCATATTTTCCTATAATTCGCCTCTAAAATTCCTATTTTTCCTATAAAAATTTCCAAGCCTTTTCCTGATCACTCTATAAGAAGTCGGGAAATAGTTTTTTATAAAGTAACGTGGCCTTCTTGTTTCAATGTGGCTTTACGTCACAGTCTACAAGTCTACGAGCGCGTGCAAATCGCTCTTGCGAAAAATATACTATTAAAGCTGTATCTTGTGACGTAAGAGCAACGTTTTAACAAGTTGAGCAAGACCACTTTATTTTATAAAATCAACTATTCCATGTTATCTTGACACTTTTTGGAGGTAATTTTACTCTAGATTTATGACAAAATCTATCAATTATTTCCTTGATAGTTTGGCTAATTTTTTCAACATTGCAATAACCTTTTTACTGAAATATAAGTCCCCTTAAATGTATTAAATTCTGATAAAAGAGAAGTGTAAAATAAAAATTTCGGCCTTCAAAAGTCATGGAAAATCTTTTAAAATGGTCAGGGAATTTGTATCTGGAAATTGTGGCGATAATTTGTGCGTTCGCGAATGAAACCCCATCATCTCTTCGCGAACCCCATAAATAATCAGTCCTTTTTCGCCTTTATCAAGCCCGCAATTAAGCCGTTGGAAACTTGGAACCGTGCCGCCACAAATAAACGCTTTATCGAGTCATCCCGAGTTCATTTTTATTTTCACGCGTTGCTTTTCTATTCGTTGTTTATTTCCAGTTTTTGTTTCCATTTCCGCTAAAGGTTTATGGTTACTTTGATCCCGTCGCGATACGGATAAATTAAACGAAGCTGTAGTATTTGACAGGGTGACCCCAATTCCTATATTTGTGGAATTTTTAGGTTCTCACCTGTTGTAATTGTCTTTTGATATCAAAACCTACAATGTTAGAAATAATTAATAATTAATAATTTTCGCTCGCGCAACCAATTATTAAACCAAATTTCCTTTCAAAACCATGCATTTTCATTCTATAAGTACTTTATATTTTGCTGTAATTTTAATAGAATTTCTCTTATATTTTCCTTTATCAAGCAAAATCCTATAAAATCGTATAAGCAGGGTTCGTACACAACCTGGAAAAGTCTGGGAATTTTTAAATGGTCCCAAAAAGTAAGGTAGTTTTAAAATGACCCCAAATACATTTTTGAAATAAAATATTTCTCAAGATTTTTACCTCAAACCATTCATTTATTCTACAAAAATGGTCAGGGAAAACCTGGAAATGTCAGGGAATTTAATTCCGAAAATTTTGTACGAACCCTGATAATTCTTGTAAGATTTTTGCGAGTTTTCTGTGGTCACTGTAAAATAACTAACAAATTTGACCTTTCAGTATAAAAAGATGCTCGTAGCGGCAAACGCGATATGCTCAAAATGTTGAAAGTTCGTCTGCTAAGGGGGTTCATTTAATAGAAATGCAAATCGTTTTGCTAGCAGACGAAATGCTAGCGGCTTATGCAGGGAATTTAGAAATAGGCCTAAAAAGTCAGGGAATTTTAAGAATTTGTGAAACGTCTGGGGAAAGTCGAGGAGTCCAATTTTCTGTTGACACTTTTCGAAGGTAATTTTTCTCTAGATCTATGACAAATTCTTAAGATTATCATTTATTTCCTTTAAAGTTTGGCTATTTTTTTTTCAACATTGCAATAACTTTTTTACTTAAATATAAGTCAATTTAAATTTATTAGCTTCTAATACAAGTAAAATATAAAATAAAAAGTTTGGCCTTAAATTAAATAGTCAGGGAAAATCTCTTAAAATGGTCAGGAAATTTGAAATCACTGCCCTTACGCGGTTCTATACGTAACCATTGTAACTGATAATGATTTTAAGCCAACATTTAAAAAGATAATTTACCTTTTTTAAATAAACCTATAGTTTATAGACAATAATTAAGTGTTTAAAGTAATTTGTGAATGGGAATTTTTCCCCAGGTGCTAACGTCACTAAGGGCAACCAAAGAAACCACTTGTGTCGCTAACTTTTCCGCTTGATAATCTTTGCGTTACGTCACTCCTAGTCATTTCCTTGATCTAAATATGTAAATATTATTTGCATAGACTTTTCGTAACTGTGTATTAGCATGAGGTATGTAAGGTTCCATATTTATTATGGATCAACGAATTTCGAATTTCTGCCACTAGGTTTAACAAACTGAGGTTGATTAGCGCTAGTTACGTTCCTTTATTTAGTTTCTACCGGGGTTGCCACTTTTTATTTTTTTTAGTAAAAATCAAAATCGTTTTTTATTAAATCTGATTTTTTTTTATTTATAAAATTTATTGATTTTTATACAATTAATGGCACTTGTATAATTAACGGATATTTTACTTTTGAGTTAGCTAATCTTGAATTAAATTCAATCTTAATTGAATTTAAGTACTATTTAATATTTTGGGTAGTTCAGTTTTTCTGTATTTTAATTTTTTAAGAACCTATTTTTTCCAATTTTTATCCCCACATTGAAATACATTGTGTGATTTAAATCAACGATTTTTTAAAAAAATCACTTCATTTAAATCTTGATTTCCATAATGATTTAAATCACCCAACCCTGGTTTCAACTCTCATTTAAGGGTCACACTGGCGCGTTTGAATTTAACTACTTACCGCACTAGCTCCGGAAATAAGCAGTGTTGGGCACCGCTCATCTCATTGTGAGCGGATTTGTTATTATTAGCGAAAATGAGCGGTAAAATATCTTTTTAAAAGAGCGCAAAACAAAAATGAGAAGAGCGAAAATTTTACCGCTCAAAAAAGAGCGGAAAAAAAAGACCGAAAAGAGAGGAGCGAAAATTTTACCCCTCAAAAAAAGAGCGGAAAGAGAGGAGCGCCGATTTAACCGCTCAAAAAAAGAGCGGAAAGAGAGGAGCGCCGATTTAACCGCTCAAAAAAGAGCGGAAAGAGAGGAGCGCCGATTTAACCGCTCAAAAAAAGAGCGGAAAGAGAGGAGCGCCGATTTAACCGCTCAAAAAAAGAGCGGAAAGAGAGGAGCGCCGATTTAACCGCTCAAAAAAAGAGCGGAAAGAGAGGAGCGCCGATTTAACCGCTCAAAAAAAGAGCGGAAAGAGAGGAGCGCCGATTTAACCGCTCAAAAAAAGAGCGGAAAGAGAGGAGCGCCGATTTAACCGCTCAAAAAAAGAGCGGAAAGAGAGGAGCGCCGATTTAACCGCTCAAAAAAAGAGCGGAAAAATGAGAGCGAAAATTTTACCGCTCAAAAAAGCGGAAAGAGAGGAGCGAAAATTTTCCGCTTAAACTTCTGTCTTCTGAGTGTCCGATTTCAAAATAATTGGCAATGGCAACGAGGGTTTTCGATACGTGAAACTAGTACACGACAATCGCTATACAGTGGCGTAACTAAACTTACGGTCGCCCGGGGCGGAAGACAAAACCTTAGCCTCTCTCATACAATTAATATTAATTAATTAATAATAATTTGAATGACTTCAAGTATTGATTAATTAATTGACGAATTAATTAATTATTATGGCAAATGAACTACAAATATTATTTGCTTTGGTAATAAACATTGAAATTAAACTTAAGACTTTACTGAAAGTCTGAAATACAAGGAATAAAAATGTACACGTGAAAATCTGCGACCGACCATTCAAAACGCGCTCTCCGCTCTTATAAGTTTGCACCTGGGGCCCCTTTCGCCCTCCTGGTAGATACGCTACTGCCCCTACATACCTAGGGATTGTGTGTAGAAAGTAGATGAAGATGTAGTTATAGCTTCATAAGTTAATTGTATGCTAGAAATGAGCGCAATTATTACCGCTCCAAAAAGAGCTGAAAGAGAGGAGCGAAAATTATACCGCTCAAAAAAGAGCGGAAAGAGAGGAGCAAAAATTATACCGCTCTAAAAAGAGCGGAAAGAGGAGCGAAAATTATACCGCTCAGAAAAAAGTGGAAAGAGGAGCGAAAATTATACCGCTCAAAAAAGAGCGGAAAGAGGAGCGAAAATTTTACCGCTCAAAAAAGAGCTGAAAGAGAGGAGCGAAAATTATACCGCTCAAAAAAGAGCGGAAAGAGGAGCGAAAATTATACCGCTCAAAAAAGAGCGGAAAGAGGAGCGAAAATTTTACCCCTCAAAAAAGAGCGAAAATTTTACCCCTCAAAAAAAGCGAAAAGAGGAGCGAAAATTTTACCCCTCAAAAAAGAGCGAAAAGAGGAGCGAAAATTTTACCCCTCAAAAAAGAGCGAAAAGAGAGGAGCGAAAATTTTACCCCTCAAAAAAGAGCGAAAAGAGAGGAGCGAAAATTTTACCCCTCAAAAAAGAGCGAAAAGAGAGGAGCGAAAATTTTACCGCTCAAAAAAGAGCGGAAAGAGGAGCGAAAATTTTACCCCTCAAAAAAGAGCGAAAATTTTACCCCTCAAAAAAAGCGAAAAGAGGAGCGAAAATTTTACCCCTCAAAAAAGAGCGAAAAGAGAGGAGCGAAAATTTTACCCCTCAAAAAAGAGCGAAAAGAGAGGAGCGAAAATTTTACCCCTCAAAAAAGAGCGAAAAGAGAGGAGCGAAAATTTTACCGCTCAAAAAAGAGCGGAAAGAGGAGCGAAAATTTTACCCCTCAAAAAAGAGCGAAAATTTTACCCCTCAAAAAAGAGCGAAAATTTTACCCCTCAAAAAAGAGCGAAAATTTTACCCCTCAAAAAAAGCGAAAAGAGGAGCGAAAATTTTACCCCTCAAAAAAGAGCGAAAATTTTACCCCTCAAAAAAGAGCGAAAATTTTACCCCTCAAAAAAGAGCGAAAATTTTACCCCTCAAAAAAAGCGAAAAGAGGAGCGAAAATTTTACCCCTCAAAAAAGAGCGAAAAGAGAGGAGCGAAAATTTTACCCCTCAAAAAAGAGCGAAAAGAGAGGAGCGAAAATTTTACCCCTCAAAAAAGAGCGAAAAGAGAGGAGCGAAAATTTTACCCCTCAAAAAAGAGCGAAAAGAGAGGAGCGAAAATTTTACCCCTCAAAAAAGAGCGAAAATTTTACCCCTCAAAAAAAGCGAAAAGAGGAGCGAAAATTTTACCCCTCAAAAAAGAGCGAAAAGAGAGGAGCGAAAATTTTACCGCTCAATAAGACGTGAGCGTGAGCGGCTCTTTGACGAAAATGCCCAACACTGGAAATAAGACTAGAAAATTTATAGCATTTGATTGGCCGGATCGCCTTTTATTCATTTTAAATTTTAGTGATGACCGGTGTAAATTTGAAAAATTAGGAAGGCAAAACAACGCGACTTATGCAAAAATGGGCCGAGTTGGCTCTCCTTATCTTCCCTCCGTCGTATTGGCGTTGTTTAAAGTTATCACTCTTCATATCAATTGTTTATCTGCGTTTTGGCTTTAGAAAGCGGAGTACAATGAAAAAAGGCAGTCATTTCCGGTTTCTCTTTTAATTGGTTGTCAAATATCAAAGATAATTCGGTTAGGGTGAAATTATAATTCCGATATGTTGCGCTTTTTCCCGGATGTAGAATAGTTAGCCGCTTGACACGTGACTGTGCCACGTATTAAGTAGACTGGACCAGGGTTCGCAAAATCTGGGGTTTTTTTTTCAAAATGAACAAAAACTGTTTTTTATTGTTTAAAACACAATTCCTTGTTTTAAACTGTTTTTAATTTAAACTAAAAAAAACGTTTTAAACTCATCTTCATACTTATCAATAGAAGGATTACTTTTTAGAGAAAGTAGTATTTTATGGCGGGGCAGGTGGGCTAGCGATAGATTAATAAGCCCCCTACGTCGTCATAGCTTTCAGCTACGTTATATAAGTATAATAGGCAGTGGCGTAGCCAGGATTTTGTTTCGGGGGGGGGGGGCACCATTGAAAAAAAATATATATTTGTACGTACGACCATACGTTTCGGGTGGGTGGAATATGTCCCCTGTGCCCCCCCTGGCTACGCCACGGATAATAGGAGATATTAATGAAAAACAGTGAAAAGGTTATTGTTCAATTTAAACCATTAAATCAAAGTCTGACATTATAAAATAGACTTCTGTTTTTGGGGTAGACACCGTTTATATGCGAATGGACCAGGCTAAGAAAGTAGACCAATAAAGTCCGTAAATTTAATAACCAAAATTAATGAAAAATTGTAGAAGCATTTAAGTTCAATAAGTAAATCCAGAAGATTATAATAAACTCCAGCTGCAGGGAAAGTTTCGGTAGATTTTTTTTTGTAAACGTAGATTAAATTCTTGTTTGCTAGTCGGACGTTTTATCTGAATAGGGACATTTTTATATAACTCTCCTTTGAAAAAGGAAAAAGTTTGTTTATGAACGTACTATTCACTGGCGTAGCTAGGGGGGGGGGCGGTCCGCCCCGGGTGCCACCCGTTTGGGCGTGATTTGGGGGTGACACCCGACCGTGAAAAAAATAAACTTACACAAACTAGACTAGTAAGTAGCACACTATGGTATCTGCCCCGGGTGTCACCCATGCTAACTACGCCACTGGTACTGTTTTTGACTTGATTTGGTCTATTCAAACTTGGACGGCAGTGCGAGGGGTCGGACACTTGGCATTATTTTGTACGGGATTTCGGGATTTCGTAGTGATTTTGGGATTTAAATGTTAATTTACCATAGAGAGGGTTAAAAGATTTTGCGATTTTAGACAAAGTGTACGGGATTTTGGTAAATGTCCGACCCCTCGCGACAGTGAGTCACAACTCGTCAAAAGGATGTTAAATGAAAAACAAGTAGTTAGATGAGTCTATCCAAAATGGTTATACTATAAGCATCTGCTAGTGTCTATAATTTTAAAAATTTATAGCATCATGAACTCAATGTGACACTCACCAACATGTGGCGTATAGAGAACTATATTACTACACAACGTTACGAAATACTTCATGGATTTTATTAAAAACAAGAATCTCTGAAGTTCAATAAAACGCGAGGCAATTTCATAGCAGAAATTTTAATCAAACTCTTCGTTTTCAAGTCCTTTACCTTTCTTGTCTCTAATTAACCTTATTACTCAAATCTCCCTTGAAAAAAAATCATGTTTGAAACAGTTTGTTTAAATGTTTTAAACATATTATGTTTTGTTTAAAACACTTGTTTTAAACATTTTGTTTAAAACTTGCCAACCCTGGACTGTACACTTTGAGAATTAAACTCACGTGCATATAATTTTAGTGATTTTTCCCTATATTTCCAATAAAATCCTCTTTTTAAACCAAACCTATTCTATATTCGCCTTTAATTTCTTGAAAGGTTCTATGAAGTCTTGTAAATTTGAAGTTAGTATGTGTTTCCGTAATACTTATTTATTTAGCTTTCTAATTGAAAACTTTCGCTACGCCCTCTTTCGAGTAAAGATGGCCCTATCTTTGCTCATTTCGGCAGCGAAAATCGTTGTACCCGAGTTTTAATTTCTAAAATTTTTTAAACGTTAAGTTTTTTACCTGAAATTTGCCCTGTAAAATCCTATATTTTAGTCCTTCATGATCCTAAATAGATTTTTGCGTCCTGACTAAATCTGCGATCGATTTTTGCGTCCTGACTAAATCTGCGATCGATTGGCTATTTATGCTATTAATAATTTTAAATTTTGGCTGGGTTCCCTGCGAAGCTGACTTTCAAGAATTCAGCGCCGGATTTGACCAGATTTCGGCATTTTCAAGATTTTCTAAATTTGTATTTTTTTCAGCGTAGTGTACGGGATTTTGGGGGAACACCCCGGAGACCCCTTTGATCGCTAACTTGACGGTTGTAATCGAGTCACACCACCAGGATTTAATCGAACTCCTTTTTTATCTTTTAAATAGCGTACGTAACGCGGGAGGGGGGCGGCGGTCTATGATATCTGCTTGAATTAGCCGCCTAATTATAAGCTTGAATAATTTCGTCACATTGATTGTTTCTATCGAACGGCCGTGGCTAAGTTGATCTTGACACTTCAACGCCGAATCGCGTTGGGTGCAGCCTTTTTTATATTTTATCCTATTTCATGACGAATAAAAACGCGTAAAATTTTAATTTTAAGCTTTGGTTTCTACGAGGGGGGGGGGCTCTTCACGCGGCGTGATTTCCTTCCGGAGCGTGAAATCCGCCGCTCGTGGCGCCCTCTCGTCTTTTTCGCGAGAAGCGTGAGAGCCGGGAATTATACGGAGAAACCCCGAAGGATTTCTATTTAACGCGTTTATATCCTTACTCGGAATAATTGTTTGCATAATGAGACCTTTATCTTTAACAAGAATAGCGGGGGGGGGTTACGTAACTGCTTAACTCTCTTCTCTGACTTTGCGCAATTTACCGCGAGGAAAACTCAGGAAATAGGGAAAAGTCTGGCTCCGTTTAACGAATTCCGCAACATTTTCGTTTTTCGTTGTTTCCTAAAGATTAAGGTCTACGTTCTCGACGCATTTTTTTTTGGCAACCGTTACAATTGTTTTCCGCTTCGTTTTCGCAATTGCATTTTTCTTATAGGCAAAATTAACGAAACAATAATGGCTAATTCCTTTTAAGCGGTTCCAGATCAGTGGCGGCGCCAGGATATTACTATGGGTAGGCTACTTAATTCTTTAATTTGGGGGCCCCCCCTTTACATACACTAACTAAACAAAACTGTGACCAAACCGGTTTATTTTTAATTATTTACAAAAGAAATGTACATAACTGTTTAAATGCACTCGGAAGTTATTTTTTTTAGTCGAGGATCATATGGGCAACATCCTCCAACAGCATTCTCCATTTTCATTTACAATTGTTGCAAAAACACTTGCCAGTTGCCACGCTTTATTTTATCTATATTTTGGAAATTGGGACTCGGAGAGTCGGAAAACCGCGCAATTTATCATCTGTCTAACGATGCAACACTTTTTGAAGTAGCTAGTTTAGCAACTACAACGAATCAAGGCTGCGTTCGAACAATATTAGAAATCACTGTTCAGTGTTCGCAACTTAAAAACAGCAGGCTTTTAATTCGGATTTTGATATTTGTAGTTTGGCAAATCATTTTAGGGGGCTGTTCGGGGCCCCTTCCTCTAGATTTGGGGCCCCTACTAGCGAAATAAAAGTAGGCTGTAGCCTGCGAAGCCTACCCCTGGCGCCGCCACTGTTCCAGATCCTTCAACTAATGTCATGAATGTATTCATTTCCACCGTAAATGTCGAACTGCGTTAGGTAGTCTAGCCTCAGTCGCTAGGATGGGAGGAGGCTTGGTTATTATGACTTAGATCACGTGCGGCCGCTCAAAAATTAATTGTATTGTAGGTTGCAGGCAAAGTTTACCAAGGCTTAGCGCGAAATTTAGTTTCTAAAATTTTAATTTGCATCTTTTTGATTGAACGAAAATAAATAAGAATATTAATAATAAATTCCTTTATGATTATCAAGTAATTTTCTAAAAGTACAGTTATTTTTCTAAGAATCACGAGTTATTTTCCTCGCCGGTTAAATCGCGCCATTTCCCCGTACACTAGAGGATAGAGTTGAAACGTCACCCGCGTGTTTCAACTCGTCAGAGGACGTACGTTCTTAGGAAACCAATGAGATTGCTTGATGATTTGATTGAATTAGAAGGGGCGGAGCATACTGCCAGATCGTGAGGTAGTACGTTTTTAGGAAACCAATGGGATTGCTTTATGATTTGATTGATTAGAAGGGGCGGAGCATACTTCTAGATCGTGAGGTAGTACGTTTTTAGGAAGCTAATGAGATTGCTCGACGAGTTGATTGAATTTGAAGGGGCGGAGCATACTGGCAGATCGTGAGGTTTATTCTCAAGTATAAAAATACGTTTTGAATGAAACGTTACATGTTTATTTGGGTTCAACAAAGCGTATTGTAAGGCGCGTGTTATCTAGCTGTCATGCTCTAAAACTTTCACATTTAGAAAAGGAATTTACCGTATTTTTAAATGTCTGGCGTTGAAGGTCACGGTATTAATGTTTATTCTCTTTCTCTTCAAAATAGTAAATTAAAACTAAAATTATATTTTGAAATAGCGGTCGGGGAATTTTGGACTGGGGGTCTAAAGGTCGGGGAATTTTGGACTGGGGTCTAAAGGTCGGGGAAATGTCAGATAATTTAATTTTGGTGGCAAATAGTTTGGGAAAAAAGTCGGGGAATTGGTCTTTCTATAAAGTAACTTGGCCTTTTTGTTTTAATGTTTTGTTACGTCAATGTCTCATACTTTTACAAGGCTACTAGCACGTGGTAGAGTCGCGAGGAATTTCGGATTTTCTAGTGCGCGTGCTACGATTATACTTATAAATTAAGCTTTGTCTTGCGATGCAAAAGAAACATTTTTTATTTCTTTTCTTTTTTGTTCAGTTTATTTTTAAGAAATATTTATTTGAATCTGAAAAAGCTGTGGCAACGCTTATAGTTTTCGCGAAGTTTGAATATAAAGAGAAATATTAAATACTGAGCTAACAGTGCTACGTCACACGACGTCACCCTTGCTTTTTCCTATTGAAAAAGTTATACCCAACATGGCGGCCACAGCCAAAGCTACGAAGTGTTAGTTCCCTATTGGAAGAAAAGACTTTTTATTAGTATTAGACATTTGCAAGTCTAAATAGATTGGAGTTCGATACCCTTTTGACTAGAAACTTTTCCATTTCGACACATACGATGCCAGGCTCGGAAATTTTCCGTCTGCCAGAACAGGCCGAGATAATGATGGTGCAAAAAATGCGCCCTGAAGGTTACGAATTAATTTTCATCACGTATCATTCGCTCTCTTTTTTTTTGCTATTCTGTTTAAATATTTTTTCCTAACAATATTTTTGTTATTTTGCTTAGAAATGTGTTGGGAAAATTGTTGTACCTCGTTTTCACGGGAAATTTTACTTTTAACGCTTAACCAAGCAGAACGTTAATATTCATCAAAGAGTTAGCCTCTATCTCCTCGATTTTGGGGGACTCGAACTGGCGCGTGTTGTCATTTTCCCCAGAAACGCCGTGTCATCCAACACAAGTCTTTTTTGTCATATTATTAGGTATAATTGTCGGTGAAACGCTGTTTTGTCGTGACCGGGTTAAGGTACCTTACAATATTAAAAGATTTTATTTTATTCGCGAAGCCCGTATTGAGATTATGGACTGATGCGCTCAACAGATCTTTTTCGTAGATTGGTCCGATAATGGTGTGTTGAGTAAATGTTATACATTATTATATCATAAGTAACGTAATAAACGGAAGTATGACGGATAACTAGTTCGATTATTTTCGTGCAGTGATTGCGTAATCGTAAGATAAACAGGTTGACCAGACTTCCTATAATTCCTATATTGTCCTATATTTTTAATGCCTTCCTATAAATTTCTTTTTTTTTCACCTATTTTCCTATAAATTAACGCTCTTTTGAAAATGAAACAACTTTTCCTGTACGTGTCATAGAACAGGGTTGCCACACGTCAGGGAAATCAGGAAATTTAAGAATGGACCTTAAAAAAACAGGGAAATGTCAGGGATTTTTTAGAATTTGTAAAAAGTCAGGGAATTAAATTTTATCTTGGCACTTTTTAAGGTTATTTTTTAGACCAGATCTATGACAAATTCTATGATTATCATTTATTTCCTTGAAAGTTTGGCTAATTTTTTCAACATTACAATAACCTTTTTACTGAAATATAAGTTCATTAAAATTTATTAACTTCTGATAAAAGTCAAATATAAAATAAAAATTTGGCCTTAAAAAGCCAGGGAAAATCTCTTAAAGTGGTCAGGGAATAGTCAGGGAATTTGAATCTCAATTTTGTGGCAACCCTGTAGAACATCTACTTCTAACACTGCCACTTTCGAACAAATTCTTGAAATGTAAATCCGCTAAGTGATCCAATAATGCAAGAAAGCAGTGTACCAAAAATTATCAACATTCTAGTTGATTCGAGTTAAAGTATACAGATATGCAATAATTACCTTATTATTTTTTCCTATTTAGTGTCCTATACTTTCATATAATTCGCCGGTTTAGTTTCCTATAATTCGCCTCTAAAATTCCTATTCCTTTCAAAGCATTTCCCTGGTCACCCTGGATAAACAAACCTTCAAAAACTAATGAATATTTAAAAGTCAATATTTCGTCATTATTTTGACAAAGTAAACGTTATTTTAACTGTTAAAAGCGTTTCAACTTTCAATAATCCTTCGCGATGATCCTATAAATATAGCTATTTCTAGGGCACCGTTACCAATTCCAAAGACTAGTAACAGGCCGCGGAAAGTTATCAGAACGCAGCCTCTTATTAATTTATCATTATCGAAACATTAAAAAGTTAGCACCGCGAAGAGTATTACTTAGTAATATTATATTACTTATGATTATATCAATATAAAAAGGGTTTTTGTAGACGTTATAAAGCATAGAAATCGTACTAAAACTCTGAATTGAAATCCTTTCAGCTTGGCGAGTTTAATAGAGCGGTGCGTCGAAGCGGAAAAGATGATTTTGTCGAGGCAAATGTGTTTTCGAATAAAACAATTGAAGTACCCTAGTAACTAAATCAACTTTTCACAAAAGTTAAAAAGTTAACGAATTAAAATAGCGAATTTACTAAATGCAAAAGTAAATGAACCAAGTTATCAGACTGTTCTACTCCCGTGCTGGAGGCGTTTTCTTTATGAAGTTCCATTTTGATCTCGAATTTGAAATTTTGCGCTCTCTTAGGCCGTTTTTGTTTTTATGAAACCATTTTTTATACATAGAAATTTATGGCGCCAAAAGACTGGGGTGGAAATTAGCTTTTATTTGACTCGATTTTCTCATCATTTTCCGATTCTGAGCGCTACTTCGGTTCATTTACTTCTGCTAAATGTAATTGAAATATAATAACTGAAATCAGTCCCACTAACTATACTCATTTTAAGCTTAGGATAGGAACATTACGAAGTTAAGTGGATTTTAAGCGGTTGATTAAAAAAACATAAGTTACTTCAATCGCTTTTTTCCAATTTTATTCCGTCATAGGCCATCTCACTTCCGCCATCACGACATCCTACCGTAAGCTTCGAAATTGCGTTACTTTTACGATATAATTTAAAATGGGTTAAAGAAACAAGATTCCTCGGGTTTATAAATGTATCAAGCGTGATTTTTCAACGCGAGGCTCCGTACGTACTGCCTTCCAGCCGCGTCGAACGCCGTATCTTAGCGCGGCAGACGTCGTTCGAGCTTGACCAGACGGGCGTGCGAGCCTCGACTCGCGTCGAGGCGCCGTACCGCTACGGCGTTTAGTGTCCTTTATGGCCGTCATAAGTTGTCAGCGTGGCCTTGAGGCTCTCGTGGTGGAATCCGTTCCTTCCTGGCGACAATGGAGCGTTTAGGGGCCCCGATGGCCCTCTTCCTCAGTGACGAGTGTCGCCGTTATTTATTATAGCCGCTGGAGCTGCCGTTTATGGCTGCTGGTGGCTCACTCTCTCAGCGTGTTTACCGATCAATAAAACCCCCGTGGATCTTCCTCCTTTACCCCTTTTTCTTTCGTTGGTGGGGCTTTTTAATTTAAGGGGACATTACTAAAGGGTGTCAGGGGAGGGGCCCCACTGAAAGATTTATCGCCATCTGCACCACGTTTCGTTTAGGGTCTGGTAGCTTGCTGGTAGTCTATTTTCACACCAAACTGAAATTCTAAAATTCGGTATTTTCCCTTTACTATGAGAGATATATTTTTGAGGGGGAAATCTTGGCGCTTCTCCCCCCACCCCCTTTAATAAATGTTTAATATCAATACATTATTGACACTTTTTGGGCTCTAAAATACCGAGAAAAGTAAAGGTATTTTCCCGCGAATCGCATCGCTCATACCAAGGCTTAAGGACCATTAAATTAAAATCGATATTTTTATTGATCCAGAATAACCTTTGGTACTGTCAAATATTACATTTTAAGGTATATGATATGCATTATTTTCTTGGTGCCACTTTTCTCACAAATTACTAATTAGTAGTGGAAAATTCGTAATCTTTAAATTTTCTGGAAAATTGTTTTAATACTTAAGTAAAAAATTCGAAAAGGAAGCAAATTCTACCTTTTCCCGTTTTTTTACTATTAGTCATTCCGAAAAAAATCACGGCGTTCAGTTTCCATAATTCTTCATTATTTTGTAAAGTAAGCGTTATTTTTAATGTGAAAGCGTTTTAAAATTTTGCTAAGCCTTGCCGCCAAATAATACAAAGCGAAGGCGATTACATCATGATATAGAAAGTACTTTCTACATCCATGATTACATTTCTGGAAGTATATAGTTCACGAAATCGCTACAATCGATATGGTTTCAGGCCCGTATATGGGGGGGGGGGGTAATCAGTCCCCCCCCCCCACAAAATGAATACTTGAGCCGCCCCACCCGACCGACTCAAAAAATAATCGATTGCTCAACTACCAACTAATATCATATAACATCGGTTTCCTGTACATTTAATAAAATATTCTGTTTTCAACGAAGTCGAAATTCATAATTAAAAAAATAACAAAATAAAGCCAATTTCGGTATATTAACTAATTTCAGGAGTGAGTTAAAAATTTCGATTTTTAGTATCAAGGCATTGGCACCCCCCTAAAAAATTTGAGCGCCCCCGAGTTTTGGCGGCTGGTTACGGGCCTGTATGGTTTTTGAATTTAAGAAATATTTATCTAAAGGTGTCATACCCGCATCATGGTTGTTGGTTAGTTTAGTTTTCGGGGAAGGTTCATTGACACTGAAGGAGGATTTAATTGCCGTCATATACCTTTAATCTATCCTAAAGGGTGTAAAACCATAGAAAATATACCAGAGAAATGGCATATCTGGTTTTGACAAGAGTACAAGGCTTTCGGGGTTGTAAAAAAAGAAGAGGTCTATGGGTACTTCCGGTTTTAATATATTTCAATAGACATAACATTACCGGAAGTTAATATATCTAAAGTACACTATAAATTTAAGGAGTCTCTATTCCTCTTCTATATTTTCTGTTCGAAAAATTTACTTAGATATTTATAATTTTACACTTGACTGATCTGATAAAGGGCGTAATAGCTTTATTGACATTTTGAGTCATCAGTTACTTTAAATCATCAGTGTCATCTCATATAGTTCTTTGTAATCAGATAGTGGTTGTGTGAATGTCAACCCTATTCAACTCGCCACTTGTCTCCTGTTATCATGGCTTTTGTGTACTTGCAATTATGACATTTGCAAATGCTAGAATAATGTATAAAAAAGGGATCCATTATCCCAAGAAAAAAAATTGGTATAAAATATAAACTATTACATTTTTTATTAATATGGCTTAGTAAAATTAAGTTATCAAATAAGCCAGTTTATGTATTGAGATTTAAATAATGTGTATGCATGATAATTCATTTCCTAGGACTAAAACAGTCAAAATCTATAAAGTTAGAACAAAATAAGAAATCTTCGCTAGCTCTAAGAAATTAATAAACAAAATTCCCTTTTAAAACCATGAAGTTTCACTTCATTAGTACTTGAAACATATATTTTAATGGAACTTATCTCATATTTTCCTTTATTTTGTAAAATTATCTCCTATTAATCAACTTCAAAATTTCTGTAATTCCTATAAGATATTTGCGAGTTTTCTGTGGTCAAACCTGACTGTGATATCTTTGAAGTAGCAGGGGTGGATAGCCCACCCCTGGCAATGTTGCAAATCCCATTAAACCCCAAATATAAAACTTGTGATCTTCAAAAACATTAGTATGAAAACCCAAAGCAAACAGAGCTGTTATTGAAATTTGTTTTCTTCCTGCAGATAAATCTTCGCTTGATCTTAGTCAGCGGCAAGACGAAAGAATTTCTCTTCAGTCCTAATGATTCTGCTGCGGATATTGCCCAGTTTGTGTACGATAACTGGCCAGAAGGTGCGTTTTGTTCTTATGGATAATATACCCAATCCAGAGAATATTTGTATGTAGTTTAGTATTAACACTATCCAATTTTCAGAATGGGTGGATGAGACTGTTTCCAAAGCTGAAATACTCAGACTGATATATCAAGGAAGGTTTCTTCATGGAAACGTTACGCTAGGAGGTAATATTTTGCGTCATCTTCAGAAAGTATATATAACTAACAAATTTGATTTCTTTTCAGCCCTCCAATTACCACTAGGCAAAACAACAGTAATGCATTTGGTTCCTCGTGAAAATTTACCGGAGCCCAACTCTCAAGGTATTGTTTAATTATATTATGGTAATTTTAACATTTAATGGTTAGGTCCATACTATAGATGGGATTATGTGAAGAAAATTATTTGATATTACAATTTGGTAGCCGTTTGCAGGTTATGTTACCCCAAATCATTAATTTTTCTCTGTTATAATTTTGAGTTGATTTACAGAATTTTGTCCCTTTGCGTATGGCAAATGAGGACAGGTGTAGGACTGTAGGGTTCTAATTATTCATTAAAACTTAGTTTAGATTTCTATCATTATCAATATTTATTAGATTTCAATGCAAAGGAAGTTTAGGAATAAGAAAGTCTTTTTTTTAATTATTAAATTATCAGCAGAGTAGTCATATTAAACTGTTTAGACGGGTTTAATTAACCAAGGATCATTTTTATGCCAGGAATTGTAACTAAAAATGCATAATTTACAGTCTCAATCTGCTTAAAAAGTGTCACATAACCTAAATGAAACTCAAATCAATGATTGTATGAAGAGGGTATTGACAAGATTTGTTCAATATTGATGAAAGTACTTGGGTTAGTTCAAAAGTTATACACAGGGTGGGGGGGGGCCTCTAGGCAGAGAGCAAAAGAACTGAGTGATTGGCCTACTAACAGGCCACTGCCTACTTAACAGACATTTTTACTTGATTGGAATCTGTAGGGATTGTCAGGTTCGAGCTTCTTGGTATGCATCAGTTGGAAACCTCTGATATCTATAAAATGCCAACCAAACATATTTTCTGTTTTGTGTCGGATATTGGACTTTTTAAATCATAAGGTCTGGGGTTGCACTGGTCGAAGTACATGAATGGGCATATCTCTCGCCCTTCTCCCCACTCATCAATAATTTCAGTTTCTCTCCTGTACCTATTTTCAGGTATAGCTCATATGAAAAATAATAATAATAACCTAAGCTAATACCCAAGGCACCACCTTTATGCCTTTAAACAAGTGGCTGGGTTACTATTAGTAGGAGGGTAGTGGCAAGCCAACAGCTCCCTACACTAACTATTACCGTTAACCTCTGCAAGCTTTTAAGGAAAGAGGGGGGGGGGGGGACCCCTTTAACCAGTGGGGAGAGAACTTGCAAACTCACCGCGGAAGGAGTAGTTCTGAGTTTTCACCCAATGCGACAAGTTGGGATCGAACCTGCTCTTCTTGCTGCGAGGCGAAAGTGCTAACCACTCCTCCACCTATCCCTAAAAATGCCATTAATACCATTTTCCTTTCTGTTCCAGCAAAAATTTACTACTAAAAGTAACTACTAGGCGTAAAAAATCTATTTCTCATTCCAACATACTTAAATATATCCGTATTAAACTTATATAATTATTTTCAGATCAACGTCAAAAGAGCAAGGAACGGAGCAGTGGGTGCTGTAGTTCGAGTTGTTGCATTCTATAATTGGCCACCCTTTATTAGTTGTATCCTATCCTTCGGGTCGAAAACAAAGACGGAGAAAATTATTAAAAAAAGTAATGGTTGTAATATATTCTATAAGAACTCATGGCAGGGCTGGGAGAAATCTTTCAAAATAAAAACCTTGAGAAAGTGCAATGCGCTTGTCAGGAATTAGGTGTACCCGGTAACTATTTCTAACTGAGAGGGGGTAAAATTTACGATATATATTTTGACAAATACAAGTACCACCGTGACATCGAGTCAAAATTAAAATACAAACGCTGAGCCTGGATTTTTGTTTTTCTCTAATATGCCGGTTAAAATATACAAAGCCAATAATAATCTAGTCTTTCAATTGGTTTTTAGAGGGGTTCAACGTGTGACAAAGAATTTTTCCAGAGCTTACAGTAAACTAAACATGAAAAACAAGGCATTTTGATTCAATTGCTTGTTCAAAATTGACTAAATGCACTATTATACTCCATCCAAAAATAGATTTTGTAGAAAAAAACCGGTGTTAACTGGTATAAACTAAATTTATAAATTTAAAAACAGCTCTCTATGGGGTTTCAATAATGATTAACATATCCGAATAAATATATATCTGTAAACCCGCTGGTTATAGTTTCAATTAGGCCTAGAGGAAAATCTAAAGTAGCTCTCTTCAACATAGCCGGCCATATTCAACTGCCCTTTCCATCGTAATTGGGGGCGAGGAACATCTAAATTTTGTCTTTATCTCCGTTAGGCCATAATTCGGACCCCCACCGATTATCCGTCTTTAAAATAAAACTACGGTTATTATATGAATAATGTACAGAAAAATATACACATAGCTGTTTCAGATGTATGCTTTATATATTATAAAATATTGTATATTTTAAATTCGTTATGTACAAATCGGTTGCGTTTTAGGGGTTTTTATTTAAAAACCATAAATAGTTTAATTTATGTACGTAGTCATTAAGTTTTGGTGCAGGAGCTAATATCGCAGCAACGTATTTGTATCATTTTGTTGGTATTTTTTGTGCGAGCTGAACTTGCGTTGCGGATACGTTTGAGAACTCCTACAGCCAAAAAAAACTAATACTGTATACGGATATTTTTGGATATAACACGATATCTTTCTCTCTCTCAACTTCAAAAAATATTAATTTTACCTCAAAGCTCAACATTTAGAGCTATGTCAACCCGAATATACTTAAACAGCGAGTTTATGACGCATAGTCTAAGAGCTCTTAGTTTTAAAAGGAAAAATGTTCAGTTTTAGTCGAAATAGTTTAAAATTAACGGAGAATATGGTTCGCCAAAAACCAGTGGTAGGAAAAATGTAATATAAAAATTGTGTGCTGTGCCGTCATGTATGTGGATTTACAGTGCGGTACCGAACTACAAAAACTGTGGGATTTAAACTAAATTCTCTAACTTTGGTTGGTTTACGACTGCGGGAAAGTTTTATTTTACCAGTTTCTGGAGGGAAACGACTAAAAATGGTCTGTCATTGTTGAGTGTTGGAAACTACCGAACTACAGTGTTTGTTGCTGAAAATGGTGACACGACTTCGTACCAAATTATTTGGCATTTACACCACTATACTTTTTTTCACATAGAAGAAAGAAATGCAATGTTATTTAAAAGAAATCATTCCACGAATCCATGATATGGTGAATGTATGTTCTCAGAAACTTTGAGTGGTATATTAACTGAAAAAACTTTTTTAATAGGAGACAGAATAACCCCTAAAAAATGTTGGTGTATGAGAAAATATAGTAGGCAGAATATTTCCTCCTCTTACGAAAAACAATCCCGCGCTGACCCACTTTTTCACGCCTATTCTCAATTTAGATTGTTTTTTTAATTTGCAATTCTTATTTCTGGGGAACGTAATAGAAAAATCTTCGTTAGTGTAGAGCGAGTTGAGATCTTAAAATACAAAACAATAGGAGATTATATTTTATTCCTCAAAATACGGGAAAAAAATCAGTGTAATATAAATCACGCTTCATTTTTAGCTTCTATTTAAATTTTGAGATGTTGCGCCTGTATTGTTGGATTTGGCAGGCTTGTGTAGAAAAAGGAACCTTGTGTAATTGTGTTTTTAACGAATCCTATACCCTTAACAATTTTACCGGTTATAAACTAAAAAAAACCCCTTGGAGATGTAGAAATAATTGTAAAATATATGAAATCCCCCTAGCGAGTTTTGTTCGTAATACAGACTGAAATTATTAAATCTTAAAAACTTGAAAATAATATTAAAAAGACGGCGTCCAAAAGCGTCGTATGCCCTCTACCCCTCAGTTTTCAAGTTCATCTCACCCCTAAAAATGTTTAGATATTAATAAAGAAATGCTTTATCTTGTACATAATGAACAAATGTAATAAAGTCAGCTAATATTAGTCGCTTTGTCTTATTTCTCTATTCACAGGATTTGTCTACTTTTGGCAAAAGCAAACAAAACGCAGGGACGTCATTTTTGGGGGGAGGGGGAAAGAAATAGTTAATTTTATAATATATGTGCGTACTCAGGAGCCCAATAAGTGTACCTCACTTTCTAAATCCTGAAAAATAAAGTATTATTATTATAATATAAAAAAGTGGTCTTGTGCAACTTGTTAAAATGTTGCTCTTACGTCACAAGACAGCTTTATTAGTATATTCTACGCACGAGCTATTTGCATGCGAACTAGAAAAAGCTATATTCCTCTGTCGACTGTAGCGCGCACTCGTAGACTAGTAAAAGCAAGAGACTCAGCGTTGCCAGATCGAAAATCTGAAATTATCGTATCTAGGCCAAAAAATTATCGATTTTCCTGGAAAATTATCGTACATTTCTTTTTGGCGATAAATTTTAATTCATACATAAATGCGTTGAATTTAGATGATTTTTTAAAGCACTACAGGAATTTTAATTCAGGGAAATAAACAAAATGTCTATTATCATTATTAACTGAACTTAATATGTTTAAAAATGTTTTAAAAAATGCGGTAATAGCTAGGAGTAATAAACTCCCACTCTGGACTACGCGTACAGAAAATTTATATCATTCATTTTAAGTAGAAAAGTTATATAAATTTATAATAAAATATAAATCGTTCGTAGGTTTTTAAAAAAATCTAAAGATTATCGTACATTATAGTACGTTGAGGCAGAATTATCGAAATAATGGTACGATATCGTACGCCATGAAAATTATAGTACGCCCTAAAAATTTTGATTAAATTATCGCACTGTGCGATAATTATCGTACGTCTGGCAACGCTGAAGAGACTGTTACAGCATAAGAGCAACATTTAAACAATAAGTCCACGTTACTTTATAAAAGGAACTATAATGAACGTGAACGCTCCAGATTCTCTGAAACTACTTTGAAAATCGACTTCAGCGACACCAAGTTTGTCCACATCGAAATAAAATTAACCGTGATTTTCCTATTCCCAGTATTAATGCGTGCTTTTTAAAGCCTGTAGAGTGAGTGCAAGGATCCTATATCAGGGAGTTAGAAGGATAGGTAGCCCTCCGGCCAGCCCGTGTTTTCAAAACGCCGGCAGCGCCGTCGATATTAAGAGAACCTATAAACATGTGAAGTCTTGATTCTATAGGCGCTTAAATAAAACATCTTCCCAGAAATTGCCAAGAAGTAATATTTCCGACAGCCAGGACTCGTAAGTTATTATTTATATAGTGCTTGGTGAAATATTAGAAAGCTGGAAACTTTCTCGAACGTAACATCGGTTTTATGCTAAGCCTTAACATGCCAAAAAAGTTACCTGGTTAAAAGGAAACCCTTGTTGCATACCGTACTGCAAAAGTAATATGTTTAGTTCTAAAGGAATGAGTTTTCATCTTTTTCCAAAAGATAATTTTATACGAAATGAATTAACTCTGGCTCCATGAGAAGCAGATTGCCCGGTATTATAAAAATATTACATATAATTTTAATTATTTATACCATAAGAGGATGATAATAATAATAATAATATTATCTTCTTATACTTAGTTTTAAAAACATTATATATGTTACCTTAAAATATATTATCGAAAATAAACATTAGTATGTTCCTTATACACGTGAGCCGACGCGTTTCTTATCTGACGCAAAATTCTCATGATAGCAAAAACGCGTCTCCAATTGACTTAAATATGACTTTGTGGCTAGCCATTCTAACCGTTTAACCGACCGACCGGAAATAGCTCCTTCCCAGAAGAATTTTTAGAGGGGAGTAGAAACCGAGTATCTTTTATTGAAGCGTCCATTCCCTCAAGGACAAATTTTGGCGGTGCTTTCTCCATGTTTTGTCCTTGACGGATTCTCTATCGCGCATGACCATAGATATAAGAAATGTATATAAAGGTCTAGATAAATTTCGGGGCGTCTAAGCCTAACATAAAATACGGAATTGACACCTAGCAGACACCGAGGAAGGCACGTGACCAAAAGCGCGAGCTCTTTTAGCATTTTAGTACGAAGTGCTTGACCTTTCCGCAGACCGTAGTCTTTAGACACCATCTGTTGGTGACTTTTAGCATGGACTAATTAGTTAATTAGTCCATGCTTTTAGTATAATTTTTAAGCATTAGACAATGGCTCTCGCGACGATAGCACGAGCTTTCTTACCGATAGATAGCGCCTTATAAGGATAGCCTGCAGATATTACGCGTTTCTGCTAGCTGTCACCTCCGTATTCACTCCCTTTGAAATATTTTATCTAGACCTTTATATACGTTCCCTATATCTATGCGCATGACCCACCGACGGCGCTGCCATTTTTCGTCCCTCGCCTCATATCCTTCTAACATATAGGATCCTTGGTGAGTGCCATTAGATTCTTGGTCCATGGTCGTACGTAGTATTAATTTTTTCCGGAAGTGTCGTCTTCTGCCGGCAGATTTTTAAGTTTAATGTAGGAAAGTTGTCTGCTAATTCCAAATTATTTCTGTACAACTTTAAAATTTAAAACTATATTTTTTTAAATCCAACAAGTATCTGCTATTTTCAGCCATATCTAGATTCAAAATATTTTCATCAGATGGCGCAACATTTTACACTCTCAAATTAGGGTCGAATCTCCGAAGTTTTCACTTGTTAGTCGGACACGTTTTTCAAAATCCTCGCGTTGTACGTAAAATCCTCATCTTTTATTTGATCCGTCAAAAATGATGTGTTTTATAGCTGAATTTGAATTTAAACCCTTCCATAAATATTATAGTTTAAAATGAATTATTTCTGAAAATTTGGAGTTAAGTCTATTAATATTTTATAAAAGATGGCGACACCATCTCGGTAACGGGATAAATTTCACCACTTTCTCCGGCAATCGTTTTTTCACGATGACCGCGTAGTTTAAATCGTAAAAACTTAAAACCTAAAGTTTAACGTCCCAACTTGCCATTTACTTTAATAGATTCAATCTGCAGTTTTGCGAATTGGAGAAAGGAGTACTGGAAACGGTTTCTTGAATTTCTTATCTTGAAACTTTTCGCGTCGCATATGCGAGCAGCGTTTTGGAATTTTTTTTAAGGCTATAATAATTTGCCGATCCTAGCCCGGTCACCCTGTGTCGGTGGCATCTCGCTCTGGCATTCTTAGGAAGACGCACCCAGTGTTTCCTCCCGCCATTTCGCCAGCCCTTTCTGGTGATCAATAAAGAGAAATGGGCCCATCTTGAATTCACCCATCTTCTCGTAACGGATATGGGCGTGGCACTTTCTTCATTCCTTACTAATTCAATCGAGAACACCAAATCCATTTTAAAAACGATTTGTTACTTCGGCTTTTTTTTTTGGAAAATCAAACAATAATTTATAGGAAGAACTACACACTTTTGACCCAAAAAAATGGTAAAACGTTATAAGTACTACCCGTGTGCCCATTAACGTTCAAGGTTATAAAGTTTTTGCCAGTTAATAAACTATAAATCCCTCCCTCGTTTTCTTTTAACGAAATAATGATGTAAAACAGCGGTTTTTTTTTAAATATTTAACATCTGTAAAGTTTCCGCAGTTAATTGCGAGCGCCACCACTACGGGTCGCTACTGCCTGTATGGAAAATTCGATTTACCAGTCCACGATGGTAAATCTAAAGTACTGGTCCAAGCTAGCGGGAGAATTAGGCCAATAACTCCGGGAGTCGGGGCTGCCGAAGTCGGAGTCTCCATGACAACGCAAAATGGCGGGAATCCTGGGATAAGCACGCGCAAGGGCGTACTCGTCGGGAATAGGGGGGAAGAGAGGAGCGTAGTGGCGTTTTCCCTGCCCGGCACCGGCTCGAAGCGAGAGCGCTAGTCATAACAGATAAGCGTGGCTTTTCTCGTGTCGAATCCAAAATCACCGGTTCTCCAATTTCGATTCTCGCCGCTCGCGAAAATAAATATATTCGCCGAAAATTTTGTTCACAAAATCGCGAAACGTATTACGAAATTGATTTAATAATCGCATTTATTACCGTAATAAACAAGTTATAAAAATTCTATCTAAATATTTCGATTTTTAAATCGCTAACGTATTGCAGTGTTAGGTTTAGTCGTTCCCGCTACTCCAAAGTGTAGCTGTACAAAAAAAAGCCCTACGTACGGAAAATATACATTTTATATAAAAAGTAGTAAGTTGCACACTTTGATGATAATGGTAATGTCGATTTTTGATATTACTGTTTTTAGATATTATAATTTGATAGAATTTTTTAAAAAGTTTAAGGAATATATTTTTTGGATAAATTTTGGATTTTTTTTTACGTATTATATCGAAGAACATTTTCCACGATATATCATTTTTTATTTCGAACGCGCAGCTGTATATTAATGTACAATGTGTCTACGTGTCTAAAATGTGATCCGTTTTTCAGGTTTTCCCGGTGACTAAATTGCGTACTAAAATCGAAAACGTTTTCCCAGATGACGTTCAAAAACGTAAGTGATCATTTTAAATTTGAATCCGATTTTTAAGGGGGCTTCGTACGGCCGCGAAAGAGTTCGAAAGGTCGAAAATCGAACCCCCCATTGTTCGGAGCTTACGGCGTAGGCGCTATAACCTCCCAGTAGGCGTCGTATTTCTACGACCATTTATATCGTGACTAAAGTAATTTAGACAATTTTTCTGATACACCCGGTCATTATGTCTTCATCATTGGGCCAAGGTAGGAAGTCACTGACCAACATCGTCCGAATCCAAACTAAACCACGTGATTCGGGCCGCGCACGCCTCAGCCAATGACAACAATAATACGTTTCACTAAAGCGCCTCGTGCTCCTGACGTCATCGTTCACGATGTAAACAGTAGAGTAAAAATGGCCGCCAGCGGATCGATTTTCGGATCGATCAGAGGAGAGCGTTCGCTAGATCCGATTTAGGGCGGGGCCCTAGGCTGGCCATAGCTGCGCTTTTTCTCCTATAGTGGGTCGAGTGTCGAGTCGATTTCTCTCGAGCGAGGCTTCGGCGCTTCCCCAGTTGCACCCTCGCCGAACTATAACCCGCCACCTTTGTTGCCTTCCTTGGCGTGCTCTGATAAAGGCGGCAAATACCGGAAGCGTGTGCCGTGCCTTTTGACACATAAATATTATGGGTGCGCGCGAAACCTTGTTTTTCTTCTTTTACGTAATTTCAATTAATCCTGAAGGTAAACAAACTTCAAATTTACCTTTTAAAGGTTGCGGATATAGTAACTTTTCGATAAGGGTTCTCGAAAATAGTTTGGTAAAAGCAAAGATAATCTAGACTACGTAAAAGTAAAATATTTTTTGATTATAAAAAGGCGTCAAATTAGCCATAGTTGCGATTGCAATTTAGCCTTATCTATAATTAAAAATAGTTAGTATAAGTACCTCACACATTAGGCAGTCTGTCAATTTCGAGAGTTTGAGCTAGGAGCAACAAACACAGCACCCCACACAAGGAGAAGTTGTGCATTTTCTTGTATACATTTTTCATTGGTTAGACGCCTGTTGCCGTCGGAAATTGTCTCCCCCCCCCCCCGTAAAACGTTCAGCATTCCAATGAAATTTGTACACAACCCTGCGTTAGGGTGTTTAAATAGGCCCTAGGGAACTAACACTCCGTAGCTTTGGCTGTGGCCGCCATGGGTAGAATTTCTTTATCAATAGGAAAAAGCATGGGTGACGTAGAACTGTTAGCTCCCTATTGGTCAAATACCTCGTTTTCGCTTAAAGGGAATATAACCCTCACCAAACCATTACGCGGTCAATATCGGAAGCCTTTTGGGGATAACATAAGTTATTCGCGACCGAAACGCGTCTAGGTGGCGTAACGGCGCTAGCTTCTCCGAGGTAGCGCCTATGATCTAGCGTCTGCTACAGCCAAATTCAAAAAGTCCCAAGAACGTTTTTTTCCGAACTTAACTTATCAAAATATAAGCAAACGATGCAAAAATTATATTAAAATGCGAGTATCATTATAAAGTCAAATTTACGAATAACGATGAAGAAAAACTAATAGCGTTTGCTTTAGCCGCTACCTATCTAGGTTTCCATGGCGAAACAAAGAGGGCGTAGTGGTAGTTTTTTCAGACGCTAAGATTCCTTTTAAATCTCCCTCGAGCACACGCCGCAATTTCTTTCTAATATAACTGGCTCGAATGACCAGGGGTCAGATATTTTAATTTTGGGGAAAACATAGAAAATGTAGTTGGAGCCCGACAAATTGTAAATAATAGTGTTGTTAATTTTCCCGAAAAATAAAATGCGGAAATATTTCCAGAAAATTTTCCGCAAATCGTAAAAATTAAAAATTGAAACATAAATTACTTTTTAGGAGTTTTTATTGTTTTTAACTTTTTATCGATATAAAATGTCTAATATCAGTAAACATACTACAAAACATTAATAGCGTTACATTGTTAATCAGTTAAAACTAGTCTAGAGGTTTAGTTTTACTTTCAGATTAGAAAAAATTAGGCTAAAATGCTGCTTTATTTAAATTTGCAAACAATATATTAGACAAATCATGGAATTAATACTTTTTATTTCGGAAAAATACGGAAAATGTTCCGGAAAAAAAAGCCTCGTTCATTTTCTGGAAACTTTTTCGGCTTACAACACTAGTAAATAATACTCGAGGCAGGCATTGCGTAAGGCGGCGGGAGTCAAGGGCGAAACCTTTCGGACAGACGAGGCGATTTCGCGTGCGGCCAAAGAGCCGAGTAGGAATAATAATGTGTACCGCGAACGTGATGCGTACCTTGGCCGACCTTGTCCTCGGCTAATCGTGAAAAATGACTAAAGGCTTTTCGAAGAAAGAGAGACTCAGTTTGAGGTTTCACCCAAAAAAAAACGCAGCCTGGGGGGGGGGGGGGTAACATTCCATTGTGGCGCCGCTTGTCTCGACCGGCACCCATCAAATTTGCCCGGTAAAAGCTACTCGGGAACGAAATTCGTCCGAGCTTGTCCGGACCAACGTGCGTTAATGTCATTCAATTACTCTCTACCCCCTTCGTCATTACGCCTTTTTTTTCTCTGTCGCTTGAAAATTTTCCATCTAGCTATTTTGCTCGGCTGTCCCGACATAAATTTTTTGTTACGCGTCCGCGGCTTAGGCTTACCGATCTGACTTAATTGGGTTCGTTTGTCAAGGATTTTTTATTTCGTAGGTGGCGTAGAAACCCCCCAACCCTCTAATTGTTGTCTCTGAAATGAGATTCAAGGCGGTATCGAGTGTTTTTAAAATGACTTTTGATATTGTTGGAGCACTGACTGAATAAATCGATCCACATTTTGTCCTTTCACGGTTATGGTTATTACGCCATTATAGTACGATTTTTAAATACCAAATGTCTTACCAGATCATGGCGGTTACAGTCTGAAACCGTGAAAAATATTAATTTTTTGTGATTCTTTTTATTCCTAATTTTTCTTGAAATGAATTTTTTTATAGTCTTGATTTAAAACGTCACTTAAAATACTGTTAGAAGTTAAGAGCGTATTTCAGATGCGTCACAATTTCCACACGATCATAAATATAGTAAACGGATAACTGAATGTATAATTTTGCGGTAGCCAAGAATGTGAAATTGGGTGATCCACTGACGAACGTTTTCCTGTGCACTCAATTTAAATTAAATGTAGGATTTAATCGGTATAAATTATCTAAAGAAATGCCAAATTAGTTCTACGCGTAAAATGAATTGAATATCAGCTTATTCGTGCTGATCGAGGCTTAGAATAGCGTTTCTTCGTCCATAATTAATACTATACTAATACTAAAACGTAATCCACATTAGTCCCGGAACAAGCCCCGATAGTCATTTTACGGAATAAGTTAATTTCCATTTTTTTATTCGTTTCCCCGTTGTCCACTTCACCCCGAGCGCCGGTGTTTCGAGGTTAGAACACTTCTACAGGGGCAGGTCTATTTCCGGGCGTTATAAACAACTTCAAGTTATTCTTTACATTTAAGCTCCACGTTCGAAAACATAAGCGGACAATTCTGCGGGCGACGGAAAAAATTTAAATTCTGAAGTGGTGCCATCTAGTATGAAACAGAGTCAAAGCTCTCGCGACCTATCATGATTCTCGCCACTTTTTGTTTGTTTATCGGCAAGCTATTTGTAAATCCGTCTATAAAGCCCAGTTCCTTATTGGCTGGCTATAAATTAACATCGGTAGAAACGCTTCTCGGTCAATGGAATGTCTTGTTTATTTACACGGATCTTGTATTTACAATCAATGCCTCAGAAGCATTAGCATTTTTATCGCCATCTTTCGCGAGAAAATTACTGCCTTTGTCTAGCCCGCTTCCCCACACGCCGACGCTCCACTTTCACTTGGAAGCTAGACTAGAATCGTTTGGATTCTCCCGGCCCCTTTGACGAAGATGTCAGGTAACCCGTCGGGCAATAGGAGTCGCGCTAAAAATAAAATCACAACATTTCGGGAGCTCCGTAGAGGAGACTCTCGCAATACGCGTTCTATAATCGTCCCGCGCCAAAGCGACGCCTGGTGGCGAAAGAAATAGTCTGCGAGGATGGAATTTTGGGACGATATGAAGAACCAATTCTTTGTTTCCAAAACATTATGGGGTACTAGACTTATAAAATTCGAAGTAAACGTAAATTTTAAAGGATTACAGAATTTTGGACTCCAGAGAAGGGGTAAAGAACGGGAGGGGGGGGGGGGGTGTATAATTAATGTTTGACCTTCACTTTTTCTTAAAAAGAATTCAAGTATTTCACGGTGTTAAAAAGCAACGCCCGTGAAATCAAATGCCGGTCCCTATCAAGGTTTTTTTTTGGTTACCATTAGTCAGTCGCCCAACAAATTGTCTATCATTTATCCATTTCAAAAAAAGTCTTTCATGAAAGTACATGTTTTAATAGTCTGGATTTTTCGTTTGTACCATTTGAAAACGAGGCATCAAGCTCGCGCTCGAAATTACTGTACCCCACAAACCCACCAACACATTCGATCACGCGCAAGCCAAAACCCTCTTGTTTATGACGTCACTTTAGCTAAACTAGGTTTCCTTGAAAATGACGTCACTTAAATGTAAACCCTGCCCTGGTGGGACAACTTATCCGAGCTAATAATCCATTATTCAAGAGCTTCCGGGCTTGAGCGCGCTATTTAAACATATCATTGATTTTCGGGGAGTCGGAGTGACGCGCTCGGTCGTTTAACCGACTGCGAAAGTTTAATCGATTAAAAGAAACGCGGCTGGCTCTCTCCGAATCCCAGGGCCGCGTCTCCCCCAACCACACGCACACACATCTAAAATAACTCCATCTTTAGAAAAAGAGGGGAAAGGGAGGGCTTGAAATTGGAGTCGCTATGGAAACGGCGCGTCTCCCATCGGTCTGTCATTTGCCATTCATTACGTCGCCGCGCTCAAAGAACCTCGCGCACGCTCCGAGGTCCTCAATGGAAAATTTCCAGAAACCTTCCGCTCTCTGCCATTGGCTGCCGCCGTTTGACGTTCCCCGCGCCTTCCCCTCCCGAGCCGGAGCTCTCTACCCCCGGGCTTTCTTCCCCCATTTTCGTCATAAAGCTTCCGCGCGCGAATTTTTAGACTGTGGACGCGAAACGGCGCCGGTTGGGGTCACGTGGTTTCGTTTAGAGTTGGATTTTGACCTGCCTTCACCCTTCCCCGGAACACCGTTCGAGGGAGCGAGAAAGTTTGGCGGACACCCACTGCGCCGTCTGGTGGGAACCCTGACGATTGTAAATTAAATCGCTCCAATAAATCTCGGAGGCATTAATATTCCAAAGCACACACGCCCGTTTCTTTCCGACCGTGGTACATTTTTCTTCGTCTTGTGCCAATATTCGCTTGTCCTGACTAGACCGCTACGCCGCGAAATTTTGACCGGCGGCGGCGATCCGGTGATTTTTCATCGGCGGAGTGCCGATTTTTTTGTCTGTGGCGGCGTTTAAATGAAATTTCACGCGATAATTTAGGCTTAAAAACTTGCCTTAAACCCGGACTAAAGGTGTAACCTACTACGAAACACGAAGCCACAGACGTGATAAAGAAAGATCTACATTTTTGATAAAGCTCCAAAGAGACTGATATCCACGGAAAATCTGGTAGCCCCGTTTAAAAAAAGTTATAAGCCGTCGGCGGCGCGCCGAGAAATCATCGGCGGCGTCGGGGTCTAGTCCTGACGCCTTTTTAAATATTTATAGACCTACACGACCGCCTTGAATTGTTGTGTCTTTGTCTGGGCTGGTTCATTACGTAAGGTGCCAATTTGGTTGAATTCTGTAACCCGGGACCATTCCATTAAAACATTCTATCCACGAACCATCTAAGACTGCTCTGCAAATGGATCTTTCTAATCAACCCGAAGAAAATTACACCAGATTTCTGATATAAAAATATTTATAATATTTCCACTTCATTTCTGTATTTCCAGATAATTCCCAAATATTACCGATACTTCTCCAATATTTGCAATACTTCTCCAATATTTCCCATATATTACCGATACTTCTCGAATATTTCCCATATATTACCGATACTTCTCGAATATTTCCCAAATATTACCGATACTCCTCCAATATTTGCAATACTTCTCCAATATTTCCCATATATTACCGATACTTCTCGAATATTTCCCAAATATTACCGATACTTTTTCAATATTTCCAAAATATTACCAATATTTCCAATACTTCTTCAATATTTCACAAACATTACCGATACTTCCCAAATATTACCGATACTTCCCAAATATTACCGATACTTCTCCAATATTTCCCATATATCTTCAATATTTCCAATACTTCATTACCTCTCCAATATTTCTAGTGTATTTCTGAATTTCTAATATTTCTACGGATTTCCCGAAAGTGATAATATTTATGATATTTATTGTGGATTTCTAGATTTCTAGAAAGAATTATTTGGATTTGGTTAGCCCCACGTCCTTGGGTGACCTTAGTCTGCGCTGAATTCTTAAATGTAAGATCCTTAAAAAGTTCAAACTGAAGTAATTCAGCCTCGAAATTTATCGAGAAAAAGGTTCTGAATGGCTCAAAAATATTTAAGCTATTTCGAGGCGTATTGGTAATCTGTTACGTAAGCACTTTATTACAGCCAAAGCCACAAGCCTGAACTTGAAAAACTAACAATCAACACGTAGAAAATGTATTTTTAGATTGACAAGGCTTGAGCCAAGATGGCGACGCCCACTGTAAATCAAAGGTAATCGGGTCTATACGGAGTGTCCTTATTAGCGAAGCGTCGTAGTGGTAGCCTCGATTTGGTGGCAGAGGACGGTTGTAGAGGAGTTATAGCGTGATAGAACGGGCAGGTGGGAAACTCTATAATGAAGTGAATTTTCCATTCATATTCCGTATCAGCCGTTGACTCGTGGCGAGGGTAGTGGCGCTTTTGGCGGGATCTGTCTCGACCACAAATTTCATTTATTTTCTAATTGATCATTGACGTTAATCCAAACGGTTATCACCGCGGCCTTTTTTTTTTAAAATGGGTTCAGAGTATTATGCCATTCTTTCCTAGGATTACGTGTAGGGATATCCCTCTACAATGCAACCAACGCGTTTTCTACGTTTACCTGAACGCGCCTATACCGTGCAAAGGCCTTTCATGAAACTGTAAATGGTTAAAGTCGTACAAATAGTTTCCCCTCTTAGAACCCGCAAATTAAGGGCGTTTGGAAAATCTGGGTTGAAATCGAGTAGGCTCTCCTTTTCCGTACCTCGTGATATCTGATCCGGCCAATCATATTCCGGGATCTTTAAGCGGAGTATGAACTTCCATATTTATGATGGATCAACGAATTTCACAATTGTGTCACCAGGTTTAATAGAAGATAGAGATGATTGGCGCTAGTTACGTTAGCTGTAGCGCGTCCTAGCAGACTATTTAGTTCATTGTACTTTTCAAGGGCAATAAAGGTGCAGATTCTGCGGCTTAGTTTACACCAAGCCACTTTTGTTACTTCTTAATATAACATATTGCTTTATGTATATAAAGCCGGATTTTCTATGTAAAGGCGTGAAATATTATTCCCGAAGGTCGTCGTGTGACAGACTCTTTCGCGTTCTCAAAAAAACTGATTCCCCCCAAAAGCACTTGCAAATGAAAACCCCGCTAAAAAGGCGACAAAGGTGGTGCGGGGGAAACTACGTGGCAGAATCTGCTCAAACTGTACCGTGGGGTTTTAGTACCGCGGCGCTGGAGCTTGCGATACGGTGCGGTGGCCGTAGATTCTGCCACTTAGTTTTCTCCACACCACTTTCGTTGTCTTGAAACTGACTTATATTTACAATCTGTAGAACCCTTTTCTTAGAAGTGATACCAACGCGGAACTCTGTTAAAAGAAATATTTTGGCGATAACAGCAGATATGAATGAAATGGGCTCATTAACGCCATTTGACGCGATAAAACATATCGCGAAACGTGGTCATATTTCGGCGTTTAGTACGCGCCCGAGGCGCCGCTTGTTGCGTAACAATTTCCACCGATAATCTCGTTGAATCAATGAGATTCTGACGCGGGATGGAAATGCTGTTGGGGAAAACCGTAAATTTCAATCTAAGCTGCTTTTGTCGACGGGGGCCAATGCTGAATCAATCGCCGACGATAAAAATTTAGCGAATTTGGTAACTTTCGTGCCGACCGTCTGACGGCGGGTCTAGATTCGAATTAAACAATCCGTTCTCGAACCGCGCAACTGATTTAGGAGAGCGACAGAATCTAAATGTTCTGACGCAACGCGTCGACGCGATGAATTGGCAAATTTTCCCTATTTTAACAAAAAAAAATTGATTTAAGGAGGCGAATATTTCTGGCTATCTCCTCGCCATATTTTTCCCATTTTTTATTCGAAGGTTCGTAAAATATCAATTCTTTGTGATTGTGTAAATTTTCGTGGTGCAATTTTAGGACCAGTTACGCAATATCGTTGGGCAACACTGACTGCCTTTGAATTTAATAAAAAATATTGGTCCCCGGGTATAGAATTTCACTATAATTCTAAAAAACAACTACGGTAACAAAAACTGCATTGACATTTTTAAAAGTATAGATGTTTTCCCCGTTCAAGATAATATTTTAATTTCCTTCCTAGTTGGAAATTTCTGGTTAAATACAAATTTTTATCTTTTCAAATGAGGCAGATGTTGCCTTTGTGTATTTGTTTCTCATATCCTCTTGTAATAAGACATTTATAGCGTAGAAACCAAAACAAATTATTTTGAGGTGGTTATTTTTCTCGTAATTAAAAGAGTACGAACTAAATTTCAGCTTAATTTTTACATTTTTAAGATTTCCGCGGAAACCAGTTTATCTTGCTTTCAAAAATTTATTGTTTTAGCCTTGACCCAGACTTTGTAGGATAAGAAACCAGCTTATCTGTGCCTCAATTTTTTTAAGAAAGGAAACCAGTTTATCTTTGCCTTAAGTTTTGTAAGAAAGGAAACCCGTTTATCTTGGCCTCAAATTTGGTAAGAAAGGAAACCAGTTTATCTTTGCCTCAAGTTTTGTAAGAAAGGAAACCAGTTTATCTTTTCCTCAAGTTCCGTAAGAAAGGAAACCAGTTTATCTTGGCCTCAAGTTTTGTAAGAAAGGAAACCCGTTTATCTTGGCCTCAAATTTGGTAAGAAAGGAAACCAGTTTATCTTTGCCTCAAATTTTGTAAGAAAGGAAACCCGTTTATCTTGGCCTCAAATTTGGTAAGAAAGGAAACCAGTTTATCTTTTCCTCAAGTTTTGTAAGAAAGGAAACCAGTTTATCTTTTCCTCAAGTTCCGTAAGAAAGGAAACCAGTTTATCTTTGCCTCAAGTTTTGTAAGAAAGGAAACCGTTTATCTTTGCCTCAAGTTTTGTAAGAAAGGAAACCGGTTTATCTTTGCCTCAAGTTCCGTAAGAAAGGAAACCAGTTTATCTTTGCCTCAAGTTTTGTAAGAAAGGAAACCAGTTTATCTTTTCCTCAAATTCCGTAAGAAAGGAAACCAGTTTATCTTTGCCTCAAGTTCCGTAAGAAAGGAAACCAGTTTATCTTTGCCTCAAGTTTTGTAAGAAAGGAAACCCGTTTATCTTGGCCTCAAATTTGGTAAGAAAGGAAACCAGTTTATCTTTGCCTCAAATTTTGTAAGAAAGGAAACCCGTTTATCTTGGCCTCAAATTTGGTAAGAAAGGAAACCAGTTTATCTTTGCCTCAAGTTTTGTAAGAAAGGAAACCAGTTTATCTTTGCCTCAAGTTCCGTAAGAAAGGAAACCAGTTTATCTTTGCCTCAAGTTTTGTAAGAAAGGAAACCAGTTTATATTTGCCTCAAACTTTGTAGGATAAGAAACCGGTTCAACTCTATCTAAAATCGTACAGCATTTTCGATGTGCTCGAAATTTGCTCCGGATCCATCAGTGACGTTATTGTCTCACTCCGACTGAGAAAACGGAACCTAAACTGAACATTAGAACCGTTTATTCCCGCGCTCAAAAGGAGCACGAGGAACGTTTGATCCGAGTCGAAATCGGCAGATCATTTTCGAGCGATTTGGAGCGCTCGAGAGCGGGAAATTGGAACACGCGAAATGTTGAACGGGCCAATCTCGATCGCTCGAGCGCGGTCAAACGGAAAACGCTATTACAGTAAAGGCTTAAAAATTCGTCGTTCACTCGCGTTTTTGCAAGAAAAGCAACTGCATTACTTTCGCCACGAAAATAAAATACAGGCTTCATTTTGAAGTCGTCAAAATATGCCAGGTGGAAAAAAAAATTTAAGTTTATCGCCGGCAGCCGTTGAAGCCATTAGACCAGAAAGCCAAATAAGTCCGGGTAATTTTGCGACGTAAAATTGGCGCCAAAAAAACCCACGTGCGGCGAAGCGGATACTCGTCATCGAAGAAAATGGGATTTCAAAACTAGCGAGAAATAAATAATGAATGACTTCGCGTATCTATTTTCTCTCTCGGCGCACTCGTAAATAAACCCCGCCTCCGCCAAATGGCCTCAGCCCTGAAATTTCACTAAATGTATTGTAAATACCCCCGCGTGTTACTGGCTTATCAACGAGCTGATAGCCGCTTATTACGTACTCGCAATGACTAGTATGACGAAATTGCGGCTAGTAAACATCGTGACTTACCATTTTTACGAATTTATCACGAGCCAGTGAGCTTGTGTTTCGACGAAATAAATTTTAACTAGAAATTTACTACTATATTAAATAAAATGCGGAAAAATTTCCAGAAAATTTTCCGAATAACAAATTGAAACAGAAATAATTTTTTTAAGGTTTTTAATGTTTTTAACTTTTTATCGATATAAAATGTCTAATATGATCAGTAAACATACTACAGAACATTAATAGTGTTACATTGTTAATCAGTTAAAACTAGTCTAGAGGTTCAGTTTTACTTTTACATTCGAAAACATGAGGCGAAAATTCCGCTTTATTTAAATTTGCACACAATATATTTGACTAATCATAGAATGAAAATTTTCCGACTTACAACACTATTATTAGATGCTAGTACTTTACGATTGAAAATTTTAATTCGATTTTACCCGGCATATGATTTCAATTCCATATTTTAATCTTTTTCCATTTAAATGATTTAATATACTTAAATACACTTATAGTTTCTACACAAATTCCAATTCAAACAAAACCAAATAAGTGATGGTAATTAAATTTAATTAGGGTTAATCTAAATATTTACATTACGGTATCGATCAGTGTTAAATATTTTAAATGTCTAAAAATATAGGATAAAATAAATAAGTTTACGACAAAAAAAATATATTTAAAAGAAATTAAAACAAATTAAATTTTTATAAAAATGATAATAACAGTTTCTGTAGTAATTCCAAACTAATCAAGTGATGGTAATTAAATTTAATAAAGTTTCATTTAAATTTACATTACGTTATCGATCTGTATGAAATATCTTAAATTTCATAAGGTATTGATAATTGATGGTACGTGTGAAAAAAATATTTCCCTGAAAAAGCAAAATATCAATATTTTCATCCTTGGATCAACGCGTGTATTCCGGGAAATTGCGAAAGGAAACTCCGCCCCCCAACCCCCCCCCCCCCGAAAGAAATCGAGTGTAGAGCTACTGCTGCCTTTCCTGCGAGCTACGTCACGAACGCGGGGGGGGATAATTCCCGCTAATTAAATGATTTTTGACTCAGATAAATATTTTTGTAGCGAATTGCGACCCGTTTTCTGCCCCCAAAACTAAGAAAGTCGCTTAAGAAAGAGGGGAGGGAACGAGAATTCTCTACCCCCCTCCCCCCCCCCCCCCAAGCGACCCGATACTGAAGCGAAGCGAGCTATTTAAGTGTTTGCTGAACTATTTTACCCACAAGAATTAATTGCTCTATTTATTATACTGGACTTTCTATCTAAAAGGACGAGAAAGTGAGGAGTTTTGAACTACTTGAAAGACGTTTCTTAACATCGTAGCTCCAAAAATACCCTTAGACTTATTAAAGCGAAGGTCATTTTTAAACCAGACTTTTCTAAATTACAACTGTAAGGTTTCTTGGCATTAAATATATGTCACTCGACTTATTTTATGATCGTCTGAAAAGGGTATTAGGCTTCTCGTCCGACTCCGTAGACAGTTCACGGCTTTCACGCTATAATATAATAGAAAATAGATGTAAATGGCAAATTCTCAAAACATCCGCGATAAAAGTGGTATTTCTTTGGATGCATTCTCCTTAATATATTAGCCTAAAAAAGGATCTAAAATTTGCTTAGCACGTGCTTGGTTGCAATTATAGCTGTTACATAAGACCACAATGCTTACTTCATTGTCCTAATTGTCAGGTGACATTGACTTTTAATAGCAAAGTGTAACCAGGGTTATTTAACTTTAGGAGGTTGGGTTACTCGCTTTGTCCAAATCACCCCGCTTTTATAGTAATTGCGCATTACATTTATTTATTTTCAGTAATAAATAATAAATACACTTTTTACGTTTGTGCACGAGAAAAATTCGTTGTTCATTTTTATTTTTAAATATATATTTTAAGTAACGTTTTTCTTAATTTATCGAAACTATTATTTTTTACGATTTTCTACTTATCTGCAATAGAGGGCGAATCATTTTATCCATTTGGGGAGGGGCTAAGAAAGTCTGACCTATTGTGACCTCGTACAAGTTGAATAACTCTAGTATATCACTCCTGTAATCCCAGGCGTCCGGGAGGCAGAGTTTGTGGATGGCCGTGTGAGGACGACCACCAATCCCCCAACGGGTGGTCGGAATACTTCCGCTACGGGTGTCTCCACCCCTGTCCCCACGTATCCCCCCGTTGGCGTGGCCGTTACACATATCTCGCCCTGATTAATCAGATGGTGTCTTCGCCGGGCTCGCGGTCTTCTCAAACTCAAATCAGCCCTTTCTTCTTTGAATAAAAAAAAAACTCTAGTATAACGTCAAATATCTCAGGTCAGAGATCGAATTTTAAAATTCGGTCTGCCTTATGACCTATCACCTTTATAGTCCTAAGTATACGAAAAATTTCATTAAAATCGGTTAATATTTACTATATTCACGGCTATGATGAAAGGCGCGTGAAACGTAAGTTTATCCCGCTACGCTCCCTTCGCTTCACTGATATCTACCTTCACAATGCGCTACAGGCAGAAAGCGTGGCGTATAGAGTTTATAAATAAACGGAAAACATCTCTCTCTCAGTCGAAACTGCGGCCAAGTTTTCTAAATCTCTCCCGCAGTTATTCTCAAATCAGAGCTCAGACTTCGCGGTTTAACATTTGTTGCACTCTTATTTCATTTTCGGTTATTTTATAATTTCAATTTAATTTCGTTTAAAATATCTCTTTATTTTTTTTCCAAAGATGGTGTTGTAAATCGCGAGGAAATTTGTTGTCAGCGAATATTTTATTTGGATTTTGTTTTTGCGCTTCCGTGAGAATTTTCGTTCGCAAAACGGAATCTCCGCTCTTCCATGAGAACTTTGGCCAAAGACAATTTTACGAACTGATTTTCTTTGATTTTTTCGCCTTATTTTTGTTTGGAGGATATAACCATGGATAACGATTTTAGACGTTACATTTTTATAAAGGTATGATTTTTTTTATTTTTTATTACAATTTTATGGAAAATATTTTCGTGGTCCATATAATATTAATATATTACGTTAATATTAATTTGTTATATTAATATATTACGTTAATATTAATTTGTTATATTAATATATTACGTTAATATTAATTTGTTATATTAATATATTACGTTAATATTAATTTGTTATATTAATTTATTACGTTAATATTAATATGTTATATTAATATATTACGTTAATATTAATATGTTATATTCATATATTACGTTCATATTAATATGCTATATTCATATATTACGTTAATATTAATATGCTATATTCATATATTACGTTAATATTAATATGCTATATTCATATATTACGTTAATATTAATATGATATATTCATATATTACGTTAATATTAATATGTTATATTCATATATTACGTTAAAGTTAACATTTTATATTTATAATATATTAATATATTACGTTAATATTAATATGTCATATTCATAATATATTAATATATTAAATTCATAATATATTAATATATTACGTTAATATTAATAGACTATACATTCATAATATATTACGTTAATATTAATAGACTATACATTCATAATATATTACGTTAATATTAATAGACTATACATTCATAATATATTAAGTTAATATCAATAGACTATATATTCATAATATATTAATATATTACGTTAATATTAATAGACTATATATTCATAATATATTAATATATTACGTTAATATTAATAGACTATATATTCATAATATATTAATATATTACGTTAATATTAATATAATATATATTCATAATATATTAATATATTACGTTAATATTAATAGACTATATATTCATAATATATTAATATATTACGTCAATATTAATAGACTATATATTCATAATATATTAATATATTACGTCAATATTAATAGACTATATATTCATAATATATTAATATATTACGTCAATATTAATAGACTATATATTCATAATATATTACGTCAATATTAATAGACTATATATTCATAATATATTACGTTAATATTAATATTAATCATAATATATTATATTCAATTTTATATATTATCCTATAAATATTAACATTAATTTATTAAAACATTTTTTTTAAATTAATTTTATAATGGGTAAATTAGGTATTTATTTTTCAGATTTCAATTAAATATTTTAAGGTAAAAAGTATTTATTTAAGCTTACTAATCTAATTTGTTTATTGTTAGTAACGTAATTTGGTTCTTATTTATAAAATGATTTATATTTAAATTAAATACAAATAAATATTGATACATTCAAATGTAAAAAGTATTACAAAGTTATAATAAATATTTCAAAAAATAATGTCTTTTAGAATATTAAAATATAATGGTGGTATATTTAAATATTCGATCGTTATGAAATTAACAATTTCGTGAGTAAAGTTTTATTTTAAAAATAACGAAGTAATTCTTGACCTATTAAAAATCAAAAACCACGACTTAATTGGCGCGCGATTAAAATGATGGTTAATTAATTTTCGTAATTATTACCTTGGTAGCTCTATCCACCAAATTATCGAGGAAATTAGACCTAGGATTTCCGCTTTTTCTCGAATATCGTGACTTTTGGGAGAAATTTGTCGGCGGCTTTTGCGGTGTGGCCAGATGAATGGGTCTGGCAGCCTTGCCGACTGTTTCTCGAATTGGCCGCAACGGCGCTGCTGCTTCCCGTCATTACGCTTTCGGAATGTTTTGATGAAATGATTGAGGAGGGCTTTCCTTTAAACTTAATGCAAGTTTCATTTATTACACGATTTTTATTTTTATAAATAGGACCAAATAGAAGGGTTAAACCCACGATAGGTTGTTTAAGAAAATATATTAATTTACGTATAAAATCGAATTACCGAAATCGGATATTTTAGATCTTAGCCAAGGCAATTTTAAACAGTAAAACGTTATCGTGATTTTCATAAATAAAAATTTGTAACCGGTAAATGGCCAACTATCTATATACACGTTTTATCAAGGCTGTCGTAGCTGGTCTTTTACTAGAAATAAATATGTAATTAAATAATACTAGGTTCATTTAGGTTCATTTCAAATTAGTGGGCAATTGAAATGTGTAATTTCAATCTAGTTTCTTACTATATTTTCTGAGATAAACATTTTTAATACGATTATTTATCTAACCATGAAACTTGAGCGGATAAAATACAATAATTAAAACCAAACGAATAATTGAATCGAACAGGTACGCGTATCTGCTTCAGAAATTTCCTGGAAATAATATTCAACGAGCTGAAATTTATCTATCTTTCAGTTGGTAAAACACCATATGTCTTTTATTTAGTTTAATCCGCCTGAAGCTGAAGGCGATCGTGAGTGCGAAAAATGTAAACATTGACGAATAAATTATCTGGAAATATGAGCAAAGGCGGTTTGCAGTCTGCCGTCGCGGTGACAGAGACCTGTTTTCTTGCTAAATGACGCGTTTCCTCCACTATACTTGGATCGAAGAATGTTGGAATGCAGATTGTTATTGGGCGAGGCGCTACAGTTACAATTTCCCTAACTATAATCCCGATAATGATTGTTATCACATTCTGATCATTCTCCGGCGCCTTTTGAACGGCCAACTTGGCGTTTCTTTAAGTCGGCCCCGCGATCATTACGCGCCAGTTTACAGACCTCAAAATCGTTTCGAATTTAAATGTTAATTTGCGCCTTTTGATCGAAGGTCACTTAAAAGTAACAACGACGCGAAAGGCGAGGTAAAAGCTACGGCGTCACCTTCGCGTTGTCATTTTAAATTACTAGCCAGTCGAAGTACCCTTTCTCCAATTTGACGTTGGGGGTCAAACTCGTGTATTTCGAAAAGTTTTACTATTTTTTCTAAAGAATTTTCTACCCCCACCACCCGAATTAGTTCAACTAGTTGGTCTAGAATTGGTTATCCCAGCCTATTAATTTCCTTCCTAATAAATTAACGTCGAATTAAATAAAATTTTTGACTAAATTATTCCAGAGAATTTCAGGTCTAGCTTATTCTTTTCGAAACAATAGATCATACTTTTTACTCGCACGATACTGACATCATTTTCGTCGCGAATTATTTTAGAACGAGAACTTTAATTATATAATTATTACACGGTAGAAATTTAATAATTTTTAGCTAATTTCCTTTTAGCTAAATGAAATTATTATCTCGTAAGACAAAAGTAATTCCGAGTCAGCGAGCAGACCGAAACCTCTAAGGTTAAAGTGTGGCAAGCTGATGTAACATTCACTCCAAATTTCAGCTCAACTTTCTCTCTCTCTCTCTCGGTCTTTAAATACCTTCGGGAAGTGTGCCCGCCGCCGTTATGTCGGCCCATTTATTTGCATTTGCATTTTTTGGCTCCCCGAATAATTTCCAAGTGACAGATTGACCTCCTCCCCAAATTCAGATATTGACTTTTTTTTTTCGGGCAGGTCACGATTTTAAAGACCAATTTGTAAGCTTTTAAAAGGCGCCTAGCGCATTTTATATCAGAACTCGTGTTTAAATACGTTTTCTACTAGGGGCGGTTCACTCCGATTGGTAAGACACTCTGCGAACTCGGTGTACACTGCCGTACCTTTAACAGTGCTAAATGCACGAACTCGGTGTACACTGCCGTACCTTTAACAGTGCTAAATGCACGAACTCTGTGTACACTGCCGTACCTTTAACAGTGCTAAATGCACGAACTCGGTGTACACTGCCGTACCTTTAACAGTGCTAAATGCACGAACTCGGTGTACACTGCCGTACCTTTAACAGTGCTAAATGCACGAACTCGGTGTACACTGCCGTACCTTTAACAGTGCTAAATGCACGAACTCGGTGTACACTGCCGTACCTTTAACAGTGCTAAATGCACGAACTCGGTGTACAGATTATCTGAGACTGTCTTACCCCTCGGTTCATTCCCTTGATTATTTGGATACCCGCGTATGATTAAATCTGATTAAAATGAAATAAATTTGTAGCTTCAGATGTATAAAGGTTAAAAACGATTAAATCATGGTTACAATTTTAATCATCATCCCACTAAATGGTAGTATTTATTACCGTAAGTAATATAACAACATAAAGTATGACAATCCACAAAAATTACCACCAAACTGATTTTCAGAGTTATTGCGCAATCAAGGTTTAGTTCAGCGCAGAGCCCCCTAGTGTCTAAATATGCCTAAGGACGATAATATACCACTCAGTTCGGTTGCCGGTCAAAGTCAATAATCAGCTTGGCTAATACCTTAATGTCAAGTCAGCTATCGAATTGTAATGCCATTAATTAAGGTGGCCGGGTTACAACGCGTAGGAGGGTAGTGGCAAGCCCTTCATGCCACGCGAGCCAACAGCTCCCTACACTCACTATTACCGTTAATCTCAACAAGTTTTAATGGAACGGGGAAACCGAAGAACCAGAGTGAAAACCCCTTTAACCCGTGGGGAGATAATATTCAAAATCAATATTCCTTTTGAAATAAATCTTTAATCGTCCATATTTTCGCGTTACTTTCAAATGTACGTGTCTTATGATAATTGACGAATAACAAACTGCCAGCCACAGAAACTCCTTCGCTGAGGAATGGGCTGATGTAAACTGGCTGACGATTATTTCCCAGGATGGTTCTCTGGGTCGTGTTTGCGGGATTGAGACACCAGCCGCATTTTTGTGGGGTGAGACACGTACCGGAAATGACGTCGTCCCACAAAGGTTCCTTTTCAAAAAAGATGTTGTCAAAAATGTAGCTTTGCCTTTTAGTTTAGAACAAAAGCTAAAGTAGGGGTAAAGTCTGTTTGGCAATGAAGAATCCAAAGATCGTATACCTCGTTAAAATCGACCATTTTGTATCCAATTTTAGGAATCTTTCGATGAAAGTTGGCAATTAGACTTTACTTCGTAACTAGACACGGTATTGGCAACTTATCAATCAAAAGGAGTTAAGTTTTTCTTGGCGCCGCACGAATCTAGCTAAAAAAAATTATTCCTCCCCCCCCCCCCCCCAAAGCGTGGCCTTAGAACTACATCTCCTGTTTACAAATTATTATTAGTAACATTGCTCTTACCATAAGTAACGTAATAACCATAAGTATGACACTTCCTATTGCTTTAATGCTAATTTTCTAACCGAACCTTTTTTTGGCACTGATACTCTCTTCAAGCTGTGACTTGGACTGGCGACTTACCGTTTTGGATGACTACCTTTTGCTAAAAATGTAAGCCTAATATCGGAGAGCACGTTCTGGAGTCGCGAGGGGCTTTGGCTTGGTTTTGAAGCCCGCGCGCGAATCACGCGTGATAAAAAAACACGAGCTCGTGGCGCCGAGAAAAACTTTTTTAGTTTTTATCATTTTAGCCTAATATTGCGCCTATCTTTCGGAAACCAGATATTTCGGCTTAGCGGAAGTCTCGCGTATTTTAGACACTAGAGGGCTCTGTGCTGAGAAAACATCTTGATTACGCAATAACTATGAAAATCAGTTTGGTTGTAAATCTCGTTAATTGTCAAACTTATTGTTATTATGTTACTTATGCTCTTACGAATATAAAAAAGTCTCCCACTCCCACCCCCCGGGCCACGTGAGGTCTCGCGGAGAGCGATGACGTCGGCGTAATCCCCCCGCTACCCGTCTCACACCCACGAAAGTTGTCACTCAAGAGTGTAGGGGTAGTTAGTCGCGGGGGTCCCGAAATAGCCTCGCCGACGGTGGCAGCTGTCGGCGATAGCTCTATGCGCGTCTTCTATACGATTGATATTGCGAGGAATTCTGGGATATAAGACGCTTTGATAGGGACGACATCTATGGGAGATATTTTTACGACAGCTATGGAGGAATGTAGAACACTCGTTAGTCTCATTAGTTAGAATCTTTTAGATCTCGGAATTTTGTTTTTCAATTTAATATCTTCAAAATTCTTACCCGAGTAGCGGTTTGTAAAGTTGTTTTTCGAAATAAATAATATCATTGTTAATATGGTTTGCATTCTTAAATATTTATAGCTTTTACACTAAGGTTAACGGTAATAGCGCCACTGCACTAGAGTTTAAAACCCAGTTTAGGTCGGTTTGCATGCCAGTTTTGACAGCCGACGATAATAAACCTTTCTATAAATTCCTAGCTAAACCGGCCAAACACTTTCACAAAGACAACATAGCTCTACTTCAGTAGTAGGACTTGCAAACTTATTTACTCTTTGGTTTAAAAAATTCTGCTTCTGCTCATTCCTATTTGATTGGTACTTTCTGAAACATCACTCATAAAGTTGATTTTCAAAATAAAGCTGAGGTAGCCTACGTGAAGATAGTATATTTCAAAATATAGTAACTCCATAACTGAACTATTTACAAAATCAATGAGATATAGTTCATTAACTATTTATAATGGTTTGTATAAAACTATAACCGTTAAATGAGTAGGAATTTGATCAAAAATCCACTATTTATACTGGCAACTAGGTTGGCAGGTTTGCCAGATAATCCTTTTATGAGCCTCCCTGGTTCATGAAAAATCGGGCCAAACTTTCTGCCTCTCTATACACAAAAGTAAATAAGCACATTAGTATTTTATAGAATGGTCTATTCTTGGTTCACACGTTGGAAATCGCTTCACCCTGGTTCGCTTATAGCCAAGGCTTAACGTCATTTCAAATCATGACCAGAATTTTGAAAATACTAAAATGTATCCCAAAACAATTAGTTAATCACGTTTACTATAAATACAGTAATATTATTTGACATTATTTTTGAAAATACGAGCAATTTTACTTCCCCGCCTGGTCGTTTTGAAAGCGATTCTAAGCGAACCGACTTGGACGAGTTGCTTCCCGAACCAACACGAAGCAATTTCTCACGCTGGTTTTGAAAAAGTAGTTATCTAAAACGAAGTGATTTTAGGGGTAAGTGTGAACCTGGCTATATTATCTTTCAGAGTAGTCGGAACTTTTTGATGAGATAGTTCAAAAGAATCGGTTTCAATCGCGTCGACTTCCTCTTCGCGCGATTTCAAATGTTTCTGGTGTCGAATATCTCCCGCGCGTGTTGCTTCCCAAGACGATAATACAGTTTCCAAATTATGTAAATTTCTAATGAGCGAGGATAACAGCTTCGACGCCATTTTCGGATTTTCCCTCCCCCCTCCGCGAGGAAACGGATAACATTGAACTTGATCCAGTTTGGACTTTTATCTCGTCTGTTTTCTTCCTTTTTACTTCTAGGAAATGTAAACTCCTGAAATCGAATGTTTTTGATTACGTTTTCACTCTGGGACCGCGGCAAATCCAACGTTCAAAGGTCTACTTATCCTCGCTCTTTTAAACTATAACTTTAATTTTATTTTTGGAATTGTATTAAAACGCGAAATTTGTTGACATTGAATTTATCGACAATTTGTTTGGAAAACGGAGACGTTTCAGTCGGTTTCAAACTGCGAATTAACTGGTTAAAGTAGTAACCACAATAGGTGGTTTCTCGGACTAAAAGTGTACTCTTTTTAACTAAAAACGTTTTATTCGCCTGATCCGCCCCATAAACTTGTTCCGGGGTATCAGGGCTACTCTTTTTACTCTTAGAAAGTCTGTACACCGGATTACCCTTAGATTAGCACTGCCAAAGGCAGGGACTTCAAAGATTACGCGTAATCCCATTAGTACAGTCAAAGGTACGGCTCTGTACACCGATTACGCGGAGTGATCAGCCCCTCGGGTGTAAAGGAGTAAATCAAATTTTGTCGTCTGCTATAGAAAACTTTCTATAAATTAAAAAAATAATTAAAAATATACTTGAAATTTACTATACTGTCTTATTACTTGTTAATTATCACCTTAAATTAAACCAAGTATTTTAAAACACGTTGTTTACTTTCGAAAACCAAGTATTTAGAGCGCGGAGGTCCTGCCCTCCCGTACCCTAGAGTGCCCCCAAATTATCCTACGCCACTGTTCGAAAATATTTGAATGCGGGATAAGTTAAACAGAAATCTTGAAAATAAACCTGAACATTATGTCTGGTATATTCAAATTCGACTGAATTTTTTTCTTCAAATATATCCCATTTGGCTGGTTTAGGTTCATTGGGATTTTGTATTGTAAATACATTTTTAAATAGCTTTTCTGAATAGAGACAATATTTAGGTTAGGTTAGGTTTGGTTAATATTGGGTTGGACAATACTCGGTACGATATGGCTAGATTCTGTCCTCTAGGTCGCGTTGTAGACCGTTGTAGACGGCCCATCGTGATAGGAAGAATGGGGTTGGGGTGGCACGAGAGCGCAGCCAATACTTAGCGTACGATACCATTTTGATAAGGTTACTTGTTCAATGTATTATAAAAAATAAGAAAAACGTAAAAATTAATTCGAATTTAAACCGCGCAATTGGGCTATTTTCGATCGAATGGGACTCAATGTTAATCGCTTTCCGTCGAATGGGACCAAACCTTATTTCTAGCCTTAAGGGGGAAGAATACAGTAAAAGCCTCTTTTTCGTTCAAGCTGCACGTTTCTGTTTTAACAATTTGATAATTATAATATTAATAGTTGACGAAATATAAGGTCCTAACTAAAGGGTAGTTTGGACGCTTGCCCAGCTTGTTTAGCCGAATTAAAACGTAATAACTTTATTACTTTTAAATTTAAAATTGTCAAAATTATTTTAGTCACTAAACAAGAGGCTGTTCTACACTGAAGTATTAATTTTATAAGTTAAAATACAAAAATTAAAGAGTTCAGCTTGAAATAGCGCAAAAGTAGACAATGGCCACTGTAGTCTTCCCCCTTAAGATGATTGTAAGTCTGAAGGTAGGGCATAGGTGGGAATGGTCCTCCGGGAACTTTTCGCGTCGATGCGATTTGGAGTGGAAAAGTGAGAGCGCGACTATTTTTAAGAATTTATATTTTTTCATTTTGGAATAATGAGTCGCGATGCTGTGGTAATTAGGATCTCGCAACTAGGCTTTATTCCACTTTTAATTGTGTCGTCCTCGGAGGCCGCCAAGTTGGCCACCGGGAACCCGAGCCCGCGTCGACGCCCGCCGTCCTCCGCGTCTCCCTAACGCGCCAAACCCCCTTCGCGTCGGCTTAGCCTCGTCACACCAAACGCGTGTCTTCTTCTTCCGTCTGGAATTTTTGGCAAAACCTTCTTTTGGCTTCTCACCACGATTTCATTCCGTTATTTGGCCTTCACGCACCCTCATAACCCCTTTTTTTTCTAATCAGCGCCATCTGGACGAAATGTTTTCCATTTTTAAACAACCCCCCATCCTCGATTGAGTTATGGCCAAAATCGTGTTATTGGCGCTTGTTTTGACGTTAAAAAGTTGAAATTTAATTCTAGAACTTTTAAAAATCTCGTTCGTCTATTCGTGCATTTTCTGTCGGGGATTGTTTTTAAAAGTTTTGAATTTCAAGGGCATCTCTGACGTCGTTTTTACCCTTTGTTCTTGGCGCCACCCGACTCTTTAACCCCATCCCAGTTTTAGTTCTAGTTCAAGTAGTCGCCATTGTTTCAAACTTTTCCGTTATTTTCTATCACGACGGAATTAAAGAAGCTTATTTAAATTTATTTCTCCCACTTCGGAAATTTCATTTCCCGGAATTTAAAAGTTGAATTCGATCCAAATATCCAAGACCTTCGAAAAATACTTCAGCCATTATACGCTCCTCGGTTTTACGCTTACGTAAAGAAATGTTATACCTTCATAAAATCACAAATGAAATTACAAAAGCCTTTGAACCTACGCGGTCGGCCGTCTTTGATTCCTTACCCGAAAGTTTAAAAGGGTCAAACAGTGTAACGAACCTTGCTCTCGCGATTAAACTTCGTCCCCTGTAGACAACCAGCCACGAGGGGGGGTTGCAATAACCCTTGGCACCTCCTATTTAAGTTGCCGATTTCTTTCACGAAAAAGTATCAAATCCTTGGAAAAGTGTAAACAAACATATTCTTATTTTATATTATTGTTATATTACATTATATTAATATTATATTATCTGCTTGCCTTGGATATTTATATTTTATAAATATTATTATTGTAATATATTATAATGTATTATTATTATATTATCTGCTTGCCTTGGATATTTATATTTTATAAATATTATTATTGTAATATATTATAATGTATTATTATTATATTATACTATATTATAATGTATTACTATTATTATTATAATATATTATATTATAATGTATTATTGTTATTATTATTATATTATAATGTATTATTGTTATTATTATTGTTATTATTATTGTTATTATATTATATTATAATGTATTACTATTATTATTATTATATAATATAATAATAATATTATTATTATTATTATTATTATTATTCTTACATTAAAAATAGAACAACATACAACTCAATCAAATACTATATTAACTAAAATATAATTATTGGCGTATATTGATATGATAATCATATACAGGGTGTTTCAAAATGTTATGCAAAACATTTAAGGAGTGGCAGTGATGGGCACTCTCCTCTCACCGTGAGATCAGAGAGAGCAATTGAGAGGAGGTGAGATGCTCTAAGCTTCCCATGGAGAGGAGCGTGAGATGAGTTTCCAAGCTATGAATTTAAGTGAGAGGAGAGTGAATGGAAATAATATTTTTCAAAGAAAGTATTTGGAGTATGAGCGAGGTTAATTTAGTGAAATGCGATGAGAGGAGATCAGCTATAAAGTTAGTTTGCGGTGGTGAGAGGAGGGGAGTTTGAGTTTAGATGTAAGAAAACCAAAACAAAGGAAATATAAAAACATGACCTTCTTGGAAATAATTATGTAACTTTGAATAATAACAAAAACCAAACGTACAATAACATAATATACTGACGTGAGAAGGTTATAAGAAGTTAAAAACAGTAAATCTAATGTGGCCACCGGCCAGTGATGGTCGTTGTTCTACCCCTGTGAGAACAGTGTGAGAATCTGAGAGGAGGTGAGATGGCCAAAACTTCAAAAGGAGAGGAGCGTGAGAGGAGTTTAACAAAGTATGAATTTCAGAGAGAGGAGATTGAAAGGAGATATTTTGTGACTGCCATAAACGGAAAAGAGCGTGAGATGAGATCAGATTTTCCAACAAAAATAGCGGGAGTGCGCGCGAGGGTAGATTAATTAGCGAAATTCAATGAGAGGAGATGTGATAAAAAGTTAGTTTATGGTGGTGAGAGGAGATGAGTTTGATTTTTAAATTTTAGAAAAGGGGATGAGGTGGAGTGAGAGTTATCACACAATTTTGAAAAATGCCCATCACTGAGGAGTTGTAGGGGGTGAGTTGAGAAGTATGCCTGTTTTTCGAATTTTCCTACGATGAGTTAAAAGAGCGCCAGAGAGCTTCAAAGGGTGGGCTACTAGCCCCTGGAAGTAGGCTGAAACAAGCGCAAAACCAAGCAGCAGGGAAATGCGATTTCAGGGGTACGATGAATTTGCGAATGCGTGGGAATTGAGATAAATAACAAAAAACAAATGAGTAAATAAGAAATGCGTAATGAGTTTAATTAAACACAGAAGAACAAAGTAGGAAAATGTGTATTTTGTACAAGTGACAATAAATGTTCGAAGTTTCTTCTTACACAAAGACGACAGCATCGAAGGATGGAATCGCGTACATGTTGAAATACTCCCGGTGTGTTCCGAATCTGGTCGGTAGCGACTTGGATCCTTTCCACCAAATCAATGTCAAAGTCTACTGGCGTGGCGTATACCAGATCCTTCATCCATCCCCACAAGAAGAAGTCCAGTTAGGTCGGGTGATCTTGAAGGCCATAACACTGGACCTATTCTCCCTATCCATCTGCGTGGAAATCGCTGGTTCAGTTCTTCCCGGACCGCCAAGGCGTACTGAGCAGGAGCCCCGTCGTGCTGCAACCACATTCGTCGCAGAGTCACTAGTGGTACGTCGTCCAGAAGATTAGGCAAGATATCTTGCAGGACACCCCAGTGAGTCGTTGCGGCAACGTGTAAGGGTCAACCAAGACGTCTCCAACTATTCCAGCCCATATGTTAACCGAGAATCGCTCCTGAAAACCACGTGTAAACGTGGCATGCGGGTTTTCGCGCCCACTCGTGCTGGTTGTGAGTGTTGAATGGGCCGTCTCTTCCAAAAGTAGCTTCTTCAGTGAAAAGGACGCTTTTAGGGAACAAGACATCTTGTTCTGAACGCTCCAAGAACCACCGCGCGAAGTCCACTCGCAATGGCCAATCCCCCGGATTTAACGCTTGTACTCTCTGTCTGTGAAAAGGGTACTGAAGATTCTCGTGCATGACCCGCCAAATGGACGAATGACTGGCTCCCATTTCGTGTCCTACAGCACGTGTGCTTGTTGACGGGTTGTCGTTGAAAGCCTCTAGCACCTCTTCTTCGAACCCGTGGTCGACCTACTCCGTTCCTGTTCTGTAAAACGAACAATACGTTTGTAACGAACCAGTCGCGGAGAAGTTCAAGTAAAAAATTAAGTAACGTACCCAGAATGTGCCGGTCTCACGTAATCGACGATGGAAATTGGTAAAAGTCCGTGAGACGGGGATGCGCCGGTTCGGGTACCTTTCCTGGTAGAGACGTACGTTTAGCAGCCAAAGCATTTCCATCCGCCAGTCCATACTCGAAATGAATATCCGCCAGTTCTTCCGAAGTGAACGTCATTGTTGCAGTTTGAAAGTGATGAGAAATCGCGGTCCATCACGACTTTAAATACTGTTTAAGTTTACTTTTTTACGCTTGTTACCTCGATTTGTTTACTAAGTCCTCTTTAACCTATCACACGAACCCAAACCTTAATGTTCGCCTTTCCCTGCTACTTGGTTTTGCGCTGGTTGCAGCCTACTTCCAGGGGCTATAGGCCACACTTTGAAGCTCTCTGGCGCTCTTTTAACTCATCGTAGGAAAATGGGAAAAACAGGCAAACTTCTCTACTCACCCCCTACAACTCCTTTAAATTTTTGCATAACCTTTTGAAACACCCTGTATAAGAAAACCACGTCATTCTGTGAAAAATAATGAATATTTGTCCCATGATGAAAAATTAAAAGCACAGGAATAATGTTCGGAAGTAAACAAGCGCTACGTGATGATTTATATTTGGAGATCGTAGTACTTCTATTTTCTCCCGGGATAAGCTAAAAAGCTCTTTCAGCGTGCCGCCTGTAGAAGTGTTCCACTCGCGATGTTTCGGCGTTCAGAAAGAAGCTAATTTACAGGATTTGGCCTACTAACGCCATCTCTATCAGCATCGCGGTATCTTAAAATACGAAACGCGGCAAATGCGGAAAGAACTCAAAAACTGTTATTACTAGATCAAATGACTATGATTTCAACACTTCCTTTATTATCATTTCGGGAATAATGGATTTTCCAAAACAGGAAATGCCCGTTCAAATAATAGCTTTAAAAAACTAAACAATTCGAATAAACACTGTCAGCGCATTGTCTTTGATCCTCGCCGATTTGTTAATTCGAACAGGAGAAAAATGCTGGTCTGCACCGGTCAGTGGCGATGCCCAATCCGTCGCAGATGATGGACATTCCTCAAGTGACCATCACCCGGAGCGTGGACGTCGACGAGAACAAAGAGCGAGGCAACTGGTCGAGTGGCGTCGAGTTCCTGCTCTCCTGCCTCAGCTACGCCGTGGGCCTGGGCAACATCTGGAGGTTCCCTTACTTGTGCTACCGGAATGGCGGAGGTAAGTCTATTTGCCAACTCACAAGGACACTACCCGAGGTGGTTAGCACCGATTTTGTTGAAACTCTGGGGTTAGGTAGACCTTATGGTAGTATGAAAATTGCCAAAGGGAAAAGTAGCAATGGGCTTTAGTTTTCCCATGGAAACCGAAAATGTGTTTGATCTCTCAAAACAAACAAATCTCCATTAAAAGAGCATGGGATTTTCTCACAGGGTACTTACTTACTTAAAAAAAAATTATATTTTCAAAACTTACCCAAAAAGATAAATTTGACCTATTTTAGGTAAAATTGATCAAGGATTTTGAGTAAAATTGATCAATTTTGGTTAAATTTTAACAAAATTTTGATAACCGAGAAAATAACAAGTGTTTCTAAATGGAGAGGTCAAAACATTTTCGGTTGCCATAAGAAAACTAAAGCCCATTGCAACTGTTCCCTTTGGAAATTTTCATACTACCATAAGGTCTACCTAACCCGCGAGTTTCAACAAAATCGGTGATAGCCACCTCGGGTAGTCTCCTGGTGAGTGCAATCAGTTGGTGACGCGCTGACCCGGAGTCCGGCGATCTAACGGAGGTTTATCTCGGGCGCAGGTGCCTTTCTCATTCCGTACACGTTGATGTTAATATTTGTGGGCATGCCTCTGTTTCTCTTGGAGTTGTCTTTCGGGCAGTACGCCAGCGAAGGACCCATCACGATATGGAAGGCCTCGCCGCTTTTTCAAGGTCAGTATTCGTATACACGCTCAGTGGCCTATCGAGGGTCCCCTGTCCGAATGTCGCTCCTTATTTAAAAAAGATACTTGACCAAATTACGTTTATCGCCAAAATTGGTCGTTAAACAGTTTGGCCCGGTCCAAGTTGCACCCGGTAGATACGCATCTGTTTATCGTCACTTCAATATTTTTAATCTTATTTACGTGGTATGAAAGGTAATTTGACAGTGCCGACAAAGAAATCTGAATATTACTTTAAAACTGCAACAGTGTTACTTCTCTTTAATCGAGCTAAATTACCTTTTTGAATTGCCGAATGTTAAAAGATCAATGTAAAAGTATAATGTCGAAATTTATTCAAAATACGTTAATTAATCCATTATACGTAAAAAAAGCATTAAAATCTGCCTGAGATGATATTTGAAATGGTTTACGCGTGGCTTAATTAGGGCGCTTTTTCGATGGTATTTCGAAAGAATAGGAAAATTCTTGACTTTGAGCGTGAATTTGAATATTTGTAGGCATCGGATACGCCATGTTCCTAATGTCGGGACTGGTTGGCGTCTACTATAACATGGTCCTGGCCTGGGCCTTGTTCTACTTGTGCAGTTCGTTTACCACGCATCTGCCTTGGAGCTCTTGCGACAACTGGTGGAATACCGAAGGTATCGTACCCTTTGTTCACTTTGTTATCAGCCTTTGTCCTTAGCTTCCCATGGCGTCATTGGTTGATTTGTAGTGTCGCGTAAAAAGTGCCTATCGTGGTCGCGTAGCGAAACAATCTTAAAGGGTTCACGGCGAATGAGGGGGCTGCCCCCTGGTCATTTTTCGCGCGTGATGACGTCAAAGAGAGAGAGCCAGTGGTGGGATATTTTACTTCTTTGACGTCATCAAGCAACGTCACGTGCCTATAATGACCCGGGGTCGACCCCTTTACTGCCAGCCCCCTCATTCCCCGGCTGCCTTCGAATAGGCGAAACTATAAAGTAAATTTGGTCTTAACCAACTTGTTAAAATGGGAAAACAAAATCACGTGACTACCTTTTCACAGCCAACTTCGATTCATTAACTCGTGTTCATAGTTGGCCGTGCGAAGTTAAAGAAAAAAATTATTCCTTCCAGATACTGCAAACTGCAGACAGCTAATTAACTTACACTTTTCTAACAAAGAAGTACAAGTACGCGAATTATTGCGTAAGTTTAAACTTACGCAATAATTCGTGTACTTGTACTTCTTTGTTATTCAACAGCGTAAGGCTGGAACCAAACCAAACGTTAATTATGTTACACTTTTCTATTACAAAATGTTTTAAATAATAATAATAATAATAATAATAATAATAATAATAAACAGATAATTTAGACGCATCGATCAAAATTTAAACCAACATTAGCAAAATAACGTGAATAATAGTTCGTATTTCTTAGGATAGATGGCGCTGCGGTTCTCCACAAAGTTACTTGACTACCATCTTTTCAGCCCCCCTGGACTTCATAGTTTCGCCAATTGTTTTACAGCACGACTCCTTTACCTTCTCTCGGCGTGTCTCTACAAACCTCATTCGCGGTGAAACTCTCCTTCATCATTAGACGGGGAATTCCCGACAACTTCAACCTAGATTATCCACTGCCAAAAACAACCACCTCAATAATATCTAAGGCGGGTTATCGAGTCTAGCGGAGAGCGAGTAAAAGATAAAAATTGGTTTCATTTCCGTTAACAATTAAGTGGCTTATGTAAATATATTTTCTCAATTGGAATTCCTCTAGTCTCCAAAAAACTAGATCTGGCGGCGGCGGAAAGCGAACTTAGGCGTATCGCCAGACGTCGAGGTCGAATTCACTCTCGAATTTAAATGTATTTTTTCGCTCGTGATCCGGTTTTTACTGGTTTCGACGATGCCAACTAGGTCTATATCTTGATCTCCCGAAACAAGCGGAACGATTAACGCTCGATTTCATTTCAGCTTATTATTCGGACAAGTTTCGAAGCGTAGTTACTCTTATTATATAGATAACTATTTAAACGTGATTAACGTATTTAATTATTTATGATTTGTTAAAGGAAAAGTCCAGGTTGGGTAAAACTTGGGTCTATTTGAAAGATCATGTTTAAATAAACTCAAAAATATCAGTCGTAAAATTGTATCTTTTTTTAATGACCAGAAATTAATTTTTAAACGAGCGAAATTTACCGCCAAGCGATCTGCCATTTTTTGTTTCGGGGTGACGTTTTAGGCGCTGTTCGCGCTATAACAGGCTTTACCAGCTCTCTGTTCCCCGCGCGCGCTTGCTCCGCGTGCGGTCTGCGGAGGGAAGGCGAAAGAAAATGGCAGCTCGCTTGGCGGTAAATTTCGCTCGTTTAAAAATTAATTTCTCGTCATTAAAAAAAGATACAATTTTACGACTGATATTTTTGAGTTTATTTAAACATGATCTTTCAAATAGACCCAAGTTTTACCCAACCTGGACTTTTCCTTTAAATAAGGGACGAATTCAATTAATACTTTAATATTGAGACAAAGTGGCGTCACTACGACGTTATTGTTTGATTGGCGCTGAAATTTAATTGTAATATTAGTAATTACCATTAAATTTACTTTGAGAATCTAGATTGAAATAAGGGCGTTAGATTGTAACAGAAATTGTTTTTTTTTAATCGACTGATTTTCTCAATATTTCCGGATTTTTTTTCGTTACAATTTCGCTTTGCTTCTTGAAACGTTACCGAAAATTAGTTTAATTAGTTTCTGACGCACGTTTTAATTAGTCGTTTCAAATTTTTAGCGTGGATCAATTTTTTTAAACAAAAATATATATAGTCACAACGGTCGAAATATAAGAATATATTTTTAAAATCGCGGTACTTTGGATAGGCATGCCGAAATGGTGGTATAAGATTGTAGTACTTCCGACAGTTATAACCTAATGGCGGTACAAGATGGTAGTACTACGGCAAGATATGCCGAAAATGTGGTACAAGATAGTAGTGCTTCGGGAAAACATGCCTAAATTGCGGTACAAGATAGTACTGCTTCGGGAAAACATGCCAAAATGGCGGTACAAGTAATTAGTGCTTCGTCAAAATATGCCTAAATTGCGGTACAAGATAGTAGTGCTTCGGATAAATATACTTTCATGGTGGTAGAAGATAGTAGTAGGCTAAATAGCAATACTTCGGCAAGATATGTTGTCGTGGTGGTACTAAATAGCAATACTTCGGCAAGATATGACGTCATGCCTGTACACAATAACAGTTCTTAAGCAAGATATACCTTCATGGCGGCTTAAGAATCTTGCCGAAATACTGCTACTGATATGAAAAGTATAGGTCTTCTCAAACATTCTTATATTTCAATTTATAGACATTTCTTTCGGGCTATAAGCAAAGAGTACGTGTACTAGAGATGAAATCGCGGGGTAGGGTGTAATCTATAATGCCTTAGAGTGAGCTTAGATGGGTGCCGCGCCACTACCGGATTCTGCGCTAATCACGATTATTCAAATCTTTTCGTACGTTAATATTTACCTCTTTTAGTTTTCATTCTTTTTTCTAGTTTGGTTTGGAATATTTGTGGTATAAATCGTTCTTTAAGTTGTTTCTCAATAACTAAAGGGCGCAACGTCTCCGAAGGCTACCGTAGTGGCGCTGCGGTACTGTGATTTGGGGTTTTAAACATCGGCATTCCATCCCCCTCTAAGGCTCCGTCAACACATAGAAACTACAGCAGGAATAGAAAGAGTCGATGAAAAGTGTTACGGGCTCGATACGGGCAAAAGGTTCTCGGTTCATTTCCGCTTGAATCTAATTGGCCGTCATTTCCAAAGCTTCTTTTTGATTGGACCAGAGATAACCGGAAATGAGTGGAGAACCTTTTGCCCGTGTCATCCTAGTAAATCACGTACAAAGGCAGGGCCTTCTATTCCTGTGGTAGTTTCTAGTTCACGTACTACTCTTTGCTTTGAGGATATTTTTCACGAAGTTTGGTTCTTGCTGGATTTTACGTTGAAAAAACGCTTCGCTTGAAGCACTCTAGATGATGTTTCAAGTTGAGTCGCTCTCGTTTGACACGCGCTGACAAATGTCTATTTCCGTTAGCTTGTCGTCGCTTCGACAATAAGAATTGCACAGCCCACGACGGCGTCATGATCTCGAACGGGACTTGCTTCTACAAGAGCGAAGTCACGCCGGAGGTGTGGGCCACCTTGGAGAACTCTACGGACAACACGAAGATGGCCAGCGACGAGTACTTTCACAACTACGTCCTGGACTTGACGGACGGGCTGCACGACCTGGGCGGCTTGAAATGGCAACTGGTCCTTTGTCTGATGGCCTGCTGGTGCATCGTCTTCTTCTGTCTCTTGAAGGGCGTCAAGAGTATGGGCAAAGTGGTCTACTTCACGGCGCTCTTTCCCTACGTGGTCCTGGTCATCCTTTTGATCCGCGGAGCCACTCTGGAGGGCTCCTACGACGGAATCATGTTCTATTTGACCCCCGATTGGAAGCGACTGTCCGAGGCTCGAGTCTGGGGCGACGCGGCCATGCAGATCTTCTTCTCCTTGTCTCCTTGCTGGGGTGGATTGATCACTTTGGCCAGTTACAACCGATTTCACAATAACTGCTTCAAGTAAAGTGCCTTTCACGATGTAGTTTGAAGGCTTTTTTTTTGATAAATATCATCTCCATTAATTTTGACAACGTACGCTTAAAGTAAAACCAAAATAAATTAGATTGATTATTATTTTTAGTACGGAACTTACACCGATGCATGGAGAAAAGAACTGTTGAGGAATGGTAAAAATAAGGGGAGACTAGCGGGATAATGGAGGCTGACCAAAAAGGAGTCGACACCCATGATGACGTTTAAGTGGCGAATTTGGAACTTTGACGCAGCTGCTTTACTCACGAAAAAATAACCCGTGTTGACCTCCTTTGAGTTAGCCACCATTCTCCCGCTGTAATAGGCCTTTCCATAAAATATTTCTACGTCACCCACCACCAATTTCGCTAAATCTAAACAAAAAGTTGGCTGTACTTTTTGCATTTTCCGGTAAGATTTCCCCAAACATTTTATACGGACTCACGGAGCTCGGGTTAGGCTTAATGACTTCGTAGTTCAAACTGATTTAAATTTATTTTTGATACTAATTAAATTAATTATTATTGCAATACTCATATCAACTCTGTTAAAGTATTGTTAATACTATATATTAGCTAGTATTTTATGATAAACAACAATCTTTACCTGATACACTACTGTGGCTGTCAATGAAATGTTAAGCCTTAGTTTACAAGGCTATAAACATCAACTGTTAAACATCATCGATACCGTGCTAAATTTTTCGTTATTTTAAATATTTAAATCATTTCCTTTTATGACTAGTTAAATAAACAAAATATATTTATACTTTAAATATTTGATATAACAAATTTATTAATATCACTTGGATTAACTTTAATGCGCCGTGTTTTGTTACTTTGTAAATACTTACACTTGGTAGCAGACGACATACCGAGCTCAAGAGTCGAGCCAGGGTAAAAACAAGGAGTAATATATATAACGTTGATCGAAATCATCCTTGCAAAAACAGTTTTCCTTCCCACTTTTACCGTAACGAACATTTTATGGAAAGGTCTATTACAGGGACGCCTTAACTTATTTTGTCTTACCTTTTCTCCATGTCCGAGCTTAAGGAAACATTCCTTTATGATTACATTTCACTAACAAAAACAGTTGAGATGGAAACGCGTTTGTCAAAAAGCTTCCAAAAAAGAGCCATTTATTCCTCTTTGAAATGAACCCGAGATTATCCGTTACTTTAGGGATATGATGTTCATATCAATCGGAAATTGCGGCACCAGTTTCTTCGCTGGTTTCGTCATTTTCAGCATCATCGGATTCATGGCCCACGAACTGGGCGTCCCCGTCTCTAAGGTGGCTTCGGAAGGTGCTGGACTAGCTTTCGTGGCTTACCCGGAGGCTGTGGCTCGCCTACCCGTCTCGCCGTTATGGGCCATCCTTTTCTTCTTCATGCTCATGACCTTGGGACTCGGTACTCAGGTAAGAGTCAATCGTAGGGTTCAGAAAAAAAAAGCGTAGATACTGAACCCGTTTTCAACCGATTTAGTTTACGTTGATCGAAACGGTGGTGACGACGCTGGTTGACACCTGGCCCGAACGATTGCGTCATCGCAAGTCTTTCGTCCTATTAGGCGTTTGTATCGTTATGTTCTTTGGTGGTTTGTCGATCTGTACTAAGGGAGGAATGTACGTTCTTCAACTGATGGACAACTACTGCGCTAGCTTCTCGGCCCTGATCATTGGCTTTTTCGAAGTCGTCGTTATTTCGTGGATTTATGGTAATATCCAATGTCCTTTTTTTCCCTGATCGACGTATGGGTATTCATCGCTTACTGGTACTTTGAAGGTATCGACCGATTCTTGGAGGACATGAAGGTAATGCTGGGTCATTACCCCTTCCACCGTCTCTACTGGAAGGTGCTCTGGAAGTACCTGGTCCCGGTGTTCATCCTCTTCATCCTAATCTTCAGCTGCATCGATTTGAAGCCCACTCAGTATGGCGGTTACGTCTACCCTCCTTGGGCGACCGCGATCGGCTGGATGTTTTCCCTTACTTCCGTGTCGGCTATCCCTATTGTGGCCTGCTTCAAGATTTACGAGGCTCAAGGATCTATTTGGCAGGTTGGTTCTCGCTTCTGCTATCGTCATAGTCGATAATTAAAAATAACGCTCAAAAAGGCCGCCGAATCCAATGAGGTAGAATATGAACTAGAGATACAAACATATCTGGAATTCACGGGACACGTTTTATTTGAGTAGGAGAATTAGGCTTAAGTCTCAACTTTATCCAATCGTTTTGGCGCCATCTGTTTCTATAAGCAGACACTTTTGCAAAATATATTAAGGTGTAGTTGTCCAATAACACGATAGATGGCGCCAACACTATTTGATTAAGTTCATTTACTAGGCCTGACTCACCAACCCAACTGTCGGCCCTGGTAGGCGGATTTGGATCTGTATTTATTCTACCTCATTGGTCGAATCACGGCTTAGGATAAATTTTACCATTGAATTGGGAATAGTACTGCTAGAATGAAAAAGGCGCGTTCGCAAAACAAATTCTGAAATTTAGAGTCGGCGCATTCAGCCATCAACTCTATCATTATACGGCTGGCGCCATCTATCGCTTTCAAAGTACACTAGTACTATTAATTCAATTGTATGGGATATAGTTCCCGCCGCGGATAGCGCCACCGACAAATGATAGAGTTCTCAATTTTGAAAAATTTGTTTCGCGGAAGGCAGATTGAAATGGTCATTCTAGCGGTACTATTCCCAATTCAATTAATTTTACTGTGCGCCGAAAACGTCCGCCATTTTCCTTCTATAAGAACAGGGCAGCCAGGCAAATGTTTAACAGCCTGCAGTGTTGCCATATTATAATTATTTTGTTTGAATTACACCAAAAATGGCGAACATTCTTTTTTCGGCCAAAGGAAAATTTTACGGAGTAGTATCGACTAGGACTATTACGATGGTTGTTTTTTCGAGCCGAGGCTTACGGACGCGTGTTTATTTTCTACGTTAGCGCATCGTCAAGCTGAGCAAGCCAACAGAACACTGGGGCCCTCGACTGCAACAACATCGCATCGAGACGCATAGTCCCAAGCACACTGATTCCCAGGTGCCACTGGCCTTGCCCAACGACGACATGGACGGTGACATAGACTATCCCGACGATTACCCCAAATTTCCTAACGGAGGTTACGTCAACGGTGGTAACTTTTACCGCTCTGTCAATGGAAGCGGTAGTTTTACCGGAAACGACGACACGGCGTCCGAGTCCGAGATGGGACTTCAGTTAACTGTGCCTCCGAGCAGCGTGAGAGAAACTGGCCTATAGGAATAGGCGTCGCACCCCCCTCCCCGAGAGCCACGCCTACGCGAGGAGTGACGTCGTAGCTAATCGAAATCCCAGCTTTCTATCGGCGCGCGGGGGTGCGCCCCTTCGCCGCGAGGTGGCGACACCAGGTTTTCTTCGTACCCCGATTTCCGAATGAATCGAGACGGCCGGCCGCTCCGTTTAAAATTAATATTTATCGCGTAATGTTGATAGTGAAAGCACGAATTAAATAATTATTAATATTAAATCCAAATGCGGAGTCGCCCGGAAAGAGATAAGAGAGGATTTATCGAGATAGTTCAGCCTTAGCTGCTGTAGGCCTAGTTCAATGTATGCACAAAAACTTGGCTAAAAAGTGAGGGCGAGGAGAAAGGACCTTTTGAACTCTAAAACGGCCAAAAATGAGGTTCCCCATCAAATTTTGTTCCTTGGCTAACATTTACGCCTTGTTATTATTTCGTGTACATAGATTGAAGAAAAAATTAATTCATTAAGAATTGGGTAGATTAGAAGAAATTTGATTTTTAGAAATTCTAACGAGGGCTTTTTTAAAATAACAGAATTTGACTCGAAAATGGTAGCGCCAACCGATGGAAACTGCTTATGGAAGGTTTTAATTGTAATTTTAATGGTCTGGTTACCTGAGAGAAAGCGTTGATTCAGTCTGTTCATGGATTCATCATGGCCAGGAAGAACTTGGAACCGGCACAGTTTTCATTTTCATGTAGTTCTACCAATTTTTTCAATATTTTTGTAAGAGTCAGATGCCCCCATCTAGTGAGCGGAATCGGAAGTATTAATAATGGCAACTTTCACAAATTCTAAATTTTAAAAATTTGTAGCTACTTCTAAATATACTTTTGAAAAATACAGCTGCTGTAACGAATTATTTTTATAAACTAATGTTTTTATAATATTAATTAATAATGAATAAAATTACCTTATAAATAAAAAACTACAAAATAATTCATAAATATAAATTAAATTTTTTAATTATCAATCTTATTTATACGCGATATGCAAATATAATATATAACGTATTAATAACATATAATTTCATTATAATAAAATAATAATTATTAGGAAAAATGTTTCTTATTCCGTTCAAGAGATGGTGCTCTAGACCTAAAAATCAAGATGGAGTCTGAAATGGGGCGGGGCGTCGGTATAACAGCATATCACCGAAGCTGTAAACTATGGTCCCAAGTTCTTCTTTTCATGGTGACTCGTTAAAATTGTTTTTCAAAACGTACGTTTCATCCATGAAGTAGTGTATCAGGAGGGCTGGCTTCCTTGTCCCTTAGGCGTAGCTTTGACTGTTTTACATTTTCACCTCTTCTCGACCCCTCTGAAACTCTACACAGTATGACCCCCAAATAAAATTTCGGAGAACGCCACTGTATCCCCGAGTTTCTAATGGATTACAGACGAAAACATGCTAACAGACGCTGCTTGCTTCATACTTTTCGACAGGGTTACCAGATCAAAAATCTCAATTAAAATCGTCAAAGGTAGTTTTAAAATCGATCCTTAGCGCTAAAGAGCGGACGATATTGATAATTTCCGAGGGTTCTCGTCACTTCATTTGTAGTCCATCGTGTTATTTAACAAAAAACCATGAAATTATTGTTATTGTTACTTATTTGTTTACAAAATATCAAATGAATAACCTTGTGGTTATTGATACGTGATAGTATCAACACTTTCATCTCTATTTGTTGACGATAACTAATGTAAAATATGGCAGCTTTAACTAGTTTTAGAATGACTAAAAATCAAATTCGCTAGGCACAGAGTACGTTTTGCTGTGTTCAGAAACTCTAACCTGTGCCTTTCCTTATTATATAAATAATTGTTTTTCTCGATTTTTTTTTATTAAAGTGAATTTTTTTAACCATATTATATAACGAAAACATTTGGACAAAGTAATGTATTATTTTATGATCGGAATTTTCGAATGTAAATATCTTTGTAATTAGGTTTCATTTTCGTGTTTTGCGCGCGTGATAACTTTACGGACAAACCATCTTTGTTTTATAATTTATTTAAATAAAACGCGCTCTACTATTATACCATTGAGAACCGCAACTGAAAATGCAAAAAATTAACTACACTATAAACTGTGCCATAAATTACACTTAACTACTGAACTAGAAAATAATTATTTCCCCATTCTCTAAATTAGAAATATTAGCTCAATTGAAAGGCTATGACATAATTAAAAATAATAACTATAAATGCGAAACTGTGTTAAAAATTTCAAATAGATTAATCAGAAATAACAATATTTTTTATTATGTTTCAAAATTTAATAATAATTCTATTAACAAAACTCATCAGAGTAGTAAAACACGTTTCTTAACCCACTCCGGCCGGATATCCAACCAGGCGGTCGTCTCACACTATAGCCTTTTATCATTAATATTTTGCGTTTTCATTGTAAAATTCGATTTTAAAGATTTTGATAAGTTCAAAACGTTAAAACTAAGAACATTCTAGTCTGTTAAAGATACGTTTTTGTCTTCCACTTATCCAAAATAAAATAATCAGAGGCCAATTAACTAAATTAAACCATCTAGAAATCGTCAAAACTATTCAAATTGTTATCGAGTATGGAATCGAGAAGTACAGGATTGTACTTCACTCTTTTGAGATTCGGTTTAAACGTTTGTAAAAATACCAATTCTGCGAAATATATCGTACATGTATAACATTTTAGTTCGTTGTGAATAACTGTGTCGTTATTTTGTAAATATCATTCTTTTGCTAAAAAAGTACTGGAATAATAGAGATGTTAAAGGCCGACTACATAAATCTTCGGTTTACTCTGTCTTTCACTGGAAGTAGGCTGACTGCATGGCACACGTGTATTGCAGTAAGCCTACTTCCAATGAAAGACAGAGTAAACCGAAGATTTATGTAGTCGGCCTGCCAGAGCTAGAAAACGCGTAAGGATAAACAGGCTGTAAGCAATAAAGCTACAATCCTATACGTTCCCTACGCGTTTTCTAGCGAGTGCTTAATCTGTCTAATATGAAAAAACCCTAAAACTAAGATATTGAAAACCTTGCATGACTAAAAATGTAATTTGATTTTTTCCTGGACAAAATTAATGAAGAATAGTACTGTTTTGTATGGGTGAAAAAGCCCTAATCATAATGTGAAAAATACAGTTCAATTATAATTTCAATCATATATTAATATTAGAAATATTTTTGTATTTTATTTCCAAGATCAGAAAGGACTTACTGAAATACTTATTACGTTAATTTCATTGAGTAGCCCGTAAATCAGTTTTGGTTTCAAGATTCAAAATTAATTTTGATCTTCTACACTCCTTTGTAATGGAATAGTTTGTTAACGAAAGATGGCGCCACGGTTTCCGTTGTCGTTATATTTTGCGTTTTCGTCTCCCAGTTTTTCCTCTATAGCGTATCGTTTGCTCTTCCTAGCTCGAGGAGGGGTGTTGGCTTATTCGCGCTACGGTTTGTGGTTCGCAATAAATGTTTTAAGTAAACCGTCAGTAGGTTAAATAACAGCGCGGGCGGGCCTAGAAAAATAAGAGGCGCAAAAAACATTCCGGAAAAATTATCCTAATTTAAAATGGGGCCCTAAAACGAATTTCGGGGCGACACCGTAGTTACTCCGCTACCGTAAGGTTGTTTTTACAATCTTTGACAATAACCATGAATGAGGAAACTGTACTGGTAGATAAAGAACAAAAGCAGTGGCGTAGCTAGCATGGGTGACACCCGGGGCGGATATCATGGTGTGCTACTTACTAGACTCTAGTTTGTGTAAGTTATTTTTTTCACGGTTGGGTGTCACCCCCAAATAACGCCCAAACGGGTGGCACCCGGGGCGGACCGCCCCCACCGCCCCCCCCCCCCTAGCTACGCCACTGAACAAAAGTTAAATGAACCAATAGATTAGGGTAATCGAAAACTTTATTTACCGAGGAAAAGGGTTCATTCAATTCAAAAATGTTTTTTAATATGAATTTTTAAGGAAGGCATATTTTTTTGGGTTTCTTTACAAACGTGACACCTCAAAGGAGAATCTAAAAAACCTTTGGCTTTACCGGGGTGGTTGCAGTTAATTTTACCATGGTCTTCCAACTCTTTCGTAATTTTTTCCGATTCAACAAAGTATTCGGTGGTGAAGGAGTTCCAGTGTTTCTTTGTTTTCAAGCAGGGAGAATCCATATCCGTACTAATGACGTGCAAATGCAAGTGGGACATACTGGGTACGGCGTGATAACCCAATCGAAATTGGCCTCCCTGCTCTTCCGCCACACTCAAACCCTCTCGGTGCATGTGTTTCAAGAGATCCAGATGCTTTATCTCGAGAGACTTCAAATTTTGGATATTTTCTTTCGGGAGGACTAAGAAATGATGTTTGGCTTTGGGGTACTTATCTTTAATGATGACAATTCTATCGTCTTCCTTGATTTTCAATTCAGGATCGTTCATGGAAGCGAGAAGACCCATTTGCCAAGGTTGATTAGCCGGCCTTTTCGCGGAGTTCTCCGATTTGGATTCGTTTTTCCTCTTTGACATATTTATTCTATAATTTAGGATCTTTTTAAACTCTATTCGAAATTTAAAGTTGAAGTTTATCTATTTTTTAATTTTTATTGACGAGCGATGTCTAGATGTCAACTCTCAGCTGTATTTTGAGAAATCGCAGACTAGAACGCAGACGACAGTGACGTTGAGACGCGAAACGTTTAGCAGGGCTGCCACCAGCCCGTTTTAATAATAAAAATATTTTCGAAACACTCGATTTCGATGTTTAAAATGACCAAGTTTAATTATTTCATTATTAAACTATTTAGTCAAATAGGTTTACTGGATTATGCAATAGACGCTGCAATAAAACATCTTCAAGGAAATTGGCAAGAAGTAATGTTTCCGAGAGCCAGGACCTGCAAGTTACTGTTTATATATAATGGAAACTTTTCACCTATACGGTATGCAACAAGGGTTCCCTTTTAACCAGGTAGCTTTTTTGGATCTAATAGGGCTCAGAAAAAACACAAAGTGTTGTTTACAGGTGAAAATTCAACTTACTTGAATTATTTTTGGGATGCAGGAATGGCTAGCTTATTGTTTAAGCGGCCATAAACTTAAAACCTTGGCTACTCCATTGCAATAGTTTTCAATTCAAAGGTGATACCAGATGTGGATAATGTGATTCGTATATTTGTGGCCCCAAATCGGTTCATTCAAAAGGGCATTAGTACAAAACAGTACATGTAGTAAGATGATAATTGAAATTGGCACTTCATACAACGTAATACAACTATAATGGGCACATTGTAATTTTTCTGTGTTTGGACTTCGTGTGTAGTTTAAAATTGAATTTAAGAAAACTGTCTGCTCGTTCAAAATTATCTCTGCACAACAGCTGAAAGTTCAAACGAAAAACCTTGAAATTCAAAAAACGTCTGCTATTTCATCACATATTTAAAGGGCAACGCAAGTGACCATACAGGGGGGTAAATTATCTTATAGATAAAAAAAACGACTGTAAAAAAAGCAGAACCATATTTGCCGAATTTATTTTGTATAAATGCGCCTCTCGCGGTTTTTACGCAAAATCCATGTATTCTTTAGTCGCGAAAATGGCCGAGGAAAGTGAAGTCTCCGTGCTTACCGACAAAATCGGATCCTAAACTTCTACAAAATAAATGTAATAAAAAAAGATAAATATTCTGTCGGGGTATAATAATAGGGAAATTGTTAAGGGAGACGGGATATAGGAGTGTGTGTGGTGTTGAATTTTCTTAATCCAATGTGAGGCTAGCGGCAGAGATTTACTGCGTCCAAGGCCTAATGTTTCAACTTCCATTATTAAAAATATTCAATTCACAAATAATTTTATTCCAAAACATTGTTAAATCGAAAATATCAAAGTCCAACTCTCGGAAACTAACCCAGTTCTTTTCTCCATAATAAATAAATTAAGCTAGGCCTAAATTCCTGGGTTCGTTGATTGCGTTTTTGATTTCGTTTTTGAGTATTTTGTAAAACCAATCGTTAGATAGTCGCGTGTCTTTCTGTGCTCCGCGATTTCCCAGTTTTCCGTAAGTCTTAATGTTTCCAGTTGCTTTCAACTTAGTTTTTCGGCATCCTGAGTTTATCGGTAATTATCCCACTGTGTTTCGCTGCGTGCCGGTCTGTTGCTATATCCTTAAAACATTAGCTTTCCCCTCCGTCCCCCGAGCCTAGGCTTAGTGCATCGCCTCTTCGTCTTTGTTAGTTCTCTTCGCGCGCTTTTCCCAGCCGCTGACGTCACCGAGACGGTATGTCGCACACAGCTGCGACCACCGCTAAGAGTGATTCCACACCCCCGGCTGGGAGTGCCAGGCTTCTGACAACACAGCAGCTGACAATCAAGATGCCGCTTTGGATACTGAGGCGGATCCCGCTCCGCCACTCCCCCCCGAAGACGGCCCCCATTGCTATCAAGATTGTGCAATGCATCGTAAAAACGAAAAGGCTGGAAAAATGCTAGCATGTGCATATTGCCGTCGTTGGTTCCACATGGCCTGCAACAACATGGGACCGCAAACCAAGGTCCATGGCATCTGGGCATGCTCCAATTGTGAGGTCCTCCCCTATCAACTCTCCAAGAAACTTCGCCTCTTCGAGAAGCGGATCACAACGCTGACTGCCCGTTTGGCCTGCCTACCTAGAAACGGATTACCAAGCTCTCCGTCGACAACTCCTAGAAACCCAGCAGTTACGAAAGGGGACTCTGTCTTTCGCGGCAACCCCCCAGCCCGCTATCGACCGGCACGTGCCGCCAGTGCTTCTTCTCGGGCTCCTCGCCAGACTGCAGCACTGAGGGATACCGAACGGGGTTTGGCCCCGCCCATCCCTCCGAAAGGCCCTCACCAGGATTGGCAGGTTGTCTCTCGGAAGAAGGGGAGACGCCCACGGGAACAGATTAATTCCGCGCCTTCCGAGGCTTCCCCGCAGCGCCGACACTCAATCCAAGGTGCGGCTCCCACTGGAACCACAACTCTCCAGGCTGCTGAGGCGACCATAGGCATCTACGTCTCCAGACTTCACCCTGAGTTGTCTTCCGCGGCCCTTGAGACCTTCCTCGAAGGCCACGGCATCAGCCCCTTCGGACTTCGACTTCGCACCTTGTATCGGCAACCTTTCCAGACATGTTTTTTGACGTCAGTCCCGCCCAGCTTGACGCAGCTCTGGACCCCACTACATGACCAGAGGGAGTTTCTTTTTCCAAAAGTGAAAAAGCTTCAAGTCTGCGTCCCCCGATGAAATGGGGCACCAACATGGCCATAAACGGCTCTCCGATGGCGGCCAAAATTTCAAAAACACTTCTAATCTCGAAAGTCCACATTTCTGTCACGCCTATTATCGCCCTGCGCCCACGGGTCTGGCACCGGGCCTGCCTGACGCCCGACCCGCGGCTCATTGACTCGGCCGCGGAAACCTCTCCCTACTGTACACCAACATTGACTCTCTCAAAACTAAACACTTTGCCCTCCGTACTCCCTTCATCGCGGTGACTGAGAGCAAATTGGACGCTTCCATCTCTTCCTTTGAGCTCTTCGGTCCTGATTTTGAAGTGTACCGCAAGGACAGAAACCTGAAAGGCGGTGGTGTATGTCTGGCAATCAGCAGGGACTTCAAGTCTTACCCCCTGGACCTAAACACCGACGTCGAAGCGGTCGCCGCCAGGGTGAACATCGGTCCCTCCTGCCTCAGACTATGCTGCATCTATAGGCCCCCGTCAGCCAAGGCTTCCTACACCAAGCGACTTAACTCTCTCCTTGGGCGCCTCACTGAGAGCCAGTCTGACCTCATCATAGTCGGAGACTTCAACTTTCCCAGCATTGACTGGCCTACGCTCGAGAGTCCCTCGTCAGAGGCTTCCAGCTTTCTCCACACAATTTTGGTCTCTCATTGATCGTGGACTTAGAAGAATAATTTACTCAGTCAGCTTAACTTTTAAAAACAATTTATTATTTACATTACTGATACGAATACATGACTTGACCAGACCAGACTGCTCTACGATTAGATTTAAAATTCCTTATATATACAAACTAAAAAATACAATACAAATAAAATTACACAATGTTCTGGTTTTTTTACGTTTGCGTCATTTTTAAATGGGCTTAAAATATGCTAACATAAACAAATTAAGTTTACGCTATTTTACACCCAAAATTCCGCCCGTCTTGAAAATTTTGATTTTAAATACTCGATTCAAGTAGCAAAGGACATAATTTTACTATTGGTCGTTTGATTTGACTATCCATGGTTTTGATTGTGGCTACTCGAACACGGTCATCTGCTCCCGGGTGCACCTCCAGAATTCGACCCATCTTCCATTTGGTTGGCATCATGTTCTCGTCTTTCAACAGGACCAGGTGCCCGATCTTGAGATTTGGATGAGGTGCTGCCCATTTCGGTCTCTGTTGCAAACGGGACAGGTATTCCTGGCTCCAACGCTTCCAGAATTGTTGCAACAGCCTTTGACTGAACTGCCATCGTGACAACTGATTGATCGGAGTTGCAGTTAGATCAGGCTCGGGAATGGCGGTTAACGGTCCTCCAACCAAAAAATGGCCAGGCGTCAAGGCAGAAAGGTCGCTGGGATCCGTGCTCATAGACGTCAACGGTCTCAAATTAAGGCACGCTTCAATTTGACGTATCAGCGTCTGAAATTCTTCATACGTTAGTGTAGCGTTACCAGTAACCCTCTTTAAATGATACTTCATAGATTTGACTCCAGCTTCCCAAAGTCCTCCGAAATGAGGGGAAGCTGGGGGATTGAAACGCCACTGGATTTCTTCTTCCGTTGACCATCTGGTTATCTGAGACTGGGTTGACTTCGAAGACAGGAATTTTATGAAACTCTTCAACTCGCGATCTGCTCCGATGAAGTTCGATCCGCAGTCCGAATAGATATTTGCGCATTTTCCCCGACGAGAGACGAACCTCTTTAGGGCTGCTAAAAACGCTTCAGTCGTCATATCACTTACGAGTTCTAGGTGTAACGCTCTGGTAACAAAGCAAGCAAAGAGTGCTACGTATGCTTTAAGAGACTTCTGACCACGCCCCTTTCGCATGGTTATTTGGAATGGTCCAGCGTAGTCGATTCCGCAGTTCAGGAAGGCTCGGGTTTGAAAGACTCGGGTCATCGGTAAGTTACCCATCAATTGTTTTGCTGTTTTGGCTTGTTGACGAGTGCAACGAACGCAGCGACAAATCTGAAATCTTACTGCATCCCGCATACCCAGAATCCAGTACTTTCGTTGTAGACAGGCCATTAATAGTTGGGGACCGCCATGTAGTTGTTTTACATGCTCGTAGTTGATAATGAGATCGGTCAAACAGCTTCGTCTTGGTAATATCATCGGGTGAATCTTGTCTGGCGACAATTGAGTATTTTGAAGACGGCCTCCGACCCTGATAATCCCATACGGATCGAGGGATGGATATAATGTCAAAAGTTTGCTTTTCCTGGACAAATCTTTCTTCTGCTTTAGTCGCTCGTAGTCTTCAGCAAATGTCTCCTGCTGCGTTCGTGGGATCCAAAACAGTAGTGCGTTTTTCCGTTCTTCTGTGGACAATGGTCTAGTATGCTTGGCTTCTCTGACGCCGTGACGAAGTCGTGCGTTATGAGCTATTCGTTTAAGGTACGCTGTGACGTTGATCAGCATACTTAGCGAGGAGTACTTCTGAAGGAGATCGTTGTTTACTCGACAATGAGTGACGATCGGTATAATCGATTTCTCTTCTGCACCGCATTCTGTCGGCTCTGCAGTTGATACCCTAGCTTCTGTGGGTGTCCAACTCCGCAGCCATATTGGTCCGGTCCACCATAGTTCATGTCGTCGTAGCTCTATTGCTTGGAGACCTCTAGAGGCGCAATCGGCGGGATTGGAGTCGCCGGACACATGATGCCAGTGTGCGGTTGGGAGAAGCTCTTGAATTTCAGCCACGCGATTGGCCACGAATGTTTTCCAGCGTTGTGGCGCCGACAGAATCCATGCCAAAACAATCGTGGAGTCAGTCCAGCAATGAACGGTGGAGAATCTTTTTCTCATTGAGGTTTGAACGACTTGGATTAGTTTCGCCAACAAGAGATGATAAAATACGCGAAAAAGTAGATTAGTCCATAATTAAAAGGGATAATATAGCTAAATCCTAAACAAATTTGAAGAAATAGATCTATTTGATCCGAGTTTCGCGTTTTTTGCTCGAAGACCTATTGGGTACGAGTTAGTAGTAAGTTTTTTAATTTCTTCAAATTTGTTTAGGATTTAGCTATATTATCCCTTTTAATTATGGACTAATCTACTTTTTCGCGTATTTTATCATCCTTCTCACAGTCCATAGGTGGTTTCTTCTAACTTAACTTATCGTATATTCTATTCTCCACCACACTCCCCCTTTTCGGCTTTCCGTTGCTATATGCAACGCGTTTTGAAATTTTTAAGGTTTAGGCTTAGTTTCTCCTTTAGATTTAACAGTCGCCAGCCAGATTTCCCGCACGGTACTGATGAGTTCCAAATAGAACGAAACCGGTCTACCGTTGGAATTTCTGGCTATTTTATTTAATTTTAATTTAGTTTATTACTCGAAGATCTATTTGATCCGAGTTTCGCGTTTTTTGCTCGAAGACCTATTGGGTACGAGTTAGTAGTAAGTTTTTTAATTTCTTCAAATTTGTTTAGGATTTAGCTATATTATCCCTTTTAATTATGGACTAATCTACTTTTTCGCGTATTTTATCATCCTTCTCACAGTCCATAGGTGGTTTCTTCTAACTCGCCAACAAGAGAGCCCCGCATAACTCCAATCTTGGTAAGGTGGTCTTTTTTAGCGGGGCGACCCTCGTCTTCGCTACTATCAATTGGATTTTGACCTGACCTGTTCTTGAAGTAGTTTTTAGGTAGATTGCAGCCGCAAATGCATCGCTGAAACCGTGCAAACTTTGTTCTTGTATTTCTTCCTGCGAGATATATCGTGCTGTCGTAATCTGTTCAATGTTAGTTAAGTCCTCTCTGAACAGTTGCCATTTTCGAATCATGGACATCGGTAACTCTTCGTCCCAATCTTTCTTTAACTGCCACATGTCTTGTAGCAATAACTTCGCTACGATCGTGACTGGAGCGAGCAGTCCCAGAGGGTCAAAGATTTTCGCCGTGTCTGATAGGATGGTGCGTTTCGTAATGATGGCTCTGGCTTCCGGAGACGTGACTGTGAACGTGAAATGATCTGGCGTCGGAGTCCATTGTAGGCCCAATGTTTTGACGGTTTCATCGCCGTCCAGCAGCAACGACCCTTGACTTTCTCGGAGTTCCGGTGGGAGATTCTCCACTAGTACCGGATCATTAGATGTCCATTTCCTGAGTTCGAAACCCGCATCTCCTGTTGCTTGAAGGAGTTCTTTCTGAAGTTGTAGCCCTTCGGATCTTGTTTGGACACCCGTCATCAAATCGTCCATGTAGAAGTCACCGGACAACGATGCTGATGCTAGAGGTAACCCGTCTTTTACATCTCGTGACAATTGTTGAAGAACCTTGGTCGCTAAGTATGGCGCCGACGCTGTACCATATGTGACGGTTACGAGCTGCTGTTCTTCTAATGGCTTTGCTGGATCGTCTCTCCAAATGATACGCTGCCAGGTCGTGTCATCGGGGTGAATCAGGATTTGTCGAAACATTTTGGCAATGTCGGCTGTCATCACGATTGGCCAAGAACGAAATCTAAGTAGAAGGTTGATGAGATCGTCTTGCAATCTCGGTCCAATCAGTAGCGTGTCATTGAGTGATTTTCCAGCCGTAGTTTTTGCGGAAGCATCAAAGACGACGCGGAGTTTAGTGGTCGTGCTTGAATTCTTGATGACCGCATGGTGAGGCAAGTAGTATGCCGTCTCGGTATCTTGCTTTGGCATTACTGACTTCATGTGCCCCATCGTTGCATATTCCTTCATGAAGGTGCGATACTGATTGTACAAGTCTGGATTGGTTTGTAGGCGACGTTCCAGACACAGGAATCTTTTGACTGCTGACTTCCGAGAATTACCGAGTTCCTTTGGATCTGTTTTAAACGGGAGACGAACGATAAATCTTCCTGTCTTGTTTCGAGTATAAGTGGCTTCAAAGATCTGCTCGCATCGTTTTTCGTCGATCGTCAGTAGCTGCGGGGACGTAACCTCCTCTATCTCCCAGAATTTCGCCAGTTGCTCATCCAGGGTACAGCCATGGATTTGGATGGACGTCGTCAGAACCGATACTTCTTCTTGGCATAATGAACCTCCGATCGCCCAGCCAAAAACAGTCTTGAAGGCTACTGGTAAGTGTCGTTTTCCTTGACGTTTCCCTTCTTCGATGACGTTGAAATAAACATCAGCGCCTAGAAGGACATCGACTGGACTTGATACGCAGAATGTTGAATCGGCGAGTTTCAGACCCTTTATGTGTGGTAGATGACTCGAGTGGATCGAATGACTGGGTAAGTTCTCGGTAACCTTCATTAGGATTAAGGCTTCTACTTCCAAAATATGGTTGGCCTTTGTCTTGATGTGTAGCTTCACGCTTCCCCGTGAAGTTCCAATGCCGGAACCTCCTATGCCACCGATAGATAGATTACAGCGAGTACGTTTTAATTGCAATCTTCTGATTCCTGGTTCGCTGATAAAAGTGACTTGAGATCCAGAATCCAATAATGCTCGTAGCGGTTGAAAATGACCAGTGTCATTCTCGACTTGAATAACCGCTGTTGGTAGGAGTACTTGAAAATATCCAGACCTCTTAGTTGATAATGACGATAGTTCCCTGGATACATGTGCGAACACTCCTGGGCTGGAACTGTTTGATTCTTGATTTGGACGATGAAGTAAGCTGTTGTGTTTTAATTTGCACAGTTTACAAGTACCCCATCTGCAGTCGCTACTCTGATGATCGCCCCGTAGGCAGTTGAAACATAATGAGTACTTTTTCACAAAGCTCCAACGCTCTTCGACGTTGGCCTTCAGGAATTCGGGACACTTGTAAATTGCGTGATCATCGCTGCAAATGATACATTTTCCCTTTACGGCTCCATGATGAGAGGTCATATACTTCCTTTGATGAGTAGATTATCTCGTTCTTGAAGCTACTGCGGACGATTGTGATGCAGCCAGTGCTCGGGCCCGCTGTTCTAGGAACGTAGATAGTTCTTCATACTTCGGACGTTTTGTTCCAGTCATCGACAATTCCCATTGACGCCTTGATTCGAAGTCCAATTTTTCCTTGACTGCGTAAATCAGTACTGCATCCCATTGATCTACTGGTTCTTGTAATACATTCAGATGTCGTATCGATTAACCGCCGTAGAGCTGAGGACGATTCCTCTTTCACTGATGGCTGATTGAATAATCGTCGAACGTGTGCTTCTATGATTTCTCGTGAATTGTGGTACCGATTCTTGAGGATATCCCAAGCTTCATTATAATTGCCGTCTGTGAGCTGAAGCGACTGAATAAGGAGCGCAGCATCACTGTACGTAGCATTCTTTAGATAGTGCAACTTCTGAGCCCCTGATAGTAGCGTGTTGTTATGTACTGTGGCGACGAATAAGTCGTGGAACGGGAACCACTCGATGTAATTACCACCGAATCTTGGAAGGTCGATTGGCGGGAGTCTAATGTCGGGGGTAGGCTTGGATGGTACAATAGCAGTTGCTAAAGCCGCCGCTGATCTCTTGGCATCGGCATCTAGAAGGAGTCGTTCCATCGTCTCTGATCTCGTCATGATGTTGTTATACTCTGTATCGTGACCATCTGATTCGTCTGGCTTGCAATTATGCATAATTAATTCTTGGACTCTGTCTAGCTCGGCGGTCAGCTTCTGTATCTTGTTAAGATAAAATAGCACCTCTGAGTCAGTCAGGGCTATCAGTTCACTCGTGGTCAATGGTTGTAAAATGTTGTTTTCCAGTCGGGTGACTTGACTTTTGATATTCTTACGTTTATTCAGGATTGCGTCCATGATGACTGGCAACGTTCTTGACTGATTGCTGAGTTGAAATTAAGGATTTCCAAGTATCTCACGAAATGATAGCTGGAACCAACGAGATTGAGGCGTAAATTCAATCGATGCGTTCGTATCCGGCTCGACGGACCAAAAATGATCGTGGACTTAGAAGAATAATTTACTCAGTCAGCTTAACTTTTAAAAACAATTTATTATTTACATTACTGATACGAATACATGACTTGACCAGACCAGACTGCTCTACGATTAAATTTAAAATGCCTTATATATACAAACTAAAAAATACAATACAAATAAAATTACACAATGTTCTGGTTTTTTTACGTTTGCGTCATTTTTAAAAGGGCTTAAAATATGCTAACAAAAACAAATTAAGTTTACGCTATTTTACACCCAACACTCATCTCACCCAACGTGTCACAGCACCCACCCGAACCAAGGACTCCGTCGCCAACATTATCAACCTGGTACTAGTCTCTGATGACAGCCTCGTCGAAGACGTCTCAAATCTTCCTGGGGTCAGCGATCATGACTTTCTCTTACTCAACATCCATGGCGTTCGCCCACAGCCTCGAACCATCCCTCGCTCCGTTCCAAATTTTAACAAAGCCGACTTCACTGCGATAGCGGACTCGCTGGCGGCTGTCAACCTGAGAAAAGCCACTTCTATTGCTGCGGCTTGGAGCGATCTAACTTCGGCCATCGCCCGGGCGGTTGAGGCTCATGTCCCAATCTTCCGTGGGTAGGCTCGGCTCTCCGGCGTCTGATGCGAATTACCAAGCGCCGCTACAATCGCTCCCGACAGTACCCTTCGGCTGCCAACACGCAAGCCTTCACTCGGCATCGGGCCATTGTCAAATACGCCCTCCGTGCTGCACGAACCCATCACGTGGACAAGGTGGCTTCCGACCTCACGACCCACAGGAAACAATTCTACCAGCTCGTATTCAAGAAAGCGAAGGTGACTGGAGTTCCTGACCTCTCCGACTCCGGGCGAACTTACTCCACTGCAACCGATAAAGCCAATCTCCTGGCTTCCACCTTCCGACGCTCCTTTCCAGCATATGCTGTGGAGACCGTTCCCCTCTTGAAATCCCGGGCCCTGCCAATGCCTGACATTAGTTTCTCGGTTCAAGGAATTCATCAACTCCTCAAAAAGGTCAAACCACATAAAGCTCCGGGCCCTGACGGCATCCAGGCTGTCATCCTGCGCAGGTGTGCTAATGCGTTAGCCGCTCCTCTGACTACCCTTTTCCAGCTCTCCTATGATACGGGCGAAATTCCGGAGGACTGGCGTCGGGCAAACGTCACGCCGATCCCGAAGGGTGGTGACAAGTCAAATCCAGCGGAGTACCGTCCGATGAAGCTGATGAGCAAGTAACTGCTTCTTCAATCTCGGCCCACTTTATCCAGCACAACCTTATGAGTCCGTCCCAGCATGGCTTCCGTAGTGGGTTCAGTACGGAAACCCAGCTCCTCTGTTGTGTCGAAGACTGGACTTCTGGGCTAGAACAAGCTGGCCGAGTCGACATCATATTTCTCGACTCGGTTCCGCATGAGCTCCTCAAGGCCAAACTTCACTCATACGGAGTCAGGGGTCGTACCCTTAACTGGCTATCTGCCTATCTTGAAAACAGGCAATTTCGAGTGGTGCTGCGACTGGCTTCCGGCTTCTTCTGGCGTCCCACAAGGGCTCGGTCCTGGGGCCGCTCCTCTTCATTATCTACATTAACGACATCGGAGAAAATGTCGTCTCCACACTTTACATCTTTGCGGATGATGTAGCGCTCTCCAGGACGATCTTCTCGCCACAGGACTGCGTTGTCCTCCAATCTGACCTAAACACCATCGGCGACTGGAGCGAGCAGTGGCAGCTTCCGCTAAATTCAGCCAAGTGCTCCGTTCTCTCTCTTCACAGAGTTGGGCAACCTGTTCACCCAGTGAAATATGCCCTCCTAGGGGCTGACCTTCGTTCTGTCTCCTCTCAACAGTATCTCGGTGTGACCCTAACTGATACCCTGGAGTGGTCCACCCACATTTCTCGCGTCACTGCCAAGGCCGCCAGGGCCCTGGGCTTCATCCGCCGACACTTGTCCCACTGTTCCTTTGCGACAAAGTCATTAGGAGTTCATACTTATGTATTCCCTATTTTGGAGTATTGCTCAGCAGTCTGGTCTCCGTCAACAGTGAGTGGCGCCCACGCGGTTGACACTATACAGCGCCGTGCCCTTCGCTTCGCGGCCAGTGTTGGTTTCGCGTGGAGTACATCTATGACCAACGTACTCAAGAACAAAAAATGGAACACTCTTTCTTTGCGACGTCGGTTAAAGCGTCTCGTCATCGGAAACAGTGTGGTTCACCGCTCCTGTAGTGCGCTTGCTCCCCTCTCGGTGGCCCTGTCCGACTGGCGTCGCCCTCCCAGAGGAAATCGTGCCACCTCCATGATTCTTCCGGGCTTCCGACTCTCTGTGCGCAAGCATTCATTTCTTCCCTCCTCCGTTCAGGAGTGGAATTCCCTTCCTGATTATCTCAAAGATATCCCCAACAGGGCCCAATTCCGAAAGGCCCTTGCTGCGTACCTGAACCTGTACGACTAGCTCCTCCTTGTCTCGACGAGATGGGTTTATAACCCTTTGTCGGGCGTAAACTGAACTAAAGAACTAAAGAACTGCGAGCAAACTCAGCGAAGAAAATCGAAAAATTCGCGAATGAGAGCGACATTGCGCCACGTGGCTACACCAAGGAGAATAAGGCTTTCGCGCTGTATAAAATCATCCTTGGAAAACCTACTTACGGCTTGTTGAAGAAAACATAGTTCCCCCCCTGCATGAGCACTTGCGTTGCCCTTTAATTGACGGATATTAATAGCACATGGCGTTATATAAGCTCGAAGCTTTTAACGAAAATGCTATCCTAGCATTTGAATGAGTAATGAGAGTTCCCACAAACTGCACCGTGACATACAATAGCGAAAGCGGGAAATTATGGCATGATCTAGTTTAAAGAAAGTTCCCTTTTGACGCTACTCCAAAAATACTAGTTTCAATGATGATTTGGGTATAATTTCCTACTGTTTTTTTACTGTGCGGTTTGAGCATGTTCTGCCGCGTAGCTTTCCCCACGATACTTTTGTTCAGACTTGGAAATAGCGGGAGTCTTGGGGCCAATGGCTCTTAAAAAAAATAAGGTGGCCCTTAAAATAAATCATTCGAAAGGGGTTGTGAGCCACCGGGGCTCCCAAATTAAATAAAAAATATATATTACAAATATCATGGACATTTCTGGAAATTTTTTTTTTTACGGTGCTTCTGAACCCCCCTTGGGCCAGTGGCCCTCAATAAAAATAAAGTTATGGGGGTCGGGAGCCCCTAGGACCCCTGTTAAAAATATCACTATTTCCAAGTCTGCTTTTGTTGAACTTTAACGGGAATATAACCTCTAGTATCTCTGTCGCCCCCCAAGAGTTCCAATAGTGGCCGCTCATATAAATCTGGCACTGCTTAGTGGTTTATTGTAGGGATCATCCCCAAAATTGCTGGGGTCTTTCGTCTAGGAGGATTATAGTGGAAATTGGGGTGCAGAATGAATGCCAACCTTTAACTCTTGGACAGTTAAAAACTGACATCTAGCGTAGAAAATTTTCAACTTTTTAAAATTTTCTGCTTCGGTTCTTTTCATCGGGCTGTTAGTCTCGAACACGTGGGAATGTTTATTTGTTTTTATCGGATTATTAATTTGAACGTGGTGCGCGGTTTTATTTATAAAATACTAGCTTTAATACAGGTCTTCGCCCGGGGTCTTAGTTTTAATGAATTAGATTAAGATAGGTAAACGCTTAGCTGTAGCAAAAACGCAACACTCGATCGTAGCAAAAACGCAACACGCGTAGCAAAAAGTCCTGAACTACTTAAAAATCCCAACTAAACCTCCCCTTCTACGAAGTCCCTTTCTGTCACAATAACTCCCCTTCTACGAATTTCACACTAACCCGTTAAAAAAGTACGGGACGGGCGCAAATAGTTCCGAAAAATAGATAAGGGAAGCAAAGGGGTGGAAGTCGAGAACAAAATTAATAGCCAGATAAGGGAAGCAAAGGGGTGGAAGTCGAGAAAAAAATTGGAAGCCGAGACCAGCCGGAAAAATAGATAAGGGAAGAAAAGAGGTGAAAGTCCAAAGTCGAGTAAAATCAAATTGAATTATGAGTAAAATCATAAGATTATCATAAGGTCCCCATAAGTAAAGGTCTCGCATAAAGCCCCATGGTAACGGCATTGTCCATGCGATGAGAAAATGAACTTACGACGATAGGGCAATAGCGACATCTTCTTTTTCAAAATTTCTACATCTAAAATATGATCTTACTTGGTAGAGCAGCCACGCTCGGGTTGATAAATGCCACACAAAACGCGTCTAAATCTCACACTTGAAAAATAAATACCTTCAGAAACACAAAGTCTCTTATTTCTAATAGCCACTGCAGTTTTAGGTTCTGATGAATCATTTTGCAAAGATGAGTGTTAATTTTTAGTTTTAAAGTGATAAAATTGCGAATAAGCCGTGGCTACGGTGCTAAGGGCTCGCGGCGTCAAAAATTTGGCCTAGACCTTTGCTTATGGGGACCTTATGATAGGCTTATGGTAAAATAATAAAATTGAATTAGATTAATAAACATGTCAGGTATTTGGAATTAGGCGCGTTTAGTTGGAAATCAGACCCTGAACATTGAGTTAAAATTTCAAAGCTCTAGAGCTAACCGTTCTCGAGTTTTTACGAACATGGCATACAAATAAATAAAAGGACAAACTTTAAGACTAATAGTTATAGATTATTGGAACAGTTACTAAAAGAACACAACTATAGTTGCTGCTTTGAATAGTATTTACTACCCATCTTATTAACGTTTAATGGATTCTACTTAAACTATTTAAACACTCATATGGAATCTGTTTCCACCATTAAAATCCGTTCAGAGTTTTTTCGCGACTAAAATCCGTTCCTCCCTGAGAAATTCAAAATTCCAAAGTTTAGAATAACTAGCAGACAAAATTCCAAAAAAAAGTAGTCATGTCATGCGATGGCGCTAAAAATCGTGTGTCCAAATGTTTGAGAGATCGGGAAGCCCGTATTGGGGGAATACAATTTTTTATTCCCCGATGCGTATACCCTTCATCTTCCTAGATTTCGTAAAGAACGCGTTAGAGGTTATATTCCCTTTAAGATAAATCCAACCGTTAAAAAAATTCGTCAAAAGGTAGATAGCAAAGGTTCATTTTATTGTATTTTATAATGGTCCTTTTCGAAATTACAGGTTTTTTGTTTGTCGCAATGGACGCTTCAATAAAACATCTTCAAGGAAATCGCCAAGAAGTTACTGTTTATATAGTGCTTGTTGAAGTAATGGAAACATTTCACCTGTACGGTATGCAACAAGTGTTTTCATTTTATCCAGTTAGCTTTTTTTTTGATAAATTAAGAGTTGACAAAAACAAAACGTTCTGTTTACAGGCGAGAAATTTCCATTATTTCAACAAGCACTATATAAACAGTGATGATAAAATACGCGAAAAAGTAGATTAGTCCATAATTAAAAGGGATAATATAGCTAAATCCTAAACAAATTTGAAGAAATTAAAAAACTTACTAATAACTCGTACCAATAGGTCTTCGAGCAAACAAAAAACGCGAAACTCGGATCAAGTAGATATACTTATCGTATATACTATTCTCCACCCCTCCCCCCCTTTTCGGCTTTCCGTTTTAATTTAGTTTATTACTCGAAGATCTATTTGATCCGAGTTTCGCGTTTTTTGTTTTCTCGAAGACCTATTGGTACGAGTTATTAGTAAGTTTTTTAATTTCTTAACTTATCCTATATAAACAGTAACTTGCATCTCCTGGCTCTCGGATAATCGGATATAACACTGTCTTCTGGGCGATTTCTTTGAAGGATGTTTTATTGAAGCGCCTATTACAACACGCGGGCCCTTTTTACTTCCAATTCATCCGGGAAGCGATTGACTCTTTTAAGTTATATAGGCACGCGAAGATGCGAATTTGAAACACGCGAGTTCTTTCTCGTGGCCTAACTTTCAATTTGCGCTACTTTTTTAGAAAAAAGATTACGTAATATAGATCGAAATTTATTGGATGATAATTTTAGGTATTGCGTCATTACTTTGTAAATATCACCCAAACCACGATCCAAGCCCGATCGCGAGCCCCCAGTCCGACTTTTTGTCTGTAATATTATTTATTTTTAGCATCATCAAAATGGGGAAAAGATAGAGTTTATATTTTGGTAATAATTTCCCGCGCAATATATGTTTAGCTTCAACTGTAGTAAGAAATCTCCAGATAGAAAGTATTCATTTAATTTGACAGACAACAACTTTATGAACTTAAATCATTTTTATTTCAAAACAATGCCAGATTTTGGTGTCAAGCTCTTTTTCTAAGCACCTAAATACTGTGGTATTTCGGGTGCTGAATTTTTTTCTTGCCTTCAAAGGCTCGCGTAGCTTTGATTTAAATTTTTTTTTAATTGTGTTATCAAATGATATTTAGCTCTCATTGTGTGGTTTCTCCATTTCCATTTGGCGATAGTTCCAAAATGAGTACTGTGACTAACACACGGGTTTTACAATTTTGCGTATAAAATTGCCTGTATCTAAATAAATACTTTGTTATTCAACAAAAATACATTTGTGTAACTATAAAATATTAAGTGGGTGATCGATTTGCGTTCGGTGAGCACTTAAAACGTTTATAGTAATCAGGGTTCACAAATGTCACACCAATTTCCATCACGGTTCACAAATGTCACACCAATTTCCCTAATATTTACGGGTAAATGAACGAGGTTTTGTTTAGGTGCCATGGGGAAAACATAAAATACAGTGTTAAACATTTAGAACTTTCTAAAGGTCGAATTACTGACACATTGATTCGAGCACTTCCTAGAGTGACTGAGCGAATGGATGTTTAATTTGAAATTCCTACATAAATTCGATAGAAGTCCGAATGTATAGAAGCTCAGAACTTAGGTTGTATTCACATCCGCATGAATTTGACTAATATATTGATCAGTTATTTAAACATGTACTTAATAAGAGTTACCAAATCCTTCAAATTTTTAGATTAAACTAACAATTAAATAATACATCAACTCATTTACATTGGTAATTGTAAGAATGACTGGTGAAACCTTTTATGTATTAAAATCAATTTGTGTGCCAATTAGAAATATATTATCTAATTTGTGTGCCAATTAGAAATATATTATCTAATTTGTGTGCCAATTAGAAATATATTATCTAATTTGTGTGCCAATTAGAAATATAGGCCTATTATCTAATTTGTGTGTCAATAAGAAATGTATTATCTAATTTGTGTGTCAATTAGAAATATATTATCTAATTTGTGTGTCAATAAGAAATTTATTGTCTAATTTGTGTGTCAATAAGAAATATTACATGCCAAATTAATTTGTTTTTACTTTGAAATACATATAAATCACTACGAAATGTAGAAAATTTTAATTATTTAGGGAGCTGTGTGTAAATAGTCTCTTTATATATTGACACAAAAATGTGGCAATAGGGAAATAACTCGCCCAACAAAAAGGCGTTTTGGCCTTTACGTGACTTTAAAAAAGGTGTCATTATTTGAATAGACGCGAATAGGTTTAGAAAATATGTGGGCGAAAACGAAACGCATAAATTGTCCGATGCGCAAATTGCGTCATTTCTTGTAGTACGTTCTTGGTTCAGCTCAAACCAGTTTAAACCTTCGGGACCTGTAAGTAAATGTAAACAATTATAATTGTAGATAATACCCATATGATGAATTATTAGTGGGGCTCTTTCTGTGACCAATTTGGGGCCGACAAAAATTTTAATTAGATGTAGCGGATTGTAGTCCTATGATTTGAAAAACCTATAAATAAACGCGTAAAGCCCCATTTTCATGCTCGCTGGTAGCGGATAAAAGTCGGCAAAATTCGCTTCCGCCACTCGCAAGCGTGAAAATAAAGCTAAAATATCTGTTTGAAACAGATCGACGCGGAAAGTGATAAAGTGTATAGCTGAAGCGGATTTTGTCGATTTTTACCCGCTACCAGCGAGCATGAAAATGGGGCTTAAAGCTTGTTTTCCACTAGCGCGCGTCATAATGTTATTTTCTTTACGCGCGTAAAAACGTTTGAACGTTTCAAAGCTGAGAAACGCGTCGTTGCGCGCGCCACTGGAAAACAAGCTTTAAGCTTGTTTTCCACCAGCGCGCGTCACTCAGCTTTGAAACGTGCAAATGTTCTTACGCGCGTCAAAAAATTAACATTATGACGCGCTCCTACGCGCGTTGGTGGAAACCAAGCTTAAAGCACGTTTCAAAACTGAGTGTCGCTTTTTGACGCGCGCTGGTGGAAACCAAGCTTTATGCGCGAGGCCTAAAGCCCCATTTTCATGCTCGTTGGTAGCGGGTAAAAATCGACAAAATCCGCTTTCGCTACACACTTTTTCACTTTCCGCGTCGGGCGTCGATCTGTTTCAAACAGATATTTTAGATTTATTTTCACGCTTTCGAGTGGCGGATGCGAAATGGGCGTTTGAAAAAGTGCTCGATGCTAATACAGTATCAAAGTGATTTCAGAAATGAGAAACTAGAAATTTCAGAGCACAATCTTCGTGTTCAAAAATCTATAAATCAGATTTAGAGCTGATTTAGAGCTTTTGGAACTGATTTTCGCTTCGATTCTAGGAATTTCAAGTTGATTTCAAGATTTTTAAAATCATTTTTTTAGAATGTACGGGATTTGCACGAATGTTGGAGCCCTCGATCACGAATCTATAATTATTTCGAATAAGTGTATCAAAGTTTAAATAATTTATGATAGCTATGTGAACAGAAATTGATCTCTGGCGAGTAAAATGCGCAACTTAAAAACCAATTAACAAGCGCTCACTATGACAACAAGGCAAGAGCGCGTATTAATACCTTTGACCCGCTTACCCCCCTCTAACGCCGGCCCTCCGAATACAGGGAATTGACACACTTACGTTTAGTTTAGTATAATTATAAACTTATGGTTGGGCTTTCATGATTACTATAAATATGAACGTATATGGTGTCTTATTCTCATCTGCCTATTCAAAAACGGGGAAGAAAATGAAAATGGGATTTCTAGGCTCAAAATGACGCTTTCTATAAATAGGCCAAACTACAAGTCCTCACAATGTATTCGCCGTACGGCAGATTCGGGCCATTCTTTTGTCGAGAGTAGGAAAAGAAAGAAAAAGAACGTAAACAATGAGCGTTTAATTGTTTCTATTATTAAGTGACCCAAGAGGAGACTTTCACTCTGAAAGCGGCAGATGAAACGTTTTTGGATTATATAGGTAATTTCCAAACAAGTTGTAGCGCGTTTGCGCTGTATTTTTACTGGTAATTATATGGTTAAACGGTTGTCCAGTACAGTCTGTTTTAAAAAATAGCGTTACGCTGGCGAAAAACTTAAATCCACAAATGCAAATTAATAGTGAACCGCGAAAGAAAACCGTTTAAAAGTAAATTTATTTCTTTGTCTTTGCGTGCCGGTAGTAATGTCATAAGTCACGTTATAAACGTAAGTATAACACTAAATCCTTACTTGGCGCATCCTTTCTTCAGGGTGACGTAACAATGCATCGAAATAGCGCCTACCGGCGACGATTTTGGGAACTATACTTCCGGGAACGAAATCTCCTTCGCTCGCTTTTTTAGATTTTTTCGGAATTTAAAACGCTTTCAAAATGAAAACTAACGCTTACTTTGGCGAAATAATGAAGAATTATGGAATCGGAACAAGTTATTAAAAAGATTCGCTTCGTCTTTAGAGGTAACATTTTTCTAATTTTAAATGTAAACGCGTTTTATGTGGAGTAAATCAACTACAACTTCCATTTTCCGTTTATTATAGAAAGTTACTTTCGATCATGTATTTTATTTTTATAATTTTAAAAATTTTAGTAACGCAGTGTACAAAACCTATTTTAGGTCGGCATTTTTTTCGGCAGCCGTATCTCAAGTTCGAATATTCCATTAACTCCCTCTTCAGTCAACTAAACCTCTCGTAGAATCGACAATCGTGTTTCCTCGATTGGACGCGCGGAGTGAGAAAGAGAAAAGTTCCGAAAAGTCATCAATCAAATATGGTGAACTGACACGCATTCGCCGAGAGATGATAATCCAAGTTGTTCTTCCCAATCAATAGAAGGCGCTCTTTCTCATCTCTCTTTGACCCTTTAATCACTTGTTCGCCACCTTCCCTGTTCTATCAGGGTCCTTTTTAGTTCGGCGCTACCAAGATGGTGCCGGAGCTATGCTCTGACAAATGGACAAATTTCATTACTTTCGTTTTAGTTGACACCGTTGCCAAAGACTAGAGCGACACTTGGATATCTAAAAACTGGGTCCCAGGATATGCAGACAGAGTATATAGAGATTTTCGTCGCTGTCTGTTCTAGGAATATCGAGTCCTCTATCTAGCGGGGCTTGAGGTTAAAATTCAAAGCTTAATTTTAGAATTGTATTAATATAAAACTGAAATGATTTAAAAATAATGTAATTAAATTGATTTAAAAATAATGTAATTAAATTGATTTAAAAATAATGTAATTAAATTGATTTAAAAATAATGTAATTAAATTGATTTAAAAATAATGTAATTAAATTGATTTAAAAATAATGTAATTAAATTGATTTAAAAATAATGTAATTAAATTGATTTAAAAATAATGTAATTAAATTGATTTAAAAATAATGTAATTAAATTGATTTAAAAATAATTAAAATTAATTAAATTAATATAAATTAAATTGATTTAAAAAGAATTGAAAGTAATTAAATGAATATAAATTAAATTGATTTAAAATAATTATAAGTAATTAAATGAATATAAATTAAATTAAATTAAATAAAAAAATTAATGATAAACTAAATTAAAGATAAATTAATGATAAACTAAATTAGAGATAAATTCAATTGAATAAATAAATTAATGATAAACTAACATAAAGATAAATTAAATTAACGATAAATTAAAATAATGATAAATTAAAATAATGATAAATTAAATTAATGAAAAATTAAAATAATGATAAATCAAAATGATAAATGAAATTATTAAATCAAAAGGATAAATGAATTTAATAAATCAAAAGGTTAAATGAAATTAATAAATCAAAATGATAAATGAAATTATTAAATCAAAAGAATAAATGAAATTAATAAATCAAAAGGATAAATTAAATTAATGACAAATCAAATAAATGATAAATGAAATTAATGACAAATCAAATAAATGATAAATGAAATTAATGACAAATCAAATAAATGATAAATGAAATTAATAAATCAAAATGATAAATGAAATTATTAAATCAAAAGAATAAATGAAATTATTAAATCAAAAGAATAAATGAAATTAATAAATCAAAAGGATAAATTAAATTAATAAATCAAAAGGATAAATGAAATTAATGACAAATTAAATAAATGATAAATGAAATTAATGACAAATCAAATAAATGATAAATGAAATTAATAAATCAAAATGATAAATGAAATTATTAAATCAAAAGAATAAATGAAATTAATAAATCAAAAGGATAAATTAAATTAATAAATCAAAAGGATAAATGAAATTAATGACAAATCAAATAAATGATAAATGAAATTAATGACAAATCAAATAAATGATAAATGAAATTAATGACAAATTAAATAAATGATAAATGAAATTAATGACAAATCAAATAAATGATAAATGAAATTAATGACAAATCAAATAAATGATAAATGAAATTAATGACAAATCAAATAAATGATAAATGAAATTAATGACAAATCAAATAAATGATAAATGAAATTAATGACAAATCAAATAAATGATAAATGAAATTAATAAATCAAAATGATAAATGAAATTATTAAATCAAAAGAATAAATGAAATTAATAAATCGAAAGGATAAATTAAATTAATGACAAATCAAATAAATGATAAATGAAATTAATGACAAATCAAATAAATGATAAATGAAATTAATGACAAATCAAATAAATGATAAATGAAATTAATGACAAATCAAATAAATGATAAATGAAATTAATGACAAATCAAAAAAATGATAAATGAAATTAATGACAAATCAAATAAATGATAAATGAAATTAATGACAAATCAAATAAATGATAAATGAAATTAAAAATTAATGTTAAATGAAAATTAATAATTATATTAATATCTAGGAATTAAATTAAAGTTAAATTGAAATTACGAATAGAATTAATGGTAAACTGAAATTAAGAACTTAATTTATGTTCAACTGAAATTAAGAACTTAATTTATGTTCAACTGAAATTAAGAACTTAATTTATTTATGTTCAACTGAAATTAAGAACTTAATTTATGTTCAACTGAAATTAAGAATTTAATTTATTTATGTTCAACTGAAATTAAGAACTTAATTTATTTATGTTCAGCTGAAATTAAGAACTTAATTTATGTTCAACTGAAATTAAGAACTTAATTTATGTTCAACTGAAATTAAGAACTTAATTTATGTTCAACTGAAATTAAGATTAAAATTAATATATTATTATTCACTTCGGAGCCGGACGACATTGGACCTTTTTGACAACTTGTTTATTTATCCGCGTCGGCGATCAACATCCAACGAAAGAACAAATATACGGATTTAGAGACTATAAACGGAATTCGGTACGCTCATTTCTTCGCGAAATTTTATTTAGGAAGAGTTAATTTTAACATCTCTTTATTTATGGCACCGTTCGTCTCATCCTCGCGTCTACATTTGGCCATTGTTTCTTTTGTTATTTTAAGAATACATTGTCTCTTTTTAAATGTCCGACACGCCCCTCCCCCTTCCCAGTTATTTGACTTTGGTTACACGCTGAAAGAATGAAAGTTTATATAAAGCCTCGACGAAGGTTGAAAACGAATATTTCCTATTCTATCTTCGGCGTGTAAGGTTCCCAACTGAATGCTTAGTTATCGATTTACGAAATGAGCCCACTCCAGAATCGTCATTTGTACTTGGTCTTATGCGGTATAGGCGTCTTAGCCGTTTCGTTACGAAAATTCCATATAGCAGAGTAAGTCGGGCTAAGTATTTACACGTAAAGAAATGCCGGATTTATAGTACTTTGTTTGAATTAATAATGAAGGGACGCTTCGGAGAGTTTTCCTAATTCCTCCACCACTAACAATTAAACTTAATTACAAAATCGTTCCATTTTTTTTTTCTATAAATATACCGTTTTAAAATACGCATTTATAACGTTTTACGATGTTTTAGAAATTGGCAATTTTTGTAAAGTTGGAAACCTAATTTTATTATATTTATGATTGCATTTGTTTAAATTTAGATAGAGATTATATTTTTACTTTTAAGGTGACCTAAAAGAAAACCCTTATTTACGACCAAAATTTCTTAACATGACTGTTTAAATTCAATGCGAGCGAATTTTCGTTCACTCAAAAAAGATTTCGTGATACGAGGGGAAAAATGCCTAGGTTCAAATGTGAGCGTAGATGATGGACGAGCGGGTTTCATTCCGGTGCGCGCCATTGAGGTTATTAGTCAAAGGATACATAACTAATTCTTGTGAAAATTAATGATGAACTAAAAAAAACCCAAGCCCCCCCCCCCACACACGCATCACATCGTAGCGCCTAGAGATATGTTGTACAAACTTGTAAATCGTACGACGTACATTGAGGGTGGTCTTACATCGGATGTTTTAGTATATTTCAGTGTTAATCGCGTATCATGACGTACAATATTTTTCTTAGAGCAGCCATGACGATTTATGATTCCGCGCACTATCCATTACGCGAATTGTGGAAGTCGGTGTCGTCGCTAGCCAATGATGACCAGTTCCTGCTACACATTGTCGGTAAGTAAGCTTTCTTCGCGAGGGGCAGGTCACTTTCTTGATTAACGACGCACCACTCAAAAGATTTAATCCGATTTAATCGTGATTATTTTGATTAAACTCATTTTAATCACGATTAAGTTGATTAAATCACGTTTAATCATGATTAGAATGTTTAAATCTGATTTAATCATGATTAAATGATTAAATCTGATTAAAATTATTAAATCTGTTTAAAATGATTAAATCCTGATTAAAAAAATTATATCGTGATTAATATGATTAAATCGTACTTTAGTTTTGATTTTAATGATAAATTCTCGATTCGACCGATTATATTGATTAAATCGTGATTAAAATGATTAAATCTAATTACAATGATTAAATATAATTAAAAAGATTAGATCATGATTAGAATGATTAAATCTCGTTTAAATGATTAAATCCTGATTAAAAAGATTAGATCATGATTAGAATGATTAAATCTCGTTTAAATCGTGATTAGATTTTTTAATCTTGATTACCCTGATTTAATCATTTTACTATGATTAAGACGCACCCAAAATGGAAGTGACCTGCCCCTCGTTTCTTCGTAACGCGGTACTTCGAGATGCTCTAGCTCATTTCGTGATTTGTGCCGAATTAGGATCGTGGATTGCGCTAACGGCCTCGTATTGGTTGGTGGGTCTCTTATTTACGTACGTTGACTTGACGAATAAGCCCGCTTTCATGCGAAATTACAAAATTCAAGATGCCAACACCAATAATTATCCGGTAAGAATTGTAATTTACTATTTAATTGTAATTCAAAATTAGTTTGATAAGGGCACATCCTCAGAAATCGCCGTGACATTAAAGTGGTGTTGTCCAATAGTTGGATAGTTTATCTTATAAATAACTGGCAACATTTTTCGTTTGGTTGTTATTCTAAAAAGTTGTTTTAGATTTTCAAATTAAATATTCGTAAAAGCCAAGTACGTGAGAGTACGTGAGGACCCTAATTTTGATTTTTGGGGCCCCTTTGTTTTCCTAAAGTTAACAAAATATGATGGTTACTCCTCAAATTTCAAAATTTTATTCTCGCTATAAATAAGAAATAAATGTACTTTTCTGGAGGAAAAACCATAACTCCAAAGGGTATCGTTAATATTTTGTTGTCACTGTTCAGTGCCGTATTTCCGCCTAGGCCAACCCAGGCCGTGGCCTAGGGGCCCATCCTTGGAAGGGGCCCCTCCAGTGAATGTAATTACTGTATTCGAAGGCATAAATCTATAATGTAAATCGTAATTTATATTGGAGAAATTCCTAGGTAGAAGATTTTGTTTTGAAATTACCAAAATTTCTGCCTGGCAGTTTACGGACGCAGCCTTAAATCGCAATGTTGCATAATTAACGCGTATTTAGTCGACGATTGTTTAGAGCTTTTATTTAGTATAATATAACCGTACCGTAGAGCTCAGACTTCTACGCTGAAACAGGGAAATTCAGGCACAGCCTAGTTCCAGGGATAAGAGTAAATGCAGCGCGTGAAAAGGGGGCCCAGACTCCTTATCTGCCTATGGGCCCAGGATCTCTAAGTCCGGCCCTGTCACTGTTACGGAAATCGGCAGGGCCGTACGGAAAATATCGGGCCCGGGGCAAATTATCACGTCGCGGGCCCTTCTGACTGAAATTTCCAGCTGGTGCTGGCGAATGGCACTGAGATACGCTCGTAACGTAGCGGGCCCTTAGGAAGAACGCTCGTGGGCCCTTTTCCGCTGTAGTCGCCGTAATCGATTCGAAATAGCTGTAATTGTTCAATGATTACGTAATCGGTGACCAGAAAAAAGTGGTTAACCCCTCAATAGGCGCGCGAAGGAATCACTATTTGTTTTCTAGTTGAAAGGAAACTTAAGGGTCAAGAATACAGTAAAAGCCTCTTTTTCGTTCAAGCTGGACGTTTCTGTTTCAACAATTACATCATTGAATTATCTTTTTCTTATTAGGCTGAACCTTCCTCTAGTGCTTGAAATAATTTTGATAATTCTAATTTTAATAGTTAACGAGATATAAGGTCCTAACTAAAGGGTAGTTGGGGCGCTTGCCCAACTTGTTTAGCTCCGGGGGCCCGAATTAAAACGTAATAACTTAATTATTTTAAAATTTTAAATTGTCAAAATTATTTTGAGCACTAAACAAGAGGCTGTTCTTCAATAAATATTAATTTTATAAGTTAAAATACAAAATTAAAAGAGTTCAGCTTGAAATAGCGTGAAAGTAGACCATGACCACTGTAGTCTTCCTCCTTAAACCCTTCAAAACTAAAAAAGCGAATTTCGGCCAAACAAAGAGGAGTGCCCGTTTTGAAATAGAAAGATATTTAAATGCAATGTCCGGCGTGTCTAATTACTGGTAGATTGCTCCGTGGCGCATTTGGCAAGTGGCGGGGAGCGTTTTGTTCAATCAAACGGTGGTCACTCTCCCCGTTCTGTACGCGTGTTTCCTTTTCAAACGCAAAATTGGTTTCAACGAATCGCCAATCCCGCCGTCCCTGGCCAAAACCGCTCTGGACATAATCGGCTTTCTTTTCATCGAGGAAATCCTGTTTTACTATTCGCACAGGTAAATATAGTTTTTCTCAAAATTAGGGAGCCACATCCTATACAGCGGTTGCGGTTGGCCCCAAATGGGTGCGTCGCCCTAGTCGCCCAGTGAACCTACGAAACGTGAAAGGTTTCGCTCGAAGGGAGTATCAAGTGTTTTCCCCATTTCACACTCATTTCCGTTTCTCATACTCTGGTCTTAACAGTGAAAACCCTTTCACTAACCCTTTCTCTTATCTGTTCAGATTAAATCTGTTCGTCTTTTCCGAATGTCTTAACTGATCTGATTTTTAAGTTAAGAACCAAGTTAATGAAATAGCTAGCCACTACAGATTTTACAAAAATATTACGTTGTCTGATACATTTTATCGGTCTATTCAGCTAACTGTTATTTGCGGATGGTTTTAAAATGGGTTTATCTGAGCTTGATATAGTTCGTAGATAACCTATTGCGGTTTGAAGCACTAACAAGGAGACATCCCGAAGTGTAACCCACTGATTTTGTTCAAACTCGGGGGTTTGGTAGACCTTCATGTAACTTGAAAAATCCTAAAGGGAATTTATTCAATGGGCAACCGTTTTGCCATGGCAACCAAAAATGTTTTTGACAACAACAAATGGAAATTTTCCCATTGAAAATAACATGGGATTCTGACCGATTCCTAGGACCCCCTGTTAAATATTTGAACAATTTTCTAAATTTCTAAAATGCCAAAAATAGAAAAAATAGATAAAAATTGACAAAAAAAAACATCAAAATTGATCAACTTTTGATCAATTTGAGGTCAAAATCCCATGTTATTTTCAATGGGAAAATTTAATATTTTGTGTTGTCAAAAACATTTTTCGTTGCCATGGCAAAACGGTTGCCCATTGAAAAAATTCCCTTTAGGATTTTTCATGATACATGAAGGTCTACCAATCCCCCAAGTTTGAACAAAATCGGTGGGTTACACTTTGGGATGTCTCCTTGTAAGTATGATAGGACTGTTCCCCAAAGTATGTATGACACTGAAAGAGTTCGGTCTGTCGCGGAAAAAGAAAATTACGAGTGAAAACGCGTTTAGGTCGCCAATTCAAAAATGCCTACCTGCAATAGAGGATAATAGTCAATTGGACCTTCCCATTCTATGACTTATCATTATTTTGACCAAGAAAAAGTTATTTATACTGTGGAAAACATTTCAATTTCCAATAAGCCTTCACTGATCCTTTAAATAAACGATCGGGGGTGATTTAATGGGTACAGTTACCCAACACAGACAAGTAACAGCTCGCGGAGAGTTCTTAGCCACGTAATAATTTATAAGGTCATTGGCGAAACATTAAACCAAATTAGCGTAATAAGAGTACGAAGTGTCATACTTAAGGTATTACGTTACTTATGGTGGTGGAAATAGGGGCTCCAACCAATTTATCATCCTAAAAAACAATCAACACTTCTCCTAGCAGCGAAAAAGAGAATTTTTCATCTTTATACTCCCTTTAAAGCAATATGGCGGCGGCCACTGCGAATGAAACGCAACCGCTCTATAACGAAAACCAGCCGGGCTTTAAGAAAAGTTGACTTTTGCTTCTGGACAGATTGTTACACACGTCGGCGTTTTACAAGCATTTCCACAAGAAGCACCACGAATGGATTTCGCCTATCGGCATCTCCGCCATATATTGCCACCCGGTGGAACACATTTTGGCCAACCTGTTGCCCACCATCTTGGGGCCCACGCTGCTGGGATCTCACGTCGCGACGCAGTTTGTATGGTTGTTGATGACGACACCCTTCGGCGTGATCGTCCATTCAGGATACCATTTGCCCTTGTTGCCCTCGCCAGAAGCTCACGATTTTCACCATTTTAAGTAAGAAGCTTTAGCGCATTGCGTCTTTGGGTTGGCTAAGTTCGCTTAACACCCCACAATGGTAGAAATTCTTCTCGGATAAAATTCCTCGATTAGGCATATTCAAAAGTTGGGGCAGTTTAAACTGTATACAAATTGGGGTTCGCGTTTAGGTATACCAATAATTACGGGTTATTGGGCTTCATGGACCGTCTTTGCGGAACCGATCACTCTTTCCGGATGTCTGGAGCTGGTGCCCGCCACTTCCTGTTACTGAGTTTGGTACCTCTAGGCCAGCTCAATCACTCCAAGAAGGAAGTAGAACGTGAATGGAAGATTCGTCAAAGGGGCTAAGGTGCCTAAATAATTACATAATAAAAGACAAATGTGATCATTTCATCGAAGACGTTTGCCATCCACGAGAAAGCTACAAACTGTATTCAAATGTACCACTGGTCGTGTTTTGTGTAATGATAAAAAGCCCAAGTATTGTAAATAATTATATAAAAAGTTGTTGTTGAATATGGCCGACATTTATCTTCGTTAATTAATTAACTCACTAAAAATTTCCCATATTACCAAAACTAATAGCCATTAGGTTGAAATTATTATTAATGAAATTAAAAATTAGCAACTACCAACGAATCCCAGATTTCATTTTTCATTGAGTTCACTCAATCTTAGAATTTCTAGGTGCTCAGAAAATAAGATGTGCACACGCACAGTGTTTCAAAGAGGCCAAATCTTGCCAAAAAATGAGAAATGATCTGTTACAAATAATATTCAATTTTTTGTAATAAGGAAATAACGGAGAGTCACTTAGCAAGAAACGTGTTTATTTACCTTCCCTGAAGGTACATGTACACAGGATTTTCGTTTGAATCATTCGATAGATCTTAGCGAATTTAGAAAGTGGGAAAAAATCAGTCATAAGTTATTTGAAACACCAGTTAAAATTATTTTCAAGATTAGAAAAGACCATTTTTTCCGAAAGAAACACGTGGATAACCATAATGTGGATAACCATAATGTGGATAACCACAATGCGGATAACCATAATGCGGATAACCATAATGTGGATAACCATAATATGGATAGCCATAATGTGGAAAACAATAATGTGGATAACCATAATGTGGATAACCATAATGTGGATAACCCTAATTTTTCTAACATTTATTAGCAAACGTTACAATTAGTCGATTTCATTTCTATTTAAGTTTCCCTTCGCAACCTTTCGAGAAAATTAGATTTAAAATTTGGAAATTAAATTCCAAGCGAAAATGTTACTAGAAAGAATTGTAGCAGAATAGCCCTACCGTTATGCAAATTAGTGTTGCCACTTGATAAAACTAATTTGCACAAATAATTTGATTCGAGAAAGAATATTAAGGTTATCTAATTTGTACCAGTAATTGCTTGAGCACGTCTAAAAAAATACAATTCTCAAACAAATACTGATATCAGTTTAAAAGCGTTTTCCTTAAAACCTTTCGAACAAAAGCCAATATTTATCGAATAGAGCTCGTGGTTTGGATAAGAGATATCCGTTTTATTTGTTTTTATCCATAACCGAAAATTATCTGAATAAAAACTTTTTTTTTGTATATTAAATCGTTTTATAACCGCGAATAATATCCATAAATAAACACCTAACCGAAATTTTTATGAATAATCGAAAATTTCGCGGTTAATTTATCTGTTCCGGCGAGCTCTATCATCGACAAAGGTAAATTTATAAGATTAAAGATTATTAAATTAAGTTTAATTATTTTATATCCGCTTTTATTTTTAAGAAAAGTCTCATTAAAAAGATAAAATGAGTTATTTTTTTTCTCTTACAGACCACTTTATTTCATTTAATTTTTTTATATTTGTAAATTAGTTTTACTCAATTTATAAAACCTTCCTCTCATTGCCGGCCAATAAAATTTATATCCAAATATGGTGGTTTTAGCCTAGAATTCGATAATATTCTACAAATTTTAAAACCCAAGTTTCTCTGAAAGTTGCGTAGGGAAACTATAAAAAATATTAAATACACTAATTGTAACATTTACTAATAAACATTGTAAAATTATGGTTATCCACACCCTTTTTTCAAATGTTTCAAAATGGTCGTTTCCAACACTTAAACTAATTGTAACTGGTGTTTGAAATAACTTATGACTGTGAATTTTTTTCCACGTTCTAAATTCGCTACAATCTATCAACTGGCACCAACGAAAACCCTGCGTTCTTTCGGGGAAGGTAATTTCACCTTTAGAAATTTTTGGCGCTACGTTACTCTCCGCTATTTCCTTATTACACAAATGTAAATGTTATTTGTCACCATCCATTTATTAATTTTTGATAAAATTTGAGCTCTTTGAATCAATTCCTTTTCTCATTAATTGAGGAGCTAGCTACAGCACATGCGCGTTTACCCACTTCCTGCCGGAACTCAGAAAAAATTTGAGCTCTTTGAATCAATTCATTTTCTCATTAATTGAGGAGCTACAGCACATGCGCGTTTACCCACTTCCTGCCGGAACTCAGAAAAAATTTGAGCTCTTTGAATCAATTCATTTTCTCATTAATTGAGGAGCTACAGCACATGCGCGTTTACCCACTTCCTGCCGGAACTCAGAAAAAATTTGAGCTCTTTGAATCAATTCATTTTCTCATTAATTGAGGAGCTACAGCACATGCGCGTTTACCCACTTCCTGCCGGAACTCAGAAAAAATTTGAGCTCTTTGAATCAATTCCTTTTCTCATTAATCGAGGAGCTACAGCACATGCGCGTTTACCCACTTCCTGCCGGAACTCAGAAAAAATTTGAGCTCTTTGAATCAATTCATTTTCTCATTAATTGAGGAGCTACAGCACATGCGCGTTTACCCACTTCCTGCCGGAACTCAGAAAAAATTTGAGCTCTTTGAATCAATTCATTTTCTCATTAATTGAGGAGCTACAGCACATGCGCGTTTACCCACTTCCTGCCGGAACTCAGAAAAAATTTGAGCTCTTTGAATCAATTCATTTTCTCATTAATTGAGGAGCTACAGCACATGCGCGTTTACCCACTTCCTGCCGGAAATCAGAAAAAATTTGAGCTCTTTGAATCAATTCCTTTTCTCATTAATCGAGGAGCTACAGCACATGCGCGTTTACCCACTTCCTGCCGGAACTCAGAAAAAATTTGAGCTCTTTGAATCAATTCATTTTCTCATTAATTGAGGAGCTACAGCACATGCGCGTTTACCCACTTCCTGCCGGAACTCAGAAAACATTTGAGCTCTTTGAATCAATTCATTTTCTCATTAATTGAGGAGCTACAGCACATGCGCGTTTACCCACTTCCTGCCGGAACTCAGAAAAAATTTGAGCTCTTTGAATCAATTCCTTTTCTCATTAATCGAGGAGCTACAGCACATGCGCGTTTACCCACTTCCTGCCGGAACTCAGAAAAAATTTGAGCTCTTTGAATCAATTCATTTTCTCATTAATTGAGGAGCTACAGCACATGCGCGTTTACCCACTTCCTGCCGGAACTCAGAAAAAATTTGAGCTCTTTGAATCAATTCCTTTTCTCATTAATCGAGGAGCTACAGCACATGCGCGTTTACCCACTTCCTGCCGGAACTCAGAAAAAATTTGAGCTCTTTGAATCAATTCATTTTCTCATTAATTGAGGAGCTACAGCACATGCGCGTTTACCCACTTCCTGCCGGAACTCAGAAAACATTTGAGCTCTTTGAATCAATTCATTTTCTCATTAATTGAGGAGCTACAGCACATGCGCGTTTACCCACTTCCTGCCGGAACTCAGAAAAAATTTGAGCTCTTTGAATCAATTCCTTTTCTCATTAATCGAGGAGCTACAGCACATGCGCGTTTACCCACTTCCTGCCGGAACTCAGAAAAAATTTGAGCTCTTTGAATCAATTCATTTTCTCATTAATTGAGGAGCTACAGCACATGCGCGTTTACCCACTTCCTGCCGGAACTCAGAAAACATTTGAGCTCTTTGAATCAATTCATTTTCTCATTAATTGAGGAGCTACAGCACATGCGCGTTTACCCACTTCCTGCCGGAACTCAGAAAAAATTTGAGCTCTTTGAATCAATTCCTTTTCTCATTAATCGAGGAGCTACAGCACATGCGCGTTTACCCACTTCCTGCCGGAACTCAGAAAAAATTTGAGCTCTTTGAATCAATTCATTTTCTCATTAATTGAGGAGCTACAGCACATGCGCGTTTACCCACTTCCTGCCGGAACTCAGAAAAAATTTGAGCTCTTTGAATCAATTCCTTTTCTCATTAATCGAGGAGCTACAGCACATGCGCGTTTACCCACTTCCTGCCGGAACTCAGAAAAAATTTGAGCTCTTTGAATCAATTCATTTTCTCATTAATTGAGGAGCTACAGCACATGCGCGTTTACCCACTTCCTGCCGGAACTCAGAAAACATTTGAGCTCTTTGAATCAATTCATTTTCTCATTAATTGAGGAGCTACAGCACATGCGCGTTTACCCACTTCCTGCCGGAACTCAGAAAAAATTTGAGCTCTTTGAATCAATTCCTTTTCTCATTAATCGAGGAGCTACAGCACATGCGCGTTTACCCACTTCCTGCCGGAACTCAGAAAAAATTTGAGCTCTTTGAATCAATTCATTTTCTCATTAATTGAGGAGCTACAGCACATGCGCGTTTACCCACTTCCTGCCGGAACTCAGAAAAAATTTGAGCTCTTTGAATCAATTCATTTTCTCATTAATTGAGGAGCTACAGCACATGCGCGTTTACCCACTTCCTGCCGGAACTCAGAAAAAATTTGAGCTCTTTGAATCAATTCATTTTCTCATTAATTGAGGAGCTACAGCACATGCGCGTTTACCCACTTCCTGCCGGAACTCAGAAAAAATTTGAGCTCTTTGAATCAATTCCTTTTCTCATTAATTGAGGAGCTACAGCACATGCGCGTTTACCCACTTCCTGCCGGAACTCAGAAAAAATTTGAGCTCTTTGAATCAATTCATTTTCTCATTAATTGAGGAGCTACAGCACATGCGCGTTTACCCACTTCCTGCCGGAACTCAGAAAACATTTGAGCTCTTTGAATCAATTCATTTTCTCATTAATTGAGGAGCTACAGCACATGCGCGTTTACCCACTTCCTGCCGGAACTCAGAAAAAATTTGAGCTCTTTGAATCAATTCCTTTTCTCATTAATCGAGGAGCTACAGCACATGCGCGTTTACCCACTTCCTGCCGGAACTCAGAAAAAATTTGAGCTCTTTGAATCAATTCATTTTCTCATTAATTGAGGAGCTACAGCACATGCGCGTTTACCCACTTCCTGCCGGAACTCAGAAAAAATTTGAGCTCTTTGAATCAATTCATTTTCTCATTAATTGAGGAGCTACAGCACATGCGCGTTTACCCACTTCCTGCCGGAACTCAGAAAAAATTTGAGCTCTTTGAATCAATTCATTTTCTCATTAATTGAGGAGCTACAGCACATGCGCGTTTACCCACTTCCTGCCGGAACTCTGAAAAAATTTGAGCTCTTTGAATCAATTCCTTTTCTCATTAATCGAGGAGCTACAGCACATGCGCGTTTACCCACTTCCTGCCGGAACTCAGAAAAAATTAGCTCCATAGTTGTCATTGGTGATAAACTATAGATAGCGCGCTACGGAAACCAATCATGTGTGCACCTCGGTTTTTCACATTTGCGCAGATATAGTTTTGCATTTTCTGGCCGCTAGAGCACTATCAGAAATGGTTTTTGCGTTTTAGCTGTGCCGAAATATCCCTGCGCGTTAATTAACCCATGAACCGATGGAGGCCCCTTTTGTTTTGGAGGTCTCGTGCCGGAAGTAATAATCATAATAGTTATCAGCTAGGCTAACACCCAACGCACCACCTTACGCCCAATTAAGCTAGCGACTTTTAATGCCTTTAATTCAGGTGGCCGGGTTACAACGCGTAGGAGGGTGGTGACCATTGGTTGGCGACACTCTTGGTCTCCAGTCCCCGATCCTCCAGTCTCGACTGGAAGGTTGGGCCTCCAGTCTCTGGTCCTCCATTATCCTCTGGAAGGTCGGACCTCCAGTCTCCGGGTCCCCAATCTCCATCGCGACTAGAAGCCTCCAGTTTCCATAGAAATCCAAGGTCTATTACCGTTCACCTCTACACGTTTTTATAGAAAAGGGAAAATCCGTTAACCCCCAAAGAACCGTTCAGATTATGCAATTTTATTGGTGTAAAATCAGTGGTTCATATCCGATGAACGAATTAATGAGTCACCCTACGTTTTTCACACCATTCCACTAAACAATGTGTTTATATTTAATTTTTGTGGGTAACAATAGTTGAAATTATCTGTATTTTGTTATTATCGTCGACTCTTCTGGCTGTTTACTGTATGAAATTATTTATGTCTGCTGTTTGGACGATAGCAATATTAGATAGTAAGCGGCCGACGGGTCAAAGGTTTCTAAGTTCCCGCGTCAGTTACGGAATATCTAAATTTCATTGGCCGAATTTCAAATATTTGTATATCTCAAACATATTGTACACGCAAATTCGGTCACCTACCCGAAAATAATGCCTTGTTGTTTACCCAAAATGTGTACCAAAGTTTGCTGTTCACAATGCGTAATTCACTGCCAATTAGTTAGACAAATACGGTGGCCAAACTAACTGCTCTTTGAAAGTTGTAGGGCTGTGGGATTAGTGGTTTTAGGCAATCGAGTCGGTTATCGAGTGTCAATTTTTTTTCATCGAGTATTTGAGTAGAGTAATCTAGCACTTGATTAGGCGGAAACTTTCTGTTATTCGAGTCGAGTAACTAAACAAAAACCTCGAGTAATAATTTTTACGAGTCGGGTTATCGAGTACTTGATTAGGAGCTGGTTTTATTCAAGAAATTATTAAATTAAATTTAAAAGGAGTATAAAGTAACTTTCAATGCTGAAAATTATTCTTTTAATTTAAATGAACCACAGTTTCCACAACTTTGTAGGTACCGTTTATTGCCCCCCTCCCCCCAAATAAAAGTGGTAAAAACCCCTCTTTGAACTATGAAGCAACGAGGATAGAAAAAAACAAATACTCGACGAGCTTAGAGAGCAGCTCAAAAAAAGGCCGAGTATTCGCACAGCCCTAATAGCCTGAACGCCCCCTTATGCGGGCAATCGCTTCGTTACAAATCCGTCAATCGCAAAGTTCTCTGTTTCGAATGTTCCTTTGGTAGTAATTAAGGTTTATTTTTAATGTGTTATTTTCCGTGGGACATCCGACCTGCTGAGACTCGTTGTTTCAATGCAATATCATTACCTTCACATAGGTGGGTTTCTGCCATCTTTTCAATGAAAAAAAGATTGCATTTTTGAACAAACTGGTTTTCACTTATCGGCTATCTTATTCCCATCTCTTCCCTATCCAATAAAGGCAGCGTTACCACGTTACTCTTTTCTCCGCCGACTTTCGCCAGAGGTTTTGTTTTATGACTACGCATCACATCTCAAATTTATCGCATTACTCCGACTAAAAACGTAAAATGTTACTTGAGGAATATTTACTTATAAAAAAACAAAATATTCACAGTATGTGGTCTATTTTTGCTTGTTCCGGGATTTCGGAGTAGGGTGAGAGGAGTAAGGCTATGACGTCATTTTACTCTGATTCTGTGGTGGCGAATAGTTCGAGTCGGAGTAAAAACGTTATTCCAAAATGGCTGCCTGTGGCCTTTTTAGCGGATAAATTCCGGCTAGCAGACGACAAAATCTGATTTACTCCTTTACACCTCCTTTTCAGAAGGAGTAAAAAGAGTAGCCCAAATACTCCGGGACAAGCGAATAGTTTGTGGGGCGGAGTAATTATCATCCCCGGAACAGGCGAATAAAACGTTTTAAGGTAAAAAAGGGTACACTTTTAGTCCGAGAAGAGGCGAAAAGAAACCACCTATGTAAATGTTTTAGAGTGTCACGATATAAAATATTTATCATCGCGCAATTTAAATTAATAGATTCAAAATTGTGTTCCTAGTTTTTGGCGCTGCACCATTCCTATAAAAATTGAATAATGATATTGGGAATCTATAATTTACTCAAATAAATAACTTATTACGGAAACTGGTGTCAATGTTTTTTCGTTCCAGATTTACGGATAATTTTGGAGTAATTGGCCTACTGGACTATCTTCATGGCACTGATGTTCATTTTAGGCAGCGGAAGAACATTTAGAAGGGAAGTTTGACGTTTTCATTCAAGAGATCCGAACTATTTCCTGGTAAAAAGAAGTCTTAAATTTGGTGTATTCAGAGTAAGAGAGATAGCAAGTAGTGGAAATGGGGCGCGCTCAACGTGAAAGCCGTATTTCTATAACAGACAAGCGCTTTTTCTGATGTGCCACGAGATGCCCACTGTCACGGAAATTGTAAACAATTTCTAGTTTTATAAATTAAACTTTGGAGGCTCATTTAAAACTTTTGTAAAATAAGGTTGATTATTCTTTAACTATATTAAATTTAATGAGTTATGTAAAAGGGAATGGACTATCAAATTTCACGTTTCGTAATAGTTTCGTTAGGCAATTTGCCGAAAGCCACCACCAAAGCGCTGGCGTCAGACGTTGCTCTACGCCAACTTAACTCCCTATTGAAAGTGCTGTCCCTGTTTTTTGGTTTAAACTATAATTCAGGTTTTACCGCGTGCTGTATATCTTTCTATTCCAAGACTAATCAGCGGGACTGGTTTGAGTAGGCAAAAAGAATCGGCTCAGGCCGTCAGATTAGCTAACTCAAATCATAATAAAGAATCGTTCTAAGATCGAAAACGTATGTATAGCTGTCACAGCCTGTCAGTGATATCAAAGATAGTAAAGATTTCATACCCTAGAAGGGCCTAGATTCGAATTAAAGGGGCTCCAAAGTTCGGTGGCAAAAAAAAAGAAAATTGAGCATGCTTTTCATCCCCCCAAACCCCTCACTCGGCCTTGGCAGAGGCGGGCAGAGTCAACCGTAAAATTCGCACTTTACTGACTTTACACACATTTTGCCACCGAACTTTGGAGCCCCTTTAAGAGAGCTTTCCGATAGTCTTAGTCAATAATTCAAAAATCAAAAACGCCGCCAATCTGTTTAGTAAAATAGTTATGTCGGCCATTTTCGGTATGGAGATATAGGCCGGAAGGCAGGCAAGGCTGCCAGATTTCGATAGATCGAAAACAGCCAACTCTCTCAAATGTTTTCGTTTTCAAAACGAAAATTTTGCGGCGTAGCTATCGACCAATCGACTAAGACTATTGACAGTTTTGTAACGAAGCGTTTACCGACTTCTGGCACTTGACCTCCGAAAAATCGGCCTTCATCGGTTGCTGTAGGTCGCTGTCTATTGGCGTTTTCCATTGGGACTGCTCCGAGCGTGATCCGGATTTGCCTTCTACGTCATCGCTCTACCACGGAGAACTCCGCTAGGTGCTCGGAGGACTAGACTTCCAGCCCTCCCAATGGAATACGAATTTTTCTCGGAGTCACTTTGCTTAAAAATTGCTCTTTTTTGGTTGCCCCGTCCCTCGAGTTGGGGCAGCTCGGATCAATCCGCGAGGGAGCAACAGTGCCAATGGAAGACGTGCCTCCTTTTTGGAGTTGCCCTTTTTGTCCCAATGGAACACGTTTTATATTTAGGAGCGCTCCAGGAGCGCTCAGAGGACTCCAATGGAAAACGCCATATAGCTGGTAACTATGGAGCTTAATTTTTCAGACTTCCGACAGGATATGGGTAAACGCTATTGACCACACTCAAAGCATTGAATTCGAAACTAGGGTACGAGGTACACGCACTTGCTAAATGGAAACCTAATTTTCCTCCGTATTCCCTTAACTATTTAATAAATGATGACACAAATCATCCGTGATACTTACCTGTCATTGCCCAAAGTCCGAATGCTGAAGGTATAAGTTTACCTTAATAGACGATTCAATAAAACATCTTCAAGGAAATTGCCAAGAAGTAATATTTCTGAGAGCCAGGACCTCCAAGTTACTGTTTATATAGTGCTTGTTGAAATAATGGAAACTTTTCATCTGTTTATAGAACATCGTGTTTTTACTAAGTCTTAATATGTAAAATAGAACTACCTGGTTAAAAGGAAACACTTGTTGCTAGCTTAGCACGCCGCCAGCGAAAATCTTCGCCGTAAACCGCATTCTAATTGTATAGATATATAGTTTCCTGGTATTACAGTTTTACTTTTTAGGCTATAGCGGCTTTTATAATATGTTTAAAACACAGCTATGAGCATTTTTGTTTACCAGTTACTCGCGCTCGCTCCTCTCTTTTGAGCAGCACAATTTTCACTATTTTCTTTTCGCTCTTTTTGAGCATCGTAAACCAAAATTGGAAATTAACCCTTTAGCTAAACTCAGAAAAATTTGAAAATGACTCCAATCTCCAAAATTGATATTATAAATTAACTATTTTCTGCTTTTAATTACCCTTCTTATTACCTTTACTTTACTAATAATTACATTCTCAAATCACCCTATTACCCTAATTGTGGCATTAATTTTAATTACAATTAGTCGCTCCTATCATTTTCAATTTGAACTCTTTAAAAAAATATTTTACCGCTCTATTTCGCTCAAAATGGTAAGAGTGCAGCCAACACTTTTATGCTTGAAATAAATGTTTAATTTAAAATTTATTGAAACATTTTTGGGTCTTTTAAAATATTTAAAGTCCATTTTAATTGTTACAGACGAGTCAAGAGAAGAATATTTCACAAGTATTTTTCTAAAATTGGCCAGCCAATTATTGAGTCAACTTCATGGCCGTTTAACACGACAACGCAACATTTCGAAAAGATTTCCAACGTACTCAAAAATGGAAATGAAGATCCAATTGCAAATACTACAGCAATATTTCCATCATTTGTACTAATTGCATGGTCGAAATCCGGCATGGTCGAAATCCGGCAGTGTCGAAATCCGGCAGTGTCGAACGCCGAATTCCAGTGATTTATTCTAACATTTATACCTCATTAAAAAATATTTTCAACGCTTTCGGTAACAACACGTCATTGAAAGGTCTTCTTTGACCTATCACACAGTCGCCATTAAACGGACAGTCGATACTTTTTATAAAGTAGAGACGTTAACGTATTTTTCTTTAAATAAATTGTTATTTTGTAGAATTTTACCTTTAAAGTTTTATCTGAGTATCCTAATTTAACCATAGTCTCTTCTCATTGGTTGTTTTGGACGGAGATACGCGATTTGCTGAAGCAGCAAAATTAAACTCGCTCTTTCAACCGATAAAACTGCCCAAATCATCAAACATTTCAATTTTAATTTTTTACTTTATAGTAGAAGCACCCAACGAAACTAGCCAAATTGCGCTGCAATTTGCTAATTTCAGTCACATTTACCACCATCTATCGGTTTCAAAAATTTACCACTGAATAAGGCAGCGCGTTCTTAAAATTAATGTCGACATTATTGAAACTGGCGAATTATAGCCACGGTGTACATTTTATATTGGCCCATTTTCTGTGAAAAATTAGATGCAGAACAAGTAAAAAGTATATCCATCTTTTGTTCCAGAACAAGCGAAAAGTATCCTACAATTTAGACCAATCAAACGGTTTTCTTTCCTCTTTACACCGATTGCATTTACTACCGAGACGGTGTAAAAAATGTAACATACCAAATACATCGACCTTTTACAAATAGTTTACGGTGTAGCAGCGTAGCCAGAAGGGCACAGAGGGTTTATGCCCCCCCCCCCCGCCCAGAAACGTACGGTTTTGTTTATCAATCAGGCCTCCCCGCCCGAACCAAAATCGTGGCTACGCTACTGCGCTGTAGTGTAGTTAGTGTCAATTTGGGTAGCGAATTATTTGGAAAAGCGTAACATGTGTAAACTTTTTATACGGCCGGTGTCGCTTACGTAACAGCATAGACGAAGAACGGGTAAACCCGTTCTTCGTCTATGGTAACAGGCTCCATTTGCACAGTGCTGCCAATATTATTTCTAGTATTTCTGTCACCCCCAAATGGTTGTAATATCGACCGCTCCCTCATCTGGATTTAAGTGGATTATGAAATTTTTTTGGCTGTTTACACTGTGGTTGGTTGCGGTCCTTGCGGAAGTAATCTCTGAAATTGTTAGTCTTCATTGGTGGGGTGGCGGAGTGAATAGCACTTTCGCCTCGCCGCAAGAGGAGCCGGGTTCGATCCCACTGCTTGTGGCACTGTGTGAAAACTCGGAACTATTCCTACTGCATAAAGTTTCCACTTTAAAAAAGTCCGAAGGTGTTAACGGTAACAGTGAGTGTAGGCTGTAGGGAACTGTTGGCTCGTGTGGCACGAAGAGCTTACTACCTCCACCCTCCTACTCAATTTAACCCGGCCACTTGGGATAAAGGCAATAAAAGGCACTAGATGATTTGGTGCCTTGGATATTAGCCTGGAGCTGAACCATAATTACTAATCAGCTGAGCTGATTAGTAATTATATCCTTGTTTGAATTTCGCGCGCTACGATGCGAGAAGATAACTAATCTTTACTATAATTTTACCATTAAGAATCCATACAATTTCAGATTATCATTTTTTTACTTACTTTCCCAATTATAACTTTCTCCTGTACTTCACAGCAAGACTACATAAAAGCTTGTTCTAGTTTCGGCGTGTGTAACTGAATAGATTAAATAAATATATGGTTTACCGCTATTTGGATATAATTACCATGAATGTATTCATTTCTATCCTATTGGCTTAGGTGGTACCTTGGTAATGACATAATTTGATATTCATGCTTGAAAGAAATGCATTCATAATTTGATCTAATCCTTTGATGTGTCAAAATTGCCAAATCTGTTATGACCGATCTTAAGTTGAACACTATTTAAATTAAGTCTATATTTCCTGTACACCAATAAAAACTTATTTATAATATATAGCAGGTTTCAATTTACTCCCCAATTTTTATGAATTATCTTCAACCTTCAAAATTCAGGCTTCGTCATGACACACTTCATTCCTCCACTTTAATAAATTTTATCATTATCATGTATGAATTATTACACTTCCTACAAATTTAGAGTGGGGGATGAAGGGATACCTTTTTATTAAATATCATCAGTACCACAAGTTTAATGCCAATATCGGTCACACAACGAATATTTTTAAAAAACAAATTTACACAAATGGCAATTTCTCACAAATGGAAGAGTATGGTAAAGTAAAATAAAATGACATGAAGGATTATTATGGTCTTTGTAACTGGGGTATTTGTAATGGAGTAAGAGAGAGCGGTATGGCTATGGAGACTGGGACTTGAGCGTTATTCTTTCCCCTAGAATGATCAGTTTTTGAACTAGTAGGGCCCAAGTGATTGTTTGGATCTTGGAGACTGTTTCCACTTCCTTGAAAAGAGTAAACCGACTCGTTTTTGTGACTTTTTAAGTGTCTTTCTAAATGTGCCTTTTGTCGGAAGCCTTTTCCGCACATTTGGCAGGGATATGGTTTCTCCCCTAAAAAAGATATGATTTTAACTAACGTAGCCAAATCTGAGAAACAAAAGCAAGACAACCTGAATGAATTCGAAGGTGTTTCTTGAGCGTATCGCTGCTGCCAAAACGTTTAGCGCAAATGTGGCAGGCGTATGGTTTTTCGTTAGTGTGCACTCGAAGGTGTGTTTTGAGACGGCTACTTAAACCAAAGCCTTTGCTGCAAACGTAACAAACATATGGCTTTTCCCTGGTATGAATTAATTGGTGAGACTTGAGGTGAGTCTTCTGCCGGAAGCTCTTGTTGCATATATTGCAAATGAATGCCTTTTCTCCGTCGTGAATCATTCTGTGAAGCTTATAACTAGTTTGCCCGCGGAAGTTTTTGCCACAAGTCTCGCAAGAAAAGGGGCGCTCGTCTTTGTGAATTCGTACGTGAGTTTTAAGGTGAGCTTCTTGACGAAAGGTTTTACTGCATAAATCGCATTGGAAAGGCCTGTTTTGATCTTTTTCATCAAAGTGATGCCTATGATGATCTCCGTTTTTTTTCTTCCAAAGTTTACAGCAAGGACAAGCTTTTTCTATAACTCGAACGGTGTGTAGGTGCTCAGATATTTGCCCATTAGGAACTAGACCCAAATTGCTTTTACTTAGAATACCACTCAGAAATAAATCCTTAGTGTTGGACGACATTAATTTGTCCTAAGCCACGGTCTCTTCTAGGGAGCGTCTTAGGAGAGAGAGTCAGGCCTAAGTTTGAAAACATTCAACCTAGGCCTAAAAACACCGATATTTAACAAGAATTACCATTCGTATCAGTCATTCATACAGAACTTTTAAATTATACTCTAAACTAAGCGTTTAATTTGCATTTTACGACACCGAATTAAGCCTAAAGACCTTGGCACTTGGACATTTTTCATTGTAGAGGGCTAGAGGAAATTTTAGTATTTTTCCTACCAAAAACAGTGGTGTCAATTTTGAAAATGAAAATTTCCTTATGTTAAAAATTGACACGAAATTATTCTATTACCTGAACTTAAAACTTGAGCCATAAAAAAAATCTTTTTAGGATTTAATATACAACACATTTATTCACTAAAACTCACGTAATACATAGTACAATCATATTTGATACAAATTGGCGTTAAACAATATATTTTTGAATAAATTGTTTAGCTAGCCTAAAAAAACAGCTAGTTAATGGAGAGAACACCCTAATCCACATTTTGATATCCTTAAAATTTTGTAATACCATTTCATAGATTTTATAATCATTGTTGGGCAAGAGTCAATGAATGACATAACTGTCCATTAGTTAAATGTTTAAGTCCGAAGTGCGCAATGAAACTGTTTTATTAAAGACACAATCAATATCAATGGCTTAAGGTCTTTGTAAATGAGGTATAGGAATATGCAATGTGGTCTGCGAATGTAAGGTATTCCCTGACACTGAGGCTATCATGTGATTATTATGTTTTCCACGATAATGTTCGGATTTGGAAGAGGTTGGCATTTGCTGGTTGAGACCCTGTATTTGCTGTACTGAGTATACAGGCTCTTTATTGTGACTTTTTAAATGTCGTTCAACATGTGCCTTTTGACGGAAACACTTGCCACAAACTTCACAAGGAAACGGTTTTTCCCCTGTAAAGAGAAATGATTTCAACTAACATACATATTAGGACACTATTTCTTAGTTAAAAATTTAACTAAAATCTACTTTTGTACCAGAAAAATATTAACAGCAATTATTTGTATTTGCCTGGTGACAGTCATTTTGGGTATCAAAACCACCATGCAATTTAATTAAATTATATTTTAATTGAGCGGAGAAAGTACATTCTCACAAAAGACTTCATTGGCAAAATTACTGTTTTCCCTGTTTAATTTTTAACTCCCATGATCATGCATTTGAAATTGAAATAGTGAAAAAAATTGGGTTTCTGAAGGTGACTTTAGTGTTTACATTTTCATTTGAAGAAAGTGCATGCCTTTCAAATTAAACTATTATGTACAGTTTTTAACATGCATAGCGCTAAATAAAATAATTATTATTAATTATCTTCTTCAGCTGGAAGATTATATAAATAATTAAAATACGGAATGTTTACCAAAAGGTAAACATTCCGTATTTTAATTTATACTCTGAATATTATACAAAATGTGACACAAGCTTGACAGAAATGAGTTTGTAGTAGTTTTAAAATATTGCACTTTGAACTATTTACACAAAAAGAAAACATTTGAAAATGATTAATTTTTTTTGTACATTAACATTCAAAGTTCTAGTATTTTACTTAATCACTCTGTATAATATTTTAATATTTTGTTCATTTTTTTTGTTTACAAGGCATGGCCTGCTCAAGTTTGTGTCAGTTTGAACTTTTTTTTTTAAATTTAATTTAAGTATCTAAGTCTGAGAAACAAAAGCAAAACCACCTGAATGAATTCGGAGGTGCTTTTTTAGAGTATCACTGCTGCTGAAACGTTTAGCACAAACGTGACAAGGGTATGGTTTCTGAAAATAGGTCCATTCAATTTCAAGGGGTTTTCAATTTTTTTTCATGAGTGGCTCCTGGGGGCCAGCTAAATCATGATTTTTACCTCGTTAGTGTGCACTTGTAAATGTTTCTTAAGATGTGCTTCTTGTCGGAAAGACTTATTGCATACTTCGCAATTAAATGGCCGATTGGGATCTTTTTCGCCATAATGTCTATGCGGCTCCCCTGTTTTGCTATTTTTCCTCCAAAGTTTGCAACAAGGGCATGGTTTATCCGGAACTCGCAGAGCTAACATGACACCTGGTAGGCCTAAAGCAAAAGGTGAAGGGAATAGTTTCCAAAAGCGATCCTCTGGTGAAATGGATACACTTTGCTGTAGGCCTTGGCTTTCTGAGATTAGTTTTTCCAGTTTCAGGCCTAAGTTCCAAATTTTTAACTTAGGCCTTATTAGATTCTCTAAATTTCTATACTTAACATTGACTACTTTATAAAATAACTTTTAAAACATTTTTGCAGACGAAACTAAAGTAATACCAGCAAAATTCCGACTCTCGAGTGAAGAGTCTCAAGCATAGAGATAGAAAAGAAATAGAGGGAAGATTACCGCGTTAAGGCACCCCTGTTTTTGACCGGTAAATTTCATCCCCCCCCCCACGCATGTATGAAAGCGGAGATGAGCAGAATTTGCATGCCATCTATCCTTCCTTTGTTTACATCAAATGACAGTTGATTTTCTAATCTTATCTTACTATTTTTTAACCTTAAGTGTATATATATTCGCTTACAGCGTTTATTATTACCGTCACTCCTAATATGTCGTTCATCTTGTAAAGTACTCATTCTTAATAAACGTTTGTTTTTTTTAAAATCACTACGTTATGATTTTCTTACTAGTTTCATTAGTTAGTTAGTGTAGGGTAGCTCTGCTGATTAACATTGGATTTAAAACTCCAATAGGTTATGGGCCCAGCACGCTCCCACTGCGCCACTCTGCTACATGCCGTTTATCCTGATGACCCATGCGTTCATGCCAGACTTGGAGATCTGCTTTCCGGTCATTTCTCGGATCTGCTGCGATGTGAGCGGAGCATGATGGCTGCATGACTTTGATATCCAGACGATACAGACTCTCGACCTTGCCAGGTACACAAAGGTTCCTTTTGCCTCCGACAACTTCATAGAGACCGCAAGAATTTGCTGTGACCTTGAACTCCAGATTCTTGTTTCTCTTCATTGCGCTTTTCAGCGAGAAAACATTGCAGGCAAAGTCATGGATGTGCCAGACATTGTGGACTACCTCTTGATAGAGTTTCTTTCCGATCCGGAACTGAATCCTTATGTCTCCTTCACCATCCGCTGTCATCTGCGTCTTGTTTCCAATCTGAAGAGTTGCTGGAGTAGCGAACTTGCGGAAGTTTAGGAACTTTGTGGCGTCGTTCGTGATATGCTGTGTAGCACCCGAATCAAAGTACCATGCTGCTTCAGACGATGAGCAAGCAACGAGACCATTTGCTGCGATCAGACCCCCGATGCTGGTGCGATTACTTTCGTCAACGCTCGTCCTTCTAGGAGTTTTCCTTTGTCCTCGACAGTCTTCCGCTATGTGACCAAACTTTCGGCAATTGGTACATTTTGGCTTACGTCTTACGGTTTTCTTCTCATTTGAGGTGCCAGAGTAACTTCCGTTACTGCGTTTTACCATAAGACCAGAGGAATCTCCAAACGCGTCGCCCTCTCGAGTTGCACGGCCGATTAACAGACGTTCTAATTCTGCGACAGTCTGTTTCTCTGTAGGCATCGTATCCCAAAGCATACCAAATTCTCGGTATTCGTCCTGCGGTAGGGACTCGAAAATACATGCAATAAGGATGCAATCGTCGAACGTTACGTCCTTTTCTGTCTTTGCCGTTGACAAGATATCTGTCCAGAGAGAACACATCTGGGCAATGTGGGTGGCCATATCGACGTCCGGTGACTTCGTAGTTCGCATGAGCTGCGCCAGAAGCTTTCGGAGACGATTTGAAGACTTCTGCTCGAAAATTTCAAGTAGTTTGTCCCACATTTCCTTTGGTGTCTCGCAATTGGTAATCATGTTTTGGACCTTCTTGGATAAGGTTGACCAGAGGATACCACGGACCGTGCTGAACGCCACTCGGTACTTCTTCTTGTTTGAAGTGTATTCGGACTTCTCTGCTGCTGTTGCTCCAGGTACCGGTTCCGTAGGTTCAATCCATTCGCCAGTAAGAATCTCGTATACGTCTCGAACGGTGAGGATGTCGACTAATTGTCTTTTCCAACTCCTCCAATTCTCCGGACCTGATAGTTTCTCGACGTCTTGACGAAAAAGACTATCCATGGTTACTAACGGGAACTGTTGACAGGATACGGATTACGGTGATGGTAACTGAAACCGGGATACAGCAGACTAGATCATCAGCATAGTAGTGGCGCAGTGGGAGCGTGCTGGGCCCATAACCTATTGGAGTTTTAAATCCAATGTTAATCAGCAAAGCTACACTACACCAACTAACTAATGAAACTAGTGAGAAATCATAACGTAGTGATTTAAAAAAAACAAACGTTTATTAAGAATGAGTACTTTACAAGATGAACGACATATTAGGAGTGACGGTAATAATAAACGCTGTAAGCGAATATATATACACTTAAGGTTAAAAAATAGTAAGATAAGATTAGTGATTAAAAATATATCTTATTTACAATAAACATTTTTTAACCTATTAAAAAACTAAACGAGAAAAGCCGATAACGTTTTTTTATCTTCAACACATAATGTATTTCATTTCACCGCGCATCGATGGCACCACGGTGACCCCCTAGCATATGAATTATTAAACTGGTCCTTCTGACCAGTGACCCCCTAGCTTATGAATTATTATTTGGTCTCATATAAAATGTTCTAATGCCATTTATAAGCCTAAAAAAACCTATATTACATGTTTCGAAGTTAGATTATGTTGGTAACATTAACTTTACACGTATTCAAAATAGTTAACTTTATTTTATGAGTACCACAAGAATAGTACAATATAGTACTATCTCACCTAAGACTTCTACCATAGCCTAGAAGACCCTCGTAATTTACCGTATTATCTCTCTTTCTCTAGGCCCCGTAACTCCAGAGTCCCCGGTCCGTTACCGCGTAGCCTACCGTACTTGGGGGAAAGCGAGACTAGAGGATTGAGGGTTTGAGGCCGGAGGGGGGTTAGACAGTTCCACTCGTTTGAGGGATGTAGTAGTAAGCGGAGTCGCTGTACATAGAAATCCAGTGAATAGGGAAATCAAAATTGATATAAACCTTGAATTAAAAGGTCATCTCCTATTATTTGGAATTATGAAACTGGTCACCTTCTGTTTTTTTGTTATTATTTCGAATTAATAAACTGGATACGGTGACCAGTGACCCCCCAAATTTTTAATAAATAAACTGGTCTGAGCAATTAATTAACTGGTCTTTGACCACCTGACCACCGTTATTTCCAAGGCTGCTCATGGCTTCCTACATTTGATGTAAACAAAGGAAGGATAGATGGCGTTGCAAATTCTGCCTATCTCCGCTTTCATACATGTGTGGGGGGGGATGAATTTTGCCGGTCAAAAACAGGGGTGCCTTAACGGCGTAATCTTCCCTCTACTTCTTTTCTATCTCTATGACAATAGCCGAATAATTTTGTCAAATTGGTCTGCTCGCCGTAGTTTACGGCCAATTCCGAGTTATACTTTTACTGGACAGGTATTTAACTTAAAACGTTCCGACGTAGCGGGCCCTCAGGCATGCTTTCCCATTACACGAATTTTGTGACACGATTAATATGCGTTGACGAATTCTTCACGAAAATTCAAACGGAAAGTGTAAACTAATCTTACCAGCAATATTAAGTTAAGAGGAACCACCTATGGACTGCATTGCAAACAGTGATAAAAAACGCAATTAAGTAGAATAGTTCATTATCAAAAAAGATAAAAAAGCTAAACCCTAAACAAATTTGAAGAAATTTAAAAACTTACAAATAGCTCAAGGCTTCGAGCTTAGGAAATATAGCGCCATCTGCCTTAACATCCATAAACTAAATTGTCGATCAAAGAATTCCGCAAAAGCTGTGGTAAGAAACATCATTTTGCCCTCTGCGAAAGAAACCTAGATCAATCCAAGACCAATGGAGAATTCATGGAGATGACTAAATCCAACGAAACTACGGAGATCACTCCACACTGAAAAACTGCATCGGAAACAACGGCTAACAAAGTCATACTACTACAAACTGCAAGAGCGAAGGTTCACGGCACTAACGGCGTCTTTCGAAAAGTATGATGTTTAATTGACGGTGGAGCACGGCGTACGTTCGTGAAAGAAGATATATAATTGAAATTGCCCGTGGTCGGAGAAGAGACATTGAATATCTTCAATTTCAGAAATTCAATTTCACAGCAGGTTAATCGTCGAAGGGTGAAGGTCATCATGGAAAATCTACGTGATTTGCCCCGAAGTATCGAAGCCCTGGAGACACCGTACATTTTCAGCGCCGTCATATCAATACCAGAAACAATTAAGGAACATTGGCGGAACTGAGATCAAGTTGACGAATTGGATGGTGAAGATTTTGAGCTTGGAGCCTCGGAGACTCTATTCGGATGGTCCCTTTAAAGACCGACTATCGCTTCATTGTAGACAGTCTCGGTAAATTCCGTAGCAGCTATGACGGTTGGCGCCGTAGAAAGAAAAGCCACGCCTCTCAAATCAGATACAAGAACTTGATTCATTGGGGATACGTGATGACGGAGTAGCCGATAATAGTGACGTGAGTACGCTTGAGAACTTAAAAACTCTATAACCTTTAATGGTGAAAGGTCCGGCTACCTTAGAATGAACATCGAGATAACCTTAGAAGCAATGACAACGTTGCCAAGAAATGAATGGAAAATCTTATGAAGCGACCAATTTCTATTCGGACAATACGAAACCGTAATACGAGAACCAGAACGGCATTATCGAGAAGATAAAAAACGAAGTATTCAAATCAAATAATCCAACGTATTATTTACCTCATCAAGAATGTATTGAAGTTACTAAGAATATTGGACTACAGGGTTCTGATTTCCATCCTCGCAGCCTTTGTAGCTTAAATTCGTCTGCTTTCCCATTCAAGTTTGCTATATGGTATGACCTTGAATGCCTCTTAAATGCAGACGAACTTTCTCCACAAAAGCTGCGAGGATGGTACCACGGGTTAATGCTATGCTGAAATATTCTTAGTAACTTCAATACATTCTTGACCTCATCAACAACATTCCTGATCGTTTACGACGGGCAATCGCATGAAGCTGGATTATTGTCTCTGAATCAATGCTTATTTTCCGGACCGAATCTTAATCCAGACCTGCTAATCGTGCTCGTACGATTTCGAAAATTCATGATAGCCTTCACGGCTGATATTGAAAAGGCGTTCTTCATGATTTCCTTGGCACTCAACGACAGAGATGCAGTCAGATTCCTGTGGTTCGACAATCCATGGGATACGAAGATAAAGACGTACCGACTTGCTCGCGTTCCGTTTGGGGTAACGTCGAGTCCTTTTCTGTTGTCAGCAACAAGTTGCGCCAATCGTCTGCCAATCTCGGTCAATCTATCAAAGACAGTCTGTATGTCTCAGGAGAATCTAAGGTGGAGTCTGGATATAGTTATAAGATTTCTATGGTCGGCAAACGAGACAGGACTGTACTGCCGAGTTTAAGTATTAGAGTATCCGGTATTTTTTACCTTTAGGAATCACCACGTATTGGCATTTAAGGGGTTGGAAATTGAGACCCAGGTTACGATATATGCCGAGATGTTATTAAAGGCAAGTTGAATATCAGCATATATGGCTAACAGGGAGACGCCGACAGTCCAGGCTGCGATGCCGTCTGCGAGTTATCCTTGTTCTATCCCCCTGGGGCACAGCCCTGGGATCTCGTCCATCATATCACTGAATAAGATAGGACTGATGGAGCTACCAGGAGGTACACCTCTCGTGATCGGGAAAGGTGCAGAAGAAGCACCATTGATCCTGACATGAGCGGTGCGATTCCTGAGAAGGAGATTGCCCTTAGACCGCACTGTTGGAGTTTTTACAACAGCGCGCAATGGTGAATGCTGCCAAAGACGTCCAGTGGAAGAATATTGTCTATCTCCAGGAACCAAACAAAGCGGCCAAACACAAGTATTTCATAAACATTTCCTAAATTCGGGAACAGAGAGATGTCTCTATAGGATGAGGCAACCGTAGAGGACTTTCCTGGTTTAAGAAGCGGGTGGAGAACAGCGGCCTACCATCTCTGCGGCATGATGCCTTCCTCCCAAAGACTATTATATAGGTTCAGAAGCGCCAGACGAAAAGCCGGAATAAATTTTTTATTATTAAATTAGACACATTGTTAATTCCTTGGGAAGTATTGTGGAGGGTTGCCAGAATTCCGTAGAGCTAGTCCATAAAATTCTTCTTGCGGCTTCTTCGAGGAGTTCACACCCAGTTATTGTTTTGGGTGACTTCAACGCCCACAACGCCTTGTGGGGCTGCACCCACACCAACCCTCTGGGCCATCTTTTTCAAGAATGTTTGGAGGACCAGGACCACTTAGTTTTAAAGGAGGAGCTTCGCCATTAGCGGGACGTCACCAAGTGAATTATCTGGAAACGTTTCCAGTCGGCCGCCTGATAGCACCAAGGTCCCGAAAGACGGCGAGGATCCAGCGGGGTAGTGCCTATATAAATGGGAAGATGATCGCTGATACCGTGGTCTAGGACCTTCCAGGGCAGGCGTAGGGCCAGCCCAGAGCTCACGATGGTTAGATATAGAGCGGTGTCCGAACCACGAGTTGGAATCACCAGTATTTCGAAGAACCAAAGTGTCGTGATCCTCCAGTCTGAGTGTACGTATGACGACTGTACATTGAAATCACCCAAAATAATTACTAGTGTCTGGACTCTCCGAAGAAGATGGTAGAAAAACTCTCTGATGGTGGTGCCTCGAGGGTCGTTGAAAAGTGTGACCCAGCCCTAGGCAAGGTGAACTGTCAACACCAGGCTCTCATCCCAATCACACGCTGGCGAAGGTAGGCGAAACACCGGGATCAAATTGGGAACTAACGTGGCCACGCCGCTCCTGGAACCCTGTATTGGAAGAGACGAAGGAACGCGATTCGCTCTATAAACCTCGTAGAAACCAAAGTGTAAGTTGACATTATCCGACGTAGTTAGAAACGTTTCCTGGAAAGCAATGACGGTGAGTTTAGGTCACCGAGGAGGTCGATTATGTCCGGAATTCTCGCACGAACCACGTTGATGTTCCATTGAAGAACGTTGAGTGGCCACTCTTCCATCGTTTGGTGTTGTTGGTGAAAAATTGTGGCACTTTCCCCTCGGGAAGACTTTAGGGTGGTGTGGGTAGCGACAAAGTTATGCTTAATGATCTCTGAGAAGGATTACAATTTGTAATTATATGGCTCTCCGTGAAGCCGGTCATAGATCTCTACTACACTGGTGACTAATTGGTATATCAAGGCGGAAATGTCATCCACCGTGAGATATACCGGAGCCCAGCAACAGATTTTTCTTCAACAGGGGGTGGTCGCGGGGTGGGCCACCTTGGCGTCACACTCCTGTGTCTATCAACCACCCGGGCATAAGATTTCTGCTTCACTATTGCACGGGCTTACCTTGCGTCGAGCTTGAAATAACGTGTTTACCCTTCGTAATAGGAGACAGTCCGATGGCTTCGAGCTGGGCGACGCCCTACAGTTGACGCGAAAAAAGCCGTTGATGTGCACCTCTGAGAAGGGTCGAAGGCATGATCCTTCCCATTGTACAGTTGGCGCAGATCTTATGTGTTACTTGTTTACGACATGTGGACGCAATGTGACCGTAATGCTCGAACTTGTAGCATTGTAGGGGGCGCTACGAGTAGGGCAGCAAAGGAAGACTTTAGCCAAAATGTGGTTCGGATGAATACCAATGAGATAGGTGTTGGTACAACCGCCTAGACGCCAGACGGACTTAAAGGGAACTTTGCGTTTGGGTAAGGCCTCCTCTACATCTTGTTTGGTAAATCCGTTGGGACGTGAATAATCCTTCTCAAAGCGATGTTCTTGACCGTAGGATTATCCTCGACTTGAAATTGGAAATCCCCCAAAAGCAGTTGCAGCCTTGATTATTTCCACGAGCGCCGACCCCTGTATGAGGGGTTTGAAGTTAACGCCTTCGCCGAAAACCCGTTGCCACCGTCAAAAGGGATGCAGCCTTCTAGCGATCCTCTCGTTGAGTGCGGCCGTAAGAGTGGTCAATATCATGATCCGCATAGAATATTGGCCAAACCATGGAACTCCGTACCCTAAATTCGAATTCTGAGAGCCTTTCCGATTGACGGTTTTGTAACGAAACGTTTACCGACTTCCGGCACGTGACCTCCGAAAAATCAGCCTAAATCGTTCGCTGCCATCTAGGAGCAACAAACACAAGGAGAACGCAGCTAGCCTTTAAACAGGCTAACGCAGTGTTGTGTACAAATTTCATTGGACGAACCTTTAAGCTGAACGTTTTACGGGCGGGGGGGGGAAGACAATTTCCGAATTTTCCCCTTCCGACGCCTGCAGGCGTTGAACCGTCTAACCAATGGAATGGAAAAATTTGGAAATTGTCTTCCCCCCCCCCGCCCATAAAACGTTCAGCGTAAAGGCTCGTGACGCTCGTCCAATGAAATTCGTACACAACCCTTCGTTAGCGTGTTTAAAGGCTAGCTGCGTTCTCCTTGTGTTTATTACTCCTAGCTGGCAATATAGAGATATGAAACTCCTCCTGAAAAGCGACCCCCGTAATTTTAAAAAAATCCTGAGCGGAGCGACGCCTACGGCCGGAAGAAAGCGCATTTTTCGAAATCCCAAACAGCGGATTTCAGATGCAAAAATGTTGGTTGTACACTATTGGACCGAATCCCGTTTAACCGAATCCCATTGAACCGAAAAGTATTTTCGTTTATAGCCCAACATGGCGGGATTCAGTTGAATGGGAAATTTAAATCTGGTTCGTTTTCACTTCGGGTAGGTTAGTTCAGGTTGGGTTAGGTTAGGTTAGGTTAGTTCAGGTTGGGTTGGGTTGGGTTAGGTTAGATATGGTACTCAACTATTTAACGTCGGATCTTATCAAGGTTATTATCCAAAATTAAACCCGGAAAATATCAAATTTCAAGGGCAAAAGGTCTAAAAATACACGTCGGTACGAAATAGTAAATATTTAAGACATAGTTTAGTCCAAATTAGATATACTATCGTCACGTAACCTACGATATATAAATATGTATCACTAACGGTATATTGAAAGAAAAACGCGGTTTTCGGTCGATTGGAATTCGGTTGAATGGTACATTCGGACGAATGGGATTTCGGTCCAATGGTCTACAATCAAAAATGTTTAGTCTCAGAAATTATTATCTTGAGTGTTTGTAGCAATAAAGAAATATGCCTGGAAGTAATTGTTCTGTAAAGTTATGTAATAGTTCTAAAGAAAAGCCAAGGATCTCCTTGTTTAAGTTTCCAAAAGAGAAAGAACGGTGGGAAAAATTAATTAATAGCTTTTGTTAGGTCTATCAAGAACGCATAGAGGTACTAAGAACCATGAAAAACTTAAATGGTGGCGCCATGAAGTTATACTTTTCCCATGGCTTAAAGTGTTGGTTGCACAAAAAATCGATAGTAATAAAAACGAATGAATGCGGGCTTGTTTTGAAGCCCAGGACGTTCTCTTTCCAAAAATGTCATTGTCGTAACAAATTTTCAAGCCTAAGTGTACTAACTTTGAGTCCGAAACTGACCTATTTCGCTCCCCAAAATCCTGAAATTTTCGGCCAATTTCTCTCCTTCGTAGCACGAGCAATTTGGGGCCAATCAAAGCTGTAGTTTTATTCCTAAAATAGAAGGAACTGAAGTGGAGGGATTCTGTTTACTTGTAGAAGTTTTCAAACCAGAGGTTTTTAATCATAATATTAGGTTTATTATCGAAATAAAAAAAAAGAATTTACGGGCGCGCGACCCGACGTTTTAAGAAGAATTTACAAGGAGCCTTCGGTTTCATATCGTTTTCTACTACGTAGGCTCAGGGCCGGCGGATCGTGTTAATCTCGGGTGGGTAGTCAGACGAGGGGGGGGATTTATTGGGTTATCCTACATAAAACGATAGGCCTATATAATACTAATTAAGAGAAATTGATAGAGGTAAAAACTACAAAAATTTAGTATTCTCAAATTTATTATCACATAGTATTAATTGTGCAATGCAAAAACTGTACTGCGCTTTGCATTTTCGGAAATGAACTGATTCAACAATTTTTCCAAATATTTTGACGCGTGACTTCATATAGGTCTTAAAATTCATATGACTCTACGTGTAAAGATGTTTGAAGGATCTGAGTACAAATATTTAAACTCAATTATATAGAAAGGTAGAGACAACGTTATAAAACGTAGTACTGACAACTGTGGGTACTTTCCCTACCCCAGTTTGTGGTAGAAAACGTCGTTCCTTTAAATTAGGCACCGATTATTTAAATTACAATTATTTAAAAAATAAATGGAGCCTTTATGGCTTTGGTGTCAAATAAGCAGTTTTGGGAGAATCAGTTATTTATTATTTGAACACTTACATTAGAGCCCACTACTAACCGAATAATCAACTCAATATCATATAGGTCATATACATTTAGTATCGTTTACCTTCTAAAAGTTATAGTGTACGCACTTATCAATCCTACTTCAAAACGCGAGGTAGAAATGTAACAGCTGATAACTATTTTATATAAATGTTTGATACAGAGAGACTAATGACGACAAACATTAACGTTAAAATACACTTATGAAAATTATGCTTTTATCATTTTATGTATTTTTAAATTTTGATTTTGATGATTTACTTCAATCTATTTTAATCGGGGCAGTGCCGCGTGCATAGTTTTCAACATCACCGATATTTAAAGCATGAGATAAAGATAGTGTTGTATTGATCTTCCGCATCACTTCCCGATATAAGTCCGTCTTTACCGTATTTTCAGAAATAGAAAGGGGATTGACGCGAGGGAAATAAAAAAAAACTTGTCAAAGGTCTATGTTTAAGTTGTGATTTGCCCTTTTGCGAAGACTGCGTTTTATTATTCACGCTTGTCTCATTAGAATTAATAACTTATATTTAATAACCTATTTTACAAATTTACTTCTGCAGTTTTTATACTGAAAAGTGTCACGCGTTACTCGGACTCACTCCTACAATGGGGAGAAGAAGAAGGTGGGGAAAAACAGGGAAAGCGGTTCTTCTCTCAGTGACGAATTTTTAATTGTGGCCGGTACAACGAAAACCATTAAAGGGAATATAACCTGCAAGGCAATCTTTATGGAAGACCCCTTCAATTTTTCAAGATTCCCTCTACAGTGGCGCCAAATTTTTTTAAAGCCAAAGGCAAGAGCGGCCACAGCTGCAAACGTTGGTGTTCCACACCAAATACCTGAGGTTATATTCCCTTTAAATACGATCCCGTTTATGAACTAACTTCATCAAGGAGGGGATAGGAAAAACACGTAGTCCCGGGAAAATTGTGCAAATTATTATGTAGGCGGCATGGCTCTATTATTCGTTGCAAAACCTTTTCGAGGAGAGTGGAAACCTAGCTATTATGTGACAATGGCCGTGGCTCTATCCCCACAGTACCGACTTTGATGACATCAATTCCGGGTGGGTAAAATACCCACCCGGAATTTCCCGGGTTGGTACTTCTACCCACCATACCCACATTATCCGCCGGCCTGTAGGCTTGTGTATGTTTATTTCAATTACTACTGCATAGGACTTTTTCCTGGGTGTTAAATCAACCTGTTTTTAATCCCAGATGTAAAGAAATATATTACAGACAATTAGCCAATGATACGCTTCGGATTTTCTGACGTCATGGGTGCCGAGAAGTCTGGAAATTCGCAGAAAAACTCGATTTCAACCATTTCGACTTCTTTTTATAATAATTCAAAGACCACTTAACCGATTTTGATTAAATTTTCTGTACTTGCTATAAAATGTTTGCTCTTTCTAATGAATCATTAATTAGCCATAGCTAAAATTTCGTGCAATCAACACTTTAAGCTGAACTTGTACCTTGGTGTAATGGATTTTTACATAGAGAGAGAACCGTAGACTGCTTAGACTGCTTCTGAAAGTATAACAACAAGGCAGCATGGGCGAATGTTAATTAGGTTCCAAGTTCTTAGTACCTCTATGCGTTCTTGGACCTATCTTTAATATGTGATTTTTCAATAAACTTAACTCTGAGAAATGGCTGATCAATATCGGAAGAAGCGATCTTTATTTGAAAGATGCTATTCAATTACAAATATGCGCCCTACATTTTGAGGATTCTTGTTTTTGTGAATAGTAAAACAAAAAAAGACCGACACCAAACGCTATTCCAACAATATTTTCGAATTAATTTAGGCCAACAAGTAAAAATTGAGTTTTAAGTATTGTTTTTTATAAGTTAATTTAAATGAAACTTATTTTCAAATGGAATGATAATTTAGTTAGTTGCTCAAACGTAAAGGTTTGTAGAACTTAGTAGAAAATAATATCAAGGACTGTCATAAAACAACTGGTACGATGAAATTTATATATTAGTAACGGCAGGAGCTGGTAACGGGGTCATCAGTTCAAACTCAAATTTCAAATAGAAACTAGTAAATGGTATGTAGAAATGGTGGTCTTGGTGGAAGAGCTCAACAATAAACCTACAAAAAGGAGCTGTGTAGCCTGTGTTTCAGTTGGAGCAAGTTCCAGCGAAAATATATCTACAGAACTTGATTGTAAACAGTTTCGTTCGAAACAACTCTATTAAATTTTAACATGATTTTCTTTATCAGTGGAAATTCCTACAATTGAAATTCAGCAGGCTACTAAAGCTAATATCGAGACAAAGTTAAACAAAACAACGGCAAACAAAATGGTTCAAGTAGCGGATTTGAAAACATATGCAAATAAAAATATTCAAGCAGAAGATAGCAAAACATACGAAAACAAAAAGGTTCAAGCCGTTGGATTTAAGACCAAAAAGGAAACATCATATTTTAGAACTATAAGCAAACAGAAATCTTAAATAAAAAGGTTGGAATGGAAAATTAAAAAACTAAATGAAAAGTTGGCAAGTAACGTACACAAAGGTAAGAGGATTACAAGAATTATTTCAAGAACAATTGATCAATCTTGGTTTATTTCAAAAGATGATATGCATCAGTATCTTTAATGTGTTGATTACTCGAAAGAAATAATAAATTTTTTTGTACAACTTTCCATTCGTAGTACATTGGAAAAACATAATTTAAACCACAAGTATGACAAAGCCCAGAAACGTCTAGATCGCAAATTACTTAAGGTTCAAATCCGCAAAATACTTATCAAACATTTTAGTCGTTAACCATTTGGTTAACATATACTTGGATCAATTTGGATTAATAATATTCCAATTATTTATCCAAGAAATATCCTTGGATTAATCATGGACTATTTAACACAGGGACACTCCGTTCCCAACTTCCTATGTTATACCTATAGGCAGAAGAAAATAGGGGGAAGTACGCTTCTAGTCAGCTTTAGCAAGGCGTCACTTTTCACGAATTTTCGCGCCATAACGGTTTGCCGGGAAATCGCGGATGAATACATCGTTTAAAAAAACAATTTTTCTTAAATCGAACAATTGTAACATATTTTCCTTTTCATTTTCTGCTAAATGAGCTAAAGTGTCTTTGCTTTCGACGTTTATCGCCGTGTTGAAATAAAACCAAAGTGGAACTACTTTTTCAGTTTGGTTTATTTTGCGTTAAAAGGCGTTTTCGTGGGTCACACGACGACTTCTACGGCTCAAAGCTACAGATACGTACTTCCCCTATTTTCTTCTGCTATAGGGAGCTCCGAAAGACCCTTATTAAATGCTCTTCCTCTTTTTATCTTCACACCATGTGCATCATACAGAATTAGACAACAAATTTAAAGTATATACGAACAGTGATAGGAAGATAAATAAACAAACCAAAAACAAAACTATTATAGACTCGGTAAAGTTATCGAATGCCAAAGGCGCGGAGCAGAGTACACACGTCCGAAATAATCGGTAATACACCTCGAGAAAAGGCCATACGGAGACCCGATACAGAATGGAGAAAGTCACCTGCAGTAAGCGACGCCAAAAACGAATGGCGGGGACCTCTAGCTGCCCGACATTCAAAAAGAATGTGGTGAAGCGTCTCTATCGCCCCGCACTGTCCGGATCGACACACCGAAGACGTTCCCAAGCGAAAACGGAAAAGCACCGCAGCAGTTGGAAGCCGTTCACAGTTAACACGTGCTACTAACGAGTCTTGCCAACGTGGCAACCGAAGACCCGCAATACAGTCCCGTGACGGATCAGTCTTGTACCACCCGACGCCCCGAGCCGAAACAAAGTGGTTCCATGAAACCTGCCAAGAGTCCGTAACCAGAACCGAAACCTCTGTTTTAAGGTAACTTTTGGTGCGAGGCAAAAAAAAACCATCGACTGCGCAGGATGGTCGATAGCCGCTACTGTGGCACATTTGTCCACCATCTCGATCCCTGGGATACCGGCATGAGCCGGACACCACAATAGTTTAACACGCCCGGGGTAACCGTGACAGAGGCTCCGGAAACGTAGCACTTGAGGGTCAGGGCCATCCCCCAAAGTCATAGCCAAGGCCGATTGTGAGTCGGAGCTTACGACAATGTTCCCGAGACCTTCACTGCGAGCGAAGGCCATCGCCTGATTAATGGCAAAGAGCTCCACCGTGTTAATCGGGTGGCCCGGATCTACAATGAACGGACGAGCGACATCGCGATCGGGAATGCAGACGCTGGCGCCGGCACAGCTGGAGACGTCCTGGAGGGAGCCGTCGGTATATATGACCACGGAATCTCCGGCCATTGCATGGAGTTCGAAAAAGAAGAGCTGGCGCAACTCGACATCCGAGAACTTGGACGTTGAAGAGCTCAGCCAGCGACAGTTGACGTCCGCCTGGACAGGGGTCCAAGAAGGAGGGGAAATCAGGCTGGGAGAAGGAACCAAATCATGAAGCCAGTCAAGATTAAGAGTGAAAAGTTGACGCCAGTATTTGAGGATAGTTGGAGTATTATGTAACGTCCAGATGTGTTCAAAGTGACTGAGACGGGCCACCGAGCCAGTTATGTAGCGCCTGTAGTAGTCGGGAGTATCGGCGGCAGCGGCCAGGTTGACAAACTGCATACCCAGCAGATCTCTACGGTGGGAAAGCGGCATGATCGCCGCTTCAGCTTCCATTAACTGAATACTCGTCGACTTGGGAATACCCAAGATGACACGAAGCGCAGCATTTTGGAGACGGTCCAAGCGCCGTAAGTGGGTGACAGCCGCGGAGTTATAGACGATGCTAGAATTATCGATCCGGGAGCGAATAAATTGCAAATACAACACCTTGAGGGCGCGGCGAGAGGCTCCCCAGTATGTACCAGAAGCCGCGCGCAACAAATTTAGCCGTTACATGGACGATTGATATAAGGCGTCAATGAGGGTAACACCGAGGTAGACAAATTGTTCCACCCTCGCCAAAGGAGAGGTCCCGAGTTAAAAGTAGATATCATCGTAAAAGGCCACGCTTCGTTTGCGGGAGAAGACCATGTATTTGAACTTAGACGGTTAAAAAGTTAGGCCCCATTCGCTACAATACTCCACCATATTATAAGTGCAATCTGTAAGTGCGCCTGCAGAGTGACGGCATGAAGTGACCCAGAGTGCCAAATCATCGGCATGCTCACCGTGTAAAACGCCCAGTGGGCAAGAGTCCGTGATGGCCCCGAGAATGACGTTGAAAAGCGTTGGGCTAAGTGAACTCCCCTGCGGGCAAGAGTCCGTGATGGCTCCGAGAATGACGTTGAAAAGCGTTGGGCTAAGTGAACTCCCCTGCGGCGCGCCTCGTGCTACCTCGAAAGTGTCCGAGACCGTCTCCCTAATTCGTATTGCCGCCGTCCGTTCACGTAGAAAATCTGCCAGCCAATGGGAAAGTGAGCCTGACAAACCCTTCGCCCGGAGTTTGGTGAATTCTTCCAAAATCGTCTTTCAAATCCAAAAAGATAGCCACACAAGAGTGTCCCCTGGCAAGGGCCAATTGAGTATCCTGCACGAGGCGCACTAAGTTATCCGTGGGCCGCCTGCCCTTACGAAAGCCGGATTGGGAAACCGGGATGACAGCGTTGTGGTCCAAGAACCAAGTCAAACGACCCAGCCCAGCTTTCTTCCGGTCGAAGAAAAAACGGGGTCGCAGCGATGGGAGTTTGATATCTCTATATTGTCCGTATCTGTACGACTTTCAAAAATATTTCAAATGGATGAGGGAAACCCACTAAAAATTTTCAAGGAATTACATATATTTTTCGAAACCATGCTATCAAGAATAATTAGACCTTCAACATTTAGATCATTTAAAGACGCGGATAAGTTGATGGTAATAGACTTGAAAATGATTAGTATATTTTTGAGTACCGAAGACAGTGACCTTGGCTACGAATTCCAAGATAAAATTTCAAAAACTAAGTTAGATAGTAACACCAGAAATACACGAACCGAAATTATCAACGACCTCCTTTTTATTGGGGGGGCATTTTCCCATAGTACAAGGAGAGGGAGGAAATAAAAACCGAACGGATTTCAGCCCGCCCGCGGGAGAGGAAAAATTCTAGTGCATCACAGGTAAATTACTTCGACATCTAGTGAGATGAAAGATCAATAGCCAGGTGGCGTACTCAAGTAGCCTTGGTGAAATCGGGAGAGGCGGAATTTCGAGGGGGGTTTTCTCCTCCTTACTAAATAGAGGGGGGGGGGGAATGGGAACTTGTCTCCCGTGTTAGAGAAATAGGACGTTTATAATTTCGGTTCATGTATTTCTGGTAACACCAAATTAATAATTAAAGAGATATGTGTCACTTATATATTAAAGGCAGTTTCTACTGAGCTCCAAGGTAGAATTAGAAAGCCTTTCACCGGTAAATATCCTTTTAAATGGCGCAGAATGTACAAAATTTATCCCGAATATATTTTATTCTTGCTCGGTTAACACTCTGGAATAGCAACTAAAGGCCTTTTCACACGAGCCAACTTTTTGATACAACTAGATGAGTCAACTTGAGTTGAGTCAACTAGTTGGTTCGTGTGAATAAAAGTTCGATGAGTTGATCCACCAAAAAAGTACGCGAGAAAAAAATGGATCACTGATCCATTTTTGCTGACTCAGCATTTTGATTTGAAAAGTTGGCTCGTGTGAAAAGGTCTTAAGATATATGAACCAATTGGCTTGGGAAAAAAAAAACGAACCAGTTGAGTTTTGGATTAATGTATACAAATACGTTGACGAATCCGGCGAACATGTCTTTAAGGACATTTTGCAGAAGTGGCTATAAAACTTTTATATTTGCCATTATCAAACGCGCACGTCGAGAGGGTTTCCTCCCAAGTAACGTTAGTTAAAAATAAGCATAGAAATAGGATGGGACTAGAACTGTTACGAAGTATCTTGTACATAAGATTTGGTTTATCGAGATTACAGATAAAACCGTCTGAATTTATACCACCCGAAAAACTCATTAAACGTTTAAATGTAACCATTTACGAATGATTTCGTATACTATTGTAAATAACTTGCGCAGTTCAAGTTAAAATAAAACAATTTTTGATATTTTGTTTTTTTTTTACCTATAAAATACGATAAATTTAGGGCTCAAATTTGGGCTACTTTAGAAAAGAAATTTTTATTTTGGGCGGATTTTTGGGCTCATTTAGGTTTTGATTGGGCGGAAGATTGAAATTTTGACTTGTCAACTCTGGTCGTACTGTAGCGAATGCGCATTCAACCACCCTGATTCAACGGTCCAACCGTTTTCTGTTACTGAACGCGGCCCTGATTCCTGGCGTGCGTCAAATCCATAGAAATCTTATACTCCTACCTAGAATGCTCTAGTCTACGGGAGAACCTGACACCAAGACATTTTGTAGCAACGACTAATGATTATATAGTCTTTGCTTAAGCTTCAGCCAATCAGCGGCCATTCATTGATTATGGCAAGCCACTAGCGCCATAACATGGCGGTTAAAAATAGTAGAAGCTCAGATGATCCAAGCTCGCAGAATTCCCATAGGTTTTTGCTGGAATTTTTCACATGAACCACTTCAACGTTTTTGAATTTTTATTTAATAATAGTGTTAAGATTTATTTAACTTTTAGTTTTGTTTTCATATTTACTTATTATAAGGAATATTTAAATGCCATTGTGAGGAAAATAAATAAGATTTAGTTTAGGTTCGCTTTGAAAATATTTAAGCCTAGGCCTGACATAGGCCCAACTTTTAAAATAGCAGGCAATGTAAATGGTAAGTTAGAAGAAACCACCTATGGACTGTGAGAAGGATGATAAAATACGCGAAAAAGTAGATTAGTCCATAATTAAAAGGGATAATATAGCTAAATCCTAAACAAATTTGAAGAAATTAAAAAAACTTACTAATAACTCGTACCAATAGGTCTTCGAGCAAAAAACGCGAAACTCTGATCAAATAGATCTTCGAGTAATAATCTAAATTAAAAATAAATAAAATAGCCTGAACTTATCGTATATTCTATTCTCCACCACACTCCCCCCTTTTCGGCTTTCCGTTGCTATATGCAACGCGTTTTGAAATTTTTAATGTTTAGGCTTAGTTTCTCCTTTAGATTTGACAGTCGCCAGCCAGATTTCCCGCACGGTACTGATGAGTTCCAAATAGAACGAAACCGGTCTACCGTTGGAATTTCTGGCTATTTTATTTATTTTTAATTTAGATTATTACTCGAAGATCTATTTGGTCCGAGTTTCGCGTTTTTTGCTCGAAGACCTATTAGTACGAGTTATTAGTAAGTTTTTAAATTTCTTCAAATTTGTTTAGGATTTAGCTATATTATCCCTTTTAATTATGGACTAATCTACTTTTTCGCGTATTTTATCAATGTAAATGGTAGTTTTGGGAGAAGCAGTGACTGAAGGTCCTTAGTATTAACCTTAGTATTTAAAGGTTATTTCACATTTAAAGTAAGTAATATTATATTTATTATTATGTTTGTAGAAACTTAGACAAACAAAAACCTTATGAAAGAGTAATTATATCCCAGAAAAAATACATTACACTAAAGAATGACACTTATGACGAATTGACGACAGTCATTGAATTAAACAGCAACAATCATACTGATAATTGTCTTATTTTTCAAAACTTTGCCTTCTATTAAATAATATGCTTTTTCTCTTAGAAGCTTAGCCAAGATAAATGTCTCACACTCTGCTTAAATTCAACATTCCACTGTTAAACAACATAAGAGATAGTACTCAACGAAGACCGATATTTACAATGTTAAATAAAGTGTTTTTAAAAAACGGATATTGCAGTAATTATAGTCCTGAGTTGTTGTTCCACTAGGCCACGGCCCCCTGAACGCGTGAGCGCGTGCAGGGGGCCGTGACTAGGCTCACTGAACTTCCTGAAGTAACTTTGACCAAATCATCAATTTGAAATACGCGAAAAAGTAGATTAGTCCATAATTAAAAGGGATAATATATCTAAATCCTAAAGAAATTTGAAGAAATTAAAAAACTTACTAATAACTCGTACCGATAGGTCTTCGAGCGAATCTCGGATCAAATAGATCTTCGAGTAATAAACTACATAAAAACTAAATAAAATAACCAGAAATTCCAACGGTAGACCGGTTTCGTTCTATTTGGAACTCATCAGTACCGTGCGGGAAATCTGGCTGGCGACTGTTATATCGAAAAGAGAAACTAAGCCTAAACATTAAAAATTTCAAAACGCGTTGCATAGCAACGGAAAGCCGAAAAGTGGGGAGTGTGGTGGAGAATAGTATATACGATAAGTTAAGTTAGAAGAGACCACCTATCCATAGGTGGTCTCTTCTAACTTAACTTATCAATTTGAAAGCCCGCCGTTTGTTAACATTTCAAATTGCCCCGAGGCTTAAGGAAACCCAAACTTTTACCTGTACAACGACACATTACCGTCCACCGTAAATCGTTTTCTACATGTGTAAATGAAACGTCGAGGAGCCATAACAACAAACAACGCAATAATTATCCAAAACGTTTGCATATAAGAGGAAAATCTTTACGTGAGCGCGTGCAGGGGGCCGTGACTCGATTGACGTGGGCCAATCAAATGCGGGTTCTTAGGGTGACGTAATCTAAAATCGAATTATTATTTTCAGTAACTCAAACTAGATGGCAACGAGTCGTTGCCGTAGTCACTCTTTGAATCGTGATTGGGTGATAATGACGAAACCTCCGAAAATGTAATTGGCCCATTTTGTATTTATACGGAATCACTCTTGGGCTATGTTCAGCGGGACTCAGCGGACTCAGCGCTGAGCGTTGAGCTTACTGTACGCTTTTTTTAACTTCCGGTTTCTACGTCATGTTGCTCAACGAAGTCAGCGGTCGGAGGAGCAGGTTTTTCCGTTGCTCATCGGTGTCGTGACGTCATTCGACAAAGTTAAAGGAGGGGTAGCAGACGATATTTTGTTCGTTAAGTCAGCGAACCAGAAATCGTACAACAACTTTTAGATTTTTGTGACGTAGCGTTGATTAAAAGAACTCAACGATAACTCAGCGGTTTTTCTCCGATGATAGTTGTTGAACGCAGCCTTGGTTATAAGATTTCTATGGTCAAATCCATAGAAATCTCATAGGTAACTAGAATGCTGCCGCCTACGGCCAAGCTTGTCGCCAGTTCGTTTTAAACCTTCAGCCAATGAGAGGCCGTAGAGTGGTTCCGCCAAGGAGGATAATAATCATTTGCCAGTTACACGGCAGCATTCTAGTTACCTATGAGATTTCTATGGTCAAATCCCTGTAACTTTTGGCGCGAAACACAGCGCGCAAAATTGTTACAAGTATTAAAGTGACTTACACTTTTCATCTATTTAAAAATAAAAATAGTTCAAATTAATAATTGAAATAAATGATTATTTCTAAATTAATTATAATTTATATTTAATAAAATATATTAAAAATCAGAGCGTATTCCCGTCCCCTTAGGGATATATACTGTCTATGGTTTGCATGGGCAAACTACTACGCTGAAAGGCTGAAATATTAAAAAATCCTGTTTTACCAAGAATGTATTTATTTATACTCAGGGAGAATGAATATGTCGAGATTATTTTTAGCGTTTCTCCAATTCCACCCGTTGGGCCCCCCGGTATGCTCCTCCACTTAAATAATATCAAATACTACTGCAATCTCATTGGTTCTTAAAAATTACGTTTTTCGACGCGATTAACGCTGCAGCGAGGACGCAAAAAATAAGACCGCCTCCTTTTTCCCTCCCCCCCCCCTTAGCGCGACGGGGTTAGGGGCTCAACGTGTCCGTCGATAGTCTCGACATATTCATTCTCCCTGAGTATAAATAAATACATTCTTGGTTTTACCTAAAAGAAATTAAAAGTAGGTAAATCTAAAAAATTGTTGAGGCTCATCTGCGACTCATCAATTCTTTTAACGTGCGATTCTGCTAACGAGTTTTTGTATGTTTATACTTCAAATTTAAATATGAAAAAAGCACCATTTAACCAATTAAGAGGAACTATAGCTGCAAAATACAGACATAGATTTGCGTTGGCCGGCATTTCGTCTTGCTTTGTATTGTTTGGCATTCCTATAAGGTTATAAATTTTTATAATAGGTCCTATACTTGATATTCAAATTTAAATCAAAACCATTTTCAGTTATTTGTTATATAGAACCAAACGTGAAAAAATAGAACAAACGAGTTTAAATGAAAGAGAAGACGCTATCTTATTTCCATTTCCTATGCCAACAGCCAAATCAATTAAAGAAGGAATGAAAATTTCAAATCAAGAAGGACAATTGTAAATGCTCAAGAATGTCTCAACGCAAAACTAAAACAGCGGCTTGTAATTTAGATGACTCTTTAGACGATTTTACCCAGGTATTAAATTATAAGAGTAATATAATTGAAATAAAATAATGAAAAATTAAAAGACTTGTTTATTTTTAGCCTAAGAAATTGCGTAAGATTAAATCATCTAGTGATGTTCAAGTTTCTAAAACTCAGCACTCACAGTCGATCATTAATAAGTGTTTGGAAGTTAAGAAACAACCCTTCCATGAAACTTGCAAAAGTGAGCAAGATTTTCAAAACATTGAATCTTTTTTCGATCACAGTAGAAACATTAAATTAATTGAACACAAATCAACATGTGAAGAAATTGAGGCCTCCGTTTTATCATTTTGCCCAATTTGTGAAAAAGAAGTAGAAAATTTTAGTGTGCATCTCAAAAACTGTTCTAAAGAAAAATTTAGCTACAATAAAAAACGCATTTTATCAGAGAAGAACAAACAAAGTACTATAATTTGCGGTGTTCTATATTCTGGCATACCTGGTGAGAAAAAAGAAGTGGAAAGGGAGTTTTGCAGTATTTGTGAACAAGATATTACGCATATGAACAAGCAGAGACGATTACTACACGTCAATTGGTATTAAATAAATAAAAACATTTAAAAAAATATTTGAAAGTCATTTAATTTAGGTGCACAAACAAGCCGTTATTAAATGACAAGTTAGACGCCATATCAAATTTTCCTTGTCCATTTTGTGGTGAAATTTTTTCAACTGATGAAGTAAAGTTTGCTATTCTTTATGATAATTTTCACCTAAACTATAAAATTTTATATTTATACCAAAAATAATTTTAACAATTTGTATGTTCCTCCTAATATTACTAATTTCAATTAAACCTTAAAAAAATATTGTCCAACAAAATGTTTGTTCTAGTAGCTATAACAAAAGATAAGACCAAAATGTAGTAAATTATTTTTGGTTAAAGTTGTTACTTTTATTATAAACTATTTTTTTATGCAAATTTTTGATTATTCAGATACTTTCAATCCATGTAACAAGCTGCTCAAACAAATTGAATTTAAATCCCAAAGCATGTGTTGTTGCTGATTCTGAAAGGAAAACATTAAGACTTCCAAACATTCCTAAATCAAAGTACAGTAACTTCTTTGCTTTCCTGTTCATTTTATTTTTTTTTCAAAGAAATTTCATTCCAGAGCACCTGCCCAAAGAAGGAAAAAAGCCAAAATTATTTCAGAACCTAAAAAGTACATGTTTTATTTAGTTTATATTTTAATATTAAAGTAATTAAACATACTTTTTAGTGCTGATGATGCGGAATTGCAGATGGCAATGGCTTTATCAGCCTCACTTGTTGATGAGCAAAACTCTGAAAATTCAGCTCAAGAATTGGATCCCTCAGATTTTGAAGAGAAAAATGTTGAAAAAGCCAGGTTTAAAAGCTTGTTTTCTCCTGCTCCTAAAAAGGCGCAAGGTCGTAAGAAGTAATATTTATCAATAACTTTAGTTACAGTTATTCTCAGGATTTTAACCTTGCTGATCACATTCTTTTTCAACATAGGAAAGAGGAAAAGGTATATCAGTTGAAGTTGCAAAATGAAGAAGATAGGATGTGTCTTGTTCAACGAAAAGTTTCAGAGCTTTTGGAATCCCAAGTCAGTTAAAATGTATACATTTTTGTTCACTTAATTAAATTTTTACTTTTCATTATAATAGTTATTACGTAATTCAGCAAATGTGAATTGGCCAACCAAAGTTAAACTTGAAAACTGTAGACTTTGGGTTTTGGCATCTTTGAAAGAAGGGAATGTATCTATTGATGATTTCTACGTTTGTGATTTAATCGGAAAAATTGAACCTACTAAAGTTGAAGTTGGTAATCGGCCAATGCATTTTCGATTATCCCAAGTTGCGGGCCGCCAGAGCAATAATACAGTCACAGAAGTATGGACCTCATAAAATATCTTTTGGCGTTTTCATTTGAAATTGATGTATTTTAGACTAGCATTTTGGGAGTGGATCACTCTGTACTTCCAATTATTGGAACTCCACCACTGATGCAAAACTATAATCTTATTTCAAATTTGGACAAAAATGAAAGTTTTGGTGGATTTTGTAGTCAAGAAAAGGAAAATGTAATATTCAATTGGTATAATTTGCATTTTTGAAGTATTTTAAATTATTTATGTAAATTAACAGAACAAAAGTTCAATTTTTAAAAGCAAACTTGCTTCCGATTTTTCCCAACTTATTGGTAAATCTGACTATTCGGATGCCATTATTTCTACACAGGATGGTGATATTCCCATTCATTGTGCTGTTCTTTTAGTTCGGTGTCCACAGCTTCTTAATGTATGTATTTTTGTCATAGAAATTTCATTATGTAAAAATAATTTTAAATCTTTAGGCATTTTCAAATGACCAAACCAAGCTGAGCTTGTTAGATTTTAACCGTGTAGTGGTTATTAATTTTTTGGAATATATTTACACGAACGAATGCTTCACCAATGATTCTGATTTGAACGAGACAAATCTATCCTTAGTTAAACAACTAGCTATTAAGTGTGTAAAATTGTATGTATAAACAATTGAAGCAATTGCAATAAAATGATATATCTTTTTACTAGGTATAAAATAGAAGATATGATGGAATATCTGAATTCAAAAGAAGCAGACCTTAAAGATCGAGTAGAGGAGGAAGAAAATGTTGCATTTCAGCAAGTTGATATGACATTAAACAATATAATTCACAGCATTTGGAAAAAACACGAAATTAGTACACAGGTTGCTGATGGAAATTTGAAACAAAATTTGCTAACTCAAAATAGTATATCAGATCTAGCTCTGGATTGCGATATTGTTCTCTCCATTTCTCATTTCATAACTCAAGATAATAGTCAGGAGCAGAATTGCTCATACAAGGATATTAATACCAAGGAAATGAAAGAAGTTGAAGACAAAATGCTGCTGGGAGATACCACTTTGTTTACTAGAAATAATTCTTTCTTAAAACAACTCATGTCTCCAAAAACATGTACCTTAGTAAATGAATCAATTTCCTATCAAGTGAGAGATAAAGCAACCCGAGAAGATGTCTTTGGTTGTGGTGATTTTTTACATGAAGAAGACATCAACAAATCGGTGGAGATTGTTGATGAAAACCCAGATTTTGAAAATAAATATTTTAATGATAATGATTTAGTGTCATCACCTACTGTAAATTCGACTAAACTGGCAATAGATAAACAGGAAAATATCTTTAACAATGCATCTCCAAAGATAAATTTGTCATTTAAAGAACGTTTGAAAAATGGTCTATTTTGTGTGGAACCCGATAGCCCTTTTTTGGATAAGTTCACAACACCTCCCAAACAATCTTCCAAGCCTAAAACACCTTTTACATCTCCTACCCAAAATAAAATACCTTCATCACCATCATCAAGTGGTGTTTGGTTAAGTAAAACACCACCGAAGTCAGCTAGAAAATCATGCACTGTTTTACCGTCACCTCATACAAGCAATGAAGTTGGGGAATCCTATGATTTGTTTAGAAATTCATCAGAAGTAAAAAATATAAGGGAGGAAAGAATTTCGTCTCCAGATATATTTGCAGATGAGTATACGGATGATGAATTATATAATCATACATCAAAAAATTCTTCTAATATCGATGAGGTTACAAATTTCTCTGCATTAAAGAATCAGTATCCAATGACATCTATTATTCCAAAAAACACGCGTGTTGAAATTTTTTCATCACCAGAAACACCAGTTGCATTACCTCTTGCAGAAAGAATTCGAATGCGCAAATTCAGCAAAGCAAGCAATTGTGATGAATTTATCGCAAATACTTTGCCAATTAATACTGTAATAACCCAACAAATTTCAATCACACCAATTGAGAAAGATATGTGTGAAAGGCAGCTGGTTGAGCTCAATGAAAGTGGTGATAGTTTACCGAATGTAAATACCTTTTCACCATTTTCACAGCGTGACTTTACAAATGTAAGCTATTTTGTCCATCTTAAATCTTAAACAAGTTGAACATTGTTTTTTTTAGAATGATGATGTCCCTGAAACACCTAAAATAGCTGTCTCAAAGAATTCTAGAGTTAAAAAACTTAGCAGAAAGAGAATTTCTCTCAGCCAACCTGAATTATTTAGAAATCAAAAAGACTCCATTGGCTTAAATAACAAAAATTTTGCTGCGGTAACACCCATGCCAGACTACAAAGGGATGATCACCCCTGAACTCAAAGAAGCCTTAAAAAAAATTGGTGTTAAACCATTGGCAAGGAGCAAAGCTACAAAACTTCTTACACACATTTATGATTCAACACATCCTTGTAAATAACTTTTTACTTTTTCTTAAATAAATGAATTACCAATTAAGCAAATTTTTAAGATGTGGACAAAACACCGAGTAGTTCAATGCCGCCTCCTGATATATCCAAGTCGCCAAAAAAAGTTTTGAAAAAGGAAAATGATGGAGCTAGCAGTGATTTTTCAAGCTCTCAAGAGTCTAATACAAGCGTAAGTAGGTATGTATATTTTCTATACTTTAAATACCCTACTATTGATATTGACCTCATGTTTTACATACGTAGCTCTAGCAGTGAAATTATTGAAGAATCCATAATGGAAGGAAGTGAAATTATTCAGCAAGATATTAAATTAAAGATAAAGAATTTTATTACCACTGATTCTGAACTGCATGAACAAATTTTATGCTATCAAGTATGACTATCAGAAATTTTATAAGTTTCAAAATTAAATTTTTTTTCATTTAGCCAATTCAGCTCAAAGATCTACATGACAATCTTAAAGTTAATGGGATTAGAATAACACTCTCAACACTAATGGAGTTTTTGGATGAAGAAGTAAGAAACATTAATTACCCGAATTATTTGCTAGTAAAAATTTAAATTTCTTCTCAGTGCATTACATTTACTATGCCAAGAAGTGAAAAACAAAGACAGAAACAAAACCAACGCAGTCAACGTTTCAGGAAAAGAATGCTATCTCAGTTAAAGAAATAATGCAAATTAATTTTAAAACTATTTAATAGTAAAGTTTACAAAATTTTAATTAAATGAATGTTTAATCGTCTTCATCTTTTTTTAATGAACCAAACACTTCGCGTGGTACAATCTGCTGCTCAATTTGAACTTCTTGAATATTTGCCTCAGTGTCAGATTCATCATCAGCATCATCAATGACAATTTCATCTGGGTTGGCACTCTTACTCATTTCTGCCAAGTTTTCTTCCGCTGCACCTGTATCGCCACGGACAAATTGAATATCTTTTCGCCCAGGTACTCTTGCTTGATCTCTTTGAGCTTCTTCGGCCATTGCTTTAGCTTTTGCTTCGAGTTCTTGCATGCTATTTGAGGAAATGGCATCCCCAGTTCCTGGTTTAGTGGTTATGCCAGCTTCAGATACAGCAGCACTTAGCATCTGGGCAGCCATGATATTAACTTGGGTATTGAAAGTGGCTTGGACACTTCGTCTAATACGTAACATCTCCCTCATTGTGTCTTCATTTCCATGACGAACTTCAAACTCCTTCCACGTCTGCCAGAAATCTGCGGTCGTTCTTGGGTCACACATTTGACTGCAATGAGCGTAGATAGCCCGTCCTCGGTCAATTTCTCCAAGTTTGCATTCCAATTCTGCAAACTTCAGACACATCTCAATAGCTTGTTTATCAGGTAAAGAGTCAATTGCTTTTTCATAAATTTGACGAGTGTATGTAACACCGTAAAGTTCCGCAGCTTTTTTTATGTAGATATTGAACATTTCAAACTGTTCCTCAGGTGGTATAGCCTTGGTGCAGCGATCGTAAATGGTCATTGTATGTCGGGCTAATCCGTGTTCTTCTTCAAGCTTGGCGTAAAGGAGATACAGATTTTTGGCATACTTTGGTGGACAATTTTCCAAGCATTGTTCAAACAGATCCCTAGCCCTTTCCAATTTTTTTCCTCCATACCGTTTCAAGAACTTGGTTAAATAAGCATTCCAAATATCATACACATTAGGCCATCTGAAAAGGGCAATTCCTTTTTCATACGCTTTGAAAGCTTCTTCAAAATAATTGTTCTCTTCTAAAAACAGTCCGTAGTTAATAATAATTTGAGGTGTTGCTATACGAAGATCTATTATTCGATCATAGACAGTTTTGGCTGACTTGAATGTACCAAATGTTTCTTCCAAGTCTGCACACAATGACCAAACTTTTAGCGACTTGTACAATCTCATCTGAACCTTTTCAGTTTGGTCATGGTACGCTACTTTCCTCAAAGGAGCAGCTGTGGCCTTTTGCATAAGCTTAAGGGCTCCTTTGAAATTTTCATGTCGAAGTTCCATTTCAGCCCACTCACACCAAATTGTGGCTAAATCTTCAACTTTAGTAAATGGAACTTGGGTTGCTTTGTCAAATATGGTTCTAGCATCTTCAATCTGTCCACTTTCCTCGTAATACTTAGCAAAATTAACCCACAACAAGTTCAATTTTCCAACAGCAAGTTTAGGATCAATGATCTGAACTGCTTCCGTATAAGTTTCAACCACTTCTAAAGGTTTATTGTCGTAGAGTTTGACCCTTTTCATCCATTCATGAACATTATGGGGATTTTGGCGTAGTAATACGCTATTCAAAAGCAATGGTCTGCGTTCCATTAGATCTTCAAATCGTGCTAATCTTAATTCAATATCTAAATCATCTTCATCCGATGGTCCTGTTTCAGCTGTAGCTTCCATTTTTGCATTTATTAAACTTTCTTCAAACTGTGAGTAAGCGTCAAAAACTTGGGTAAAGTCTCGTACTGTTTGAACTGTTTGAATAGCTTCTTCATAAATATCACGAGCTCGTTCGAATAATCCACTCCTTATGTAGTAATCAGCTAATGAATTCCATAATTTCCCAACTTGGTCCGTGTAACGTCTTAAACCCCCTCTGATAATGCTATCCACTTTCAGTGAGTGTACTTTTTCGGGATTTTTAGAAATGAGATCACATAACTCATTCCATAACTGATGCTTTGATTTTCCTTCTTTTGAAGAGAAATATTCATTATTAACTATGGTAGCAAGTTGTATAGCAGCCTGGTCAAGTCTGCCAACTGCTTTAAGATATTCGACATATTCTTCCATATTCTCTGGGCTTAATTTTAAGTATCTACGATAGACTCGAACTGCTGTTTCTGGGATGTTATGCATTTTCACAAATTTCAAGTAAAGAGGCCAAATTCTATGATGTTGAGTTATAGGTAACGCTCTTAATGCTCTATCAAAGGTATGCCTAGTTCTTGTAATTTTCTGTTGATCCATGAGAAACTGAGTATAATCCAACCATATACGTGGCATCTTATGCATGAAAACCAAAGATCGTTCAAAAGCGTTGTTGACATCTTCATAGCCAGGATCAGAAACGCATAACCCATTGACTTGCTTGCACCGTAACTTGAGATAATTGTACCAAAGTTTATAACTGCCAGGAAGCTCTTTTAGAGCTCTTTCATAAATCATATTTATTTCTGATTTTGTTGCATCTCTCTTAAAATCCACATACCGTTTCCAGTGTTTGACTGAAAACGGATTTCTAAGAATTTCTTCTTCGTATGGTAAATCATTTTCATCTATACTTATTAATTCTGGTAAGCAAATTTCTTTAGCTTTCATCGTGAAAAATATTTACTGTTATGTTTTAATTGAAATTTATTCTCTTATTCCTCACTAAACGCTTCACTTTGCACTAGGAGCTTGCAGTTCAGTACAGTGATGCCAAGTTTTGAAAGTAACATTTCCCTCTCAGAACGTAAAAATTTCCCTTTTTGGGTCAAAAATTCCCTCAACATCCACAACCCCCTTGCATTCGTGAGAACTCCTCGGATTACCATTGAGTTGGGAATATTAATCTAGAGGTCCAATCGAAACGTCGGATTTCAGTATTTCGCGAAACAAGTTTTTAAAAATAAGAATACTGTCGTCTGCTCCCATCGGCGTCCCTAATGACGAGAAAACGTTTACATTCTACCCGTGGCGCCGTCTACCTCTCAATGATTCGTTCAAATAAGACGCGTTTTCAAGCAAAAATATTTTTTTTCTTCAAAATAATGGATGGCGCCACGGGTCATATGATAACGTTTGCTCGTCATTTTAAAGCAGACGGCACATTCGTATTTTTCAAAAACTTGTTTCGCGGGGAGCAGATTTGATTGGATCTCTAGATTAATATTCCCAACTCAATGCGGATAACAGGCTCAATATTTCGGGAGCGACCAAATATTTAATATGTTTAATGAAATTATATAAATATTTAAAAAAATATATCATCATTTAATGAAATGAATGATGTCATGCGACTATTCCCTACCGAAAACTACAGCTATGCCTCCTTTCAGAGGTAATCGGAACAGTCGAGAGGGTACAAATACGTAATGCAGTTAATGTTACGATGGCAGAAGGGTTTTTTTTTTAATTCAAAGATGGAAGAAACAAGGGCTGATTGAGTCTGAGAAGACCGCGAGCCCGGCGAATATTTTGAGGCGTAAGTGGGACTTGTGGGACAAATGTAGTCCGCTCGTCCACCTGATTAATCAGGGCAAGATATGTGTAACGGCCATGCCAACGGGGGAATACGTGGGGATAGGGGTGGGGACACCCGAGGCGGAAGTATTCCGACCACCCATTGGGGGATTGGTGGTCGTCCTCACATGGCCATCCACAAACTCTGCCTCCCAGACGCTTGGGATTACAGGAGTACGCCACTACTCCCGGCATGGCAGAAGGGTTAGCAGATAATTGATACACGGTGGTATCTTGTCCACTCAAAATTTCCGCAAAATATAAGTATTTCGACCAAAATTCCCTTTTTCCCTCCCTAATAATTTAACGACGAAAATTCCCGCAAAAAGGAAAATTTCCCGCACGTTGGCAACAATGTGTGCGAATAGTGTTTTTTTAGGTATTTGGCGAATACCAAATACGTCGGTTTTTGGGAACCATCCATAGAAATCTCATAGGTAACTAGAATGCTGCCGCCTACGGCCGAGCTTGACGCCAGTTCACCTTGAACCTTCAGCCAATGAGAGGCCGTAGAGTGGTTCCGCCAAGGAGGATAATAATCCTCCTTGGTTCCGTTACTATAGCGGGAGATAGGTGACGTCATTCTCTCCGGTGACATTAAATTCTTGGCAGAACCGCTCTTTGAGCTCTGATTGGCTGAGATCTGGCGTCGTCTGCCACGGCGTTTGGGCCATTTGCCAGTTACACGGCAGCATTCTAGTTACCTATGAGATTTCTATGGAACCATCTGTCGGATCGAATTTCGAAAATGACCAAATAGCGCGACATTTAAAAATTTGGACCAAATTCATTTTTTATCAAATTATTCTATCAAATATCAAATTTTAGTTTGAAAAAGGTTTTTAGTGTATTCAAAGGATTTAAAGGGAGTAGTATTGGAGTTTTAAATCCAATGTTAATCAGCAAAGCTACACTACACTAACTAACTAATGAAACTAGTGAGAAATCATAACGTAGTGATTTAAAAAAAAACAAACGTTTATTAAGAATGAGTACTTTACAAGATGAACGACATATTAGGAGTGACGGTAATAATAAACGCTGTAAGCGAATATATATACACATAAGGTTAAAAAATAGTAAGATAAGATTAGTGATTAAAAATATATCTTATTTACAATAAACATTTTTTAACCTATTAAAAAAACTAAACGAGAAAAGCCGATAACGCTTTTTATCTTCAACAAGTAGTTTTACCACGGCCAACTTTGATCATGCGCTGTTCGCGCTACAGCGGCCAACACATTCGTCGAAATTCCGCAAGCAAGGATTTTCCCCCTATAAACTGTACTGTACACTCTTTTACGCGCGTCTTTCCCCCCATCAAGGACCCTCCCACGATTTGCTCCACAGGCAGCTGCCATAGACGTAACTGCACGTAGCTCTACCGTGGAAAGTTCTTTCCCCCAAAACCCGTTCTCTCGCGTGTAGCACGGTATTGGCGACTCCCATGAAATACGCGCGTAAAAGAATCTATAACGTGTAGGAGTTGTTATATTGTCTTCAATGTAAAAACTATTCTAAAAATAATAATCCACTAGGGTCGCTCACGTCATACACATCTTTTGCTCATAGGTTAACACAGAAACGTCAACGAATGAGATGGCCGCTGCAGCGTGAGAGATCAAAGTTGGCCGTGGTTTTACGTCGCTAATCGCTAATGAGTAAAACGATTACAATACAGCTTCAGAAAATAAGACACTTCCTGATTTTTTCGCACAAACAACCACAGCTTATCTAGTACTCTAGTATCTACCCACTACCTAGTAGTAGCTGCTGTTTGACCTTTCTTCCCAAAATATAACATTTATCTCCATATATCCAGTAAAGAAAGAGGCTCACTCGCCTCCATAGAAATCTCAAGGGTAACTAGAATCCTGCCGTGTAACTGGCAAATGGACCAAACGCCGTAGCAGACGATAGCCAGATCTCAGCCAATCAGAGCTCAAAGAGTGGTTCTACCAAGAGATTAACGTCACCAGAGATAATGACGTCACCTAGCTCATTTTTCATTACGGTACCAAAACCGAATTTGATCATAATAGAGTAATGGCAGTGTGACGTCACGGCACGTCACCCATGCTTTTTCCTATAGATAAAAAATCGCGACCAAAATGGCGACCATGGTCAAAGCTACGGAGTGCCATTACTCTATTCTTCAAATACGGCGCTCTCGGCGAACGACAAGTTTTCTGTAGACATAACGTTTTTAATATTTTATTTACAAAAATGCCTTCGCGGTGTTTTATTCCGTCGTGTAAAAAGCGTCGATATTCCGGTCGCGAAAATATGTAATTTTCAGGTAAAAAACATTAGGCCTCGGCTAATAAACGGCGGGACATTTAGATGTTTAGGCTTAATGTTTATGAAGCGCACCTGCAAATGAAACGGAGCTATCTTCTTCCAAATAGGTTTACAGATTCCTTATTACAAATATATTTAAGAAAACCAATATTAAATTTAATACTTTTACCATATGTAACATAATTAGTCATAAGTATGCCACTAGCTCTATTTCTTCACTAACGGTTTGTTTCATAGATATTGCGTCATCCGTACCCTACGTAATATTTGATGTCATATTTGATGTCATCGAATCTCAAACATAGAAATAGAAAAGAAATAGAGGGAAGATTACCGCGTTAACTTCCGTTAAGGCACCCCTGTTTTTGACCGAGAAATTTCATCCCCCCCACGCATGTATGAAAGCGGAGATGGGCAGAATTTGCAACGCCATCTATCCTTCCTTTGTTTACATCAAATGACAGTTGATTTTCCAAAAGGCATAATGTATTTCATTTCACCGCGCATCGATGGCACCACGGTATCTGCCCATCTCATGGCCAGCCTTGGAAATAAGGGCCGTGTTCAGTAACCGTAATCGGAGAGTAAACAGTTTATCAACCGTTGAGTTCCGATTGTTAACGTGACGTAGTATTCTACTGAACGGCTCCAGGCAAATTGACTGAATTTTACGTTGAGTCGTCTGCTATTTTGTTCTGCATCTTAAAAACTCAAATAAGTTATTTTGACTGAGGCTTATTCTAATTTAAGTATTTTGAATAAATTTGGTAACTTAATAGCTGAAAAATTAATGAAACAACACTTACCAATTCGTATTCTGTTATAATCGTCCGATGGCGCTGCTATGCTGTAAATATTTCCTTCATTATCGGAAAAATCAATTTGCTTAAAACTACTAGGCCGATTACAAGTCGCCATGCTTGCAACGTCACGATTGCGTTTATCAACAAAATAAGCGGCTCTTCCAGCCGTGTTCGGTTGTACACATCGTAATTTTGTATAGTACATGTACCTATATTCGTTTTCAAATGTTTATATATAGCGCACGCGCGCGTGAAAGTGAGTTTTTGGTTGCTGTTAAAAAAGGTGTTATTTTGCGCGTGTAAAAATAAATTAACGGCCAGTTCTGTTTTGAAATAAGAGGAAAAAGGTTTACCGGTTTTTATGTCGGAAAAGTTCGCGTCTTTTATTTCGCTGTTCACGACATTTTTTGGTCCGTCGAGCCGGATACATTCGTCAACTTGATTATGTTCCTCAACTAATCATCGAATCGGCTATCTTTCCGTGAGAGACAGTGAAAATTAGCGTGGATTCTCCGTTGGAAACCGTTTAAACCATCGATCATATCCCGATCGTAAACGAATCAACATAAGTCATCATGGATGTTCTGGTGAGAAGAAGAGCAGCTATCAAGGGACAGATCACCAGGATTGAAAATGCGGTGGGTCAAACAGCAACGAATCTATCTGACGTCGCCTTGAAGCTGTATGTAGACAAGGTGGAAAAACTTTCGAAAGACTTGGATGAGGTTCAAGATGCCGTAGTTGCAAATGTCGATCCCGACGACGACGATTTCGCGGATCACGAAGATGAATACAACCCCCTAATCGCTCGACTCGAAGATCTGACAATCCTACTCGTCACTGAATCGAATGAAAGAGCAGCAAACATTCCAGTGAGACAAGTCAGACCAGCTAGTGATGTACGTTTACCGAAGCTGGAACTTCCATCATTCAGCGGTGGTTACGTCGATTGGCTTCCATTTCATGATCTCTTCACGGCCACCGTACACAACAACGAATCGCTCACCGGAGCTCAGAAGTTTCAGTATTTGAAGTCATCATTACGAAACGAAGCAGCGCTCCTAGTTCAATCTATTCCGGTAACTGACGCTAACTATCTGGAGGCTTGGGATATCTTAAACAATCGGTTCAACAATACCCGGGAAATCATCGATGCACACGTAAAACGTCTCTTCAGTCAAACTAATGTCATCCAAGAATCTTCATCCGCTTTACGAACGCTCATCGATACCACCGCCGAATGCATAAGGGCGCTCAAGGTTCTCAAAGAACCAGTACAACATTGGGACTCCATACTACTTCATCTTGTAAAGGAAAAACTGGATTCAGAATCTCGCCGACAATGGGAACTTTCCCTGAGGGGGACCGAAAGACCAACTTTCGAGGATCTCGTTACATTTCTTGAACAACGGGCCAGAGCCTTAGCAGCAGCTCCGCCTACAACTACTGCAATCAAGTCGAAGCCTCCATTACATCAGAGACCGAGTACAAAGGCTCATCATGGTGCTCTGAGCGAGACGTGTCACTTTTGCAACGAAACACACTCTGTATACAAATGTACCAATTTTCTGAATGCAACTTCGGACGAGCGTTGGAACATGGTCAAGAGGAGTGCCATGTGTTTCAATTGCTTACGAACCGGTCATCAAAGCAATGACTGCAAATCTGGTCATTGTAGGAAATGCAACGCACGACATAACACACTTCTACATCAAGAGAAGGAATTAACGAAGACGAAGGCAACCTCCGGTGTAGTTTCATGCCCATCTCGTGAAATAATTGGATCAACCCAAGTTATCTTGGCAACCGCAATGGTCCAAGTCAAGGGACTTGACGAGCAACTTTATCCAGCCCGAGCGCTTCTGGACTCGGGTTCTCAAGCCAGTTTCATCACGGAACAATTCACGAGGAAACTAAGATTGAAGCGAACACGTTTCAACGTCTCGGTTGACGGAATTGGAGCAACCGGAATGAACACCTCTCAAGGCAGTGTCATGGTGAATATTCAGTCAAATATCATTAACACGTCGGAGGTCATCGTCGAGGCAATCGTCCTGAAAAAGGTCACGGATTATTTACCTAACAGTCCGTTCGATCCTGGAAATTGTCTACACTTGAAAGGCTTAACACTTGCTGATCCAACTTTTCATAGCCCTGGACAAGTGGATATTTTACTAGGTGCTGACGTGTATCTAGAGCTCTTACAAGATGGCATTTGCAAGGGGAAAGAAGGTCTTCCAGGTGCCTTTAATACTCTTTTCGGATGGGCAGTTTCCGGTCCATTGCTGATGTCCGGAAGAAGTTCGAAAATAAAGGTCCACCATTGTACATTGGAAGCAGATTTGAAACATCTTTGGGAGCTAGAAGACATCCAGCCTCGAAGAATACTATCTCCAACAGAAATTCAATGTGAAAAGAACTTTGAAGAATCACATACACGTGACTCTACAGGAAGATTCACTGTACGATTACCAAAGATAAACGATGCACCAAAACTTGGAGATTCTAAACAAATGGCAATCCGTCGATTCTCTCACTTAGAACGACGTCTACGTGTTAACCCGAATCTCTATGAGGAGTACCGCAAGTTCATGGGGGAATACATTGCCCTTGGACATATGGAACTCATTCCCTCGAATGAAATAAAAATCGAAACCAATCCATCTTACTACGTGCCTCATCATGCGGTATTCAAAGAAGACAGTACCACCACGAGAGTTCGTGTGGTGTTCGACGCCTCTGCCAAATCTACAACTGGAGTTTCCCTAAACGATCATCTGCTAGTGGGGCCAAAACTTCAAGATGATTTGGTCAACCTCCTTATTCGCTTTCGTCAACATCGCATTGTAATGAAAGCAGACCTTGCCAAAATGTTTCGTCAAATTAGAGTACATCCAGACGACTCCGATCTTCAAAGAATTGTTTGGCGAAACAACTCACACGAATCCTTGCTCGAATACCGTTTGCTAACGGTTACATATGGAACCGCATCAGCGCCATACCTAGCAACTAAAGTCTTGAAGCAACTCGGCCATGACGTGAAAGAGACACTTCCGTTGGCATCTTCGGCTTTACAAAATGACTTCTACATGGACGATCTAATGACAGGAGACGAAACGATTGAGAACGTTTTAAGACTTCAGTCAGAAATCATTCAAGCTACATCTCAAGCAGGATTTGAAATAAGGAAATGGGCGTCGAATGAAGCTGCATTATTGGATACACTACCAGCCAACATGAAGGATTTACAAAAGCCACTATGCATCGAGAACGACGAATCAGTCAAGACTCTCGGCCTATATTGGACTCCTTCGGCTGATAATTTCTCGTTTATGGTAACTTCTCCAGCGTCAAGAAGTTCAATCACTAAACGTACGATTCTTTCGGATACAGCAAGGATATTCGATCCTCTGGGACTGTTGGCACCAGTAACCGTTCGAGCGAAACTGATGTTACAGGAAATGTGGCAGCTAAAATTGAATTGGGATGAGCAACTTCCCCAACCACTTGAAGCTAAATGGAGGTCGTTTCGAACCGATTTACCAGAAATTGAAAACATTACGGTTCAACGGCACATTTCGCAAGCTAATGCTACAGACATTAGCCTGCATGGATTTTGTGACGCATCGGAGAAAGCGTACGCAGCTGCCGTATACCTGAAGACGGTGAATAACAACGGACAAATCAAAATACAACTGATCGCTGCGAAAACAAGAGTCGCTCCGCTCAAACAAATCACACTTCCGAGACTGGAATTACCTGGTGCATTACTTTTGGCTTCTCTGATTCAACTGATCAGGGAGTCATTGAGATTGGATATAGCTGATGTTCATTGCTGGTCGGACTCAACAATCGTCCTAGCTTGGTTGAAAGCTCCACCGCAACGTTGGAAAACGTTCGTAGCCAATCGAGTGTCAGAAATCCACGAGAAACTACCGAGAGCGCAATGGCATCACATTTCAGGAGACAGCAACCCTGCAGATTGCGCTTCTCGGGGAATATCCGCTAGCGAACTGGGAAATCATGGTCTCTGGTGGCATGGACCGCAGTGCCTTATTTTCGCCGCAACAACGCAAGAACTACATGAACTCTCAGAGCCAAATGAATGTTTATCCGAGGAAAGACGAATTATTTCTTTAGTAACACATCATCAAATGGATTTCACGCTCCTTTCCAAATTTCCAGCGCTTAAAAAACTCATTCATATCACCGCCTACATTCTACGTTTTGTCTTCAATTCGCGAAATGTGACAGAATTGAGGATTACTGGACCTTTATCGAAGGAAGAGAACGAAAAGGCGCTATCCCATTGGATTCGGGTCGTCCAAAGCAACAGTTTTAACGAAGAGATAGCTTGCCTTAAACAAAACAAAGAATTACCACGGAAAAGTAAAATCCTTTCGATGCGTCCGTACATCGATCAAGATGGGATTCTTAGAGTTGGTGGCAGACTTTGCCACTCCAACTTACCATACGAACAAAGGCATCCGGCACTGTTACCGAGACAGAGCAAATTAACAGAACTTCTAATACAACACGAGCACGAGAAACATTTTCACGGAGGTGCTCAACTACTAACTTCTGTCTTACAGAAACGTTATTGGATCGTCGGTCTTCGTGATGCCATACGTTTCCATATCAGAAGATGTGTTTCATGTGTACGACAGCAGGCAGTCACTGTAAAGCAACTTATGGGCGATTTATCACCAGCGAGAGTAAATCCTGCTCGGCCATTTTTGAAGTGTGGAGTCGACTACGCAGGACCATTTACCCTTAAACTAATGAAGGGACGAAGTCACCTCAGGTTTAAGGGATACATTGCCGTCTTCGCTTGCTTTACCACAAGATCAATTCATCTTGAACTTGTCAGTGACATGACCACCGAAGCATTTCTGGCAGCATTGAAACGCTTTGTTGCTCGACGAGGAAAATGCGCCGACATTTACAGCGACTGTGGAACCAACTTTACAGGAGCCGATCGAGAGATGAAAACATTCATCAAATTCATAGTCTCTACAAACAACAACGATCAAGTATCACGATGGCTCGCAGACGAAGGAATTAATTGGCACTTCAACCCGCCTGCAGCGCCACATTTTGGAGGCCTCTGGGAAGCCGGGGTGAAGTCCGTCAAGTATCATCTGAAACGAGTTCTTGGCACCATGGTTCTAAACTTTGAAGAAATGCAAACGCTTCTTTGCCAAATCGAAGCTTGCTTAAATTCACGTCCTTTAACGGCGTTAAGCTCGGATCCAAACGACTTCAATGCGTTGACACCTGGACATTTCCTAATCGGAGATGCACTCACCGCAATACCCGAACCCGATCTCACTTCTGAAAACGTCAACCGCCTGTCACGTTGGCAATTGGGCCAACAAGTACTGCAGCACTTTTGGAACCGTTGGCGAAATGAATTCCTCTCTCGCATTCTACAACGTCCAAAGTGGACTACACCAAAACCGAATCTACGAGTCGGCGACTTGGTCTTGCTCAAAGATGAAGATTTACCTCCAACCAAGTGGAGAATGGCAAGAATCACTGAACTTCATCCAGGACAAGACAATCAAGTTCGCGTCGTAACTGTCAGAACCTCTGACAAATCACTGAAAAGACCCGTAGTTAAATTATGCCAGTTACCACTAGACTGATTTTAATTGTATTCAAACTGTTTACTAAGGGTTATTTATGTATGCAAATGTAACTTTTCGGACTTTTACTATCTCATTTGAAATTCGTTATTTCAAGGCGGGCGGAATGTTCGGTTGTACACATCGTAATTTTGTATAGTACATGTACCTATATTCGTTTTCAAATGTTTATATATAGCGCACGCGCGCGTGAAAGTGAGTTTTTGGTTGCTGTTAAAAAAGGTGTTATTTTGCGCGTGTAAAAATAAATTAACGGCCAGTTCTGTTTTGAAATAAGAGGAAAAAGGTTTACCGGTTTTTATGTCGGAAAAGTTCGCGTCTTTTATTTCGCTGTTCACGACAAGCCGCTTATTTCGATTGCTATTCGATTGCAAACGGGACGTCAGTCCCGGAAGTGAAAAAAGTCGTACAGTAGCGAATGCGCATTCAACGGTTAAACCGTTTGCTGTTACTGAACGCGGCCAAGGTTTTTTTTAAACTGGTCCTTCTGACCAGTGACCCCCTAGCATATGAATTATTAAACTGGTCCTTCTGGCCAGTGACTCCCTAGCTTATGAATTATTATTTGGTCTCATATAAAATGTTCTAATGCCATTTATAAGCCTAAAAAAACCTATATTACATGTTTAGAAGTTAGATTATGTTGGTAACATTAACTTTACACGTATTCAAAATAGTTAACTTTATTTTATGAGTACCACAAGAATAGTACAATATAGTACCATCTCACCTAAGACTTCTACCATAGCCTAGAAGACCCTCGTAATTTACCGTATTATCTCTCTTTCTCTAGGCCCCGTAACTCCAGAGTCCCCGGTCCGTTACCGCGTAGCCTACCATACTTGGGGGAAAGCGAGACTAGAGGATTGAGGGTTTGAGGCCGGAGTGGGTTAGACAGTTCCACTCGTTTGAGGGATGTAGTAGTAAGCGGAGTCGCTGTACATAGAAATCCAGTGAATAGGGAAATCAAAATTGATATAAACCTTGAATTAAAAGGTCATCTCCTATTATTTGGAATTATGAAGCTGGTCACCTTCAGTTTTTTTGTTATTATTTCGAATTAATAAACTGGACACGGTGACCAGTGACCCCCAAATTTTTAATAAATAAACTGGTCTGAGAAATTAATTAACTGGTCTTTGACCACCTGACCACCGTTATTTCCAAGGCTGCTCATGGCTTCCTACATCGGTGAAAAGGGGGTCGGCACTCGCGGTCAACTTCGCCAGATACAATAGTGCCTCTATTTCTTTTCTATCTCTATGGTCTCAAGATAAAGTATATTTTTTATTTTTTACTACAATAGCCATGAGGAAGCCATGAGATGGGCAGATTACGTGGCACCCTCGACGCGCGGTGAAATGAAATACATAAGCCTGACCTGCCTCTCAGTCATAGCGCCATGCACATGGCTGCGAACCAGGCCATTGGGTATTGGAATAGCAGGTTCAGCACCTAAGAACCTAGCCTCCGCACCCTCCTTGGCCAGAGTGTCGGCCATCTCATTGCCATGATGCCCCTTATGACCAGGCACCCAATATAGTTGAACCCTATTATGGGTGCCCAGTTCCGAAAGGAGATCCAAACAGCTAAGAACGAGCTTAGAAGCAATACTAAACTGATTAACAGCCTTAAGGCAGCCTGACTGTCCGAGAAAATCTGAATAGTCTTGCCCTGATTATTCTTTTTAAGACAGAAGTCTACACAGAAGCAGATGGCTGCAATCTCAGCCTGAAAAACCGTAGCAAAAACGCCAAGGCTCTCAGAGAAGCCTTACTTCTTAGTCTGACAGTAAACTCCAGCACCCACCCCTGAGTGAGCCTTGGAGCCATCCGTGAACCAAACAATTTCGCCCTTGGTTCCAAACACTGTGTCGCCAGTCCAGTCTAAACGACTTGGAAAGTAAACACTAAACTGCTTCGAAACACAAGTTATTAAATTAAATATGGTTTGATGCAGTATCTGTGGTTGTAAAAGTATTTATGGAGCTCAATTAATTATATTTAATCGCTTTCCAAAGAAGATAACTCGCCTTTAGGCAAGAAAAAAACACAGAAAAAATTGGAGCCCAACGCTGAGTTTGAGGGTTTGTAGCAGACATTTTCGGAGCCCCAGGACTGGATTCCAACGCTAAATTTACCATCTAGTATAATAATACTCCAATCAAAACGTGAATTAGTGGGGAAGAAAGTCAGCTAGATAAGAATAAATAAATATGAAATTGGATAGTTACGAAATATTAAATGAAATTGGTTCCTTAACTTAAGCCTTTTTAAGTTTTTAGTAACTTAAATTTCTAGAGATAATTCGATTATGCCTTCTTTCTAGGAAGAGTATAAAGTTTTTATGAATGAATTGGTTCAGCAGCAAAGACTTGGTATATCACTAAATTTTCATAATAATTACATGTCACTTGTAGAGATATAACCATAGAAGATAATATGGAAAACTATTCTAAAGAAGTTGAAAACTCGTCCCACCATACACCACCACAAGATAGTATTAAAAAGAACCATATCACCAATAGATAATTTGCATGAAAATTTTATCCAATTACCCGAGGCTTTTCGATTAAAGTTTTGTTATAAAGGAACCCAGACAGACTACAGATGATTCAACCTGAATTTGAGAACCGAACTTTACGAGAGAGCATTAGAGCACTGAAAGAGGAAACATCACCCATGCTTTTTCCTATAGATAAAAAATTGCCCTCAAAATGGCGGCCATAGCCCAAAGCTACAGAGCGATACTACTCTATTGTGGATCAATTTATCACTGTCATGATGAGACTGAAAGTCCAATTCCAGTCTTAAATTTATTCCGAGTCTACAATTTGCAGTTGAGCCCAATCTGAGCCTTATATTAGTCAGAATCATTCCAAAAATTAAATCAGTAATTAAAATTTAAAATTAGTACCAATGTAGTTAAACATTACGAAGTAATTAACTAATTTTCTTTAAAAATGTTTTTTAAATTTCTAGATTTGTTGGTTTCTAACTTACAACAGGAGTTGTTTAATATTCACACGCAGGTCAGCAATATACCATAGAAAAATAGAATATATTTTACATTTCCATTTCACAAAATCAATGTTAGAAATCTCACAATTCTAATCTGAGTCAAATATTAATGTATAAAAAAACCTAAAAGAGCTTAGAAAGGAACTTTGTTTTAATTAGCTGTATAATTTTATACCACATTGAAATTATTTTTAAATTTCCTATAAAAATAAAGATACAGGAGTTTAGAATTTTCAATCTCTTAAAACTTAAATCCTTAGTAATCCTAATGAAGTGGTTAGAGTAAACCATATCAGTTATTTTTCCACTCCGGTGTACCTT